>NW_027273853.1:7026875-7686250 GCF_046630095.1 Trachinotus anak | reverse complement strand
TTTTGTTCAGTGTATGAATGCATACAGTACAACCTAATTGTCCCCGATTAGGGTATCCTGGGCTCAGGGTTTGCCCTTAAGGTCCAACAGAAGCAGAGACAGAAGCATTTCAACAGACAGATCCCTGCTGCAGCCTCTCTCATTCAGGTAAATGTTAGCACCATGGGGCATCCAGGTGGGGCTCATTATTAATATAGCTTATATTGATATACTGTATGAAAACCAGGCCTGACACAGTCCATCAGTGCTTTGATAGACACATGTCCTCTATACCACAGTTTGTATTGGACCATGAACATAAAATCCAAAATCTTCTCAATCTGATCTTTAGTTTTTTGAAAAGGTGCAAAATTGCACTTTCCACATCTTGCCAGTGCAAGCTTCAGCAAACACTGGAAACTGAACAGAGAAAAAAAATTAATAGTGTTTGTTGTCTGGAAATTCCCACTGAGCCGTGGAAAAGGTGAGCTGCATGCCACTTGCCAAGAGTGAAATGCTAGATGACCGAGTAGCTGTTTTGTGCCAAGGCTAACCATCGCAAGGATCACAGTTACCCTGAATACACTGAGACACAGTCACACACAGTTTAGACACCTGTCACACAAAGACACCTGGATGTCTGCAGATAGCTGTCGATATAAAGAATGTATCAAGCATTGTTGAATAGTATCCATCAATTCATCAAACTTAATCTGTGTAGTCAGAAATATAAAGATAATAAAGCAAAAACCAGTACTCATACTCAGTACTCATTAAAGCATTTTACATATGTGCCTGAATTTGTGCTTATTATTGCTGCATCACTGGCCTAGTCCTGTGGTTGGTTTAAAGTTTTTATTGTAGGAGTATGGAGGAAAATGGGGAAACAATTACAGTGTTTGTGGATCAGTGCAGTGACTAACACTAATTCTGTGCTTTAACCTGCCCTCCTCAGACACTGTGGAGGTGCTATGCAGCAGAGAAACCAGGCGGCTGTGCTGCTACATGGAAAATGTACGTCCTAACTCCAGAGGCCGTCAGCACAGTGGAATCTGACAACGCCAGTCCTAATGTCAGGAAACTGAACATATCGGTAATTATTCAATATAACTTCAATTCTGAGCCAGGAGTATTGTGTAGCTCGTGATTTGTAGAGTTTTCAGCTGCGATTGATTTACTCTTCTCAGTTATTACCTCCACCAAGGAGGCCATGTTTATGTTAGTTTGTTTAGCTGTTTATTTGTTACCAAGATTACGCAAAAAGCCCTGAACTGATTTGCAGGAACCCATTGGTGCGAAGCTGAATAAAGAAGCAGTTCCAGGATTTTTTTGATCACTTTTCTTAAAATTGAGACATAGAAATGACAATAGCAGTTGCGACATAGCAAAGAGATACAGCTGTCTCGTGTAAGGATTACAGACAATAAGTAAATAAAACTATACTTGAGAACAAAAGACATGTGTAGGATTGTTTGGCCTTGGTGGAGGCATGTGCTCTACTGAGGGCCAGTCTGGTTTCCCTTTGAAACTGCTCTGTACCTCTGAAATATGAAGTATATGTCTTTGATGCTGTGGGCTAAGGCGCAAACTTTCTGACACCCTTGGTTTAAATCCAACCTGAGACGCTTCCGTGTCTCTTCCACTGTTTATTGTGACTCTTTACTTTGATCTCATCATTTAGGTGAAACCCCACCTAGAAAAATAACAGCATTCAGTCTTCAAATTTTGGGTGTATGACCATTTATTTGTTCATGTATCATATTTTAATAAAGCAATGTGCATATTTCTCTTACTGCATATGAAACAAACATTTTCTTTTTCAGTAGACGTTTGAAATAATCTTTTGAGCCTGAGCTGTGAAACATCGAGTTCTCTTCAGAAGGGTGTTGTCAGAGGAGGCCATCAGACTGCGATGCTGCCGGGCGGTTTTGCATACGTCGGGCCCACGCCGTATTGTCTCCTTGTGCAGTTCACCTTTCACAACAATATTAGCTATGTTGCGTCTGGGCCATACAGCATAAAAGGGCAAGTTTAGTTCCCACAAACATACACACACGCGGAAGGACACACAACACAACACAAAACACACAAAACTCGTGCACACACGGCACCCCCCCACCACCACCACTCCCCCTCCCCCCGAAGGCCTGACTCCACCAGGATGACTCGAGGCCTTTGTCTCCGCCGCACAAAGACTCAGTCAGTTGAGATGATGTCACCGCCGCCTTTCTCATGGGAGTAAACCTTTGTCTAGTAGAACAACAACAAAAAAATCTTTGTGTAGCATTGAACCCACATATATTGGGGAGAATGAAGGCCGCTTCCGCTCCTTTCTGTTTCAGCATGTGACTTTCTCCTCTGACTTTCCTCTCTCCCCTCTCTCTGTCTTTAAAGACTCTCTCCCTCGCTCCTGTTTCTTCTCTGTTCAACAGACTCTATTTCGCCCTCTCTTTCTTCTCTGCTTTTTCTGTCTCCTCTCTTTCTGAGTATTTTCCTCTGCCTTGTCTCTTTCTTAGTCATTCTAATTCACTTTGGTCTGTCTCCTTCACCTCTTTATATCTAACTCCACCACTCTATTTTTTGTCTTCCTTTCTCTTAAACTCAGTGTATGTTACAGTTTCCTGTCTTTCCATCTTTTTCTCTCTTTTCTCTCTTTGAGTCACCACCCCTCCTCTCGCTCACTCTCTTTCCTAATGACTCATTCAAACTTTGGGTATTTGGATTGAACTGCTGGACACTTGTCAATGCCAAAGTCTGACCCACTGAGTCCAGATAATTGAGTTTGTACAAAGGCCATGTCCATGACGTTGGTGTGGGTTAGTCCATCTAAGGATTAGACTTGGGGACCATTTAGGTCCAGAAACTCACTGACACATAACACATAACTGTGAAAAACTCTGTTAAACTGAGATTAAATAGCTACCACTTATGTCAGAAGCGTGCAAGCACAGAATTTGGGAAGATTGTGATGTATAAAACAGTATGAACTACTCAGCTAATAAAAGAAACTACTTTGTCTTGGTATGTCAGTGTTTTTTGGCACAGTGTGGGTTTTTAACACTTGTTTGGAATGGCTGGATAAGATGATTCATTGTTCTGAGAATAATGTTTCCTGGACAATTTTGAACGCTTGACCTGTATTCAAATGTGCTGTGTTATCACTTTGCACAGAATTAATGTTTAGCTATAGTGTTACAGTCGTAATCTTAAGAAGTGTGTATGTTAAGTGGAGCATAAATGATTTACAGTGAGAATAATTGCCACCACTCCTCCTAACATACAGCACTGGAAGCGAGCCAACCGTACTGCACAAAAAAAAAAAAAACAGCAGTTTCAGTGAAGATGTTCACACCAACTACATGCATTAGCAGGCGAAGCTCAAATGTCTGCAGTCTGTATTAAAAGATTTTGCTGGTGGATCATATCTTTTAAAGTAATCCAATAGCTGTAGCTGTAAGTTGCCGAGATGAATGCTCTGGTCTTTGCAGATAACAGCAGAATACAGAGTGGGCCATGGTCAAAGCCTCTATGGTGCCAGTGGCTTGTCAATATGGCAGATATGTCAATAAGTCAAGCATGTATTTTGTGGGCTTCAGGCCCAGGTTCAGGTTGAAAGGACAGAATCTGGGTCAGAGTTTGGAGACTACAGAATCACACCTCTGCTGTTTTACTGATGTATATAATATTTCCATTTGCTTCATCAACCTCGAGTGAACGATATTCAGCCGCACATGAAGCAGCTGGGATGAGATTCAGAATTTTAAGTCTGAGGTCACAATAAAATGAAAATGCTGGATTTGCCTCCTTCAGGTTGGAAGTGAGTTTCTGCCCCAAGTGAAGCAGTTCAAGATCCTCTGGGCCACATTCACAAGTGAAGATACACTTGACTCTGAGACAGGATGACTGGTGCAGTGTCAGTAGTGACTGAGGTTGTGAACTGTAACTAGACAATGCTTTAATAGGGAAAGTGTGAAGGAAACGCACAGAAGCTCCTCCTTTATTCATCTCATGTATACGGCGTCAGGACAATTTGTCACTTTGTATTTACTCATCGTAATTGTGTTGATTATTTCCAGCTATTTACACAATAGATTTACAACAATCAGAATGACTCTGATCATAACTACACTTTATCATTGTTTATTAACGGGGTTGTTGTTTCCTCTGTCTGTCAGAAAAGGGGGACCAAGAGGAGGTTGAAGTCCAGAGGTAATGGCTCCATGGGCGTGGCCTCTGAGAGGGCTGTATCAATCCCCCAGATCACCTACGATCACATCGAAGACTCTGTGGAGAAGAAGGATGTCTCTTTTTTCTCGGATGAGCCAAGGGGGAGTGTTGAAGGTAATGCACTCCTCTCATGTTACTGTAATCTACAGTGACAGTTACAAAGTGATATCAAATAGATATCAAGGGTTATTGTCACTCAGTAATTTTTTACGCGTTCTGAGGTTCAGTAACTCGTTTTTCTTCCAACAACTCCATCTCAGACGCGTCATCTAGCCAAGATTACATGTGAAAGATCTAAGCCCTGTTTTTATTACTGCTTGATCAAACAGACTTCACTTTGGACGCCTTCATAAGAGAGTCTTTATTCAGAACCTGACACCTCAGAACGCCATGTTCTGTGAAGGTGTTTTTGAAGAAGGTGTTTCTCAATTACACTGGATATTGTTGTATTGCTATCTTTGCTGTTTTTAATACAGTTGAAGGCCAGCTGGCAATGAAGCTTGTGTCATGCGGCGCACATTCGATGAACTGAGTTACTGCAGTAATGAAACCAACTTTTTTCTGTTTCTGTTTTTTTTTTTTCTACAATTTTTGTTTGATGAAATAATGTGTGTTGAGGGATGTGAAATGATGTCATGCTGCCTTAAAGGCCTTGGAAATCCATTATTTCAGTAAAAGTTTGATGTGATTTTTTGCATTCAGGGAATTGCAATGGCCAAAACAATTCTATGGGAATGACATTTGTTATGGCACTTGCTTTGAAATATTAGCTGTCAGCTAAAATTTCTGTTTGTCAGTCTTATTTTGAGTCTAGGAAAATAAATAAAATCCCCTGAACTGATACGGTGCCAGCTTAACAAATGTAATAATACATGTATTCTTGTACTTTTAGGCCAGTTGAGTCGCTGCAAAGCTAGAAACTATAAACTCAACATCTTATTGTGTCACGCTAACATAGACCTGATGGCTGAAAATGGAGGCCTTACACTTAGAGCATAGGTGCTCATTGCTGTGACTGTAGCCACACAAAATCGTAACAACTCTGTCCTAAGGATGGCAGTGTCCTCTGGTCACTTGGTCGGTCAGTCCACTGAAATATATCTCTTTGGTTGCCATCAGACTTTCATAGTCCCCAGATGATGATCTCCTGACTTCTCTGCCAATAGCACCATTAGGCTTGTCAGAAATAACTGGGCAGTTATTGCCTTGATTGCCATTAAATCTAATATAGACATTTATGTTGCCCTCAGGATGAAGGGCAATAACTTTGATCATCCCTTAAGTCTTCATCTAGTGCTGTCATCAGGTCAAAAACTTGATTTGGCAAATACTTTTATTAGACACTAATGATAATCCCGTCAGCCTCAGCTGTGCTTTGTGTTTAGTGTTTTGTGTTTGGTGATGTTAGCTGTTAATGGTTAACTGAGATGGTGGACATGGTGAATGGTAAATATACCTGTTAAACAATAGCCGCTAACATGCCTGTTGTCAGGTTTAAAGTTCTGTCATTATCATATTGATCCTCTAACCTGATGAACAAAGTAATTACAGAATATACTTGGCTTTTTAGGCCTTTTTTATTCATAGGTACAGTGAGAGAGAGACAGGAAAGTTGGGGAGAGAGAGAGAGGGGGGATGACATGCAGCAAAGGGCCATGGGTCAGATTTGAACCCCAGGCCCTGTTAGGACTAAGCCTTAACGGTACGTGCTCTACCAGGTGAGCCGCCAAGGCGACCCCTTTACAGAATATACATTTATCTATTTGAATGTCATTTTTTCGAGCTAATCTCTTGCAAAAGATTGCAGTATGGACCTCTCACTTCATGCAAACAGTGTAGACCATTACACATTATTGGAGGAGTTGTTATGTGCTGTTTTCTCATTCTCACACAGTAAACAGAGGCCCTATCCTGATCTCCCTAGAGCCAAGATGGCTGCCAGGTGTCTCTAGTGGGCCAGATGGAAGCCATTACAGTCTCAGTGGTGATTAGAGGTCATGGTTACAAGCCCTTTACTGCTTCACTTGTCCCCTTCGCTGGCCACAGACATTCACATTGGGCTTAGGTAGAAAAAAAATGGACTTGTTAAGGTTACAAGTGGGAATTTCTTTTTATACCATTTGCAGTTTACCAATATTGGTGTAATCCTGCCAAAGACCAGTTGTGTATTCTGTTTGTCATTAGTCTGATAAAAGCTCGAGTGTTATGTTTAATATAATGATTATGTTGCAGATAATTATAAAATTTTACCTGTAGTGATTCCAAATTGTTGCCAGCCCTCGTACAGTGCAATAGAAACTGTTTTTTTTTTGTTTTTTTTTTAAATGCAGGTCTGTACAACCAGTATATTATCGAGGGCTGATTGGTTAAGAGGGTGGTTGTTTGACTTCCTGTGTTAAAAGCCAACCCTGCTAAATGAATTGACCTAGACTCCGGGTTAATAAATGCACTTAATGAGTTTTTCCTGTCAAAGCGTGCAGTCATAAAAGGAGCTGGAGTAACATAAACTTGACATAAAGGCAGACCATCACAAGAGGATCAACCACTTATGAGGGGAAAAGTTGTTTAAGATCCACCCAATTAAGCAGGAAACTACGAAGGAGAACATGTGCTCTGTGGTGTGTGGAAAAAAATCGAATCAAAGTTAATGCCAAACCAGTTAGATATCACATTTTATCCTTTCACATATTTACATGACAACATGCATCATAAAAAGCTGTCGACAGGTAAGTCATTTAGTTCTAATAATTATTTTTTTTTTTTTATGTATTCACATAAGATCAGGCAGGTTGAGACTGTGGAGTGGAAAAATGAATTAGACAAGCTGGTGATGGTATAAAACCATGTAAAGAGGCCAAAGTCTGCAGCCTGCTGTCACTAATGATAATGGGCAGAGTTGAAACAGCATGGGACTGTATGATCTTTGCTTCAGATCCAGCCATAAAACAGGCATCTACGATGTAAACTGTCTACAGCAGGGCTCCTGCTTTTTTATTTATTGTTTAAGCCATTGCTGTTTCAACTTGGTACCAGGCTCCTGGATTTCTTAAAAATACTTAGTAGAGTTGCAAATGTTTTCTTAGCAGTTAAACAATTGTTATTACAACAGGTCACATAGCTGTTGAACGAGTCATGCAAGCACAACATGCAGTTTTATATGTTTTATAAACCACTTGTCTTACTTAGCAAGCTGGTTTCATTTAGATTTTGCTATATGGGGTTTATGAGTCAGCTAATGTTGTAATGCAGTTTGATTGTTTCAGGCAGGAAGGGTTACTGCAGGGCAGGAGCGAGCATCAGGGTCTGAAATGTCAAGAGAGTGAGTAAAACGCAAACGCAGCAGAGAATGAATGAATCCATGAATGAACTGTGACAAACTGTTGGATTAAAAGAATATATGAATGAAGAGACAGTGTTATCTGCTTCCCTCTTTTCTCATACTGTGTTGGATGCTTTTTTGCCATCTTCAATCACATTGTAATAGTAAAAGAGGAAATGATGATACAAAAAAGGTGGAGTTTTGCAAAGCTGTTAGAAATTGTCGATTATATTCGTCAAAGGATGTGTCATCTTGGCTACGTTGCAGTCCCATAGTAACAAATAAATAAAGTTTAAAGTTTATTATACTAACAATGTTTTTTGGCTTTCTTGGCAGGTATCACTCGGATGTTCAGACAGACAGGTGAGTCTTTCAAACCCCCCCCCCCCATCACAACTGAGGTGTACTGAATGGGACTCCAGAAATTAGGTTTTCCATTTTTTTCCCCCCAACAAGTAGTGCACTCAGCTCTTGTGGTAGCTCCATTAAGTTTCGGGTTCATAATCTTGTGTTTCAAGGCATGAATTTAACCAAAATCCAAGTGACAAAAAGACAACAATGACGTCTCTTTTATACACCTGTTATTCTTTGACAAAATGTCAGACACAAAGACCGAGTGTATGGTGTATGTGTGATCACTGCACTGTCTAACCAGCAGCCCCTTCCACTGGTTAAGTGCTTCTTTCTCTCCTATTAAAAACTCCTCTGTGTTAATCATTAGCTAGCCTGCCTTTTTAATGTGGCCCAGACAGTATTTTAATTAGACTCGCTGGCTGGCTGGGCCTTTGTCCCCAACTGGACCAAACCAGAGCCAAGCAGAGAAAATTCAGACACTGGTCCTGGGTTGACCTGGCCTGTTTTCTTTACTGGGTGCCCTGCCAACACCACGGGTGAGGAACAGGGCTGGCCTGGCTAGGAATGGGCAGGGGCCTAGGGGACCGTGGGGACCTAGACAGGGACACCGGAGAGAGGGAGGGGGGTTGTGGAGTTGATAAGCGGCCATTGTGGAGCACCAGTGGTCAGAAATAAACTGGTCATTGTTTGATTTAGTCAATGTCCGGCTTATCGCTCTACTTATCTGTCTGGCTCCACCTACCTCTCTGTCTGTGAGAATCTCTCAATGGAGTGCCCTCTCTCTCTCTCTCTCTCTTTCTTTCTCTCTCGCTATCTCTCTCTGTATCATTATCTCACTAACTTTTTTTTTCTCTGCACTTATTTTCTTTCTTTCTCTCCCTGCTGCCCTTGGCTCATTCTCTCTCAACCAAACACGTTTGCACTGATGGGCTAGATAAACGACATAATGTTAATAAACCCTTATCCTGTTTGTGTAGCTGATAACACAGTTCACGTCTCCTTCAGTGAGCTGAAGTTGGGGCTAAAGGTGGCTCTAGTTAGCTCTTGTTACCCCCCTCCCTCCCCCTTTTCTTTCTCCCACTTTCTCTCCCTCTCTCCGGCCCTGCTTCTCTCTCCATTGCTGTCTATGCTTCCGGGTTGGACAATGTTAAACAAACTCGATGATGGAATACAAGAGACGCTGAATGGCTTTTGCTTGAATTGGAATGGTCATTCTGTTCTCAGACACAGATTTGCCTCTCCATTCTTTATCACAATGGAGGCCTGGTGGTTTGGAGGAGAGACTTGTCAAAGTCCGCTGACAGTCTGACTGCAGGTCAAGACCCTGCTACACATGTTGTTCTTAGCTGTTGTTTTTAGCCGCGCCAGCAGCCATCCAGCTGCACTGTTGAACTGGAGCGCTGCAATTTCTGTGTCTGCACATGTTGTTTACTTATATGTTATATCCTAATTGTCAAATTAAAAGCTCCACTCATTTATAGGTTTTGAAAACCTCCATGTTAATTCACAATTATAATACTTATCTTTTACACTAACCCACTGATATGAAGTGTGTTTATTTCAACTTTTTTCCTTTCTTCTTTTTTCTTTCTCCTGTCTTTCCTTTCTCCTGTTTTTATTTTTGCATGGCATCAGGCCCTCCTCATTACTCTTGGTCATCTTTCACTCTGAGCAGCCCTGGCTCTCCAGGTATCTTTGTTTCTTTGTGTCTGCTCTTATGTTATTCATACTCACAATTATATCATCTTATTTTGCTTTGGAATGCAACAGTGTCCTTTGTCATAATGTGAGAAATTTATGATGTAAAATTATTGTAAAATAGTTCTTTAGCGAAGCCAAACTGTTAATTGATAGTTACTTAAAGGTCCCATATTATATAATGTGAGATGTCCATGTCTTTTTTGATTATAAAGCAGGTCTAGGTTCCATATTAATATTATGAAAGTATCAAAGCCTCAGTCCACAGAGAAATGCACATAGCCTGTATTCAGAAACTGAGCCTTAAAACGAGCCATCAGGACTTCTGTAACTTTGTGATGTCACAACAAAGCAGTCGCTGCTCTGAGCCATGCCCCAGCTCAGCGCACCCGGACCCATCTTACAACCTTGCAGGATTTGGTTTCTCTGAGTATTTACCTGAAATCTGCTATCTTTTTAATTGATCACTCAGAAAACAGTCAGCCAACCTGTTGTTACTAGAGTTCCACAGAGAATCCTGAGAGAGGAGATTTATATCTTATATATATATATATATATTTATATTTATATTATTTATATTATTTATACTATTTATATTATTATTTATATTTATATTTATATTTATATTTTTTCTTTTTTTCTTTTTTTTTCTTATGGATATCATAAAACACTGGAAAAGTATAAAATATGGGACCTTTAACACTTGTTTTGTTTCTGGTAGCTTCAGCTATACATTGTAACTGTCATTTTATATATACATATGATTAATACATATGAATTAATTGAAAAACATTTCCTCAGTATAAATGAAGCAGATTCTAACTTGTGTACAGTTCACAGGCCCAATACGAGCGTACTGGAACATCATCTGTTATTTATGTGCTTTGCAGTAAGGAGGAATCATGACAACAGCACCTCCATCGACATCTCCCGCGCCAACAGCTTAACCGATGAGCTGGACTACATGAGTGAAGACATTCCCCTGCCAGTGGTGACTCACAAAGCTCAGTAAGTCCCTGAAAGTTTTCCCATTGCTTGCCTCTGGAGTCGTGTGTCCCCCCCCCCCCCCCCCCCCCCCCCCCCCCCTCCCTCCCATCTATCACCCTGCACTGACCTCCATTCTCTGATCCATATTATACTGATTTCCCTACTTGTCATCGTACCTAAAGGCCTTTTGTGAGACCACGTAGCCCCTCTAGCTGCTGTCTAAATGAAGTTGTTTTGTTGAACTCTCTTGAGGGTTAAAGAGACTCTTAAGGGCCAAGGCCATATCAGGTACAGAGAGTTATAAAGGGGATTATCCCTTTAGTCTTGAGGGAAATGTCAAAGAAATCCCTCTCAATAGGTTGTAGGACATGTTAAGGTACTGAAAGCTTGTCGCCACATGCCCTCTGAAGGTCCTGAATACTCCGCTGTTCGTTGCTGTGTGAATTGCAAATGCTTCTCGATGACGTTCCTTCCTCCCGCTGATCCACTCAAATAAATGGGCTGCCTTTATGTGAACCAAAATGTAATTCTGATGTAATTAGATTTTCTTTTGCTTCCTGTGTTAAAATGCTGTAGGAAATCATGTTAATGATTACTGCAGTAATTCCTTCTGTGTTTTCACCAATATCAACAGATCAGTACACAAACAATGTGTTTTCACATGTTTACACTGTGGGCGTTTACTACAAGTGGAAGCAGAGTGAAAAGACAACATGTCAACACTACTGTTGGGCTTAATCTCTCCAGTGGGAGACGGTTTGAGTGCCTTTCCCACTGGGACACAGTCATGTAGCATCAGATGCATCCAGATTAGGTGATTACACACTTGGCTTTGAAAAAGCTTAAGTGCTACATGAGGATATCATGTAGTTGATGTTGTGTATATGTGTTTGTTCCCTGTCATGAATAATGGATATGGTTAATCCATGGTGCACATCCGCGGTGAGCTGCTACACCCTTTAATGCCTCAAGTGGCAGCTCATGTGCACTGAAGGCTTTCAGATGCACTTTGAGTGCTGTGATGTGACACTGTGACATGTTGACATCCAGGAGTTTTATTCCTTTGTATTACATTTAGTCCTTTGCATGTGCTTGTAGTGAGTATATATGTATTTATTTTATAGTCTTGTGAACCATGCTTTCTTGGTTGATTAGATTCGGCAGAGCTACTTATTAATTGATATCCCCCCTAATGATTTGTAGGTGTTGTTTTGGTGAGGAACATTTGTTTAAAATCATTTACGTCTGTTTAATGGTGTTTTAATGGTGCTGACGTTTCTGAAAAAGTTATTTATGGGCCAGTTTGTCCTGCAACATACTGTATGTGTGTTGCATTTTGAATTAGTTCACATCTGTGTGAATTGGATTTGATGTGTTAGCTATAAAGTCTGGTTCTCTCTAAAGGATTGTCCAGTGAGGAGTTTATGTCCTGAAAGTAAAACAGATTTTGTTTGGGGTGTAAGGGAGATATGGGACTTGTCAGTGTCTTTATTACTTATTCAGCTATGTAAGAAAGTGTGCATGTGTGTTGATTCTCATAGATGTGTGTTTATATACTGTATCCCTGCCTAAAAGGCAGTCTTTTCCCTCTGCTGGCCCTGCTAATACACAGTCACCCCTGTCACTCAACTCCATCTCTGGCCTCTGGCTTTTCTTACTCACTCTGCATTCTCCTCTCTGTGCCCTCTTGAAAACAAAAAGCTTCGTGCACCTTTTGTACAGAGGACACAGTTATTACCTTATAGGGCAGATTTCTTTCACTATATCCCCCAATTTCTTTGTTTTTAGTTAGTTTAGTAATATTGAAAGAGTGATAAAAATGCTCTTCAACCATCCAGTTCTTTTAATTCAACATGAACAAAATGTAAACAGTAAAAGGAGAGTTATGAGCAGCTGAATGCTTCTTCTCTCTCTTGCAGTCTTTTGACCTGCCCGTTTGTGGCATTGGTCCAGGACTCTTTCTCCACACAGCACTTGAATTCCACAAGGTACTGTACTGGCTCTCCTGCTATTCTTCGTCTTCTCTTTCTTTTCCCATACCTCTCCATCCCTCCATCCACCCTGATCTTATCTGAGGGTCCAAAGAACACCATGGAAAATGTCAGTGTTGAGTTTACACAGCGTAGAAACCACGACTAGCCACCACCCAAACTCCTATTAATCATTTAAAATGTGATATGTGCACCACTCCTGGAAAATGTGATTATAGTTTCTCATATTTTATTTTTTGGGTGATTTTTTTTTTCCACAATAGAAACCTATTGTTTCTTCACATAAGGGCTTAAGAATGAGTCTGGCTCATGTTTGAAACTTCCTGCCATAGTCAGACTTTTGCAGTATCTTTGCTCATGTCCATCTTTGAATCAAACAACATTAAGATACTGTAACAGTTACTGATACCTGTGCTGATACGTAGAAAAGAAGGTAAGTAACATGAGTTGAGGCCTATGGCTGTGAATACCTGTGTTGTCTAAACTGCATCATTGTCATTAGCATACATAATTACATAATGATAGACATAAGATGTACATTTGTAAATACATGTCATAAAGAAACCTTTTAATGGGATTTTTGCTGTTCAGTCATTCATCTGGCAGCAAATCCTGTTGTTTAAAAAAAACTGTTACATAACTGCAGGGGCTTAGGTTGCACCTCCATTACAGCCATCATGTTTATTATTGTTATAAGTGGCAGCCTCCGAATCCCAACGCGCTCCCAAAGTGTCACTGAATACTCAGAGTTTGTTTTAAAAGAATATGCAAAGAACACACGTCATGACTACTAATCCAGCCCCTGTTCTCGTAACAGAAGATGGCGCTCCTCTTTTACAGTGTGCAGGCAACATGTCAGTACAATATGGCGTAAAACGGCCCATATGGGCCTGTTTGCTCATGACGGTCCCAGTATCATTATCATGACTACAGCCTGTGTTACAGTCAACTTGAATTGTCATTTTACATTATGATGGGTCTTCTTCTGTTAATCTCAGTAAAAGCATGTAGTCAGATTTCCTGGCAGCTCATTAATCTGTCATCCTTTATTAAAAAATGCAATCTGTCGAAGAAAATTCAGCAAGTGTCATCTCATGGCCCGGACATGTGTACATGATTTTTTATCTTTTTTTTTTCTGACTATTTGTGTGTGCATGTGGGTGTGAGACCACTGGCTGTTAATGCCCAAGTGTGTGAGAGCGAGTCTTCCAGCTGCAGAGACAGACAGTGTCTATTTGTATCCATTGCAGTGCTGCCGTGCCCATAACTCAGCTGTAACAGCCAAGCTCAGAGCTGAGCCATGCTGGGCACTCCCATAACAGCTGGTTTGTTTTGCCCCTAGTGTCACGCCACTAAGGACAGCACTGTCATTTGGCATCCTTATCTGGATCTCTGCAGACAGCTACCAGATCCACCCTTACTGCCTGAGGCGACTTGCATGCACACACACACTGTATCAGTTTTCTGTTATTTTATATTCAGGAATTGGAGCGTCTCCACACCCTCTAGCCTTAATGTAAATTTGACATGAGTTGGCTCCTTCCTCAGGTTTTATTGCTGCCTGTTCAAACAGCCTTTATCCTGCATTTCTGGTATCTCTATCACTTTAATTTCTCTGTGTCAGCATTGGCTGGAACATGTTTTTGTGTGTTTGTTCACATGCGAGAGAGGCATCAACAGCTGGCTGTGACGTCTCTGGGCTTCTGAAGAGGAAGTGGTGCAGGGCAACGTCCACACGCAATCATGTCTTTTTCTTCTCTAGACCCAAAACACACACACACACACACACACACACACACACACACACACACACACAGAAACACACAAGCCTGAGAGGATAAATCTTTATTATTACTTAGTTTTTTTGTGTAAAACCAGCTCACGATGGTGATCGTTGGATTTTCTGAAATATCTTAAATAGAAAATAAAATTCACACAAACCATACACTTGTTCCACAACCATCAACATAGTTCTTCCCTTTTTACTGTAAACGCTCCCTTCATTATTTGTTTACTTGGCCCTGTGTAAATGAGGCTTGATTTTGTTACAGTTCAGGCAAACACTGATTTCCGTTGATTGTGTACATGCGTTAGAATGTGTGAGAACCAAGTGGCTTAGTGGTTTGATATGATACACTGTGCGTGTACAGCTGTACGCTTTGAGGATGTACAATTCTGAGATGTACTGGTTAAATGTTGAATGAAATCATAACAAACCCCAGCGAGGCTGCTGATCTTAAATCCACTCCAAAGCAGGTTGACTTTTACCCTCTTGAAGAATGAGTAAATGTTTCCAAGTACACTTCTTAGGCCCCAAACAGAGGAAGGCCTTGTTTAGCTGATTGCAGTGATTGTGTCCTATCTCTCTCTCTCTCTCTCTCTCTCTCTCTGCTGTGATTCCCTTTCTTCTCTCTGTTCGGTTTTTCTCTGTTAACTGTCTCATCTCTCAGCCTCTCCATGCACCCACAAACTCATCATGGTTCTTTACTCTGTCAGCCAGCGCCAGATCAGTAATGTCTGTCATCTTGTGACCTGAGGCATTGTCCGTTTTCTCTCGCTGGGTGTGTCCAGGTTCTCTGCCCTCCTCCTCCTCCTCTTCCTCCTTGTCTCCTTTCAGACCTGTAAAAGCCTGCATTGGCCACCTACAGGCAGCTCTTAATTAGTTCCCCTCTTACAAGCTAGCCGGAGATAAACAATGAAAACCCACTGCAGCGCCACAGGAGGGATTGCAGGCAGAGACACATGCATCATGGCCCGTCGTCTTCAAGTAGGGGCCTCTCTCTGCTGAGCAACTGGCATCTTTTGTGCAGAGCTCTGAACAAATTGACTTTTTGTCTGTGTGGCTTCTGTAAGCCTGTCTTGTACACTGTACTCTGATATTAATGACATAGAGGGGCGTTTCAAACATATGGTGTTTAGTCAGGAGGAAAAATCAAAAATACATTCATGGCTAATGTCGCAGGAGTCTTTTTAAACCTTGAATATTGTCCCTTTGACTAATGTTTGTGATAGAAGTTCCTACCAAAGCTCCCCCTCCGCCTTTTTTCCTCAACTTTGTCCTCAAAACATGTGCCAAGAAGTTATTTTATAGGGCTTTATGCAAGATTCAGCAGTGAATCTAATGTGAAAATATCCAATAAATCCTCTTAATATTTTTGGCTTTACTGCCAAGTATTAGAATGACAAACCAGACTAGGCAAGGGCCCCACTTTGGGCACATGCACAAGACACAAATGCACACACAAACGCACACAGACAAATGGATGGGGTAAGATCTGTGGCCTCCTGCCCTGCAGCAAGAAGAGCTGCCCGGGTACTGTTGCTTTATGAAAAGATAAAGAAAGGAACTAAGAAGGAAAAGAACAAATTGTGCCCCATTTTCTTGACTTTCTGCCAATTTTTAGAGCATTAAAAAGACAGAAAGTAGTCTTGGGGCAGTAAAACAGCCACACACTGATTCATATTCACTGTGCATGGAGGGATTCAGAAGTTAATCTCATTACAGACTCTGGGCTTTTTATGTGGTTGCTGACCTCCACGCTACCTTTACTCACTTGGACGTATTAGAAATAGTTTAATTGCTCTCACTTGGCCAAAATACAACCAGCTTGAATGCTACACTTAGGCTGGCAGTAAAGTGCAATTAAAATAGAAATTGGCTTGTTCTTACAGGCAATAAGTTGGCTGGGGGTGCTGGGGTTTGATTTCTGCAGAGTGTACAGGCTTCTAGTCAAAACCTTTCAAAATTTTACCACAAATGTTCATTGCCCTCATTACGCTTTGTCTTCATTTGGTGAACAATGTCATGTGATTAGTGGCAACATTTTGCATGTGGGCGTAAGGTGCGTGTTTCCAGTTGACTTGTTATTGTTTATTTCCACCAAATCCATCCTCTGAATCAGCTCCCTGACTGCACAGGAATCTGTTGAACCAAGGCAGGTTTTTTCTGCAGTGGGCTTCAATGCCTTTCACACTGCCATGCATGCATTAAAAAACATATTTAGAAATTTGATTTTGGAATATGCTGAACTTATTAGTACTCCTCTGCCACCTCTCATTGGCTTCTGTTTGAAATTCAAGAACAACGTGCCTGATGGTTGGCTTGAACTCACCAAGCTCCACCCCTTTGAGTTGCCTCACTGAAAAACAGAACCGTGCCCTGTTTATTTCATGCATTGCATTGCACTGAGATGTGGCTAGTGAGTTATGGGGCAACATCAAACTTTAACTACAGGTTGTCTTCAAAATTAAATTGAAAGTCAGTGACTGTTGGACGCTTTAACTTGCAGCTTGTAGTGTGTTGTATGTATTTATGTATGGTTACACATGGAAGCATAAACAGTGCCCAACAATGCAGCCACAGCCTACTTTGTCTTGTTCCAATTTTGCAAAAGGGTCCTTTGCTATTAAGCGTTGCAGTAACTGTCTTACACCTCATCGCATCTTGTTGATGTAGGTCATTCAGAACTAAAGCATTGGTCAAAGAAGAATGAAACTGAAAATGTTTTATGTGCGCGATTGTGGTGCAGTTAATTCTGGGTTCTTTGTCACCTATAATCTTGGTGAGAATATTCTGTTGAAGTAGACCACTACCACTCCTTTATGTCCTTGCAGGTCAGAAGTGAGCTTCCTGGTATGATATTACTTGCACATGCACAGGGTGGAGAATATAAGTGTTAACAGCATGGCTTACTGCAATAAAAGTGATCAGGCTTCTTTCTAAGCTGCAGTTATTTTGAGTGTTATATAGCTCACATAAATGAGATGCTGTAAGTAATACTTGCGTACTTGTGAAAAACGTTACTAAAATTTAATATTCCTTGTAAAACAAGTTCCTGAATGGATCAGGGCACATTAATCTAAATCACATACTGTACACTGCAGAGAAAAGATGATACGGTGAGATCATAGGCTGCTGGAGTAAATTCTCCCATCGGGGCCAAAAGAGAATCGGCAGGCCATCTTTTATGGCACATACGTCACACCCAGGGCAATAAAAGGCATTTTCATGAAGTACTTAATTAAAGAGTGCGTTTTCTCAGGCTTGACACTGGCCATCCCGCATTAATGAAGGCCCTCGTGCTGCTGTTTTAAGGGGTGAGAGTGTTTACTCCCCCTCAGTGGTGTTGGTGGTTCTGGGAGGCTTTTTATGACGAGAGACCATCAGTGACGGGAGGAATGACCCACTTTATTGCCTCTCACCGCTTGCTGGAAAATCCAGAAACTCAGCAAGCAAGATCTGCATAAATAAACGGTTCCAGGCCAAATTAAAAGACACTTTCACCAACATCATCTCTAATTGCTGCATCCAGATGATTGCCCGGTCTGAGTACAGTGGCTGGAAATTACATGAGCGCCATTTTTGGTTCTTTCAGCATGAATGAAATCTGCCTGGAGTGCACACAGTGGTAGATTGAAGTGAGCCTGTCACTGCATGCTGGTTTGGTGAGTATCCTGGTGTGGTGCAGTGTACCTGGGTCCAATCCAGAATCAGCATGAGCCAGGCCAGACTGTGTAGCATAGCAAGCTGCAGCAAGCCAAAAACAGAGGCCAACAAGAGGTGGGTTCATAACCTTTAGTTCAGTATCAGTTTGTCTCTTGCTGAGTCATTTGACATTGTGCTTTGTATGGAAGATGATACTGTAGACAGGTGTGTTGTTGTTGTTGTTGTTGTTGTTTTTCATTTCTTTTTTTTCTCCAAAATCTGAAGTGAGATTGCTTTGGGATTCTGGCAATGTCCAGTAGCAATTCATGCTGATTTTACTGTAGGACATTTAGTTAGTTACTCTGTTCAATTATCATATAACATACTCATGATTAGAGCTTAAAATTTGCTGCTTGAAATGCTCACAAATCGTGACTGTTGCACTTATGTACATCTGCTCATCTTAATACTGCCTGATGGGCCAGTAAAAAGGTCAGTGGAGAGATAGCTGTCCGGAGCTGAAATGTATTGTATGTATTGAGTGTGTCTGTGTGTGTGTGTCTGTGTGTGTGTGTGTGTGGCCTCGGGAGTGCATTTAAAACCTGCAAAGATTTTAGGGTAGAAGTTTCTCTTCATTCCCTCAGGTACACCGCATCACCTGTAGCACTGCAAATGTACGGCCCAGTTAAACAAAAATGACCAAAAAAGATAATAATAGGAATAAAAAAGGGAAATAAAAACAAACATCATGGAAAAAGAAAACAGACTCAGGAAATTGCTGTTTTCACATGACTCACTGAGCCGCTTTGTGTCACAGCTTTCTTTTGTTTAGGGGCAAGACAAATTTCAGAAAGACTGGAAAAAGTATTTGTTTTGATTAGGGCCTAAGTGCTGTTAACAATTACACACTCACAGGACAAATTTAATGACAATTAGTGTTTTTTGTTAGCTGCCTTCAGAATTTAATTGTTTCCATGCAGGACTTTATTTGGTTATCTGGATTTTTTTTTTAATTTAATAATGTTTGTCCAAATGGATTGTAGCATTACACCAATGAGGTTAAATATACAAATTAAACTAATTAAGCAACGTAATTACGCAAAATTAAATTATTAAGATCCCAGTAATTGAAGTCAGAATAAAGTAGCTTGAGGATATTTTTTTTTCCACACACAAACACAGCCATAAACACACTGATGATAAACTCTGGATGACATGGAAATGGTTTTCATTAACCTTGGTTAATTGTTGCACAATTACATTCACATACAATCACATTAATTACTGAACAGGAAGTAACAAAATCCCATTAATTACTAAAGCAGAGGCCAACAAGAGTTTTATGTATGTAATAAAGATTTTGTATCCATATAGTTAAATGTTTAAATGATAGTTACAATTATAGCAAATATTATAGAAATATTGTATTAAATATTTTATATTTATTAAATATTAGGGAAAATAAAAGAAAAAGAAAAAGCCAGAAATAGCATGGTATTCATTTTTCTTTTCTTTTCTTTTCTTCTTTTTTCTTTTCTTTTCTTTTCTTTTCTTTTCTTTTCTTTTCTTTTCTTTTCTTTTCTTTTCTTTTGTCTCTCTAATGGATACAGTATATAGGTCTTGTTGTCCCTACTAGTTTTCCATATGAAATTAATAACTTGCATTCTACAGTGCATTCAGAAAGTATTCAGACCCCTCCACACTTTCCCATGTTGCAGTGTTATACTCAAATCATAAAAAAAAATCCCCCTCATTAATTTACACTCAGTAACTCTGACAAAGTGAATTTTAGATTAACAAAAAAATATATATATATTGAAAAGCAAAAACCGAAATAATACATTGACATAAGTATTCAGACACTTTACTCAGTACTTATTTGAGGACCTTAGGCAGTGATTACAGCTTTAAGTATATTGTGCGACAAGCTTTGCACATCTGGAATATGGAGATTTTCTGCCATTCTTCTCTGCTGATCCTCTCAACCTCTGTCAGGGTGGATGGGGACCATAGGTGGTCAGGTCTCTCCTGGGATACTCGACTGGGTTCAAGTTGGGGCTCTGGCTGAGTCACTCACAGACATTCACAGAGTTGTCTCTAAGCTACTGCTGTGTTGCCTTGGCTGTAAGCTTCATTGTCCTGTTGCAAGGTGAACCTTCAGCCCACTACGTGGTCCTGAGTGCTGTGGACCAGGTTTTTTTTAAGGATCTCTGTTCTTTGCTCCCTTCAGCTTTCCCTCAACCCTGACCAGCCCCCCACCCAGCCTGATGCTGCCACCACCATGCTTCACTGTTGGGATGGTATTAGGCAGGTGATGAGCGCTGCCTGGTTTCCTCCAGACATTATACTTAGAATTGAAGCCAAACAGGTCAATCTTAGATTTATCAGACCAGAGAATCTTTGTTCTGAAAGTCTGAGAGTCCTTAAGATGCTTTTTTTGCAAACTCCAAACATCTTTCATGTGTCTTTCTCTGTAGAGAGGTTTCCATCTGGTGTCTCTGCCATAACGCCAAGATTGTTGGAGTGCTACAGTGATGATTGTGCATCTGGAAGTTTCTCTCATCTCCACACAGGATCTCTGGAGCTCAGCCAGAGTGACCATCGAGTTCTTGGTCACCTCTCCTACCAAGGCCCTTCTCCTCTGGTTGTTCCAGTCTTGTTCCATTTAAGAATGATGGAGGCCACTGTGCTCTTGGGAACCTTCAATGCAGCAGAAATTGCAGCATCGACACAATCCTGTTTTCCTTCCACCTCATGGCTTGGTTGTTACTCTGGTATGCATTGTCAGCTGTGAGACCTTATATAGACAGGTGTGTGCTCTTACCACAGGTGGACTCCACTCAAGGTGTAGAAACATCTCAAAGATTATCAAGAGAAATGGAAGACACCTGAGCTAAATCTCAAGTGTCATAGCAAAACGTCTGAACACTTACGTCAATATTGGTTTGTTTGTTTTTTTTTTCAGTTTTTCTCTTTTAATAAATTCCTAAAAAAACACTCTAAAATTCAGTTTTTGCTTTGGTATTGAGTGTAGATTGTTGAGGGGAAAAATGAATTCAAAAGATCTTAGCATAAGTTTGCAACATAACAAAATATGACAAACTTGAAGGGGTCTGAATACTTTCTGAATGCACTGTATGTGGTATTAAAATGGTACTGATTTTCTAAATTTGATTTGGTGAACACTGCATCTACCCTGATCTTACACTTATTGCTGCCTGTCATGAAAAAAAAACCAAAGACAGCAATTCAAATTCACCTGACTGTGAGTTATCAGTTTTACTTTCTTGAGAATCAGTGCCTTGAACTTCTTGGTAGTGCCTGGTAGCAGAGTTTATTCAAATGTGAGTTCTCTGAAAGAAGGTTTCAATTGAAGTCCCATCCTCAGAACTTTTCTTATCACTGTGACCACTGTGAAAAACAACAGGGTGCAAGACTCAGTTCCCTCTATCACAGTGCCATCATTAGGCTTTGCATAAGTTTTATAGGCGACACCCCTCACAGCCCCACACATTTGCAACTTCACCACAGAGAGTACGCTGGAATTTGGCGCGCTCTTTGCTTCTCAGAGAAACTCAACCACAGTGTTCTTGTGGTTGTGGGATTGGAAGTTTATCTTACATGTGACATCTTGGCAGTACGTAGAAAAAGATAAGCTATGCAGAGAATGAAAGCGTCCTTTCTTGTTGCTTTATATTGTGTGCTCACTGTTGCCTATAATCAAGAAGCAGTCCACAGGTTATCAGTCACAACCTTAAATGCCTCTGAAACCAGATGTTTTCGAGCAAGGGAGTGAAAAGCTGTAAATCATATTAGGGGAACAGGTAAGCCTTGGCAATGCATCTGTCACCTCCACCCCCACAAACACACACACATATACGCACTTTGTTCTGCTCCCCAAGCGTAGTTTTTCCACTGCTGTTAATAGGAGCCATATAGAGCCCAGTTCATAATGAAAGACCCCCCAGGGGCCATGGTAGTAAATGAAACTAATAACCCTCTAAATAAGTCTCTTCTAGTGCTGAAAGGCCGGTCTCTTTATACTGAAAGTGTATATGTGCTGTAAAGTCTTTTCCAGCCCACTACTGTAATTTTATGGCTCTGTTTTATCCTTTTCTTTTAAAGCCTGTCAGAGAAATTGGGAGGGAAGTCAGAGAGGGTGTCAGTGGATCAAAGTGCTGCAGGCCCTCCTAGTTTGAGGCTCTGAAATGTAGTAAAAAATCCATTAAAATACTTAATATAAATATCTGGCAGGTTTTTATCTTTTTAAGAACTGAGTAACAGTCAGCTGTTGTATGAATGGCACGTGTCATGATAAAGAGTGGTCAGAAAAGTCAAGCAGTAAATTAAGAGTGACAGAATAAGACGGTATAATTCAGGATTTCCATGCTTTGAGTGAGAATTTGTAGTTGCAGTTGGACAGAAAGTGTCCATTGTGTGTTTGTGTGTGAATGAACTTGACTGGCTGCTGAAGGCCTCTGCTGGTGGTGTATTAAAGAGAGGACGGAAGTCATAACCCAATCATGTGAAAAATAAAAAATAGTAAAATTGAAAAAGATAAAACTGCTATATCTTAAATCTAAAAATTCAAATTCAGCTAATGCAAATGTAATTTTAAATCTACCAGACTTAACTCTCATGTTTTGGATTTCCATTGCAATATAAATACCATAATAACAGAAACATAAAAATGGTGCAACAGGATAAACACTTTATAAAAAACAAAACAAAACAAAACAAAAAAAAAAACAAATGCCAATAATATAAGTCCTTCAAAATGCATGTTTGCAAAGGAGGACAGCAGTGTGACTTCATCAGAGATATATGTTTTTTTCTTGGTAACAGAGGTGATGACCATGTTCCACCGTGAGCTCATAAAAACCCTGTGCACACCACGTGCTGGTGTTTGTCAGAGCAGGGCAGCGTGGTACAGCCCCAGTTAAAGTTACAAACTGA
Organism: Trachinotus anak; assembly: GCF_046630095.1. Lineage (NCBI taxonomy): Eukaryota > Metazoa > Chordata > Actinopteri > Carangiformes > Carangidae > Trachinotus > Trachinotus anak. The sequence goes on along the minus strand of NW_027273853.1, from coordinate 7,663,314 downwards.
GTCAGAGGGTGGGGATGGAACAAACTGTGAAACATCATCCCAGAGCCCGATTCACACTGAACACATTTACAGGATTTTTTTTTTTTTTTTTTTTTAATCATCCACATTTGGGTCTAATTAAAATGACTGTAGTCAGGATTTTATAAATGCTAATACTATATTATATTTTATAAACTAGTCTCGATTTCTGCAGTATACTCTATATAAGGTTACACTGTGTTACTACACATCACCTTATATTCTGTACTATATTATACTATATTAATTTAATGTTATACTATTTTATTATATTATATACTACATTGTATTTCTGTCATATTTCTATATTAATACAAACAATAAGAATCATTCTTCATCATATTGCTGTATATAGTATTCTAGTGTATGCTGTTTATAGTGGTAGATATTACATTACTCTTACATGTACTACACTGATGACTAAACACACCACTATGTCACTTCACTTGAGATGATAGTGCAACACTGGTCATGAGTACTGTGTGTGTATTGTGTGCATTGTAATTTTGAGTTTAATTGCTCTACCATTGTTTCTATTTTTATTCCTTATTTTTATTTTCTATACATGTCCCTATTTTTCTTTTTACTTTTCTCTATTTATCTGTTCTTGTGTTTGTAGTTCTGCTGCTGCAGCACCTGAATTTTCCCTCTGAGAAATGTCCTTTCATCTTACACTGCTATTGCTGTAACATTTTAGAACTACTTTTTTAAATACTTTTAGATAAATTTAGATAATATTTTTTTCAGTCATTTTTTAGTTTTTTTAAGAATTCAAAGGCAAAATTTCCATCATGATCATTTTGTTTTACTGCAGTCACAAAACTGCCAGGAATTAAAAAGTCACACTGTGAATAATGAATCCCCTTTTCTCCCCTTTGTTTGGTCTAAAAATAAACTCATTCAGCGGTACTGAGCCTAAAAATATCTGTAATATAATAGCCTGGGAGAACGGCTTGTGTAACCTTTAGTGTAAAATCCAACTGTGGTGCTAAACAACTAAAAACAAAACTGCAGTTTCCTTCATGGTGGCTGCAGCCTTGGTAATCACATCTGTTTTTAGAACTGCTGGGAGGTTTTATTTTTATCCAGTGTAAAAAGAAAAATAAGTGTGAAAAAGTTCCATGTACCTGAAGGTGAGAAAGATGATTTAACTGTGAAAATATGATGCATCTGCAAATAAAGCTACAGGGAGGTCGACTGTACTTCTATATGAAGTTCAATCTTTCAAACTCTTGAGCACACCATGTGTGTCTATGAGTTCTGAGCAACATTATCTGTGAGTGAAAAGATGAACATGCTCGTACTGTACATGACTAAGTCTTATCGAATGCATACGTTTTTTTTTTGTTTGTTTGAGCTCATTATGTTTGAGATATAAATGCGTCTTTAGACTGAAGGACTGAAATAACACAGCAGCGTAGAAAAGCCAAACGTCAGCAGTACTACACAGCGAGTGGAGGAGGGGAGCGGAGGAGGACGGAGAGTCCCCTCTACGACCAGCAGGCTGTGCTGTAGCGACATCACTCCTCCACTCCCCTCACGTCTCCTCTCTGACAGGCACCGTACAATCACTCAACTCTTTTTTTTTTTTTTGTTCTAATTTTTTTAGTGTAAATTTAATAATTCGGCCTCTGCTTGGTTTTCCACATAGAGTAAGAAGGAAATGGTAAGTGTAGGGTTTAGCTCAAGTGGAAATGTCCTTGTCCGGGTATTTTCATGAGTTTGGTGTCTGCTGTCGGGTGTGCCCATTACCAAAACCATCAACACTACCACCACCACCACCACCACCATCATTGCTGCTACCCTAGTCAACCTCTTTGCCTGCAACTCATTATGTTTCTATCCCACTTTTCCGTTCTGCAGCAAGAAAGAAAGAGAAAAGGAGAGATGCATGAAAATAATTGACAAAACCACACTTTCCCTCCTCTGTTTTTCTTGTTGCGGTCCAGCAGTGCTCAGGTTTTTTGTGTCAGACATTCTGCTCTGGTCGAGCTGTGAACAATAGCTGTGGTGTGCCAGTTCCAAAGCAGTTGATAACAGTTTGGCTTGAGATTCAGATTCTGAGCAGGGACTTTTTATCTTTGAATATGGAGCTATCTCAGTCTGGGCAAAAGGACTGATCAAAAGCTACGAGTGTGTTGTGTTTGCATGTGCATGTATGCACTGGGTGTTATTGTGAATTTGCAAGCTCCATTTGGTGTGTCACTCCAGTATTTACAACATTCTTCCTGACTGTAGGTCAAGTCACCCTCTCTCTCTCTCTCTCTCTTTTCTTTCCCTCCTGTTCTCTCTGCCTTTCCTCTCTCTCTCTCTCTCTCCCTCTGTCTGTCTCTTTCACGTTTGGCCTGGCCTCAGTACAACTCCTAGCAGTTGTCAGTTTCAGGAAATGCACTGCGCTCTGTTGGGAAGTGAGGTATCTGGGCCAGCCGTTTTTTTTTTTTTTTTTTTTTTTTTTTTTTGGTAATTTTTATCGGCTGCTTACGGGAAGCAGAGCTCCTCCGTGCACACAGGACTGCTCACTCAGCCTCATTCTCTTCTCTTTTTCATGATTGCATTCACATACACTGGATGGATGAGTAGAGTAGGTATTTGACTGAATGGATAGCTGCATGGATGGATGCCCTCCTATTAATGAGTATGGGGGCACCTAGAAAGTATATATGCAAGCGGTTATGTATTTGAACCCCACATGCTCACACACACTCTTGCCTCCAAACAGTGTATGAGATTAAAACAGAACCAGCCTCATACGATCTGCAGAGCAGTGCTGCAGAAAGGTGTGCAAAAAAGCAAGGAAAACAAAGTTGTATGTTTTTGGCCGGTGGCTTGACTGTGATATATGAGCAAGGCAAGTGTGTGTGTGTGTGTGTGTGTGTGTGTGTGTGTGTGTGTGTGTGTGTGTGTGTGTGTGTGTGTGTGTGTGTGTGTGTGTCTCTGTGTGTGAGTGTGAGTAGGAGTGGGGAGAGCGGCATGAGTCCAAACAGGATATTGTAGTACACGGGAGCACAGATTCTTCCTGCGGCATTTTGGCTCTGTGGGTTCAGGACAGCCTCGACGACAAGCAGACAGCACCCCCTACGTTGTCACACACACACACACACACACACACACACACACACACACACACACACACATCCTATCAGATAACTGACTCAATAGCCAGCCTCCCTTCTAAAAGGAAAACAATATTATTGGACTCAGTGACAGTTTCCGGCAGGAGAGAGCAAGTTGCATAGAAACAGAATAAAAACAATCAGTCAGTTTCACGTTCAGTGCTGGGAAAATAATCATGTTTGAATGCAAATATTTTATACTAAACACATCATCTCAAGCTTCACATTTTTAACCGTGCTCTTGATTAATTTGATAAATAGAATTTATTTTTGTAAATAATTTGCTCCTTCACAACTGTTCTCGGCCTTGGGTAAATAACAAGTTGGCCTCAGACTTTACATTTATGGTCTTTTACTCCATTCGACTCACACCACAGTGGACCAGTTTCGGTCTGATCAATCTGTCAGTTCCATGGAAACCATTTGGCAGACATTACACTAGAGTCCAGAAAGCTTCAGCTGGAGAGATGTTATTTAAAGAATAAATTCAGGGCAGTTTGCTAGAATAACCAGCTCTTAGTACTGTTGGACTCAACTGACTCTGTAGTGCATTTTCCACACTTATGTTAACAGCGACATCCCCAGACTTTCTCCATTAAGATAGTTTGTCCTTTGTGCACAAACTTCATATTGGAGTGGAAGTGAAGGAAAAAGTGTGAGTGTGAGCAGAGGGGAGGGAGGACTGGACTCACCTTGTGGTTTTGAGACTTGGAGCGGAGAGACGAGGGTGAGCCGAGTGTTGGTGTGAGCAGGGGTTCATCTCACAGACCTGTCAGGAGCATTAAAACAAGCTGTTTGTCAAGTGCCAAAGCCAGCAGCACCCATCCACTTGCTCAATCCTGGGTGCTTCATCCGTGTGTGTGTGTGTGTGTGTGTGTGTGTGTGTGTGTGTGTGTGTTAGTGTGTGTGTGTGTGTAACTGCGTGGGTTTTTGTGTGTCCTAGTCTAGATAAATAGAAAGACAGACAGATAGAGAGGTAGCTGGATAGTTGGATAGATACAAAGTGTTTCTGTGCACCATATGGACATAGTGTAAAAAAAAATAAAAGAACAGATTTTGAGTATAAACACTGCAATAATTTGGGCAGAATGTGAGTCAGGGCTAACTAAACTATTATTTTTGGGTTAAGGCCAACAATTCCCATTTTCCTCCATTCCCCTGTGTTTCGCCCTGTTTCTCAGTAGCTCTATAAAACGTTGTTTGGACCAGAAGACAGACATTGTTATTTGCTTAAATTTTATTAGTAAATATGACTTTATGAGTTTCCATCCTTTTTGAGCCATTTGCATTTGGTCATTTGTGTGCTATGAAATCTAAATCAGGTCCTCATTTGTTATTAAACGCACAGTATGTTGTGTTGAAACAAAAACAGCCATAATAGTGTTATTCATTTTGTTTCCAAACAGAATTACTTCTGAAATGATCAGTAATGATCATCAATTTGTTCCATGGAAATCTGGAAAGATTTTTTCATTCATTCACAGTTTTCTGCAAAAACTTGGCAAAATAAATGAAATGTTATTCAGTCCGCCTGATAGCGCATGTGCAACGCTTGGCCACATAGATTTAAATCCACTCCGGACAGATTTTTAAACTTGTATTAGATTTTTAGTCATTTTGTTCGGTTGAGCATCGTACGATTAACTGTCTGCATGCACACAGCCATATGCTGTTTCATGCAAAACGGAGAGGAGTTGAAAACATTTCAGCATGTGTACACAAACAACACAGCCGCACACTCACAACTCTAAACACTAAAAACGGTCCCTGACCTTTTCTCTTTTAATCTTGGGTCATTCCTCATGTGTGCCTGCTTAATTAGCAAAGATATGACTGATAAAAGATGAACCCATCCCACTGCCTTTGCTGGGAGTAGATTCATATTAACCCCCGAGCAGGGAAAAGCAATAGGAAGCCAAAGCAATAAAAGGCTTTGACATTGATGGGCCTGTTTCCCAAACACTTAGACGACCTTAAGTCGTCTCCTCTCAAGTCTGGCTGGAGGGGCCGGGGCTCCACTTCTTATTGCTGTGTCTGACCAGAGTCGCCATGCCCCAGAGAGGGTCGACGTTTGGTCTCGGCCCCTTAGTTCCTGTCTGTCTGTCTGTCTCGGTCAGCTCTCTGAACATGCTACAGAACTCGGGGCGGCGGCGGTGGGGTAAGTGGGTGAGGAATTTCTGTGTGTGTTGAAGGCCTCCAGCAAACAGTCCTCACAGCGTCAAACCAAATACAGAGACCAGTTCTCTTGTGCATAAAAAGCACTATGTCTGGCTGTCTACTGATTAGACGCAAGTGAAAAAGAGAACAAGAGTAAGACCGGTGATAATAACCAGAAAATTTAGTGTGTTTAAAACACAGATGCTTTTGATTGTACAGTAAATTTGTCACGGAGGAGTCTCATGACGAAACACCAAAGCAGAAATGAAAACGGCTGAATTTATTTTTTCTTTGAACCCTGTGGTTTTTTAAAACAAAAACAAAGTTACATACACTTCAGCAAAAAAAAAAAAAAAAAAGTGAAAGAATCATTTTCAGCATAAGAAAAATGACTTGGCTTCATTTTCATGTTACATTGAGAGGATTAAAAAGCCCACACAACCTTCTCCTTTTCAGGTTGCTGTTGAACAACTTCTTAACCCCCTCCGTCCGTCCGTTTGGCTTTACTGACTGGATTAGGTTCATGCACAAGGCCCCTACTCATGCCAGTGAATTGCTTATGACAGGCCCTTATGCAGACACCTTGACTGCCATGAGCAATTACTTTAAATACACAGGAGAGGGCCAGAGCTGGGCTGACCTGTGGGAGGGTGAGAGGTAGAGAGAGAGAGGGGCAGAGAGACAGAAGGGGAGAGGCATTTAGAGAGAGAACGGGAGAGGTGAAAAGGGAGGAAAGAGAAACACAGAGCTAATTCTAGATTAGGTGGAACACTGTGTTTTTCTCCTGAGCAGCACTTTATGAGTGTCACAAGTGAAGGGTATTAATACTCACAAGTTAAGTGGAGGAAGAAAGAATACATGCTTTTCTTTTTGTTTTTAACTCTTGAAATGACATGTAGTCCTGTGAAACGTCTATAAAATCTATGGCTGTCATTTGTAATCAGATAGCATTCACATGGCCATTTCGCAGCTGAATCTGTTTCCACCCTGCGGTTCCTACAACCTGTTGTGTTGGCGTTACTCAAATCCACCCACGTCTCTGTTCATTGCTACAGTTCAGATAGATTTACGTGCCCGTGCGCCTGACAGTGGCAGAACTGACAGCAGTCCCGATCCCTCCCAGTCTCCTCGAGCCCGGCCTGTCTGTCGATCAGGTTTCACACAGATCTGGACTAGCTCTGTTACACTACAGGCCTTGTCCCTGCTGCTGCTGCCGCTGCTGCTGCTGTGTTTCTGCTGGCTCTGCTCTGTTTCACCTCAAACCAGGGAGGGTCCTCAGACACTGAGTGGGCGTGAGGAGTGCAAAGAGTTCGTAGGGTTGTTGATGTTAAGGCTTAGTTTGCAATTTACATAAAAGAGAGGGGCTTGTTTCTTGTGAGGCTGTGAAAGGCAGTGGTGAAGTCCAGGTTGTGGCTGTAAGTTTCAGGAAAAAAGAAAATTGAGGGCAAAAAAGTGGAAAATCATATTTATTGTGTCTTTATAAACTTGGGCGCCACTGCTGAATGGGAGGAAATATTCACCTTAAAGGGAAGGGCAGTTTCTTACTTTCATAATGTCGACCATCATTTCCATAAGTAAAATAATGTTGTACTCTTCAAGTTCATAGTGAGGGTCAGACAGGCCCGGAAACACGAGCGCTCAGATGATCAGAGTGGTTTTCATCAAGCCTAACATTAACCAGTTCTAGTTTGCAGAGAAAACAAATGCAAATGCTGAAATTATCACCCAAACCATCAGTTGTAAATATCCGGCAGTTTACACACCAGCTCATGCCTTCAACTTTGACCTGCCTTTTTTTTTGTTTTAGTTTTTCAGTGTTGGGTGTGTTCGCTTTCAGTTTTTGCCTTCAGATAAAGTTTGCTTGTTTACAACCCATCCAATCATCTGTCGGCTTGTTTCCCTCTGTCTTTGTCGCTTGTGATGGTGCTGTTTTTATATATATGAATTTTCTTTTAACTTAATGTCTTTCTGTGAGTGTGTGTGTGTTGAGAGTGGAGGTATTGTGTGGACAGCAGCACAGTTGATGAGAGTGTTAGATCTGTGAGAGAATGAAGAAGTGGTGAAGGCCAGAGTATGTGTGAGGTGAACCAGAGCTTTTGCACTTTGCTTTGCTTCACTTCTTTCTCTCTACGTCCTTCTCTGCATCGTCTCTTCTCCTCCTGACACACACACACACACACGCACACATGCTGTAATGACTAGAAGTGTGTGGAGCTCCTGAGCTGTTCCACATGTGTAGGGTGCGTCAGATCAAATTAGGCCTCGCTGACAAAGGGCCTTTTACACACAGGTGGATGATGGGGGGAGAGGAGGGTGGGGGGAGTGTGGTTGGGGTGGGGGTGGCAGTCAGCCAATCAGTCCAAAAGCCAGTCAGTCAGCAAACCAGCCAGTCAGTAAGTTAATCAGTCAAGCTGCCACTCAGACAGCGGAGACTTCAGCTGCAGGCGTGTGCGATGTTTGGACCGGTGGAGTGTGACATGACAGCTTTTCCTTCCACTCACAGGGTCGCTCCGAAAGGGCGCAAAGAAACGTCTGTGGATGTCTGGATTTTCTTAAAAATGTCTCACCATCATCATCATCATCATCACTGTGGAACATCTTGACCCTTGACACTAATGTACTTCCGTGAAACTGTGGCCCCCGAGGATTGCACTTTCTGAGCAGAATATCAACAAGTGTAGCCTTGACGTACGCGGTTCACCCAGTCTAATCACAACACACAACCGAAATCACAACAGCATGTCAACTGCCTGCATTTGTGGGATGAAGAGTAGAATTTCCGAATGTTTGGGACTGTGTTTACTTCTCTCTCCCAAAGTTTATTACAATCTCTCTCCAAGTTGTCACTTTTCATATGTGAGCGTAAATACCCCTGTGGCACACACACATAGACAGACACACACACACAGCAACCCCCTGGGTGCCGGGGTAACCATAATGCTGCTGCGGTAGTGCAGGCTGAGTTATTACGTTTAATCCGTCTAATTGTTGAGTTTCATAGAATAGGACCCAGTCTGCCTTGGAACTAATTCTGTCTGGGCATTCTATTTAATTCGCCACACTGGGCCCTAAGCTCTTCTAAAGGCAGGCTGCCCCCTCCGCTCCCCCCACCCCACCCTTTAAGAATATAAACCCCTTATCTTCTTCTCTCCCTCCCTCTCTTGCACGGAAGAACACTGGGTGACTTGTGCAGGAGAGTGATTTCTCAACAGTCCATAAAACATTCTTCTGACGTTTTGGACATCCACTCTAATGAGGCAGGATAATGGGAGCGGAGCTATCATGAGCAGCAAAAAGGCCCAGGGACACCAGCTTTGCCACAGCAGACATTTTTAAACAACAACAATATGCAAGTTGCATGAGGCCGCGGGGCAAGGCATGAAATGAATGGAAATTGAGATGCACGTCTGGAGATGGCTAAAGAGAAGCGTATTGACAGCATCACGTGCACGGCCCAAACCGCAAAAATACCCGTGTTATGACACAAAAAGCTTTCTAAAGAATAAAGACTGAAAAACTAATGGCGGCTGTTGCATGTGTGCGTGGAAGTGTTTGTTCCAGCTGGTGCTTAATTGTTGCCACTGTACTAAAGTAAAACTATGAACTCAGCGTAGCTTAGCTGACGTGGTTGCAGTCTCACCCAGAAACAATGCTGCTTTAACTGGTCAGACTGGTGGGGGGTTGATTGGTTGGTTGCTTGCTTGCGTGGCTGAACGGTGATAATCCGCACTCACAAATCCCATGCGTTTAGTCAAATTATTCCAGGCCTTAAGGCTCCCATTGTGGCCGCTGGCTGGTGCGCTGCTGTCTGAGTCCCCCACAGGGACAACAATGCCACCATTCAAGGCCACTCGCTGCTGCTGACGGGCAATTTCAGGTGTGAATTGGCTGTGTAGCCAGTGGCTTATATTAAATGACCTGAGACATGACCTTGAAGGGAAGGAGAGGATAGAAAGGGAGGGGAGAGAGAGAGAGAGAGAGGGGAAGAGACAGGGTAAGCATTTGGAAAAGAAAGAGAGGTTATGTGGAAGAGGGGTTGCCCACAATCTTGTCAAGTTCTGTCATCTTTTTGCTTTGATGGTCTTAAAAAACTGGCAAGAGCTGCATTATTTGGAAAAGAAATGAAGAATGAGAGGGAGAGCGAGAGCATGAGAGGAAGGTAAAGAATGATCCCTTCGGCCTGATATACTGTCCTCTTTTCCCTCCGCTCTGTTCCTACAAAACCTCTCCTCTGTCCTCCCTCTTTCCCCCAGTAATGTGCTTTTAATCATATCTCCTTGGCTGGCTCGCTTGCGTGGGTGAGCGCTGCGTCCAGGCCCTTTGATGGGAATCTGCGATGCGCCCAAAAGTCTTTTGAAGTGGCCGGCCGGGGAGCTACAGGGGGGCTAGCTATGGGGCCGGGAGCTTTGATGTGCCAGGGCCTGGAGAGGCCGGCTGCATGCTGCCCTGCACCGATCTGTCAGTAGCACAGCTGCACTGCTCGCTGGGGAGCCCCTGCCTCCAACCCTGACTGACTGTTTGGCTGGCTGACCGACTTACTCACCTAGTTGACTGTATACACTATGTACCTGCAAAAATCAGTAGCAGCACTTAGAGGAAGGCTAACTTTAGTCAGGTTTGGTCTTTGTCTGATGACACTGTGGGTCAACTTCATACATACAGTACAACTGCACTGTATAAGCATTTATTAATATGTTGTTTTGAGGGAATGTGTCCCCGGAGATCATACGAGTCCAAGTCCTGCTGCAGAGCGTTGAGTTTCATTTCGTCTTTGCTTCTTCTGCTATTTCCTTTATTTTCTGTCAAGCAGCTCGCAGAGAAAAAACACTTAGTGGACGACCGTTTTCTGCTCAAAGTCTATATAAATGTGCCATTGGGAATTTTTTCTAGTTTGACTATTGCCAAATGGAATCTGTTTTCTCTGCAGCTGCACGAAACCATTAAAAAGAGACCATGTGTTCTAACCTGTTAGGTTTCAGTCAAGCTCAACCTTGGCTCAACTCTCCACCTGGAGAGGAGAGCAGTTTCCAAGGCTGAAGCTATTGACACTTAGCTCACTGTGCAGATTTTCTCCCCTCTAGAAGGAAGATGCATTAATTGCATGACTGAAACTGAGAACATTATTCAACGGCACAGATATTTCTTTTATGTGCATTACCACCCCACATTTCTTTTCAGTGTGATTTATTTCAATCCTCCATATTATTGCGCACAAGCGTTAAATGATGATGAATGGTACAGAGAGTATGGCAGTATGACAGCCATGGACTTAATCCTATAGTTGAATAAATTGCGCCTCTTACCTTTTAGAGAGATTGTCAGGGAAAGTCTGATTTCTTTCCCTTTTTCAGAAGTCACAGAACACAGCCAGCAGAAATCAAAATGATGCATGTATCATATTTTATTTCAAGGCGACACATTCAGTTTCTTTATTGCTCATAGAGAGCACTCGGCTCTTCAAGCGCCAAGTTAAGTGTTTGCTGGTTCATTCATTCAGTATGTTTTGTGTGAGGGACACTGTGTCAAGCAGCACATTCACACACCAGAACGCAGCAGATTTTTCTAACAGCATTGGCAAAGTCAGACTTTGTAATAAATGTTGCGTCGGTGTAGTTTCACTCACCACAGTCATTCATACCCGTCACCTCACTCCCCTCTCTCAAGCACCTATGAAGTGCTAGCGTATTTGTACAGCCCAGAAATGTTGAGCGAACATATACAGTAGGTGTGCTCTTTTTCAGCAGCACCCTGCTTCACACTTACGCACTTTATACACATTCTCACCTGGGAGCTGTCGGATGTAACTGTACAGGGTGTTCTGTACTGTTAGCCACCAAGCATTTCCTCTTAGTTGCCTACTGTAACGTCAGCAGTTGCTGAGGTTGGGGAGAGAGTTTGTTTCACATTCACTTTTTTTTTTTTTTTTTTTCTTTTCAAGTTTTCCCAACCAAGAATTCAAACCTGCAGACAAACCAAAAAAAAAAAAAAAAACTGGCTTAAGCAACCACTGTGGTAGTAATGGTGTATGGACAGAAGGGTAGATAAATGATGAGAGACTGATATGTGTAGTGCCCCTGTAGGAGTCATTCATTCCTGAAGGATTAGCTTGACTGTAATGAAAAATGACAATGGCGAATGGCTCTCCAGTGGCAGTTTGTTTGTTGACATTGCCTCTGGATCCTTCCGTCCTCTGGAGGATGGATCATCCTCAGTTAACCTCAGCTTCAGTAAACACCAGCGAGATTTATGGCTCTCCTCCTTTCACCTGTGGTAGCAATCCACCACAGCAGAACAACAGGCAAACCCCACACAGGCACCACTGATCACAGCCACCAAACTTGTTTTCATGTTCAATTTTTGAGCGTATTCATCATTTTAAAACACAAACTTCTTGCTGGGGTTGTGCTTCATTTGCTTGTTGCTCTTGTTTTTTCTAATTTTTTATTTCCTCTTAAGTAACTTTGAGGTTGGAAAATTAATGTCATATATTATGTTTACACAATAGCCCATGCTTTTTATGGTTGCACTATTCCATTACATGGGACTTTTCTAGATGACTTGTGCGTTATCTTTTACATTTCCCCTCAGATTGAGTCTGACATATTTTGTATATATGAAAGCTTTGGGATCTCCCTGTGGCCAAGGTTCACTCATCAATGGGTCAGTGAGGTTTAGAGCTGCAGAAATCTGCCTGCTCACCTTAATTTCAGTTTAACATACATATACCAGAGCCAACCGACTTCAGTCTAAGATTGCTTCAAATCTTTACAAAGGCTTCTGGCACAACTCCGACTCACTTCAGGCTGAAGGCAGAGAATGAAACCTGGAGGCAGCTCTTCACAGTTGTTGGTGAAAACTTGACTCCTTTGGTGCAGGGCTCATCAGATGCCCTCAGCATGACCTGCGAATGCAAACCCGCTATCTCCAACACATCTGTGCCTAGTTAAATGAAGGTTGTATTTTAGGCCTATTATAGTCAAGGAGACAACACGGCCTGACTGCTAGTTTGACCACTCACCCCTATCTGACTTGCACATGTGGTCAGTCACTATGGCAACATGCTGAAAAGACTGCTTCCTGAGACTTTGTTGTGTTTGGGGCTTGGCAGGGCATTGTAACCTAGATATTATTTTTAGTCCGTCAGCAAAGGCCCAGTGTGTGTTGATTTAGGATGTGAGCTGACTGCCTGTTGGTGCGCACACACACCAACACACAACCCTTTGAGTACACAAATTCACAGACCTACAGACCCAGGCGATATCAGGCTTTTTTTTTTTTTTTTTTTTTTGCTTTTTTTTTTTACTTTGCAATATACTACTGCAAAATCATCCTTTGACATTTTGCATCTCTGAAAGCGCAGACATCTGTAAGCCAATCTCAGGTCATTGAAGTCATCATCGGCGGTGACGGTATGTGAAAAGCTCTCTGTTTCTCTGCTCCTCAGCTGTGTTGTCCCACACCCATCTGTGGCCTTTTATTGCTTTTCTCTCTCTCTCTCTCTCTTTCTTTCTCAGAGTGTCTCCCTCTCTCTCTCCCTGTGGCAGGCAGTAATAAAGGTCTGACAGGCAGAGCGTGAAGGTCATGGTTATTAGATGGTAAAGGCGAGAGCCACAGCTGGGCTGGGCAGGCCTCCTCTCTGGCAAAAGTGATGAGTTGTGTGCATTGGGGAAGGAGGTGGGTGGTGGTAGTGGTGGTGGTGGTGGTGGTGGGGGCGTTCTTATTTGACACAAAGTTTTTTTTCTTCCCTTACGGCCACCTGGTTTGGTGAGGGAAAGGCCCCAGGGTCTTTTGATAAAGTGCGAGGTGTGAGTGAGAAGAAGGGGTGGTGATTATGAGCAAGCCAACAAGTAGAAATACTGTCCAAGTGGTGTGTGTGTTTGTGTGTTTTTGTGTGTGTGTGTGTGTGTGTGAGCTCGTTTGACAGCCCCAGGGGTGTTCACACCTGCTGCTTCTCTAGCTCTGTTTGAGCTTCTGGTGGCCAAGGTTGCAAGAGCTCAGCTGTGACACATGTAGAAACACACACACTTCAATCCCTTTTTGATGAGATGGCAGCTTTTTTTTTAATCCCTTAGTAGCTCAGATAACTAAAAACCAAGCCCTCGGATCTATAAGCTCCTGTAGAACAAGGGACTGATGCATAGTTCAGTTGAGGTCGATGTCTTCGAAAGTGGGAAAAACAGTGAGTCTGTAAACAAGAAGCCATTGAAATTAATTTTCCCCTCAGCGCAGAGAAATAAACACATTCATTAAGATAAAACAACATGGTGTAACATGAATAAGAGCAGCTCTTAACTGTCATTGTTCCCCCCAGGCTATGTTAGCACTGTTAGCTGCACTGTATAGAAATGTATTTCACACTTAACGATAAAATAACATTAACAGTTCTACAGTTATTTATTTAACTGATGAGAAACTATCAAGTAGCAGACACTGTAATGTGACTGCATGGACACAGAATTTGATTTACGCTCACCAGGATATGGCTTGTAGTTTATAAACCTAATCATAGGAAAGTTGATGTCAGATCATGTTTCACCCAACAACTCCTAAATTTCACTAACCCAAGGGTACAGATGATGTAAGCTTATTTATGAAGCCCTCTCTTTAACAACCCAGCAAATTAAAAAGGACAAAGTCTGCATGTTCTGAATTTCTTCTGTGCTTTCTTATTAAGGATCATCTCCAGGCTCTTCATCGGACACACAGGGATACTTTGGGTTGTTCTACTTGGCTCTCATTGCTGCTGGATTCTTTTGATTGACTGTGATGAATGAGGAATTAAATCATTATTCTGCACTTTGCACTCATCAAAGTTTGGTCTTAAATTCACTGTAAAACTGTTTGTGATTACAAAATTTAATTTTAGCTTGTGAAATCTAACACAATGTACACAGTTTGTGCTCTTATATGCTAGATGGAGTAATCGTTATTAATAAGGAAATCCTTGTTATTGGCCAGTGACCTTATTGAGCTTGAGCAATCAGCAAAGGAATTTTAACCCACTGTGCTGAAAATTCATCCATATAGCAGGTTGTAGCGCTGCCTTAAAACCTCTGTTTTCAGGTTTCTGGAAAAGACTCTTGTTGATTCATCACAAAGAAAAACAATAGCTTTAACTTGATACCCATATAAGTGATCGTCACTTGAGAGGAAAAAAGCACCGAGAATCAAACAGAAATGTAAGAAGTATAGATGGTTTGTGTTATGTCCTCTCTCTTTTTTTTTTTTAATCAAAAATATTGTCTTTGGGTAACATCCAACTTTTCACATAGCCTCTGCCAAAATCTGAGTCTTCCAAACCTCAAGTATTCTCAAGTGGGCTTAGTGCTGTTTTGGAAAAATAGTGCAGAGAGAGCAGAGTAGAGTAGAGTAGCTCCGCGCTGTAGTGATGCATTCAGCAGAGACTGAAGCAGCCTGCTTTTATCTACCGCATACACAAATCTCATCTGCAGAACATCTCATCTCCCAAAGCGTTCTAGGATGAACTCCTCTCCAACCTCATTTGCATTGATATGAAATTTGGACAAAAATCTGATAAAGGGGGGACACCCCTGGGTGATTACGGGGTCACTAGCCAACCATAAAGGAGTATCCCTGCAAGTTGCCGCCACCAAGGCCAAGAAAAGAAGCACCGCGTCGGGCGAAAACAAGACTCAGACTAGGCCTCATTGTGTCTGCTATCTGTTGCTACACAATGAGCTGTCTCATTCTTTGGGACGGGTGTCAGGAGTTCAGCCTTTATCGCCACAACCTGCGTTTGACCTCACGGGAGGGTAGAGATGCAGCTGAAGAGGCCTCGTCTAAGCTGTTGAGACAGAGACACACACCCCCGGGTGCTTCTATTAGGCTCATCACTAAGGAGGAGCTAGGAAAACAACACTCGCACACACTCACACATACAACACACATATTCCTAAACACACATACATTTCACAGATGAGCGAGTGAGAATACTATGAAAAAAGTATCCAGAACATGGTACCCCCCCCCCCCCCCCCCCCCCCCCCTGCTGATAGAGGCAGATAGAGAGTTTAAGTAAACATCAACAGCCACACAGTGATGTGCGGCGTCACGGGCCCCCTGACAACAACGTTTATTGTTTTCTGAAGAGAGAAAAGGTGAGGGAGAGGATCAAGATGGGAGACGAGTCAGAAATGACAAGGCTTCAACCGCATCTGCAGCTGGAGAGCAGGTTGAACTGGATGTTTCTGAAGTTCAAGGTCAAATGACAGTCATCTGAGTGGACAAACATCTGCACACACGTTACACACACGTTACACACACACACACACACACATGGATTACACGAACACGTACTCTACATCAGGATTTTGGTTTATGGACTTTGAGTGATGATATCTTTCTACAATTTATGGTTGTCCACATTAATAATTGTAATTGTAATTGTGTAATTGTGTTAGGTTTCACATCCATCAGTAGGGCTGAAGTGGTGATGCGATAACCTTTTTCTTACCCATATGAAAGAAAAAAAAGTCAAACTTCCTAAATGTTTAATGCTAAATGTTTTAGCACAAGCAGCTGTACATGATTTTATTATATAATTAATATTCTTATATGAGTATTTTTATATTAGTATTAGTATTTCTATATGAAAAGGATCAAATGACTATTCGTCAAAAGCGTCACCTGTGGTGACAAATTATCAGCTGACTCTGCAGTCGCCCTCGGCTCTGTGATGACATCTCTTGCTGCTTTTCCTTTTGGTTCTCCTGCCCACAACCTCATTTTCACCATCAGCCGGCAGCAGTTTTCATGTAAAACCACTGTATGCTCACTGATCAACACCAACCAACAAGTTAGCGACCAGCTCATGAACATAAGGGATTGTTCAGTAGAGGAGTTGAATAATAAAAAAAATAAAACTATAAGTAGAATGACGACTGGATTTGTCAGAAACACAACTTAATGTTTGCCCTCACAACCTGTGGAGTTTGAGCTCTTTAGCTTCTTCCATTGCCCCCAAGTGGCCAAAAAAATAAATAAATAAAATAAAACAGTCAACGCAGCTTTAAATCAGGAACTACCTAATTAAGAAATAAGTTGGTGTATAATTTCTCGTCCATTCCTGTGCTGTATGTTAACTCTGCACCACCGTCATTATAACCAACACGGTCATTACCGTCTTCATCATGTCGTCATTTTAGCTGTCATCGGTGGAACCACTAATTTTTTTGTCAGTAGGAATTACCAGGATGTCAACCTAACCCCTGCATTATAAAGTGTTATTCTTCCATAGGCAAGAATCCCGCCCCACCCAGCGCACGCACATGCACACGCGCGCACACACACACACACACACACATACACACTTTTGATTTCCACTGGTTTCGGAACAGATTAAACACCCGCACTCTGGTCTTGGGTCAGCACCGACGCTCATACTGTACAAACATTCCACATCCGTCTGAACTCAGGGCGGACCTGCTGTCAGTCAGAGAGGGTGGAAAACATTTACAGTCACATCGTTTGGACACCCAGCAGGAGCTTATGGATACACACACACGTCAGCTTCACCGTCACAAAAATGCATTTGCAGGGCCTCTGGATTTAAAGAGGGCGCAGCGATGATTTCGGTGTCTGACTATGACCTTGTCATGTAACATATAAACTCATTATCTCTGTGAACAGGTAGGTTAGTGCTTGGTCTATTGTTTGCAGTTCATTGCTTGTTCACTCCTTTGATGGGCTAGTGTCCAGCCTGAGCTGTCAGGTGAAGGTGAATCAGAGACAGATAAAGCTCGGATCAGCAGGTGGCTGTTTGCAGCTGTTTTAGTTTTACACCTCACATCTCTCCACCCTCTCTCTTTATATGTAAAAGTCTCCCATGTCCTACCAGTTTTCCGTCGTTGTTCTTTTCACTGTGTTGTATATTTTCTTTTTCTCTGCTGTATAGTCACATCAGTCTATGATTGTCTCTCTGCTTTTTTCATCATCTTGTTCTCTGTTGTCTCTTTTATTGGCCCTTTGTTTCTCCTTTCTCTCCTTTTCACCTCACTTCACACTGTGAGAAAGACAGCTGTGTGTTGGATGTGGTTGTGCGTGGGTTTGTGTTTGTTAGCGCACGTCTCGCCGTTAATTCTCAGGCGAGCATGTGCTCATAATCTGTGTTGTGTGCTGTGATGTGTTTACACTGTGTGTCTCTATATCTACATGTGTGTGTATGGTATGTATGCCAGTCAGCTGTGGAAATAAGCAGGTTACGGCACCCCTGCAGACTTGTCTTGCACAGGAAGTGGATAACTGCGGTGGGGCCGAGTACCAGCTTCAAAAACAGTTCCCCACATGAAACGACCTTTGTTCTGCCAGTTGTGCCGTTCTATCTGTCAGTATATCTAAAATTCAGAGAATCTGGTTTGTTTTTATCATGATGCATAAAATCTCAATTTTTCAACTGTGTTTTGGCCCCAGATTTGTGAAACACTCAAAGTACATAGAAACCTGAAATTCATTCTTCATTCTTGACTGTGAAAAATACGAGTTTTCTGGGCCCTAGTAGCAGCTGCAAAAGATGATGTATTCATATAAGCTGTTTTACCTGTCAGGAGCTCATGTTCTTTCTTTTTTAATGATTTGTTTTTCTCGTTTATTTGTCCTTTAGTGCACGACAAGTGTGGCTTGATATGTCTTGGCCTGACAATAATATTGTCTTCATTGCATTCCTTGTTGACACAACAGTCATGCACCCCTCCATCACACTCCAGCTCTTGTCTCTTAGTGTAAAGTCGGGAGAGGAAAACCAACACACAGTCCTAACTCTGCCAATCCACTCCCCTCCTCTCGTTTGGTCGTCGCTAGGCAGCGCCTCTTTTTTTTTCTGCACCCTCTTTCTCTTCTTCCTTTCGTGCATCTGAAAGGGGTCAATGCCTCTGCATGATGGAACCACAGGGCTAAAAGTCTTTGGGCCAGACACTGGAGGAGTCCACTACTAATTGCTCTCAGCGAATCCCCAACCATTGTCCCCCACTGGGTTTCAATTTGAATTTGAATGGAGGTAGCTAGCTGGTGCTGAGAGTGTAAGGTACACAAATGACTGTCACTGGGAATGGATAGCAGCGCTACAGGGATTGTGAACTTGTCCCCTAAATAAGCACTGTTGGCTTTTTGGCTCTGCATAAGTTACGGTGTGTTTGCTCTAGCATAAGCGCCATATTGATGTACGCTTGGCTGAAGTAGTATTGGGATTGAATGGGAGATGTTTTGAGGTGGACATTTTGTCAAGAGGATTTCTTTTTTGGCCTCGACGGGGAGGTGCCAGGTTGTTCTTTGCCCTTTTGCAGCATCACGTTACGTCATTGCACACGGGCGCAGAGGTGTTCTACTTGATCTTCATACTTTTTTTTTTTATCCTTGAACCCATTTGCCTTTCTCCTCATCTGTGTCTTCCAAACCACTGTAAGACAAGTTCAAGTTGCTCCTCGAGAGCAAAAGCTAAGTCAATACGTCCAAAAGAAGGATGGAAAGACAGTGAGAAAGACCGGCCAAGTCTGCTCCGATGGACAGACAGACAGCTGAACAAATTGCCAGACCTCCCCCTCCCTGCAGTTCACTTGTTCCTTCTCTATAGAGGCGAGGCTCCTGGTCCGTGTCCCCCTCTTCGCCTGCCCCACTAGTGGTTAATTGAGCCCCTGCCAAGCCTCGCCCCTTTATTGCCTCCATTTGTCAAAGCCTGCAGGCCTGAATGGTGCCAGAGACCTTATACAAATGAAGAGCCTCCTAGCCTCTCCACCTCTCTCCATCCCTCCATCCCTTTATCCCTCTCTCCATCCATCGAAAGCAAACAGGTCTGGCCTAGGGCAGCTCAGGGCAAACACTGGCTCAACAAAGGCAGTGGCTTAGTTGGGGGGTGTGGGCAGGTGGCTGATGTTTCCCTGACACCTCCAAGGTCAGTGGTGCTAAATCTCACTGTGGCAGATGTGATGAGCTTATCTCATGGCGTCCACGTCTTCTGCTTCCCCCAGAAAGTGAGCCCGAAAGCTAAAAAGCCACATGTATGCAAACAGAGCATCAGGGTTTTGTTGTGGATTAGTCCAGGCCTTGTAGACCTGTAAGCAGGGGACAGGTGTACAGTGGGAGGTATTGTATGGCGCCAGAGTCTGTCCAGTGTGAGGCTGTCATCAGCACATGTGCTGCTGCCATCCCGCGGCCTGCATACTGCAGATAAGAGCAGCCATTCAGCCACGCAGCTAGCCATTCACTGTAGTCATCTTTGTTTGCCTGTGCCGGAGACAGACCTGTAACGTACAGAGAAAGACATGGGAGGGGCCGGAGCGCTTACACACAGAACAAAATACAAGGAAGAATGACAGAATGAAGGAAACGCCAAATGAAAGAGAGGCAGTCGGTGCGGTGCCATATGGAATCGAAGCTAACAGGGGACTGTTTGTCTGTGCTGCGTGTGTCGGCTGCCACACAGACCATATCAGGTTAACGCAAAAATTAGAATTAGAATTGAAGTCAGTCCAGAGTTTCATAAGACCATGCTGAGGCTGGCTGGTTCTTTGTGGATTTTCTTCCTGTCATAGACATAATTACTGTCTAAAAGACCACTTTTTTTCATTACCTGAATCCTGCTGCTAGCCACAGAGTGTCAACAAGTTTAGTGTTTTAAGATCGTAACAGGTCAGGTTAAAACTGACGTGTTAAGATCTTAAGGTAAAACTCAACAGCCTGTGTAAAAGGCCTCATCTAATGGAGAGCACTGATCCTTTAGATCTGCATAAGACAACGAGAAAGACATTTAAAAGTTACGTTTTCGAACTCAGATATTCCTCTTTTTAAACATGATTTAAAAGTCTGATGACACATCGAAACAAAAACAAAATGTATGATGTACTGGTCAAATTTCACATTCAGGGCTTCCCAACATAAAAACAGTTACTTTTCTACCTTCAAGCAGGGTCACTCAAAACAATGAATGAACCCATATAAGTACAAACACTGGTATAAGTGTTGTGTATCCATTCGTCCATATATTTAGCCATCCACACAATTGGCTTGCTTAAAATAAAATAAAGTTGAAATAGATGACACATCTTAAACACATGGTCTTTGTCCAGTGATCAAAAAGTGAATCTGAAAGAGGCAGTTTAGGCTGCTGCTGCTGCTGCTGCTGTAGCAGTGAGCATGGCCCATCAGCTTGGTAGCTGGTGGTATGAATCAGACGGCTTCGCTGGGAACCATCAGGTAATATTTGTGCTCCAGGGCATCACTGCAGAGGGAGTGCCACTGTTTAAGTTCTAAACTTTCATGAAATATCTAACAGCCAGAAAAGAGAGGTTCTCTCTGAACATTTTATCATCCCAAAATATTGTCAGCGGTTTTTACTTATTTTTCATGGTTAAAAATGATTGATGATCATGACTGACAGTACCTGACTGTCTATATTGGGCAAAATTTGTTATTGGTAAAATATTAATTACCAATAACAATTATTAATTAAATTTGTAAATGCAGTTAAAATGCTAAATTCACCTCACATCCACAACAAAGATGGTCCCTTCATTTCACTATGTTCCCTTTATTTTACTATAGGGCAGAGTACCAGCCCCAATTTTTTTTTGAGCTGCTATTAATTTTAAACTCAACACAGATCAGAGCAGAATTGAAGGGGAAGGATTAAATAATGTAAAATGTTCAATTGTGCTGTAACAGGAAACAAATTGCTTAGACATTAAAGCAAGTATCATCTGGCTTTCAGCTTACAACTCTCCAGATTTAAGTTCATCCTCTCATGCATCATCCATTGATGTTTGTTTTCCCAGTTGGCCAGAGACATTGCGTCATACGCGCCTGTCTTTTCCATGGGTGATCCACCCTCAGTGCCTTTGAAGTTCAAGTTCATCACCAGGATCCTGAAAGTTCATGTTCACGTCCAAGTGCACAGAACACTGTGATGTTCTCACAGTTGTAAAACGATGGAGACACGTGAAACACATTTGTATGTGTGTGGGTGTGGTTGACAGGGTAACAACAACTACATTTAAAATGGAAAATATGTATGTGTGATTTGCACCAGTGATGGTTTCTTTTTACTCCATGGACTCTCTTAGAACAGCATGAGTACTTATTTTATTGTATTATTGTATTGTCTCTGCTCTTGAAAGTGCTTTAACAATTAGTTCAACAATTCGCCTCAAACCTAAGTCTCTTTACTGGCATTAGATGATAAGTACGTTTCGGCAGCAGTGATTTAAAATGCTTGTTTTGTGAAGTCATAAATTCACTCACAAACCTGCAAACATATCTATATCTTGATGCATCGCGTATTGTTATGCAAGTACATTAGGTTGTGTGTGTGCACATGTGTCGTATGTATTTGCATTCATTTGTGTTTGTGCATGTGTCGGCTCCGCCCGCTGGGGTGCCGTGCCCCGGTTCAGAGGTCTTTGTTGTAAGCGCAGAGCTGTGAGTCAGGCCTGTGGGAACAAGCCCAGCTTCTTCTCCTCTCTCTCCCACGCCTTCACACTCATCCCATCCTGTGTACCTCTGCCTCAGCCCTGGTGGTGGGGAGGTGGTGAACGCTGCTGTGGAAACACTCACACGTGCATGTGTGAGGGTCATCAGACCCTGAGAAAAAGGATGTGCATGTGATTGTATGGGTAAACATGAGTTTGCACGTGTGTGCAACTATATGCGATTTTCGCTCTATTGACTCATGGTGTTACTCTGTGCTACTGTTGTTTATACTAACAGCGCTTCTTAACAATGTTATGGATAGACATGAAGTACACAGATGTATTGTTCAAAATAGAGATTAAGGGCTGCATGCAGCCTTAACTCTCTTCCTCTTACATGATTAAAGTGAAACCTCGTTTGTATATTTAAGTATATTTGTTTTGATATATATTATATATTATATTATATTTGATAAGCAATTACACACACATTTTATAGTGTATTTTATATATCTCTGGTCCGAGGCATCAAATATAAAACGCTGACGAGCTTTAAGACCAATGATCAAATCTTCTAGTGTGGTTCCCTGGCTCCCATGAAGCCCTGCTAGTGTCGTGTTTTTCTCCCAGTCTCAATCTGGCAGTACCCAGTGATCCCCATCCAGTGGGTGCCATCTGGCTGGCTGTGCCCCAGTCAAAGAGCTCATTCTGGGGGTTAACTCAGCAGCAGCAGCACAACGGGGGAGGGTGGGAAGGGCAGAACCAGGCAGCCAGACCAGACCCAGGCCAGGGGGCTTTGAAACCCCTCACCCTAGCCCACAGACAGGGGGTCTGGGCTAACCAGCCAAAGCCAGAGAGAGGGAGAGAGAAGGGCCTTTATCAGCAAACCCGAGCACAATTGTGGTGTGCAGTGTGGGAGTTGGGGGAGTTAACTCTTTGTATAGATGAATGGATGAATAGAAGAGGAGGGCTGAAACACTAGCATGTCCCCCTCCTCACTAACCCACCCCCCCATGCTGGATCTCTGTATGTTTTAGGTCGCCCATCTCGGGGCCCCAGGGCCCCTCTCCATGGACAGACCGACAGATACCATCAATTACCAAGGCCAGCCTCTGGCCACCATATGGCCGGTGGCTGTATAGGAAAGGAGCCTGTTCACTTCACAGCACCAGCCCTGCATATGCTGCAAGCCAGCTCACATAGATGCTGCGCAAATGGTGTGTGTCTCCATGCATGTGTGTGTTATGCTCTGCACCAGCATAGTTTTGTCTAGTGTTACAGGGCTGCCTAAGTGTCAAGAGGTCAGGATTGAGTTACAGGATTGAGTTATACCTGTGTGTGTGTGTGTGTGTGTGTGTGTGTGTGTGTGTGCGTGTCTGTGTGTGTGTGTGTGTGTGTCTGTGTGTGTGTGCGCTCTTAAACATCATTCTTTGTGGGGACCAAATTGGGTTTTTGTTTGGAGATTTTATTTAAATTAGAATTTTTTTGTCTGTCCCAACTGTGCTTTCGCAGAGAGCTGTTTAGGGGGGTCAGAAGATTAGAATCAGGTTTAGGTAATTTTGGGGTAGGGTTCACCTACACTCTTAGCAATCAGGTGACAAAATCATTTCTTGCAGAAACGCATTCCAAAGTTCAGGTGTGGCTAACATGACTGATGTGGCTCACCAGTGTCCCGAAGCCAAACTGTGTGCTATCGTCTCTGTGGTTGTGAGCGCGCCATTTCTAACAATTAATGTGTTAATAACTTGTGTGAGTCACACTTTCACCCTTGTGCCCTCAAGCACACAGGAGGGCCATGGCTGAAGTTGATGAATGAAGGAAAAGCTGCACCTGGTGTCTGTTAAACCTCCTGTTATGTTCATTTGTCAAGAACAGCAATGGTGTTCCCAGGTCAATTTGACCCAGTGCATGTTTAATTATCCAAAAGATGTCTGAAACCAAAAAAATCCTAACAAGCACTGTGAATATTTCATTACTAACTCCATTACTAACTATTCTATCAATATTTAGTGCAATGGTGTTCCTTACCTCTAACAGGTAATAGTTCAATTAGGATAATACACTCATTTTTCATAAAAAAAAATGCATGTTCAAACTTTTTTTTAAATGTTTCACCACTTTATTGCTTTTGAAAGACCAACTTATGAAACACAATAGTTTTACATAACATTGAAACATAACATTTAAATTTTGTTTTTACTGTTTGTGAACCAGAAATGAACAAAATCGCAATACAACAATACAACAAACAAGCAATCGCAATATGAACATGTGTGTGTGTGTGTTTGTCTAGGTGTGTGTGTGTGTGCGCGTGTGTGTTTGTGTGTGTGAGTGATTGGGCTGAAATATGTCTCACAGTTGCAAAGAAAAAAATAGTCTGACATTTCTGACACCCTTTTACCTCCAGTTTGACTGCTGGGTCAAATTGACCCGAACAGCATCTATGTGATATAAACATGCAGGGGGTGGTTGCAAATATGTGAGATGAACCATTTTCATATTATATGTTGATTACACTAATTAAGGCAAGAAGAAGAAGTTTCATACTGAAAAAATACTTTTAACTTTTTTTCCTAGATCTTCAAACTTTAAAATGGGTCAATTTGACCTGGAACATAACAGGAGGGTTAAAGCTTTCACATGGGGCACATATCGCCATTGTACAGCACCTTTGTTGTTTTTATGAGCTGATTTTCAACAAGCTGCATCGGTTGTGTACTTTGGTAAGGCATGCGCATCATGTTGTCTGTTGCAGTTTCATAAGTGGTGCAATGTAGAGGTTTGCAGGTGCATGCATACGATTGCAAAGACATACATGAGAACCATGCAGCGGGCCAACATTCACCAACATTCACTGTCTTTTAGAACAAATTTCCTCTGTGTTTCCCACGTACAGCGTTTCCTTGCAGAACCCCAGTGGTAGTTACTTATAGGTTTGCTGCTGGGACACAAAACTGGCAATAAACACACACACACACACACACACACACACACACACACACACACACACACACACTCCACTGCCAGGGTGAAGATTTGGCTTGATTTGCCTGGCTCAGACTGCTGAAGAACACATTTCTCTGTAGATTTTGTCTCTTATTTCCCACACTGTGGTCATGTTAAGAAGGGATCCTAACCCTGTAATAATAATAATAATGATGACAGGGACTGGTAACACTTTCAACATACATATGGACATGTAAGTATTGAACAAAGATAGATCGATTAAAAAACAAAAAAACAGAACAAATCTTTTAAGGTAGAACACATGTACAGGAGCACAGTGCATGTGTGTGCACAACTGTGATTCATGCTTCAGCTGTCAAAGCCACCATCCTCACATGACAGCCAATGTAAACACATGACCAGACACCTGTGAACCACTGGAAATTAGGGCTTGTTTTTGCAAAATAAAAGCAGCCACAGTGTAGAAGTGACAGTCAGGCCGTGTCTCTGCTCTGCGCTCCAACTTCTTGAAAAGGACAAATCTGCCCAAATTCATTGTAATTTAATTAGACATGTCTGTTTGAAATCAAACTGCAAGTGGAAAAGAAATCCTACTCTTGCTGGTCCGCCTCCACTCACTACATGCCCATTAACAAAAAACACATTGCCTTATGGGTGGAGGATGGAGAGAGAAAGAGAGAGAGAGAGAGAGAGAGCGGGAGAGATGTTTCTGTTTGATATATAATGTGAGAAAGAGCCAACAGCAAAACAAGGAAACATCTGGGTGATTAATCTTTTGGGAGGGAGGAAAACAGGGAGGCAAATAGTACCAGCCAGAATAGGCACACGTACTTGTACACATGAGCACACACCACACTGCACGCGCACGCATGGGTGCACAAACAGCTGGGAGCCAGAGACAGTGATCTATGTGAGTCACAATCCTCATTAATATTATATCAAAGCCTCTTTGATTGAGGCTCTAGTTGCATTATTTTGTTAAAAAAAAAAATTAAAGGAAACTTAAGAATAACCACTTCGGGACCCGTTTGTTGCTCAGGAACTCATGTCCACTCTTCTCTCAAGTTTCTTTTTAGTAGTCGGCTTCAGTCTTTAATTCCCAAGAAAGTGTTGTTTTTGTTCTTTAAACCTCTACCCAAGGCACTTTTACAGGGAACATATGCTCTTCTCATTCATTCAGTACCACACATTCACACTTAAGAAGCTGCCCAGGACGACCACAGCAGTTTCACTTTTTGCCACTGTGCTTAAACTCCACTGGAGCAGCTGTGGGCAAAGCACCTTGCCTGAAGGAGGGAAAGTGTTACTCACTCACTTTCCCTCCACCTAAATTATGCCTTTCTTGGGATTTCAACCACAGACCTACTTATCACAAACCAGCCTCTGTAACCTATAGGCTACCAGAGTGTAAATAGCACAGCGCTCAAGGTCACTATAGACTTTTTGGTGGGATGTCGTGACTCTGGAAAATCAGCTCTTCCGTGCTTTTTCCACTTTATGTTGACGTTGGCACTGCTTTGACTCCATTGGGTTCATTATATATTCATTTTGTTACAGTGCATGCTATTAGTACACACCATGAGCTAAATTTTCACCATTTCACCTTAACACTAAAAGCAAATGTGCAATTTTTTTTTTACTCAAATATTAATCTAGAATTAATTCCTATTGTTCAGTGTATATTTACGTTTATGAGCCTGTGTACTCAAATTTCACTACGTTTCTTTACAGAATTGGTTTGGTACGTGCAGTTTACAGTAATGTATAGGCAGCTGTAGTGTGCAGTTGTGCAACAGACTCCTTGTAATTCCCTCAGGCCCTCGGGGTTATGAATCCTCAAGGCAGGACAGGGCACTGCTGTTTACTTTAGCTAAAGCTGACTTACAGTAAGAGTAACAGGCTGCAGCATAACAACCCAAGTGGGGATGAGTTGAAACCAGCACATTTCTGCTGCCTCACAACCTGATGAGATGGACAGATAGACAGGGAACATCTGCTAAGCTTAGCACACACACACATTCCCAGCAGGGTCCCAACAAGGGCTCTGATTGTATCGTACTCACTGCAGGTGCCCTGTGATGGGCACGCACACTGGCTACACATGAACGGACCACACACACACACACACACACACACACACACACATACTCACACACATATATAGCACACAACAGTGACGTTAAAGCTCAAAACGCACGTAGCCCATCTCGCACACAGTTGGTGTGTGAGATGCCCCCCCACCCCCACCCCCCAGCCCATATTGACACCACCTGTTGTTCAGAGGGAATTTCTTTTATAACACACAACAAGGTGACATGTAAATCCCTGTAATATCTCCATATCCACATTAGTCAGCAGCTTCATAAAAGAGCAAAGGATTGTTAAATGCCACTGCACATTGTGTCAGCTGCATTTTTGTGTAGCTTTTTAAATATTAACCACCATAATACAACACAATGCTAATCTCATTCAGCAAATCTGAACCATTCTAATCCACAATATTATGGCTTGTTTTATTTTCTCAGCAGAAGAACCCTTGCATGCCTTGTTTATAGTTGGCAGGAGAGGAGATGAGCTGAAAGACACACACACGCACACACACACACACTCACAGACACAGAAGTGCACTGACCCCTGAAGTTATACACATAGTATATCAGGCTGTGTCTATGTTTATGGAAGAGGAATGTACAGAAAAAAAGATATAAGTCTTCTACCACTGATTGACAGAGGAATCATTTTTCTTTCCTCATACACATGCGCGCACACACACACACACGCACACACATGCACACAAACACACACACACTCTGCTCTGTTAGTGGTGGCGGATGGCCAGTCTGAAGTCAGGGCCCGGTCCCATTGTGCTGGGGTTTTCCACTCAGACACATTGGCATTGGAGGGCCCAGCCAGCCTCATGTGAACCCTCCTACAAAACCAGATTGCACACACAGACATGCACTCGCGCACAAAAACACATGCGCACATGCACTACACAATGTACTACAGAGGTTTACACAAAGTATAATTAGAAAAAGCACCTAACAAAACACATGCACAGAGGCAGGAAGTGCAGCCAGTGGCTCTTGGCTGCCAGTTCAAACCTCTCCTGTTCGTCATGAGACCAGATCCTTTATGAATGTCCTCGCTCCAATTCAGTGGATATAGAGTGACAGACAGGCTGCCCACTCCAGAGGAGGGGGCATCTGTAGTCCTCTGTGTGTGTGTGTGTGTGTGTGTGTGTGTGTGTGTGTGTATAAAGCCTAATCCAGGATGTGCCTCCTCTCCAAGGAGTGGTGCTCAAGCAGGAACGAGTATTCTTCATAGTTTTCTCAGGTCTTACACCTAAAGGCTTCTCCTCTGCTAATAGTTTTACATTCATTAAAATATTTTAATTCAGTATTTATTTATTTGTTTGTTTGATAGGGACAATGCATTTTAATACAGTTCCAGAACAGATCATTTCCAAAGAATTTATAGCTATTGCTAATTATCAGCTCCTGTCCCTAGTTGGGCTTTTACATGCACAATTCAACCAAAAACACTACAAAACACTACAGATATATTAACAGAATAAATTTTTGATTTACTACTAAAACAGCAATATCTTGTTGTTACAGTTCAGGGAAAAAAAGTGCTTCGGCCTGTGAGTGCATGGGGAGAAGGTGAATGGTTTGTTTTGTGTTTTTTCTGTTTGGCTTGTTTATGTGTTGCCTCTTTAGTAGCTGAATATTTAACAAACAAGTAATGTGCTCACTCTTCAGGCTGTTTGCTTGTCAGCAGCCGTGATCTCAATACTTCATATGTTTTTTCTCAGGTCCTTTTTTATTGCTGTTGCCTTGACATTCATACTAAGTTGGGAGCACACCGATACAAAGATGTATTTTAACCTTGGTCTTGGTAGCGTGGCTGATTTTCAAGACTTTGGACTGTCAAAAAAATCTTGATGGATAAAAATAAAAAAGTCAGTCCTGTTACCTCGTAGAGTGATTTAAGATCCAAGTCTTGATGTCTTAATGAGGCAAATCAGACACTTTACATTCATATTACACATGTTTGATTTGTACAATTGGAATCAGCACAAATTTGAATGTTAGTAGCACTAATCATCAGTTTATTATGTCCACAGTTGTTATAACCCATCTACAGCTGCTATTAGGATATATACACTTGACTTGACAAAGGCTGCAGCATTATTTTGCTTCATTTTCATTATTCTCTTGATCATTTTCATCATTGTCAATAGTATCTATACTGTCAGTACAGCCACTAGTGTTTCCGTTGTTATTCCAGACAAACCCTGACCAGTTCCAACCAGAGCTGATAGCTGCTGCAGTTAGTAGCTACAATAACTCTCCCACAGCCAGCGAGCTGGAAGCAGTGGATGCGGACCTGAAATCCCTACTTCCCCTCCTCATTCCCATACCGTTCTCTCTCCCAGTCCTGTCATGGGGACAAAAAGGGACCCATCCGGTCACACGCTGTGCAAAATCACGCAGTTAGGTCAAGGGGATCGTCGCTGGCTGCAACCATGCCAGATTGTTATCACTGGATAATCTCTTCTGAGAAGAGGCAATGACACACCGACTGTTATTCTGTGACACTGCAGATGATGTTTTTTAATATAGCTACATGTGACCTGTGAGAAATATGTATTTAGAAATATGTTAGTTAGAACATTGCATTAATAATCCACAAAATTCACAACTCAGACTTCATCCGCATGGGAAAGATATTACAATTGTTCTCTTACAGTGCATTACACTGTAGTATTGTCTGCATGAGATCAGTGAGAATGGCAGTGCAGGAACATCAAATCAGCCATAATTTACATGGCATGTTTCATGCAAAATTGCAAAGTGCATGTAATAATGTATCAACCAAGAAGTAGCGCTCCTAATTTTGTTGTTTTGCACAGTATGACAATAAAGGTCTATTCATACATACTGTACT
Source organism: Trachinotus anak (assembly GCF_046630095.1). Lineage (NCBI taxonomy): Eukaryota > Metazoa > Chordata > Actinopteri > Carangiformes > Carangidae > Trachinotus > Trachinotus anak. Next base: position 7,633,691 of record NW_027273853.1, on the reverse strand, counting down.
GCACAATAGAAACTTCTGAAGAGGTAAGCTTCAGTCCACCAGCAGGTCTAAAAGAAACTTCTCCAGAGGTTGCAGTCCTGGCTTAATGAAGAACTAATACCTTACCTTACCTAATACCTTACAAGAATGTCAGAAATATCATCCGGTGTTAATGTATCAAGCGAGGAATCTTAAAGTCTATTCAAAGACAAACAAAGGCAGGTGATGAAAGGACAAAAACAGGCAAAATGTGTCCTCCCTGACTTGGCTGTTTCATTCAGGATAATCTGCAATTTATCTGAGGTTATTTTGGTTGGACCAGAATAGATGGCATAATAAGTTGCCCATGATAGAGGAGGCTGCACTCAGGCAATATCTGTAAAACAAACACAATTTGGTTACATCAGTGACGGCTTTGCACCAAAGATATTATAAAAATAAAAGTAGAATTGTGTTAATTGTGTGTTTTGTAAAAGCATTAACTAACCCTAACCATATGAAAGTAGCAAAGAATATTTTTGTTTATTTGTGTCAGACATGTTTTTGTGCACAGTTTGTGGGTGATCACGTGTGCATGAACGTGATTGTTTGTAAGATAAAGAAAAACACAGAGACGTGACATGTTGCACGCACACACTGACAAAAGGAAATGCATTACTCAAGTGTTGGCATGAAGGTGTGTAAAGTAGCATGGCTTCAGCAGGACATGTGACAGTGGGAGAGGTCAGTGCACCGTGGGGGCCGCCATAGCGACAGACCAAGAGAGAAGGATCCATATCATTGTCCGTATGAGCTGAGGCTCCCCTGGGCTTGTTGCTTTAAACAAATCCCTGCTCTTCCTATCTCAGTCATAACACTCCCACTGCTGTAGCGCTGCAGCTCTGTGTGTGTGTGTGTGTGTGTGTGTGTGTGTGTGTGTGTGTGTGTGTGTGTGTGTGTGTGTGTGGGAGAACATGTGAGCTGCCACCAGCAGCAGACTTTGTTAGTGTGTGTGAAATCAATTTCTGGTGACAGAGAGAGTCATAGTGGGAGAGACGCACTTACGACAGGGAGTCTGTGTTTGTTTTAGAGCAGTTCAGAGTTCAGACAACATTACAGTAGTGTTTGTATCCACTGCATTTGTTTTGATCCACCACCATATTCATGTAAAATCTCCCAAAAATTGTTTACTCTGATGTTTTTCATGACCCTTTTAATGTTTGTCAAGCATTTCTCAAACATATATTTCTCTAAATGCTCATCTTCCACAACCTCGGCTCTAAATCTACTAACCAAATGGTGCTTATAATGTCTCGGCTAATTAGCATCAAACTAAACTAGCATGAACGCTTCAGTTCCAATGCAAATTCCCTTTCCTGGGTCTTGCCCTGGGAGATTGTACTACGTGGCCTGAGTGAGCGAACCAAAGCGAAGCCACATATGTCTTGCATTTGGACATTAAAGCCGACTATTATGAGATTAAATCAGGGACTTGTGATATTCGGTTCAAATCTCAGCTCCCACCAGCCCCAGTCACGCAGAGGGAACTTTCAAACTGATATTATGTTCAGTTTCTGCCAAAGCTTCACAATCAGCCACAATGAACAGGAAGTGAATAAAGGTGTTTTGTCTTGAATTGTAGCTCAGATTGATTCGGGCCGTGGGGAAGATTCAGCTGATACTGTAAAACTCTTTTTAAACGGCAGGTTAAGAGGGTTGTAACCCCAGTGATAGAGCCATTCCTCTGACATGGCCTCATACAGCACGCTCGCAAAAGTAAAGAAAATAGCTCACAATCGTTTGACAACATCAACTTTTGTTTTTCTCGTAGGGTTGTTTCAGTTGACAGGGCTGCGAAGACTTGACTGGCAGGCAACTTAAACTGTTGAATTGTTTTTTGTTTTTTTTTAAAGCAGAAATATGCCGTCATGTGTGATGAATTATCATAAAAAGGGGCCCTGAGCTGCTGCGTGGTGATATTGGATGTTATGTTGTTCTTTGCACCCACTCCCTCCACTGATGAGCCTGGGCCCTGTGTATTAAAAAAAAAACAAAAAAAACAAAACCTTTTTATTATGTGGTGAATATTGTGACATGTACAATAAAAATCACGAGGAGGGGACAGAAACCTGCAACATGTTAGTGAGCTTAAGTGAGAGGGGAGACATCTGAATGAGCGAGTGGGCTTACATGGTATTAGTGTGTATTTTTGTTGGTTGGGTGTATTTTTGTGTGTCTCATGTCTTATTCATGCATATACCTCAAGTTGCTTTCCCTGTGGTAAAACTCTTGATGCATTTCTCAGTCAGTGTGTGTTGGTATAGTATGTGTGTGTGTGTGTGTGTGTTTGTGTATGTGTGTGTGTTTGGCAGAGTGGGAGCTGTCCTGTCGCTGTCCTTTGGGCCTTTTAGGTGATGAATGACCTTCAGGCCCACTAGTGACAACTCAGCTCCTAATGACTAACTGGCTGACTGACTGGTCCTAATGGAGGAACTGCAGAGCTCTGGGGAAGGCATCAAACACACACACCCACCCACACACAAACACACACACACTGAGCAGGGTTAATTGCAACATGTATCCTTGCATTAAGCAGAGGAACACACGCAGAAACACACACCATTACAGTACACATTACACATGCTGTAAGAGTGGGAATATATTTTCTGTTCTCTCCCTGGTGAAAGAAACACATGACCGAAGTAGTTCCTATTTATCACTGACACAAGGTCTGATTGTATCATATTACTTTGGCTAAAGCCCTGATGTTTGGCAGGCTTTGAATTTGATCCTAGATCAGATCAGTAAAAGTGAATAGCAACAACTTTTTTTTTTTTCTTTTTTTTTTCTTCCATATTTTCCTTTCCAGCTCTGACTCCTATTAGACCCTTTCAAAGAAGCTGGAGAGGGACGCTGGGGTGGAGGAGGAGGAGAAGTGGATAGAGAGAGAAGGAAGAGGAGAGGCAGAAAGGAAGAGAGAGGAAAGGAGAGAAAGAAATAAACTGAGAGAGCGAGAGAAACGGTCCGGTTACTGCCTGCAGTCAGCCAGCTGGGCTCGGTCCAGTTGCTAGGGGTTCTGGAAAAAGAAGCCATCATCTGCGAACCATCATGCACTGTGTCCACACTTGGACGGGCTTTCAGCACCTGTCACCCGTCCCGTCAGTGTGACAAACTCAAATAAACGTCCAAAATTAATCACACCATCACCGCCAAACCCAAAAGCTATCGTTCTTTAACGACAGTTTCTTAAAAGAACCAAAAATAAAAAATAAAAGTCATCTCCAACAGATTTCTTTTTTCCCCTCTTTCACGTTTTTTTTCCTTCCATTCCTTCATTTATGTTTAATTGTTACGAGGCACATGTGTGTTCATATGCAAAGCTGTCAAAAGTTTGGGTGCGGTTTACAAGCCATTTAGTCACGGTGCAGTGAGGGAGGGCAGCGCGGTTGGTTGTTTCATTGCTGGGTTTCTCCCAAGGTCTTTTTACGCTGTGATGGACGATATCAGTGCACTTTAGGAGACAACTGTCTTTGGGTGCACACATCCTGTGAGATTTGTTTGGGACTAATTAAACCAGTCAGCTGCCATGTTGGCTGCTATAATATGCATCAGACGAGGCCAACATGTTGTAGGGTGTGATTGTGAGCTAAACACTGATCTGCAACACGCTGTGATGGAGCCGTTGAAGTATCTTGTTTTGTTGGTGAGCCATGAATTCCATCTATAATGAAAGTCACAAAACAAAGTGAAACAACAAAGTGGCCTTAAAAAAAATTTAAAAAGTCAATTTTCTTTCAAATTCAGCACTCATGGCCTGGACTTTCACAAGTGACAGCATGGAGGATCTACACTTGGAAAGGCTTTCAGTGCAAGTTTCACTAAATCAGCTCTACTGACGAGAAGGAGATGGTGGGAGGCAGAGGTTAATGTCCTTCTGAGAAAACTCTGGCCATGGCAAAGTCACTGAAAGTCGCTGAACACTGTGAGGTTTCCTACGCCTTCAGCTGGGGTTGTTCCTAATGACTCATTTCATTGCTGATTAAATGGAAATGTAGACTACTCAGTTGGTGTAGAGTAAGAAAAGAAACCGTCAAACAGTCAAAATTAGCAGAATTTAAATGGGATCTGCATGTAAATTGTACCATACTGGTTTGCTGAGCGTAGCTAACCTTAGCTTAGGAGCCCTGTTAGTTTTTGTAAGTTTTCTCTGCCGCCAAATGTGGTGTCTTGCCAGGAACAGGCGGTGGTAATTGTCGCCTGACGAGAGCTTCGGCCATCATTGTCTTTATATTACAAGAGGTGATAATACGCCCTCTGAGCAGAGCTACGTCTTCAGGGCAGATTGGAGGCAACAGCTGTCAGAAAGTCATGAAACAGGCCGGGGCTAGCTGGTTAGCTGGAGAAGTCAAAATACTGTAAAACTGCACTGTTTTTTTAGGAGATGTCCTCTGTCCCACTTTTGACATTGATTATTTACAGCATTCAGGCATTAACGCGAGGAGAGGGGGGCTGCCATCTCCCGGCACTATAGCCCCAACCAGTGGCAGACGGCTGCATAAAGTCTTAGATACAATAGATAACTGGTGTTGTAAATTAATAAAATATTAATAATTATTTTAATCAACTAGTATGTCTGATGTCAACTACGTTTAATTGTTTAGTCGACCAATCACTCACATCCCTACCTCCAACCATTTTCTTTTCTGGCTGACTTGGTTACTGTCAAACTCTGCCAGCTCTGACAAGATTGGATCCGTCTCGTTCTTGACTGTTAGCAAGAAATTCTTACACAGGAGAGGAAGAGAAAAGGAAACGAGCAGCTTCAATAGCCATTCCTCCTCCAGTGAGTTAGAGCAGTCCTCTATGAAGATGAATGCCAGCCATAAAACTACATGGACTCCAGAAGAAAGAAAACTGAGGTCAAGATTTGTGCTGGCAGCAGGAGCAGGGAGGCAGCACAGCACTACTGTGTGTTGACCAAACGCAGGCTATACATATAATTTTTGGGCCGATTTGTTGTTTTTAGTCATTTGAAAACCAAAACAAAGTTGCTTTTCTCTGCAGTATAGTGTATTATAGGCTGTCTATCATTGTCATCTTTTTCATGTCCCCAGAAAGATCCTCTTTCTCTAGATTGGATTTAGAATTGCATTTCTATTTTTATTCTATTTTGATGGAAAAAATACACTCAGAAGTATCTAAATGTTGCTAAAGGAGGCCAAGAACCCAGTGCGTGCAGTCTTTGTGCAGCTGTGTGGTCGCCTCTATTGTACTGTTTTGTATTGTGTTGTGAGGTTTTTCCATGCTTGGTGTTTCCATGGTTTTACTGCGTTGCAGGTGTGTTTATGGTGCAGCAGGTGCTACTGGCTGCCATGCTGTGCAGCGACGGAGGGAGGGTGTCATGGCCAATATACGAGGGAAAGAACCTCTCACACATGGCACTGGTATTGGAGGCCTCTGGAAAATCCATTTAAACACTCACACAGCCTGACACACGCTCACAGCGAGCCCTCAGACATGCACATAAGTCACATAAATACACAAACGCATGCACGAGGAGAAGACACATGTGGATACGAGAGACACTTTTTTTTTTTTTTTTTTCCAAGCACACTCATGTAGACTGAATGTCAAATACTGGCTGGTTTAATACATGAAAGAAGCTGAACAAATATGTGTTGACTGTGATTCAGTGGATTCTACCTCAGGAGGGATGAAACATTTCTGTGTTTCATCCAAGTGACTGTGTGCATGAAAATCACAATAGCCTCCATCATCTGTTTAAATATGGAATAACTTCCTCCTGTACAGGCCACCACATCAAATTACCCATAATTTAATGGGAGTAAAAAAACAGCCAGTTGTAGGTTATAACTACAAATGTATACTTAACTCCTGTTGATATAGGAATGTCCATCAGTCATTGCATCAGTCAGGATGCAGAGTGCTTTCTGCCTTTTCTCTCCATTTTCTTTTTTCCTTTGTCCCTTTCAATCAGTGTCAAGGTCACCGCAGTTAGAGTTTTCTGTCCTCTCTGTAGGGGGCACTCTCCCTCTTCTTCCCTCCCTCCTTCCCTTCCTCGCTTCCTCTGTCATGTTTCTGTCAATCCGTGAGTCCTCGCTCTCATATCGTTTTCATTTTCTCACCCCATTTTCTTTATCTCTCTCCATGTTGTTGTTTTCTCCTCCTTTCTCGTTTCTCTCCGTCTCACACGCTCTCACCCTCTGCACCATTGTAAACAGTGGAGGCGTTTGGTGTCTGCATGGCAACTGCAGCTAGGTTGCATTAGCAGACAGTGGGGTGTATGAGCATGTCTCAGTGGTATAAGGGTCATGGGGGTTGCCTGAAACTGTGAACCTATGCCACCCCTCCCTTCCCATTCTCTGACACGCACACACACACACACACACACACACACACACACACACAAACAAACACACTCATGCTTTCTTCTTGCAGTGTGAGTCTACTTTCCTGAAACAGTGCTGTTGACCCAACTCTTGGCTGTTGTGTCTTCCACTCAAATAAATCCCCAGCTCGTTATCACGCAGCAACAAATATTTACGTCTACCCTAAAGCTCAGAGAAACATTCTCATGGCCTCCATGATTGGTTATGTCATCCGCGGCCCCGCTGTGCCAGCACAACTTCATTTTTAGTCATGAATCATTGTCCGGTACGACTCCTTTACTGACTCCCCCTTTGTGCCCATGGGGCTTGTGGGTAATTACTATATTTACGTCCTGGTGGATGGAGCCAGGCTGGCGGTCACCTGGGTAGCTACACAGGTATTCCTGTCGTACTGTGTAATTTTCATTTTATACCGGGGGCAAGCTAAATATTTGCATTCCACTGCAGGACGAGCCTCCCCCACAAAATGCGAACTCTCCCACCATATAAAACTTCCACTGGCTCTTCCCCTGGCCCCCTGAGAAACGTTGAGGTGTTTGTGGCCCCCAACCTGCCATTACACCATCGAGTGATATCATCGTTAGGGTTTATGTGAGGGGCTGGAAACAGGAGAGAAAAAAAAAAGAAAAATGGCCGGGACCATGTATTTGTACATGTACGTGTGTGTGTTCCCATCATGTGTCAGGTGTAGTGGACAACTCCACACAGAGGACAGGAAGAGAGTCACTTCCTCCTAAGACTTTGATGTCGAGACTCATTTCCTGTCGTCACAGTACTAGAAAGAGCAGGGAAGAGGAGAAGGAACATGCTCTTTTGAACGGGTAGCCTTTGTTTTGGCTAGAGGCCTTTCTCATTACATGCAGAATAGTGATTGCGCCAGTTGGGATTGTGTGAGCTTCAAACTCATCAAAGTTGGAGAGACGTCCATATTTCAGAAATGTTTTTCCAAGGTTAATTTTACGGATGACTACTGTGACATGGGAAAATATTGTGTTTCAGAACAAATGAGCGCTCATTCCACTCAATCTCTTCTCAGTGTCATTTGTCAGACCCGCAGCTCCTGAGGACTCAAGGAAGACCGACTTCTACATTTATAACCCATCTGTAAAAAATATTGAGACAGAGAATCTTTAACCGGCCCCTGGGGAGCGAACCAGAACATTCTGTTATTGTTTTCAGAGAGGAAATAATCCGTTAACAGTAGGATGCGCTCCGCTGGCTGCCTTATTTATTTCCTTTCAGAAGCAATTAGGGTCCGTTAATTAAGCCCATAAAATGCAGGCAGAAGTTGTGCTCCAGGCGTAGCTGTGGCACTTAACCTGGCACGTTTCTAGGAAATGAAATGGTGAAGTTTAATCATTCATTGGAAATGGAAAGGACGAGTCAGCAGGGGAGACCTGGTCTCAATCTGTGAGGGAGATACATTGAAGTTGTACTTCACCATAAATAAAAGCTGCCTTTGTAACATTATTCATGAAGCAGATTATTCGAAATGAAAATGTGAAATGGAAACATCAAGGCGTACAGGGTAGATTTGGTTAGTGTTTCCCCAGGGACTTCACCTGGCCAACAGAGAAAAACAACTGTAGTTGGGCTTAAATAAAAATCCTAGGAAGCTGTGTGGTTTTTCCTTAGTGAAACAAGACACTCACCAGTCATTTATGATTATTGTTTGACGGAGCTTGAGGTCCAGCGGACCAGCTGACAGATGTTGGGGGGTTTAGGCTTGTCTCTGATGGTGGACTCTTCACTAATGAACTGTCAGTGCTGCAGTTGTGACAGCCCTCAGCAAAACAGGACCAGAGAGCCCACAGAGCTGCCACCCCGCTCTGAAGCCTCAGTGTGTTGTAGTATGTCATCAAGTGTGCAGTGTGTCTGCGTGCAAACTGCTTTTTTTTCCTGATGTATTGCTAACATATGTGTGCTTGCATTAATAATGTAGTGAGAATGCACCCTTTTGTTGTCTATGGATCAGCACACCTGTAGGTGGGTGTTCATTACAGCGGGCCTGAGTGATGGCTTGGCCTATGGGAGGCCGTTGTTCATTGTCATCTCCCTTCACTTAATTAGCCCTCACTCACAGGTCAGAAGAGACCGCTGAAGGCCCCCCTTGTGTGTTTACGTGCGCACATACATGCATATTTGTAGGATTTAGCCTTGTACTTTATATTGGGGGCGGTATGTATACACACATACTCAGGCACACACTGTATCTACACCTCCTCACCTTATCAGCCAACCACCTGTGCACAATTTTAAGGCGGATTAGACTGGCACAGGCTGGCCCTTGTTTCACTGATATGTTGAAATTACACCTCAGTAGAAATTGTTCAGAAACCAAATGTCTCTCTGTTTCCATCTCTATCAGGGACTTTCACTCGAGGAGATTAGCAGTTGACTCATTACTGGAAATGCTATAAGCAGGCGTCATTGTTGTGAAATGACACTGAGCTCCGCTGCAAAAAATGTCTCAGCATTTGGCAAAACTTTTCCCGTTTTATCTGCCATTCATCTTCTCAGTAGTTAATGTCATTGCACAAATGTAGAGACACATTCACATACAGGTATCATTCTGATTCAGACGAATGTCAGCTTTACACCAATTTAACTGCCATAAATTTCCAGTGTTTGAATTAAATCATGAGAGTTTTGCTAGAGTTGTGTCACACTCCCGTCACCTCGTTCGTTGCATGTAAGGTGATCGTCTGAGCTGTTGTAAGTCAGTATTTCTTTTTTTTTTTTGTCTCCATGTTCTAATAAAATCAAACATGCTTCATGAAAATAGTGACATTCAGTGACATGAACACTGTCAACTTCTCCAGGAACCAAACAGGAAGCAGCAAACTGAGGTAATAGTAAGTGTGGAGGCGACTCCAGGGAGACACAAGAATTTGAGTGGTTTGGTGTAAGGCTTTAAACACATGAGGGACGAGAGGGTAACTGGACACAAAGAGGAAATCATGAATACAAAGGCCAGACACAGTCATATTAGCTGATATTATTATTATTATTATATTATTATTTATATTATTATTATTATTATTATAGCGTAGAAGGAAAAAAAAATCTTCATGTAAATTTCCACCAGCATGATGGGAAATAATTTCAAAAGAATCTAGTCATTCAAATAGTGACCCTGCAAGGTCCCCAGTCTTAACAAAATCTTTAATGCGAGACTAAAAACTTATGACACAATGTCTGTGGATGTGAGAGGGAGCCACAGTTTTCAACGTCTTTTCAAAGTCCTTTAGTGTATGGTAGGAATAAACTAGAGAAAAGGACATTTTTTACAGTGTAGATGCCTTTGCAGGTCGTTTTCTGTGGCATGTGTGCCGGAGTTAAGCTGCTTATTAAATGACATCGCTATACCCCACCTTGGGCCTGGACCCACTTGGCCTCCAGTGAGGAGAGAAGAAAGAGCATGAAAGTGAAATAGGAGCAGTGAAGGAGAAAATAGAGGAAGGAGAGGGTGTACAGTAATTTCTTTTTCTTTTTTTTTTTTTGTAGGGAGAGGATGTGGAGAATTAAAAAAAAATAAAAAATTGAACCTATGAAACCGAGAGTGTGGCTGTGGGTTTGTACTGTGGATTTTCAGTGTGAGTGTTTAGTGACTGTAAGTTTTTATATGACGAAAAGAGAAACCTGATCACTTTCATTCACGTCATGAATATGACTGTTAACTGTCATATCAGATGACAATTCAAAAACGATCACACCACTGCAGTGGAATTAAACAGAAACTAGCAAAGATGAGATTCACTGAAGTGATAACCTGTCCAGGACTGGAAATCATGCAAGAAAGGAATTCTGTTTTTAAATACAAAGTAATAGTTTTTGATAAGGAAAGATTAAAGATTAACATGGTTTCCCAGTATGTTCTGTGTGTGTGTGCAGTCTGTATGGTCTTCCTCTGGTTTTGTAAGTAAAGTGATTTTATCATGCTGACTTCCTTTGCACTGTCAGCAGGAGAAAAGTAGAGCTTTCAGGGGGAGTAGTGAGTACTCCCAGCTAATAACATTTCATTTAGTGGAGTCAGTAGTATTTCTGCTCTTTGCTCCCGAACGTACACCCGTCCACTCCCTTCAACGCCACTCACATGTGCTCTGGCTTTGCTCCGGGGCCTGGGGGTTGGTGGAAGACGGGGAGGAGGACGAAGAAGAAGAGGAGGAGGAGAGTGGGTGGGTGTGTGGGTGTGTGTGTGTGTGTGTGTGGAGCAGGCGGACTCCTTTAGCTCCTCTTCCCTTCCCTCTTTCGGACCTGTCAGGCAGGCGGCCAGGGAGTAATGTGGAAATGTGGCTGGCTGGCGTCGACTTGATTAAGTCTGCGCACGTGTCTCTGCAGAGAGGAGACCCCAGGCTTAATCACCCCTAGCCCTGACACTCTCCTCCTCCTCTGCTCTCTCTCTTTCTCACTCTCTCTCTCTCTCTCTCTTTTTCTCCATATCTCTTTTTTCTTTTCCTCTGTCCTCCTCCTCCTCTGCTGCCTCTCCCTCTCACTCCTCCCATTATTTGGCTGAAGGCAGAGTTTTTTTTTTTCCTCTCTGCCCTTTTTTTTTTTTTTTTGCTGATTTTCGTTTTTCACTGCTTTTTTTCCCCTGCCCTCCTCGCTCCCTGTGTGTAACTGACTTTTCTTTTGTTTGTGAAGCCCTTCTTTCACTCTCTTTATCTTGCACTCTTTCTCCCACTGCCCTTTCTCTCGCTCTTTCCCTTTTCTTGCTCCACTCCCCCCCCAAACCCCTTTCTTTCTCTGTTGTTTCTGTGTGCATGTGTTCAAGCCAGTCTTTGTGTGAGTGTGTGTATCCTTATCTGTGAGAGGAGCGTTGAATACACATATGAGCTTTTGTATGTGTGTGTGTGTGTGTGTGTTGTATGTGAGGTCGTACTTCCCATAATGCAGTAGTGGGCACCATGCAGCGGTGGATAAGCACTGCTCTTGACAGCTCCAGGCGACCTCAGCTCCTGCACGGAGAGGATCTCATCTATGAAACGTCTTCCCTCCTGGACTGGCTTCAGGCCAACTACAGCCTACACAGCTCTCTACTTTACGGTCCTACACACCCAGTCACATGCTGGGTTATCCACTGAGCTTTTACATTTACCCATGAAAATGATCAGTTTGTTGTTTTTACAACAAATGAATTCATATGAAGTTGGAGTAATGCCACAGCAGGCCTAGGTTTAGGGAAGTTTTAGTTTCTAGTATCTTAAAGGAAATATTGAACAAAAATCATAAACAGACAGATGATGAATTAAAGGAAAAACCAACATAAAGTGTCTTAGTAAAATGTTGGGTCACCATATGCTGCCAGAACAGCTTCTACAAGTGTTAGGGTTACAAGTCTCTGAACTCCAGTGGACAGACAAACACCATTCATCCAAAAAATATCCCTCATTTGGTGTTTTGATGATGGTGGCGGAGAGCACTAACACATCGGTCCAAAATCTCCCATAGGTGTCCAGTTGGGTTGAGACCTGGTGACTGTGGAGGCCATAGCATGTAACTCACATCATTTTCATACTCATCTGTCAATGGGGGCGTTGTCATCCTGGAAGAGACCGCTCCCGTCAGGAGGGAAATGTTTCATCAGAGGATGAAGGTGATCACTCACAACAACTTTGTATTGTTTTGCAGGGAGCCCCCCTCCCTCTAAGGGGAGAAGTGGGCCCAAAACATGCTAGCCAAATGCCCCCCACCCCACCAGAGCCCACCCCACACACTCACTGTAGAGAGCAGTGATGTGGGAGCAGCTGCAGGTTCTGGAGGTATTTTCTGCATCGAACACACTTCACATCAGTGTTCCTCCAAAATATCAGCAGGTAATGCACCTGGATAATTTCACAGGTTATGTTGTGTTCATAAGTTCTAAATATTTCAAGATTTTCAGATCCATTTTCAATTTTTATTTTTTTTTATTTTTTATTTTTTTGTGTGTGTGTCCCTATGCCAGAGCAGATGGCTGTAAATGCCGTGGAAACACTGGCCTCACTGGCCTTTGCTGTGGTGAACATACCAGCCAAAGTCACAAATCAGAGCTGTTGCAACTTTAAAATACTTTGTTGTAAACTGACTTCATCTCAAATTGTACGCGGCATGATCCCAAGCTTCAGCCTGCAATAGTATAGCTCACCACTGAGTCATGTTTGTCTGTTTTTTGTGTCTGTTAAAAAAAAAAAAAAAAAAGAGGAAAGAAAGAAAAAAACCCACAGAAAATAAAAAAACAACCCATAAAACAAATAGTCATTATTAAGAAAATCTTTTTTTTTTCCATTCATTTTTTTGTTCTGATGATTCTCACTGGAGATTTTTGTGGCCATCTGAGTCTTGAAAATTCAGCTGCCTCGACTGCAAATGTCTGTGCAGAAAATAAACAGGACATTTAACTTCAGTGCTCTGGCTGCCTGACCTAACTCCTCTCATTTCACCCGATTTAACAGGCATGGTCTCACACACACTCACACAGCATAAACTGTAGATGCTTACTGTACTGCAGTAATGACAATGGCACATGCAAAATTTTAATTAAATTCAATTTTCTCTACACTCTCTAACTTTGAAGTGGTGACCCTGTGTAGCATTTTTTGTCAACAAATAAAAAGCTAGAAATGGTAACATTTCTGAAGTTATTGTTATCCACGGTATGTTTCTTTTGCCTGTGTAAGTTGGGAGACTTGGAGGTCAGTGGCAAGCTGTGAGTGACAGTTTGTTTTTGGGAGCAGGGGAGGGCACACAGCGTAGTGAGCTTTCCAAATGCAACATGCCCAGTCATCATTTTACTCACACGCTCAGAGATAGACAAGGCTGTGTGCGTTTTGCCAAGAGAGGGCCCTTGCCATGCTTATGCACACACTTGTCGGCACACACACCATCAAACACACACACACACACACACACACACACAGATCCTGATGCCCGCACCTTTAGCTGTGATACCTACCAATGCCATGAGTCAGCAGGCTAATGTGGCAGCGGCGGCGGCGGCGGCAGCAGCAGATGCAGGGCCTTTGCTCCATCCATCACATGCTGTCGTTATCCCTGTGTGCTAAATGATTCTATTAGCGCGTCACGCTGGCCCCTCAAAGCTCCCACTGTTCCCACCTCCACAATGTGGTTCCAGCAATCCAACCCATGCGTTGATAATTTGCCCTGAAAAATTGGCCGGGGACAAGCATCCAATTATGGCTTTGCACCCCGTTCCCAGCGCCTCGTTTCAGATAACCACTCTCATAACTGAGCTGTTTGAAAGCAGGATGAATCCCGCACTTTTTCCTCTTCTTCTTCTTCTCCTCCTTCATTTTCTTATTTGGGCTGTTTTTTTTTCCTCTTGATTTTTTCCTCCCCCGTCCCTCATGGTCTCCAAGTTTTCCTGTTTGATGTAAACATTGCTGACACAGTCACTCAGTGTTGTATCACACCAGAATTAGGTGAAGCATGTTGACAGATATCAGCTGATCTGAAGTTAGTTTAGTATTATGACAAATAAATGCCTCTGAACTTCAGCCTGTCATTTAATGCTCTGGGCGCTGAGCCAACATGTCTGTTTTTCCTGTCTGTCAGTGTGCAATAGTGTTGGAAGTCATATTTCATCATATTCATTACCCTGGCTTGCAGGCTGCATCATGTTATTAGGTCAGTGTTGTTATATCATGATAGTATTACATCAGTTACAATAAATTGTGCATGTGCTTGCATGATTCCCCCTATCTGTCTCATATTTGTGTGCTAACACTTGGCTAAGTCTCTATTTACAGTCACGGAGTTTAAATAATTTCTTAACACTGCGAGATAGTTTATTGCTCTAAGTTAGTCCTGCCATACAACATATATATTCTTTAGTGTTTTGCTTTGATTTGGAGTTTAGTTTTATCCTCAGGGCGCTCACTTGAGTGTGTTCTGTTTTGAAGCTTGGCAGCTGCTTCAGTTTTCAACATTGTCCCAAATGTTCTGGCTATTGTTTGTTCTCCCAGTCAAATTGGATTTCATGTCTTCTGGAGCACAGTCTAAAGATCAGCAGATCTGGCTGCTCGCTGTTGTAAGAAATTTCACCCAAAATGATTTCAAACCATGCTGGAACTATATTCAAACAACATTCAAACGCCTTCAGAGTTCAAAACGGTGCCACTGAAGACTTGATGGCAAAAGGGCTGATGCAGTTCGTTTAAGTTCATATTCACACAACACTGAAAACAATGTAAATGAAGCATATTGACTCGAAATGCTGTAATGGCATGGTCAGGTTTAGGGCCTCAAATGCGGTTGAAAGAGCTGACCAGTAGCACCCAAAACAGTCCCGATCCAAAAAAAAATTGTTCAACCAACGGGGTATAATGTTTAGAGGATCTTAAGAGCAGTGACACAGACCCATAATTCACCCTAACACACTCCCCTTTCACATCTCATCTCACCAGAGAACATTAGAGAGGGTCAATATGACCAATCACAGACCCTGCTGCACCCACCGGGCCCTCTGATCATCTTTCACCTCCTCCTGGGCCTGTGAACTCTCGGTGTACAGTCATCTGATCCCACTATAGCAGCAAGCGAGAAGCAGTTCCTGACCTGGACTGCTTAAGCGCTCGGAGAGGTGGGACCGCAGCCTGTAGTCAGCCTTTTAAATGGAACGGTGTTCCTTGCTCTCTATGTGCATAAACACAGAAGAAGTGATATGGACTGTCATTTGTTCCAGTCATATGACACCACACTGTGCTCATGTTGTCCTGCCGAAAATGTAAAGCTAGCCCTCGACTTGGCTGCACTAGGTTAATGTAGACAAACCCATTTCACTCTTTGTTAAGATGTAGTAAAACTGTGGGGAATTTGTCAGCAAATAGTATAAGAATACGCTAAAAAAAAGACACAAATTAATATTTACAACAGCAGCTGAAGTGGCCTTAGATGGCTGATTGAGTCGAAGATGGAGCAAACTGAAAAATTTATTATCACTTTATAATAACATAAGATGCAGCTTTGATTCCTGCTCTCATAGTCCAAAGCTAGGCAAATCAACTGGTAACAGATCAAGCAGTTTTTAAGTCTTTTACACCAAAAGTGAAGTCACAAGTCCTAATAAAAAAAATTGCAAGTCAGTTGCAAGCCTTTCTACAAATGCTGTGTATTAAATTAAATGGCATCTAAACATTTTTGAAAGCTGTGTTAATTATCTTTTTTCCATACCTGAGAGGTATAATGATTAAATATTCTGTTGCTGTCTCATTTATTCTTTATTGTAAGACTGGCATCATCTTGCTTTTGACTCCAGCCAAGTCTTTAGGGAGTAGAGCTTTAAGTTAACTTAGTCTCATAGAGGTCAGATCCAAAGTCAAGTGTCAAGCCCCGATTTCTGAAGTGCAAGTCAGACTTGAGTCCAGATCTGAAGTATACAACTCTGGAAATGGAGCCTCTAAGCAGCTACTTTCTGCTTGTATAGTAGGATGAGCTAAATCCCACCATGATCCACCACAAAACAGTGAATTATTATAATAATTTTATACTTGTTCTGTATAAACAAAACATCACTAAGGTGACAAGACACACCTGAAAAAGACACATTATAACAATACAGCATACATTGAAACGGCTGCATATTTAGAGGAGAGTTCTCAGCTCTCCTGTCTCTCTGCCTGTGTGTTGGGACTGCTGCTGTAATTACCGCCCAGGCAGGGACAGACCTGGAGACAGAGACGGCACCAGAAGCGGAAGCTATTAAAGCGAGTCTGCCAAGACACTCTCAGCCTCATCTGTTGCCATAAATCCCTCCTCTTCACTACAACTTACTACTGACACTGCTGCCACTCCCTCCACCACATGACCCCGCTCTCTCTCTTTCTCTCATTCTGTCTATCACCGCACTACTTTCTCTTCTTCTCTTTCCTTACTTCCAGCTTCAGCATAATGGTTTTTTTTTTTGGTGTTTTTTTTTTACTACTGATCACCAGCTTTGCACGCTGATGTATCATACAATTGAAGAAATCAGAATTTGAGTATGGAAAGAAAGGAGTGGGAGTTACTGAGGAGTATATTTACTCTTTATCTTTTATTACTGTGCAAATAAATGAGAACTAAACTAAACCAGAGAGAAACAGACTGATGGGGGATATTCATCAGCCCACTTTTTATCACTAGTTTCCTGTCCATGTTTTGAAAGTTGGACAGTCCTCTCCCCTCCTCTCTCACATTGGAGATATCATCGTTCATTCCTTTCATTAGTGGCTTTACTTAGTGAGAACCACTAAACACACTGAGATGAAAATGTCAAACAGGTTTAAGAGGAATTAAATTAAACTATATCCTCTTAAACCTC
The DNA here is from genome assembly GCF_046630095.1 of Trachinotus anak. NCBI lineage: Eukaryota > Metazoa > Chordata > Actinopteri > Carangiformes > Carangidae > Trachinotus > Trachinotus anak. The sequence continues at coordinate 7,617,026 of NW_027273853.1, read as the reverse complement.
AGGATATAGTTTCCTCAGACTATTGATTAAGAAGCTGCATGAATTAACGGAGGATGAAAAATGCTGCTTCTCCACGTCTTTCTTCTGCTTTCTCTCATACACAAACAGACATGCAGTAAACGTTACTCTGCCATTAGGGAGGCCAGCCAGGCCTGCCATAGCTGAAAGCAGGAACAAAAAGGCTGACCACTGTAGAAAGGCCTAATTAAACAGCAGTCTTTAATGTCAGTCAGCCCCCCCACTGTAGCCCCAGCCACACATGAATGAAAGAATAATGCTCTTTTGAAAAGGAGCACAGTTTTATAATCTGAACCCATTGGCTTATGAAAGGGAAGCCCCTTAGCTAAGAAGGCCCATAGGTCACCCTCCATCTCTTCCTTTCTCCCTCGTTCTCATTCTTCCCTGTTCTCTCTTCTCCCCAACTTCTTCTTTGTCCTCCAGGGTTAAGCCAGGCTGAACGTGGGCAGGTCTGTGACTGCCACCTCTCGCTCCCCCAAGGGCAAGGTGGTGCTAATAGTCCCTGGACACACACACACACACACACACACACACACACACACACACACAAACACACACATGAACAACCATGTGTGTTGGCATGACCAACCGCTGGGCTCATGTGCTTGGATTATCAGAGCGCTGTGAAAGAGAAACAGCCAATTTAATCCAAAGATGGTGGCTGTAGTGGGACTAAGAGCAGAGAGGAGGGGGGTGGGGAGTGGGCTCGGTTGCCCAGGAGCCGCAGTGCCAGGGGTTATTCCCCCCCCCCCCCCCCCCCTCAATCTCACCTCACCACTCTCTACCCCTAAAAACCTCCCCACCCCACCCAGGAGAGGGGACCCCCCGACTTGCAGCAATAAATAGATTCTTTCTCTAACATGCCTAATCCTGCTAAACAGCAACAAATCCTATTAGGCCATGAATTATAAATCCTTCTTCACCACCTCACCCCCTCCTCCCCCGCTGGAGAAACCCAATCGCCCTCCTGTCTTCGGAACGTGCACGCGCATATCCACACACAGAAAAGCACACTAGATCCCGAGAATTGTTGCTCTTAACACGAAGGGACTGTGATTTTGTGAGACGTCCGTGCGTCAGTATGTATGTCTATGTCTGTATACAGTATGTGCCTCTGTGCCTGAACTGGACGCTGGTGCATGTGGATTTGTGTGTGTGGCCCCTTGCAAGGCTTAATACTCCCCACTTGTCATTCTGGACAGAGTCAGTCAGCCAGGCTTTACACAGATACACAAACGCATGTGCAAGCAGAGATGCTCTCCTACATACCAGGGCTCGTAAAAGCAAAAAGGGGTAAGTCAAGCTCCCAATAAGTAGCAGTGTGCCTCTACACATTGCTCCACTTATATATGAATTCTTGTCAAATATTAGGCTTCTCAACTGTAGTTGATTTGTGTGAGCTTACAAGGGACCGTCTGGGAAAAGTAGAAAAACGTTTGAACCATATAGAGCAAAAGGAAAACATCAAACTGCAGTATTTATATATAACCCACATATAATAACAAATAACTTCGTAAATGTTGCTGCTTTTCTGTTGACATGTGACAATTCTGGGAAATATAACAGAAGTGGCGCGTTATTCCAACTACCTGATACATGTCAGCCAGTGACATTGTGTGTTAAGGTACCACCAGTGTGTGTGTGTGTGTGTGTGGGAATGAGTGGGTGTTGGGATGTTTTGGCGTGTACCATATGCTGGCCTAAAGACCTGAGGGTAACAGTCTTTACGTTTCAGAAAGCTTCAGAAATGGTCGGACACAGCGCCCCTCCAATCCGGAGTTGGCAGTTTGTAGGGGAGGGGCTTTCTGAAGCTATTTAACCATCCGAAGAACAGTTATGATGGCGAATACTGGCCCCAAAAGAGCCTATACAGTAGTGGCTCTGTGAGGCTCTAAGATCATTGTAAAGTAAACCTGACTATTAGAGACCAAAGTTAAACCAAAGTTAAAAAAAACATTTTCATTTTGAACTCTTTTGTCCTGTTTTGCTTTACCTTAGGGAGTCAGTTTTAGTCACTGTCTTTTGTTTCATTTGTTTTCACCCAGGGTTAATTAGCACTGGTTCACCCTGAAGTTGTTGCTTCTAATATTTGTTCTTTCTGGTGATAAGAAATGACCTCACTTTATGATAAGTCAGTGTTTTGACTTAGTGTGGAGTATTGGGGTTTCCTGACCAACCAACCAATTGACATTTCCATCCCTGGAGCAATGATAAGAGCTATTCACCAACACAAACAACAGATCCATAAAAATCAAATGAATGGGGAGACATGGCTTCTGAAAAGCTATCTTTTAGCCTGATTCACTGACTAACATGCAAGCCCACTTTACTGACACACCTTAGGCTAAACATCTAGATTAGAAGTGGGTCAGGCACCAAAGAGGGGGGTCATTAACCCCGACTCTATTTGACTCTCTAATTTGGCTCACTTTGAAGAATAGTTACAGCCACATCCTCCTCTTTAGGCTACACCGTAGGCCTGGAACATTAACCCTCAGACCCTGAATTAGTCTGGCCACATCTATAAGGTAGCTATTGTCCCAAACTTTCTTTGTTTTTTTTTTGTGTTTTTTTACTGTGCCCAGTTTGTCGATGGGAGGAACTCCAAGAACAAATCTTCAGGGATCCCATGGGAACAATATGCTTAAAATCCGTCCAATAAGATTTTTTGTCTGTATTTTACAGGTTACAGGCTTCATAGCCTAGTAAAAAGCATTTTTCCCACGGCTGTAGTTTTTCATTTTCTCGGCTCTCTAACTGGAAACCTCCTCGCCCAAATCTTTTAGTTAATTTGGCAGTTAGACTTGTGTCAAGAAGAGTTCACCAGTCATTAGTGTACTTGTGAGAAGTTCACTCCTCTCCAATCTTCTCTCCGTGTGGTGGGAAAAAGCTGCATCTGTCTCTGTTCTTCTCAAATAATGACAGGTTGTGAGACTCGGCCGTCATTAACATTAAACATGGGCGGGATTTCTCTGAGGTCACCAGGGTGTCGACCAGTTCTCCAGAGGGGTTATTTTCATCGGTGGGATTCTTGTTTGCTGTGATTCACATATACCTTTAGATTTATGTGGCGACAGTGTGTGTGTGTTGGTGTGTGTGTGTGTATGAGATCAGACTATATAGGGATTCTTTGCACAAGCAACATAGTTTCTAATGATGGAAATCCCAAGCATATATCACCACAAAATTCAAATCATCTGCTCATGTTTCTTTTCAATACTGCTTGTTAAAGTCAAGAAAAAAAGATGACTCAGATATTGTGGGCTACACTGTGTGGAAAAGAATGTGTGACAGTGATGGCAGCACTGTATTTATCTGCATTTGCTTTCTACATTCCTGCATGTACGTGCACAATTGTCCTTCGCGACGGTGATAGCGAACAGACAGTATCTCTGGCCTCGCTCTCTTTCTTTTCTCTCTCTCTCTGTGGCCACACACATCAAACGTGGCGTGCTCTCTTTGTTCTCTCTTTGTCATCAGCTCCTAATGGGCACGCTGCTTTGATGTGGCCTGCTCGCTGGTATTGTCTCCAGCATGTCTTGATCAGTTGTCCATTGATCTGGGAATGAGGGACATGAAAACAACTGGAGCAGAGACACTGGGAGGAGGGAAACTGTTGTATCAGACGCTATATTTAACCAGCTGCGTCTTAATGCGTGTCATGCACTTGAGTCTTTCAGGTTAGACTTATGAATATGTCAAGTTCAGTCTTAAAATGAAAGCTAATAAATAGCAACATCATTTTGAGGATAAAAACCACAATTGCAGACACAACATGGAGGAAGGTGAGAGTGATGAATTTGTAGTTATAAGATATTACAGGTGCCATTTACAGTATGAGCTATGATTAAGACCCTGTTTCTTCTCATTCAGTTGTCTAACAACAGAAAAATATATAAATGAGAACAACTGGCTTCACTGAATCACAGTATAGGTGACCATGGAGAGCAGGAGGGGGCAGAACAGAGGTTTAGGCTCGGTGCACACAACTACGTTTTTGTTTTAAAATGCATCTCTGTTGCTGTGTTTTTAATTCCTGCCAGAGTTTCTGAGCCTAAAAACGGAGAGTTTTTGAAACATTGCTGGCTTCGTTTTAGTTATGGTCGTAGTCTGGACTGGCAAAATCAGAGACCTTTGGAAACGCCCAGTTGCTCCCTGACTGGGTCTAATCAGCCTCGACTACCAGTGGTGAAAGCAACATGAGTAATGAATAACAAGTGTTGCAGACCTTAGTGTCTTTGCTAGCAGCTGTTGTGCAGTGAAATTCTGCAATTTTCTGCAACTACTCAGCTGAGTACAACTGCAGAGCAGACAACCTGCTTCCTGGTTACACCAACTCGCACCAACTTGTTGGCTGTGATGCACAGTTTTATTGTTTACCAACTGAACACACACGTTTAACCATTTTCAGATTGTTTCAGTATTTCAAGTTGAACAGAAAAACACCGGTGTATCCCAGCCTCTTCACATGCAATAAGCATTTTCAGGTTTAGCTAGCTTAGCCCAGACATAGTCTGAGAAAGACACAGTTTGGTTAAACTTCTTGCATTCAAACCGCTGTGGAGCTGGTTTCATTTCTCATTAGACTAACCCTCAAAGGTTAATCCACACTGGGGTATTTCTTGCGTTCAAACTGCACCAGAGCCCATTCATTTAAAATCCTCCATGAATGGTCATAGTTGGCTGATACAATATACTGTCACTAGCACTAGCAGTGCACCCTTATAACTCTTACCACAGCACCCCCGAGCACGCCATCACTTTTAGATCAAACACGCCTGAAAGAATGCAGTCGTCTTATCCTTCCAAGATATGATAAAGGAACGTCTGTTTTTGTGGAGAACAGAAGAAGAGCACATCTCTTTGATGGACCAAAGCACCAGTTATAAAGCTTATCTCTCACACACACACACACACACACACAGGCCAGCAGTCTTGCTGGGTCCTGACCATAGCACATTGATGTCTAAGGCTGCTTTCTCCTGACTGACTCCAAGGTTATTGCAGCGCACCATGGAAGCACAGGATATTTGACGGTCCCCTGCCAAAGAAAGAGCAGAGGGGGTGGGGAATGAGGGAGAGTTGCCATTGACAACTCTGAGATCTCCAAAGTGACCATCTGAAAATGAAAGAGAAAACTTATTAAGGGAGAATGGTGCAGGAGAGGCCATGGGGCTAAATCTGTCACAGCCTTTCAGGAGAGGGACAAGGGCAGCTCATGACTCCAACAAGTATGGCTTGTACATGACTTCTACAGTTGACCTAATGAAGAATAGTCAGTCTGTTGAGAAGAAGCTAGAAGTTGGGGTTTAATCCGTAGGGAAAGAAAATGCACACAACCAGCCTTCCCAATAGAGGATGAATCATACGGCGCAGGACAATGGAAAGAATATTGAAGTCGTCGTGGGTGAGATCTGAGCTGTGATGACTCAAGAAGAGTCACCGGGATACAGTGCGTGTCAAATGTTCTGCACAGATGAAAAATAAACACAAAGACGAGAAAAGACGGGGGGTGGGTCAGAAGGAGATGAGTAAGAAGCAAAGTCAGAGGGTTTGAAGCGCAGCATCAGCAGAGAGATGTGGGAATTACATTCCTTCAGTTTCTGTTTGCCAAATATTTAATGGGAGGAGGGAGAGGAAAAAAAAAATCCTTCTCATCGATGATGGAGAGCAAGAAGATGGGGGGTAGACTTTTTTTTCCCCCTCTAAAATAGGGCCTCACTCCCTTTATGTTTGGTATTGTTTGTGTGCATTTCCTCCTATAGCTTGGGCAGGCTTTGCATGGAGGGCAGGAAAAAAGACAGCAGCCCGACAGCCTTTGATGTTCAGGTTTTATGGTCCCATGTCAACGCATTGTCTGTTAAGTCCTTTTGTTGTTCCTCGGCCTAATTAAGACCTCAGAGCGACTTGTTGACTCCACAAAGACCCTTGTTTGGGGAGGGGGAGGTGGAGGGTGGTGCATATGTTTCTGTGTGTCGAGCATGTGTGTGTGTGTGTGCATGTGGGTGTGTCTGCTTTGACTGAGACGGAGCTTGAGAGACATGCTCAAAACAACACGCACACATGCATTACCAGGCGACGTACAAAAGCATAGGCTTTGACATAAGAAAGGAGGCATTCATTTCATGTTTGAGAGCCTTTTAAGTGCAGAAGAACTTATCTCTAGCTGCAGTCACGGTCAGAGTAGCAGCAAAGAGCACTTACTACGCGCACACACACACATGCAAACATGCAGTGCGTTCTGAAATTGCATTTGTGCGTGTCATTACACACAGTATATATGCTCCAGATGAGTGTGTGTCGACATGGGGCCGCAGGCAGAGCATTTTTTCTTCCACATACATTGGCAGTAGCACCACCTTTTTGTTTCTGCCATCTTCCTCTGCATCTCGCCAGCAAGACGCATCTGGTGACATCAGCTTGCTGTAAATCCACCTTCACACAGACACACACACACACACACACACACACACTGTTTCGTGGCTTACCAGCTTAACTTTGATGTCTCTGATACCAACAGATGGCTGAAAGGTCACCTGTCTCAGAGACATACTGTACATGAAACAGAAGACAGAAAGAGCACCAGGGAGCAAAGGAAAGTCCTGCTCACTCATAGGAGCTGTTCTTATGATGTATTCTAATTCAAAAAAATGCTCTTAGAAAATGCATAATACTGCATCTTGTGTTGGAATAAAGTCTGTGCATTAATAAACATAAAAGGTGGGCTAGCACTTGGCAGAATGAAAGAGTGGTGAACATTGATGAATTGAGCCACAGCATCTCTCAGCTCTTGCACCGAGAGTACGTCCACACCACTACATTTTTGATTTAAAACAGTGTTTTGGCTCTGTATCAGAAATGCTCTGTGTCCATACTAACGCACCTGGAAATGCATACATACATGACCATTCATGTACACTGGGCACAGGCGAGCTGGTGTAAACAGGAAGCAGATTGTCTGCTCTCAGTTGCAGCTGATTAGTTGCAGAAAACACTACGAACGAGGAAAGCGAAGGCAGTTGTAGCGTTAACATGCAGGATTTCACTGAACAACAGCTGCTAGCAAAGAGAACAAAGTCAGTAACGCTTGTATTTTGTTACTCGTGTTGCTTTCACTACTGGTAGTTGAGGCTGATAAGACCCAGTCAGAGAGCGACCGGGTGTGACTGTGTCATCGTTTCCAAAGGTCACTAAAACGCAACCCTGGAGATTTCAGACTAAACAGGATCATCAGCGTCTCCAAAGCTCTCTGTTTCTGGGGCTTGAAAACTCCAGCAGTGTTGACGGGAGGGGAAAACGTAGCAAAAGAGATGGTAGTGTGAACATAGCCTGATTCATGCTCCTCTGACCTTCTGACCCCTTGTGCTTAGTATTTACCTCCTCCATAGACACACTCTTGATGATCTTCATAGCAAAAATGGGTTTTACTCAGAGTTGAGGCCTTTCAGAGTGATTCAGAGGAAAGTTCAGAGAGGTTTGAAATTATAACTTTAAAAATGAAGTCAGTATGTATTTGTATTTGTTTTAGCATTAAAACCTGATCAGACCTCAGGTCAGAGCTTCTCAACACTGGCACTGGGCCCACAAGTGCATTTGTTTTTCATGCAGACAAAGAAAAAAAAAAAAAGAAATCCTATATTTGTATGTGAAAAATACCAAACACTATACAGCATCATTAATCAAATCAAAATATAATGCAACAGTAAGCCTCAAATTCCCACAAGCATTTGACAGCTCTGTAACTGCTGGGGTCCTGAGAATTTTGCAACCTAAAACGAATGTCTCTGCCTGCCTCGCCTCGGTTCTTAGACCTGATTTGGTGCACTTTGTGTGCATGTGACCATCCAGGTCTGCAACTCAGTATTTGTGTATTTTCAGTCACTCGGACCAGTGAAATCCAGTCACTCAACAAAATCTCAATCCGTGTTTTCTCGTCATCAATTTTCAGTCATCATCATACATCATGCGAGCCTGCTGCTGTCACACGCGGCGTACCCCAGGACATGTTTCAGCATTTTCTAACAAATAAACCGAATGAGCACCAGTGCACAGCACACAGAGTGCCTCCTTGAAAAAGCAAACACGAGTGCATGCCATACACTCACTGTGCACGAGTTTATGTGTGTTGTTTGCATCCAGTGGTTCCTGTTTCAGTGTATAGCTCCGTACCAGTGGGTTTTCCTTTGTGTTGACACAGATGTGCTGCTTTGAGACGAGGGACGTGTGTTTCTGGAGGCTCCTCTCGATGCAAACTGAGTCTGGTTTTCTTCTGTCTCACTTTGCACCAGGTTGCAGAGTCGTAATTGTGACCGACAAGGCTGGAACAGATAGAGAGTGGTGGTTAATCTGTGTTGATACGTGATGCTATACGTTAAATGTGTATTTATGTGCACGTGAATGCACCAACCTGTCGACGTGTGTGTGCTCTCCTGTCAGGGCCCACATGTGTTTTGCTGTTGCATGGTACACACATTCTCCATGGATGCTTGAATGCAGTTAGGCCCAATTAGACTATAGACTAGGCTTGGAGCGTGCAGCCTTCTTTGTTTAGTTTTTTTTTTTTTTTTACGCAATTTGTCCTCCTACTCCATGACACATGAAGCAGATAGGTAACAGGTAACAGTTTGTCCAAAACAAGCCACTTCCCATTTTACTGCAAGGAAACATCTGTAGACTAAACCATCAGTGTTTTTCCCTCAGACCAAATCAGTCTCTCTCTCTGTCACAGGTTGTCCCACGCCCAGAGATCAGCAGTAAAAGTCCTCCGCAGGATGCAGTACTTTGTGGCCAGGAAGAAATTTCAGGTAAGCGACAGGAAATCCAGAGGAGGAGAGAGAAACACAGCAACGTTGGGAGACGGAGAAGTAAAGAGAGAGACAGATTTAGAATGAGAGTGTTGTGTGTGTGGTGTGTTTGTGCGGTTATACAGGAAGAGGAGGGAGAGCCCCCAAAGGCATATATCAGCTGCAGCGCTGCTGTGCATGTGTGTACGTGTGTGTTTGTGTGTAAATGCCTGGAACTTGCACCTGCATGTCTTCTTTGTGCTCACTTCAGTTCAGGCGTAGTATCATGGGAAATCTACTAACCTGTCTCTGGGGCTACAGTAGGAATTCACTTACAGTACTGCACACACATGAGTGCACACACGCGCACACACACACACACACAGCGGGACATGGCCTCATGTAACACTGAGGTTCGCAGAAATCTGTGAAAAAGTTCTAGTGCAGTAAAATACTCCAGTTAACAAAACATAATCATGTTTGAGATACTTTGCCATCATTTTCATGCTACATGTTATTGCAGAATGGTTCCTACATTCGTACCGTCTCCGAGTGTTCTATATGTTTTCAATTAAGGCCTAAGTGATGTCAGCTGCAGGGGCTATACTTTGTGTATACCATGGATACCCTAAAGAGTTCACTGGGTTCTTCCTGACGCTGCTTGTATCAACGTCACACTAAACAAAGCTGTGAAAGGACCTTAACACGGTCGCTTTCTACATGACCATGCACTTGTCAGAGCCTCGCACACACACACACACACACACACACACACACACACACACACACACAATGAGTTAACAATGAACCCTTTGCACCCAAGGGGGTTGGGGATGTTTTTGGGGACCGAGATACAGAGGCCATGGTTGACAATGGCTTTTGTGTCCCTGTGTGTGTGTTTTGTGTTTTTGTATATATATGCGTGTGTGTGTGTGTGTGTGTGTGTGTGTGTGTGTGTGTGTGTGTGTGTGCGCGCGCGCACTCATGGATCCACAGCAAGCACGGAAGCCCTATGACGTGCGAGACGTGATCGAACAGTATTCCCAGGGTCACCTCAACATGATGGTCCGCATCAAGGAGCTACAGAGAAGGTGGCGTCTTTGATCTTGTTTGTGCTTCTTCTTCTGTCTCCAACTGTTTTTTCCACCTTCTGTTGCACCATTATGTTGGAAACCACCTCATATAGTCAAAGAAGTCAGAATGCAGAACATATCTTTTCGTCTTAAGACAAAATAGATGAAGTTAAATCTACAGTCTTCATTTGGCCATGTGGTCAGCTACCATTTTCCCCTTGTGTGTGAAGTGTCACATTGAACCATTTTCTGTTTCTGTTTGTCTGGCCCAATGTTTTGCCCTGAACTAAGCCGTACTGACATCAGGTCAAATGAAGACAACAGAGAGAGAGAGATGGCTCCATTACAAATTTCCCTGTTCAGTTTTCAGTCCCTCTGAGACCTTTATTATACTCCTGCAGTACACTTTGTTATTGTTCTTACTGCTCATCTGACTGACAGGAGAATCACTGCTCTCTGATCTGCTGCACCATGAAGTTCAGTAAAATCCTTTGTCCTCTTCCCAAAAGTTTTCTCAGCATTTTTTTTTAAGTGATTGTCTGTCTTCTAACCACACAACGCTCTCCCATGAAGGAGGTCAGTTAGATAATAAATTGGGTCAAACTTATGTAAGTGTGTCACCTGGACCTCATTACACCTAGTGCAGTAATTCAGCTGAACCATGGTAATGCACTGTGAAATTTCTAAACCATGTATCACTAAATCAACAAAAGACTGATGTTTTTTTTTCACTGTTTAATCAAATTTACATGAAAAGCTTCAATAGAAAGAATCATAGATTCAAGAATCTTTTATAATAACAATTCCCGGGAATTCTTCTGTGTTTTTCATAAAATACAAGCAGTTGACAGATATTTTTGTGAACATGAAAAAAGGACTTAAACCAAAATTTCACAGAGAAAAACAAATAAAAAAGACAACGTCACAGTACTGGCTACATCTGACTTTTCCAATAATACAGTGACTGCTTTGCATCAAATGGGGTCAAGAGCATAAATGAAGGATAATTAAAGACATATGATTGCTGTGATAAAAATCCACCCTCAATTTAAGGTGATGAAAAGAAGAGAGTGGCTTTACAATGCGTATTGAAATGCCTCCCCTGCTTCAGTAGATTTATAGTGGACTATCGGCCCACATGGTCGAGTCAAATCTCTCAAAGTGGTACTGTTTATTTTCAAAGCTTGACATCTCAATATTACATTCATTAATTTGCCCCTTTAAAACCTGCATGTGGGTTTTTTTTTTTGTTTTTTTTTTAAAGCAATTACAGTGCTGTTCAAGCTGACGCCATTTGTTTAGTTTTATTGGCACTTTACTAAATTGGCTTATATTATTTTACTGTTTGGTTCATGAGCTGGAACGAAGCACTGGCCAGTGGTTTTACCTTTCTCAGTCTCATTTCTTCTGTCTCTACCCCCAGGCTGGACGGCACACTGGGAAAGCCAGGAATGTTTCTTCCAGGTAAATACGCAGCAAACACAGTCTACATCTGATAGACAGCCATCACTCCTCACTCCATCTCTGTGTTTATAACTCACACACACTCGAGCTGTGCCAGACTAAATAAGAGAGACAGAGAAGGTCCCTGATGTGTGTGCATATCTCTCTGTTTGGATGTGGGTGTGTTTAGGTGTGCTGCTTGTTCATATGGGCATGTGTTAGCAGGTGTGTGTGGATGCACATGTGTGGATTTACTTCAGAGTGTGTACATTTGTTTTGAAGTAGTGAGAATCAGTAATAAGTTAGGAATCAGTCAATTAGTTGTCTGCTAATTAAGTAGATAACTGCCATCAAGTTGATAAGTTTTTTAATTATATATTTTTGTCCATTTGATAATGACATAAATATTCATTATTTGTGAAAAAAAAACATTTACAGTCAGAATTGCATTATGTGGGTCTGCTTTCACAGACCTGCTATGAATGGCTGTTGTCCCATGGTTAGAGAAAATACTAACCAGTAGGAGCTTTATAGTGCTCTACAGGCAGGGTTAAGAATGAGAATGTCATCTGCCTACAAACTTAGCAAGCTACTTAGCCACATTCAGTGAAAAAGCACAAAGATATGTATGAGATCAACTTGATAGATATGGAAAATGCTAAATTAAATGCTCCCAGCAATATTGCTATCACAGCCTCGCTTGAATTTTAATAATGAATTACTAAAAAACAGCTCTGGAGCACAGGAAACACAGTTTACCCAACTTTCAATCTGAAGAATGGAGTTTACTCATCTTTTAAGGTCACATAACTCTTTGCTTCACACATCACAGTAGAGGACTGTAAACTGCCACTGTGAGTGGTACCCACAAAAGCAGCAGAAAATGAGTGAACGGGTCCACAAAGAATAGTGAGCCTTCAGGGCTCTTACTGTAAATGTTATGTTTGTAATGTGTGTAACATTAATCGATCTGAGTGTGACGAAACGTACTTTTCTGCTTCTGTTTTTATGTCCTTGTGGTTACCAGCAAGAAATTCAGTAGTAAATTCAGTAGAGTAGTACGTTGCACGAGCATTGAAAGTTTGTATGTGTTTATGTATAAAGTATGTTTTATTTTTTTTTTTTTCCTGATTTCATTCTCCAGGAAAAGGAGAAGATAAAGAATACCCAACTATTGGCGCAAGACTGATCAGGCTAGAAGATAAGGTAGGCACACTCCTGCTGCTGTGTGTGTGTGTGTGTGTGTGTTGTAAGAGAGATAAAATGATTAGATTACACTTGGTTCATAAACAGAAGTATGTGTGTGTGACTGTGTAACTGTGTGTTTGTGTGTGTCAGTGTGTCTCTACCTGCTTGTGTCTCTGTTATCAGATGAATGCGTGTGGTGGGATCTCTTGATAAGACCATGTTGTGGCTGGGTTCAGTCAATCTGTGCCAACGTCAAACACACAACTCCTCTCTGTGCTCCACCTTATTGTCATCTATTCAGCGTTTATGTTGTACTTACATTTCTGTTCTTTCTGGTTTGTTTGGTTTTTTTTTTGTCCTATTTCCTTGTTTTCGAGGAGGGGTCATTTTGATAATTTTTCCATGCCAGCCCTTCTCTTTCCTGTCATCCCATCCCAGGTTAGTTGGGTGTTTATGTTTCCATCAGGGAATATTAGAGAAGTGGTGGCATTGGGGGGGGGGGGGGGGGGCTAGAGAAAAGTGCAGTGAGGCATAGCCAAAAGGCAACAGCTGTGTTATGAAGCCCACGGGTATAACTAGGCGTGTCCTGTCTCATAGAGGAGCGGGCACAACGTGGTGCCAGCATGATGCCGACTCTGGTACCAGTGTGATGCCAAGATACACATTTCCCCTGTGGGGACTGTTGTACCAGTTGGACTGGTGTGTGAATGTGTCTGCCTTCCTGTCTGTCTCGATGTCTGTCCGTGTGCAAATCAGGGTATGGGTATGAATTGAAATGTGTGTGTTCGTTTTGGTGTGTGGATACGTCTGCTGTCTGTTTGTCTGACCAGGTTCGGAAAAAGAGTTTGGAAATGTGTTTGTGCACTCAAGCATGTTTTTGTTTTGTTTGGTTTTTTTTTCTCAATGAAACTTGCTTGTTATGTACCTACATTACTTCACCTCACAAAAATGTGAATCATTGCACATTTAGGGTGATACTGTAGCTTCTTGTTTTGTTATTTCAACCCTGACACATTAAATAAGGTCCCGATGTTCAGAAGTGAAACAATGATTATATCTCAAAGCAGCTTCTCAAACCTCTTGTTCCTTGTCGGGTTGAGCACCAAACCTCCTAAACTAAAAAGCCGCTCCTCGGGTGCGCTAGATGTGGTCGGAGTGTTGTACCTCATGTAAATGTTTTTGATGTTTGAGCACTGGTTCAGAGTCTCAACCTCATGACCCCCCAACCTCAAGTAGTCCATTACTCAGCTGTCCTCAGACTCTTAGCAGTAGCTGTCCTCGGACTCTGTCTAAAATGCATAAAAGTCCATTTCATCATGGCTGACTGAAGCAGTGAACACAGAGGCCACTCCTCTGTCAGAAGCTCCCTCACCAGCTCTCTCCTGCCCTCATCTCTCATCTCTCAGCCATGAGAGTCTGAACTTCGGACAACTAGCAGCTGCAAGAAGAGCATCTCTGCTATCCAGGACACCATAAGATACCTAGGACAAAAAAGGATTAGTAACAGTAATATTATTACTGTTTTAGAAATTGTAATCCCTTACACTCATAACAGGGGAAAGTAATAATATTACAGTAATTCATTACTAATTAATGTGTTACTGCCCAACACTGGTACTAACCTTATAGTCAAGTTGTTTTCAAGTCTTACAATGAAAAACTCCTATACAATAGAACAATGCCTTCTGCAGCCACTTCTTTTCTATTCAGGTCAGCCAGTTCAGGATTTCCCCCACTTTGCCTCAACATTTACCTTCCCATCTCTGTGCCCTCATCAACACTGATGTTCTCTAACGTTTGCTGTTCTCAGATCCCTTTGTTACAGAGAAACGAGTAATGATCTTGAACCAATGTACGCTCTGAGCCTAAAGACCTCCCTCAGTGATTGAGTTCCGGCCCATTTGCTCTGGGCTACATGTTGTGATCGTAATCTCTTGATTGGAAACATAAACCTGCGTTCAGAAGTGCCTCTCTTACCTATGCCTCTCCTTCTTTCTCTCTCTCTCTCTCTCTCTTTCACTTCTTCTCTCTCCCCCCACTGCCTTGACATGTAGGCAAAATAAAACTGAGAGGTTGGTGATTGGGAAACAAATCAGTGGAAAAGCACTGGTGCAGGCTGCTTTTCCCTCCTAAACAATGTGGAACCAATCACCGTTCCCCAAATCAGAGCTACATGCATGTGCATCGCAACAAGCGACCTCTTAAGGTGGAACAGAGGAGTGCCAATAACCGCCCATCCTTCATAATTACTGTTTTTCTCACCTCAGCACTCGCCCCCTTCCCATCTCTCCTTTCTTGTTGTGTGAAATTCTTGTTTTGATGGTTCAGCACACCTGTTATATGGAAGAAGGGGCTTCCTTTTCCCCTCAGGCAGCAGGTGAATGAACCTGCCGACCCTCATTACTTGGTACATTCCCTTGTCCTCCCTGCACCTCAAAGCTCCATTAGCACTTTGCAGTTATTATTGTCTAGTCTAGATGAACTAAATATGTCTGCCTTATGTTTCTGGAAGGTGGTGATTATGTAATCACACTCATAGTATAATCATCTTAATTGAACACAGCATTTTTCTTTGTGCTCTTGGCTGATTTTCATCGAAATCTTTAAT
The DNA here is from genome assembly GCF_046630095.1 of Trachinotus anak. NCBI lineage: Eukaryota > Metazoa > Chordata > Actinopteri > Carangiformes > Carangidae > Trachinotus > Trachinotus anak. Next base: position 7,601,913 of record NW_027273853.1, on the reverse strand, counting down.
TTGTTACAAATTATATTCATTATATTTTTTCCCTTAGAAGTCTGATTTTGACACCAACATTGAGTTGCAGCAGGGATATAATACCTCATCCAAACATAACACTCAAGCTAAATCCACAGTGCTTGTGGTTAACAGGAGATGTGTAATGAGATAAAACACACAATTAATTAAGTTTGTTGTTGCCCCCGAGTTCAGTCGTCAATTGTTTGCGACGGAATCTCCAGCGCTGTCACTTTTGTTTGTTTCGCATCGCTGCATGTATTTCATAACGTTGTGTAAATTCTGAGTTGTGTCACCTCCTGCACGTTGTCCATAATAGTAAACCTAATCACACAGCCCTGGTGTCACAGTTGAATCGCTTCTGAATAGGATCTTTCCCAACAGCCCTGAGGAATTATTCATCAACTCTGTGCCTTAATGTTTGTGTGTGTGTGGGTTCGTGTGTGAATAAGAGTGTGTTCCCATGCCTTTTTCAATACTCACTCTTGGTCGGCCTCCAACTACATTTTTTATTTTTTTTTGACAAATTCCCATTTCCCTGTAAAACACCAGACATGGACCAGTCTGACTGCGCTTTCTGTCGCAACTGAGTGAGTAAGATAGAATCATTTTCTTGTCCAACCATTGTCAACACATCACTTCTAGATGAATTTATCTTTAGTGGGCTGAAGGAGGCTCAGGCATTGTGTGTCCTGTACAGGGTCAGACAGTGATTTATCACATGCAGACAAAGACACATATAGGTCTACGCACACATACACTCGCACACACATGAACATAGAGTTGATTAATCACCAATGTGTCTAACCCCACACTCTCGAGATTGAATTCTCCAGGAGCAACTTGGAAACGAAGATGGATGGCACTCTGTGACAGTGTGTTATCTTTCTGTCAGATGCACTCGATGAAAAATACCCAAACGACAAGCTCAAACAGTGGCCAGTGTCTCTGAGTGTCAGCGTGGCCTTTCAGGAAGGAGCTCGCTTTAGGATGAAGACGGCCCACTGCTTGTGGTAAATCTCTCCCAGTTTTATAGGAACAGGGTTTTTTGTCTCACAGCAATAGACAGAAAAGGCAGGGAAATTACAACAATATGCTTTTACATAGCCTGTAAATGTCTGAAAAACAAGCTTATGCTGTTTTTTTTTAATTCTGGCCCTATTTTTTCTTCTCAGCCATTTAAAAATACTGTTTTTAAGAGTTGTGCAGCAGCTTTAAACTGAAGTTAGTGTGTAGAGCTGGAGAGAGAAGCCTTTAATTATGTAGGAAGAGAAATTTGTTTTGTTCGAGGTTGAAAGATTTTCACAAGCTTGAAAAAATATTAGTTCACACTAAACCTTGTAAAGGTCAAATTTGTTATTCTCTGGCATTAAATAATTCAGTTATTAAACATAATTAAACTAATTTTCGAATAAGTCATTCAAAACAGTTCTTCAAATACATTTTGAAATATCAAATAAGTTATAGAAAACAGATGATTGAAATGTACTTCTGAAAATATTTCATGTGTCAACTTTAATGTACTTGCTGTTATCTGTTAAAATTTGATATTATTAAATAATTATACTTTTAATGACTTTTACTTTTACTTCTATTATTCATAATTCAAAGTACCAAAATCTTCAAATTAAAGGGAGGTTTTCTCTGTTTTTATTTTTCTGAATTACTCAAAATTTAAATCTGTGTTAAAACTATATATATCTAAATTCCTGATTGTTACATTATTGCGTACTAATCCAGACTTAACTTTACATAAAAGTTTAAATACTTTCAAAGAAAAGTCTGTTTCATGGTATAGCTCACTTTAAAAAATGTGAAAATCAGCAGCGAGGGTGCAGTCATACAGTTTCTGTTCCACAGTCAACATTTGGTCCACCACGATGTATAATGTCATTAAAGCAGTATTCAGGTGAATTTGGAAAGTGTAGAAAGTTGGTGGGTGTAAAACCATCAGCAGAGTCTAGTGAAGGAAAACATCCTCTAATGTGCCCTGCAGACCTGCACAGACATGTCTCTGCTCAGCACATCATTATTTGTGTTGCTCTAAGTACGCTACATGGACCATAGATCACACTCACTCTGTGGTTAGCTTCACTTCGCTATATTAGGGCAAATATACTGTTCTGTGTATGTCACGCTTATATCATGTGCATTAGCACCAGGCGTACGCAGAAGAATGCCATGCCCTGAACCTAATAGCATCTCAATTAGGTAAGTATGCTGTAAATTACAGCAAGGCCAAATACTGGGAATACTTGAGGGCCGAGACAGAGTGTTGTGTTTGTTAGGAGTCCATCTGTAAGGCATTTAGGGCCCCTCGTCTCTAAAAGCATGGCTTTGAGGGGGGCAGGAGTGTGTGTGCATGAGTGTGTGTGTGTGTGTGTTTAGACTGGTCCAATCCAGACCCGGCTGAGGGCTTACGAAATGAAGGCCTGGTAAACACACACGCACACATATACATATTTATATATTAGACCATATACAAAAATACAAGTGGATATCCAGACACACATAAATATACAAATGCAGTCACACACAAACACAGACACACACACATACACACACACACACACGCGCAAACACACTGCTGTCCATTCAGCAGTGCCTCAGCTCAGCTCTCAGCAGTGCTACAGCAAACAGGAACAGCTTCATTATCTCTTCTGCCAGTACAGGATGGGTGAGAGACTGAACAGCTGGGGGGTGAGCAAAGGTGGAAAATCCATTTCAAGCCTTAATTGTATGAATGATCTGCAGTGTGTGCATCAATAAATGGATTGTATCCAATCATGTTTTGGATATTGGCCATTTGAACAAGTTAAGCCTACATCAAGCTGTAATCCCTTTTTAGTGGCCGGGGTGTTGTCTGTGGCTTAAACTGCAATGTTATCTTCCATATGAAGTTTACGATCACAACAAAATTAATCCAAAGAAGACATATTTACTTTTAACTGAAACAGACTGTAATAAGGTAAACACAGTGCTATAGACCACATACAGAGATATAAAAGCTTTTAAAAGAGATGATTTTTTTTATATATTTGTACTTGAAAGATGCCTCAGAGTTCAGTGAGGTTCCCACTGTTCTTCTGTCATTCTCCATTGAATTTTTGGGAGAATGGTTGTTTTTCAGCCTTTTTAAACTCCCTGGAAAGATTCAGAGTATTTAAAGGTACAGTAGGGAAGTCTTTTTCTGTCTTCAGTAAAAGGAGAATGAACTATCTGCATAATGTGTGCACAGTTATGTTGGTATCCTACAGAGTACACTCATGCCTACCAAACAGGCTGCTTTGTGATTGCTGTATAAAAATTCATCAGGCAAAAACTAACACTCGAAAGTTCAGTTGCTGTTGTTATGTTTTGTATCATCACGTCATGTAGATGTTGAGTTCAGTGCATTAAATTGCAGCTGTTTTATTCAGGAACAGAGAGTTTAATGCTGAAACTTTAATTTGAATATTATTGCATTATAAACAATTAAAATTAGGACATTTGTATCCTGGAAAGTTGCATCTCAGTTTTTTAGTGGTCATACTCATCCCTTTTCCACCAAGGCAGTTTGAGGGCCAGCTCAGAGACGGTGTCTAATCTCAGACCTGTTCTTTCAACAGCTAAACAGCTGGTCCTCAGCACCAACACTTTGCTCGTCTAGAACCAAGAACTGCTTACGTCAGGGGCTTGAGGTGATATTATTGAGACCAGCAAGTCCAACTCAAACTTTGTGACAACCATTTTTAAAAAGCTGGAAATATTTTAAAATTAACATCAAAATGTTTGGATGGCACAGTCACAAAGCCAGGAGCGACACTGGTAAAGCGAGTCTGCCGTCGTTGTTGTTGTTGTTGTGCTTGGTGCTAGCGTTGCTGGGAAAGCAGAGATGTAAACAGACACATCAGTGACTATATATAAAGATGGACGACGCATTTCCACTTCCTCCCACTGGACAAATATGAAGCCAAAATATCCCACATCCCATCTTGTGCTGATTACGTCATTTCGCAGCAGTCAAGCTGTGGTTCCGAGGTCCCACCCATATGCCCACCTGACTCAATCGTAAGCACACACACAGCTGTCAATCATGATATCACGCCCCCTTTTTTATAGCATCAAATACCTAATTAAAGCCAAACTTATGAGAAAAATGAACGCTTGACCATACATCAGTGTTATCACCTAAAATGACAGAAAGCGTCTTTGGGAAAAATTTATTTGACGTGTACTTTGTTTTTTTTTAGTTTAGTCCAAATCCTATCCACTAACATGGGGGGGTGGGGTTAATGACCTATACTGCAGACAGCCACTAGGGGGTGATTGAGATGTTGACTTCAGTTTTCCGGGGCTGATCATGATTTCCTTCTTTATATACTGTCACTGAGACGTATACAGTAACAGTAACGGTGGCTCTCAAGCCCGTGGATAAGCAAACCGCTTCAGACATTGAACCTACTCTAAACTGGCACTAGCACCAGCCCAGAACTAGCACCTAGGCTCATGTTGGTGCAAAGGGGCTAACTGTAGAGTTGCCCTACTCCCCCCTCCTTCCCGTCCTCTGGGTCATCGGTGTTGCTCTATTCATTCTTCCTCAACTCTTTCCCTTTCCCTCTGTAATTAGTGATGGTCACAGTCATCCACTGTCTGCCCTGTTCCTCCTGCTAGGGAGGATGAGTCTGCTGCCATCCCACCTCCCCTTGTCCAACAGTCTCTAACTCTCTAGCTCTCTCGTCCCCCTCTCTTTCTGTTTTCCCGTACAGACACCAGCCTGTCCCTCTAAACTCCCCTTTGCTCCTATTCCCAGCACCTCTCTGCCCCACGAGCACCCTGTCTGTTGTTGTGCTGTGTTTTGATATATGTGTGTATTTGGCTGCAGTGCGCTCAGCGGGGAGCCGGACTGACCGGGCCGGTCTAAACAAAGAGAGGAAACTTGGCAAAGGAAGTGCATGTATACACACACACACACACACACACATACACACACACACACATACACACACACTTACAAATCCTGGAACATAGAGCTTCAGTGCACTGGCCGTACTCTAACTGCCCTGTGCTGCAGACAAGCACATACAGTATCTCCCTGCATGTCTGGACTTGGCCTGTGATAGCTGCAGCACACAATAACTCTAAAACAGTTTTCCAGTTTTCCTTTTTTGATTAAATCTAGTTCTCCAAATCCTGCACAGGCTTCTTTGCACTGACCCTGGTTATACAAGTCTCTGCAGAAAAGATAGAGATCTGTGCAAATATACTTGTGCATCATTGTGTTCTGGCCGCAAGATTACATCGAAGGAAAAAATGTATTTATCCTAAAAGGATTTTCTTTGCGCTTTCTTCCTGCAGCAGGGAGGTCAGAGGTCATTGTCCACTACAGAACAGCGCCCCCTGGAGCTGCAAGGCTTTAAATATTTCCCTTGCAAACACTTCACTGGTCAGAGAATGCATTAGACCTTGTTTGGACTGAAATTATTGTGTAAAAAATGCAGCCTCATTCATTTCAGTGAGATGACCTTGCTGGTATAGCAGGGCCCCAGACTTGGAGGAGTCAAGCAAAGAAGGAAGGATCCTCGCATGAAAACCAGGGTAATATCTGCTTCAATGTAATGTAATGTTATCTGGTAACACAATTTGTTGGACAGTTAAATATGTGCAAGCATAGTAATCCAGGTATGACAACCTGCGTTATTCTGCTGTTTACTTAATGGAAAAGGTGACAGTCACAGTTGAGTTGTAAAATCCCTTCACACTGGATTTTGAGTTGCTGTGCAGTGTGTTGCTGCCTGATAAACCTCCAAAAATCCAATATTGTATTTCAGCTTCTTACTGGTACCTGTTGCAACATGCCCACACCAATGCTTCCCCCTGTGGTTTTTTTAACGCACTTTTTTTTTGCTCCTGGTCCAGCAACCTTCCTTTGACCCACTGCACCACCCTGCTGCACCAGGCTGAACTGACCGTTCACACGTTGACACTTCCCAGTGCTGATGTGGTATCTTTATAGTGTTGCGAACTTGATAGCATGCAATGCAAGGCGAGCGGGGTGCTCGCTGTGAGGTAGATAGCGCACCAGGAGCAGTGTGCTGTTTGTAGCGCAGCCCAGCAGTAAATCGTGTTTCAGCAGCGTGCTGGGGATGCAGCCCCTGGCAGCTCCCAGACGGCCTTTGGCTCTGGTTCCCTTCTCTTAGCGCCACTCTCTAATTTCAGAGCCGGGACCCTGCCTACTACTGTGTCTTTACCGCATTCCCACAAACCAGAGACGGACAGTCTGCCTGCATGTCTGGCTGCTTGCTCTCCATCTCACAGTCTTTCTCCCTTTCTATCTCTCTCTGCTTTTGTGTCTCTCAATCGCTCTTCTGCTCTCACTCCCTGTTTTTTTGCTTGCTGTCACAAACTCTCTTTTTCTGTGCCTCTTGGTCTCTCATTCCCAGAGCGTGCCCCTTCGCCTTGCCTCTGTCTCTGTCTGGTTCTGTGCCTTCAGGATTATAGGTCTGCAATCTCACTCACAGCATCTAAATCATGTTGTACACTGCCACTGTCTCTCGTCAGCTCTCTCCTCTCTCTCTCTCTCTCTCTCCCTCCCTCCTGCATCTCTGGAGCACCCACTGTGGGCTTGCATGTTGGCTGTAAATACCCATGCTACATTTCCATTTTAATTGCCCAAGTTTCTCAGGGCCCTGGGACATATTTTTTGCACATATATTTTATTGTCTTGGCCAAACGCCCCCACTGCTCCTAGTTGGGCCTGACCACTAATATACTCCTACATGGACCAGTTCATTATCAGCAGGGAGGTGTGAGCTTATTTAAGAAGGTTATGAAGGGGTCAATATACAGTTCATGAAACAGGGGTCTGTGTTTTATTGGGACCTGTAGTTCTACTAATACACAGTGCTAAGTAGCCCTGGTGCCACCCTACTTTTGAGTGCTATTAAATCAGTCTACTGCATGGAACAGTAAAGCAGCTGCGCATAATGCCAAACTGTGTAAATGACTCCAGAGACCATGAGTGTAAATGTCACTGCTGTTAATTCAAACTGGTACCTGGGGAACATATAATGACCAATAGGTGCATATGTGTAATACTGTAAGCATTGTATGCTTGTACTGTATGTGTGTGTGTTTTATGCAGATGTGTATCTCTGCTCTTCAACTAACACGCACTCATAAACCCCCATAAACCTGTAAATAAAAGCTGCTGTAACTGAAACATTAATTCACTCTATCATACTCTGACTCATTCCTGTGATGCCTGAAAGTGCTCCTGTAGTTTGTCTTGTTTCCCATCATGCTGCTCCCATCACCCTGCCTCTGGTACATCTGCCCCTCAGGGGGTGGGTGCTGAAGACTCAGCGACACATAGGGCTGGGTGTCAAACCTCAATACTTGTTGAATACTGATAAAAATGTTTTCTTTAGAAATGCTTAGGCTACGTTTTATCTCTACGTCGCATCTCTTTTGAGCACCTAAAACAGACTTTTGGAAACACTGTTCACCCTGTTTTAGTGTGAAAACTCCAGGGTTGTATTGTGGTCTCGACATGCAAAAATGGAGACCTTTGGAAACGATGACATAGTCACACCAACACCCGCTCCCTCACTGGGTCTTATCAGCCTCGACTACCAGTGGCGTAACATGGATAATGGGTTACAATCGTTACTGACCTTAATGTCTTTGCTAGCAGCTGTTGTGCAGTTAAATTCTGTATTTTATTGCTACATCTGCTTTGGCTGTTCTTCATTGCTCGTATTCTGTGCATTTTTAGCTTCCTATTTACTTTGGCTTTCGCATGCCCAGGGTACTTGAATGCTCATGTACGTATGTAACAGTATGGATGGAGTTCTGATGCGGAGAACACCATTTTAAGATGAAAACATAGTAGTGTGGGTGTAGCCTTAGTCCCATTCTTAGTCTTGTTCACTTAGTTTCTGATCAATTATAATTGCTAAGTTTAGCTAGTGTTTTATTTTGATGAAGTTCTTGTTTGATTACTCATGTTAAGGCAACATCAAACACTGATGAAAGGTTTGGATTTTTTAAAATAAATATATGAACCAAATAGATGTTGAGAAATTTCAAAAACCAAAATGTTGACTTCATTGTGGCACTAGAGGAAAAGTCAGAAGATCACCAAAGTCAGCGGGCGTCATCCTCTGGCGACGTGAATGTCCGTAAAAATGTTTATGTCAGATCATCCAGTAGTTGAGATATTTCAGCGTGAGCCAGTGGTGGACTGTTCGACAGTGACATTACCATCCCATTACATGGGAGCAGATTAAAAATGCTAAAAGGTGCATTTTATTATTGTAGCAGGAGGTCGTGCCATAGCAGGCTAGCGCCTTAGGTTCATGGAATGATTTTAACTAGCTGTTGCTAATGCAGCCGTGTTTATGACTGTGTAAGGAGTTGACTGGGCCACTTGTGGTTCAGACATTGGCCGTATGGTACTCTGAGCCCAGACACATCCCTCAGGCAACAGTGGGGCTGGTAGTGCCCATAGTAAATCATAGCGTATGTGTGTGTACATGCACACCTACGTATTTGCCTGACTTGCTCCATCCACTCTCCGCCAAGTCTCCTGTCGTCTCCCATTTGATTTAATGGCGTCAGGTTTTTGCTTAACACTTAACAAGCTTGTCTGTATTACACAGTGAGTTTTTTCTTAGTAAATGACTAATGATTTTATAGAAGTGTAACGGTGGGTGTTTTTCTGTACCTCTGGGGCTCTGCGTTTCCCTGTAGAACAATTAAAGTGGCACACCTTTCAATTGTGTGTAATTAACTTTGTAGTCCACACAGGATACGGGCCTCGCCTAGTCTCGTACGGTACAATGGATAAAATCAGGAAGCTGTTATTTGAGGCTGAATCAGTGAATGGGACCGTGAATGGGAACTGCATATTTACAACACTTTGAATGGTGACCATCAAAAAAAAAAAAAGGTCCCCCACCCTGTGTCTGTTGTGCAGCTATTGACCGATAGTACGGCCACAGGCGGTGCAGCTTATCCTGTCTGAAATGTTGTTATAGAGGTGAACAGCCATATCATCGCTCACATACCTGTCACACATCACCAGAAAATCTTGTTTTGGTGCCTCTGATGGCATCTTACAGCTGTAAAATGAAAATCTCACATAGTGACACTATCAAAGATAAAATAAAAAAGCATGTTTTGCAATCCTAGATCCGAGATAAAATGCTGATGCCATGCAGAGAGCTCCTGTGGAAGATTCACGTTGCTCTCTGTCAGTGGAGCTGGCGCTGTCACCGGCAAAAAGCACAAGACGCTCCAGCAGTAAGGATCAGGCCATTTCCATTTTTTGCTGTGGTTCAGGAGAATCATTGCTGGCTGTGATTGGTTCTGAGTGACACAGATAAACGCCTCAGTTGCTTTTCTGTATATGACCCTCTACCCATTCACCTCCTGAGGACCTTCCTCCCAGGAATCTTTGACGTGGGTCAAGTGGGAACAAAAGTAACCAAAAAAATGAGACAACGTGGTTGTCACAAGAGAAGTCATCTGCAAGTATTGCCTAATATGAACAGAATGGACATGTCATGTGGGAAAATAAACACCGGTGCACTGTTCCCAGTTCTGCTATATTTTGTGTGGACATGACTGACAACACATAATCACACAGTTCCTGCTGTGTTGTGAGTGTTTGCAGCATATTCATGTGTTTGTGTTTTGACTATTTGCACGTGCTTTCTTAAGTTGCAGTGCGTTGAGCTCTCAGGGCCACCGTAGGTAAAGGCAAAGATGCACAATAAACATTGAAATGTAGCAGGTTTCATGTGTGGAGGAGGAAGTCAGACAGATGTCCACAGAAAGCAGGAAATACGGAAGTACTCACAAACACGTTCTTCAGCATATAACTAAGATGGCAAATATGCAGATCAGTTTGATGCTATGCACACAGTTTTCTCTCATTCCAATGGTACTTAGGAACAGAGACATACACGGAGATCCTGGTAGACAAGCAGGCGGAGATAGAGCCTGAGAGAGACGTTAGTTTAGAGGTCTCGATACCCTCTGTCTCCTCATGACATACTGCTGAGGAGGAGGGAAGGCCAGGAGTGTCTGAGCTGAAGTCGGCCTGATAAGCAGAGCAGATAAAGAGACGCGAAGGACGAGCTGACTGAGATATGTCTCTTCCTTCATACACAAGCAGGAGTTTCCAGAAAAGACCAGAAAAGACTGGACCAAAGTAAGAGTGATAAGGAACAGATAAGATTCTGCTGTGTATTATGTTCTCACAGATTCTGGACAGAGAGTGTGTGATCAAGTGGTTGTATTAGTTAACTATCCAGCAGAGTAGCTGCTTGAAAAATGAACTAAAGTACAAAGTCAGATGATAAGATGACTTGTGTTTTGTTTCATCTCACATATTTTGCATTGTTGAAGAATTCCTGCTTGTTTTTCGGGGCACCACTTAGGCTATTATCATGTAGCTGTTGCTAATGCTCACACACTTATGAAGCTCAGCAGGGTTGCACACACTCACACACACACTCACTCACAGACACAGACATAGACAAAAACTCACACGGACACATCAAGTGCACAGACGGGGCAGCTTGTGGTGAGAAGTGAACATTCAAAGGTCGGTGTTGGCCAAAGGGTCATTCCCACCAGTCCGTTGCTGACCAAACAGCCTGTGTCTGGGGGTCAAAGGTCATCTCAGCAGGCCTGGTCATTAGAGCACAATGGAGTCCTTTCTGGCCGTCTGTGCAACTGTGCGTCTTGTCTTGTCAGTTTGTCTCAGCTGACAGGAGGTTGTGTATGGCTCCAGAGAGAGGTGAAGAGGGAAGCAACAACAGTTTCCTCTGGAGGGAAGAGGGTGAGTAAAGCAGAGCTGTGTGTGTGTGTGTGTGTGTGTGTGTGTGTGTGTGCGTGTGTGTGTGTTTGTGTGTGTGTGTGTGTGTGTGCATCTGAATGCGCCCATGTTTGCGTGTTCACAACTGGATTTTGCAGGAAGGCAAGCGAGGGGTGTGTTTGCGCATGTAGCTATTTTTGACTTCACATTGAGAGTAAGCCTCTGTGTGTGTTTGGAGCTCCCCGTCTTGGCTCACTCAGCACCTTGATATTGGCACTGGGCCTCTGTGGAGATCTGCTGCCTCAGCTGGATCGCTCTCCTCCCTTTTCCCCTGGCCATTCTCCCCCTCCATCACTCACTCACCCCCCCACCCCCCAACCACCCCCACCCCCACCCCCCCGCCCACCCCCCTCCACTCCTGCTCCACTCCCACCTCTACTCCAGGCCCTTCCAGCTGCCCTCAACCAGGGGAGAAGAGCTTAAATCACTCCCTTCACTCTGTCTGTGGAAGGGTTTCCTTCCCCCCTACACACACTTGCCCACTGCCTCCCTTTCTGATAGTGTCAAGGGGGGGATGGGCTGTGACTGTTGACTTGGACTACTGTGGGAATGCAGGTGCCGTGTGTGTGTGTGTGTGTGTGTGTGTGTGCGTGCGTGCGTGTGCGTGCTTTGAAAGCCCCTCCCTAGACTTGCCAGGCCAGCTCGGTGTCTGTCGTCTGTCACACCAGCCGTTCAGACTGTGCTGTCATTGCTATGACAGCATGCTGTGGCAGATGGCTGCAAAATATCAAAACAGTCTCTTCTTAGCTCTCACGCAACTAAGGTTTAAGTCAGAAGTAATTAAGCTCTGGTTTATGTGTTTATTCATTAGTGCAGCATCGATTATTTGCAGGATTATTTGCATGATCAAATCTATTAATTAGACTAGATTAAATAGACTGAATGTAATTCTGCTGTAAACGAATGAACAGTTCAACACCAACATACCCAATTAATTCAAGATACAAAGGAGCAGAAAATATGAGCTAAATATAAAGAAATGTGATGTGTTGAAAACTGAGTGTACTGTTCCTTTAAACCAGTGTGGTAAGAAGCTGTTTTCCAGTGGAGGTATTTGACAATGACAGCCTTGACAGTCTTTTGCAGCCTTATCTCCCCTGTCCCAACAATGACAGATGGTATCTGTTGCAAGTCGTAAGCCGTCGTGTCACTTTGTACAATAAGTCCTCCTTCCCCATACCACGTTCCCACTCTTAACTGTAAACAAAATGCACGGCAGGCGTGGCCACACCAGCAGAAAAACTTTGTTTTGCACAAGTTTCTCGAGACCAACCCACCCACCCCCTAAAGGTAGTCTCTATATCTGTCTTCTCCTTTGTTTCATCTCCTCTCTTTTTTTTCTTTCACTTTATTTCCTTTTGTGTCTTTTTTCATTCTTTCTTTTGTTTTGTCTTTCTTTTCTTTTTTCCCTCCCGCTCCCTCTCTTCTCTTGGCTGTTGAGGTTAACCACCACTTGTATTACACTGCATTACAACTCATCAACAATATACCGGGCAGAAAGAAAAACAACCCACACTTGTTGTCCTCTCGCTCCCTTTTTCTCGCTCTGTCTTTTCTCTCTTTAGCTAAATCACAAAACAAGTGGGCCAAAAACAGTGAATTGCCTAGAAACCCAATATGGACTCCACCCTGGAGATTACACGGTCAGCTCAGCCAGCCTGCACTAGAATAACAGCCTGGCCTGCTCTCACTGTCCCCTGCCCTGTGTGTGTGTGTGTGTGTGTGTGTGTGTGTGTGTGTGTGTGTGTGTGTGTGTGTGTGTGCGCATGGGTATCTGTGACTGCCTTACCTTCTTTGACACCATGACAACATGTGTGTGCACGCAGGGTTTTAGCATGCCGTACTTACACATGTATCAGAGATCATTTTCTGTGCTGTTGAGTAGGTTTGTGTGCATGTGAGTCTCTTCGTCATGTGGGCCTCGGTTTACCTCAGAGTTTCAGAAATGAATCATTTGTCATCAGCTGTTGGACAGGAATGTGTTGTACAAAGTGTATTGTCTTGTTGTCTGACACATCAACATTTCATACCATTTCACACCTGCCAGCGACAATCATGTCACTCTGCACAGGCTGCTGTGTCATTTCCTCTTTATTTCTTGTGTAAAATTTAAATTCTAAATGTGTGTGAACAAAATCATAATAATATGACTTATTATGTACAATATAAATTGCAGTAAATCTGCTGCAGTGGCTAACATTTCACTGGATTATTATGGCAATGTCTAGATTATGTAACAGTGACCTATATACCACTTTAAACAAACCTGCATGCATGAAGTAACTACTGCAAGTATAGTAGGTAATTTCTACCAGTTTAATCAGTGAAGATTTTTCCTACAAAGATTATTACCATGGACCATACAACTGAAACAAGTAAGGAACAACAGCACTATATCAGTAATTAAATTAAAATTAAACCAATGCAAAAAAAAAGGGTAGTATCTTCCCTTGGCATTTCAATTTAGCCTTCTCACACAACAGTTCTGTCTTACTGCAGCTGTAATGGATTTGGTGTAATTTAATTGTGTGATCACAGTAAATCTAGTGATGATGGGCAACTTCCCCTTCTTCTTACCTCTTTTATTCCATGTCCTCTAGGACACAGTGCTACATTTAGCATGAATTTTCTTTGAGGCAAGGCATTGTGGGACACTGTGGATGTTAATTCAGGCGCAACCAGGAAGTGCATTTTATCCAAGTTAGAAAGAACCGTAACAATTTAATTCTTGTGTAAAAAATGCATGTACATATATCTACAACTATTTACAGTGCATATTTTCCATCCAAGCTTTAACAGCATCCACAAATCATATTAATAATAATCTGTTAATGTTTGGTGAACTCACTTTTTCCAACTGTATCAAGCCTGAGCCTAAAAGTCATATGTTGACGATATATAGCAATCAATAAATTTTATGTCTAGGCATTCAGCATGTATGGTTGAAATGGGGGGGGAAGGCTATTTTGATTTGGGTTTCTGAGATTATACTGCCCATAGTTTAGAAAGCTGGATCCAATCTGAGGCCAGTCAGGCTGTGGTGATCGAGGCTTCTCTAATGCTAGGTCTGTAGGTTTGCAACGCCTGAGTCTGGCCTACAACTGGGGCAGAGTGGCTGATTGTTTCCAGCCATGATGGAGGTAATGAGGGGGTGGTGGTCATCGTGATACACACAAACACACGCACACACTCATACACGCAGAGAGAGAGAGACTGACCTATAAGTGAATCGTCATACACGCATATATGCGTGCGTGCGTGCGTGTGTGCGTGCATGCGTGCGTGTGTTTTCAGCCACAGTACACTGGCTCTCTCCACTGACCACGGGGTCACTCTGCTATAGTTGCTCATTAGTGGTCACCTCTACTGGGACACACACACACACACACACACACACACACACACACACACACACACTCACTCACCACTGGCTTTGCGCATGCAGATTTACCACACACACCTTAACGTAACTCCTCTCATCCAGATCACTGTATTGTGTTTGATGCACGCCATGTGAGGAGCCTTAAAGTGAAACCACATGCAGCTCAGCTCAAGCAGATCTGCTAAATCTCTGTCAAAAGGTGGCTGAGTCATGTCTGTGCTGGGCGTGCAATCACGCATGTGTGGTTGCTGTATCACAAGATGTAGTGTGACAGGCCTCAAGGAGAAAAGCTGGTAAACACGTACACAAATGTGCCCTCTCCCACACCAGTGCACACAGACAGACATGCTTGACGTCACAGTAGTTTGGTAAGAAAAGGATTTGAGGAAGTAAACCTCTTTAATAAAGAACATCACATGTAAAATGCATCTCTCTTTCAGGAGACAAAATGACTAATAGCAAAAGTCATGTTCCTGAAAGATTAGAGAAGTGGGTTTTAAGTTCTTCAAGCGCCTTAAACAGCTTCAAAGAATGACTGTGTGAAGGTATAAATACCAATATACTACACACTGTCGACACTGCTCCCTAGATTGTTGTGTAACGAGCAGCACACTAACGGTAAAGCTGCACTCAAAAGTTAAGATAATACTCATTCTTCTGTCTTTCAGGCCGCATTCTTCACTGTTAAGTCTTTAATGATAGACCTAGACCTATCAGTAAAGCTTTATCACACTTTGTGACAATTTAAAGCACTGCCATGAAATTGAGTGTGAATGGTGTGGTAACTTAGGACAGCATTTTCCCACGCTTTAGCAGTTGTGTGCTAAGATTTTCCCATAGTTCAGCCCATCATTTCCCAGCCAAATGTCCCAAATCTGGTGTGGCAGGAAAAGCTCGCTCTGCAAATCTATGGTTACTGAGGGCCCTGACACACCGAGCCAACCAGTCGGCCATGCATTTGAGTGTTGGTATCCGACCACTGCCCGTAATTTTGGCAGTATGTCTTGTGTCATTGCCAGTCCCTTTTGGTGTCGGGTCCTTTTTGGTGTTTACTGCCTTTGGTTTGAGTATATTTTTTGTCCATTTACACAGCACGGGTGTCAATGCAGACGCTCCAGCAAAAATACGAAGAAAAACAACACAATGCAACATCATTCAACAAGGATGAAATGGTTGTCGCAGTGATATCTCATCAGAGCAGTAAAATCTTTCTTTGTAACAGTATAGATTGGTGTGTAGAGTTTTGGCACCTATTAAGCTTTCAGACTTAGTAATCTACTACTTAAACTGGGCCTCCAGAATCGTATTTTATTGTCTCACTTCTGTCTGAGGGAGTACATGCATCCAATGTAGCAGCCATTTAAGTTTTAGGTCCCCTAGTGGAGATGTGGAGACAGAGAAGGGACTGAATTTAAATATTTCACATCTAGGTCCCCTAAGTCACCAGGAAACTGAAGCGATTCACTCATATATTTTGGCTTCTTCCTTTTTTCACATCTGTATATTCTTTTCTTCTTCCACAACCAAAGACCACAGTCTGACAAGAGAAGTGCAAAGCAAAGTGACCAGTAATTTCCTCTTATTTGTGGTAGAACATATGTTCATGGTGGTGTTCAGCTGGTCAGTGGCTCCAGTTATTGCTATGTGTTCAAGTGTAACTTCTTTACATAGGAAGTGAAGCAACACAAGACCTTTGATCATCCCGCCTTTGTTACCGCTGGTTCTTTGAGGTCGGCTTGGTGCGTCGGGTGCCGTCAAAGATCTGCACAAAACTGACAAAGCTGATCGTCACCTGTTTCTACAGCACCAGTTGAACTGGTTGCTCATTAACCAGCCACGCGAACACTTGGTCTACAACACCAGCCCCCGCCTCTCTGCTGTTGGGAATTACATTTATTGCAGCCTTAAAAAAACCCCACATCAGCAATGGGCAGGTAGCGGAGGAAAGTTGATAATGTCAACCAAATTTAGGGCCTCAGGTAACACATTAAACAGCACTGGGCACTGAAATAGCTCAGTTGAAAGTTATATAGTTAAAGTCTAATCATTGAAAATAGGAAGTAATCACTGAACACAACAAAGAATTTAAGAAAAACTCAGCACTTAACAGAAACAAAGGCACCTAACATGTGGCCTTTCATAGCAGAAATAGACTTTCTAATCATATCTATTATCTGTGGTCAGATGGCTTTCAGGCTGGATGAGTGACCAAGTGGGGTTTTTATTGTTTTAAGAATAGTCATTCATTGACTAGATCTAAGCATCCCAACCAGGTGTTTCTCAGTCCATAAAGCACAAACCAGCAGCCCAAAGAAAACAAGGTGGGGGCTAATCATTTAAAAAAAAAAAAAGAAACAGACATTAAACAGCCTTTTTTTCATTAATAATGGAATAACTGAGGAAAGAATCAAAACATAATGGGAGGCATGCAGGAATGGAACATGACGATCCTGTGGTCAAGACACAACCGCCACCCCAGTCTGTCCGCTGACAATATAAGATCTGAAACCAAGCAAAAGACACTTACTGTTACCAGTAACAAAAACAGTAACAAAGTCAACAGTAGAAGGTATAATTAGTGACTTGAGAAGTCTTTTAGAAACACAATGCTAAGAGTGTGAGACTTAATCACCTAATGTAAAATGGTTGCTAAGTCAGTTAACCTTGTAATTATCTATATTGTCTAAATTGGAAGTACCGAAAAATACCATGTACATATGGAGCAGGAAATAATTCAGGATGATGGCAAAGAACCCCAAAGACACCTCAGGCTGGGATTTGTTGTTCTTAGATATATGAATAAATTTGATTTGATTTGGTTTGGTTAACCTTAAAAATTACTTTGTTTTTCTTTTCACACCACAGTCCCCAAACTCTCTTTCAAACAACCAAACAACAAACTAACCTGTGAGTATTGCAAGGATGAGTATTGCATGTCATCTTAAATATTTTTCTTTACAGAACAGGCCCCAGTTAGTCATTCCTTTAAATCTTTAAGCCCATGTCATTATGTGTGCCAGTGCCTAAGTTCCAGCTTGCACAGCCATCAGCCCTTTTCCCTGGGATGGAAAGCTCATTTGGGCCTTGTAGGAAAGGCTGAAATTCCCAGCCCCACTGTGGTTGTGAGGGGAGAAGGGTCTGGAGCACCGGGACGTACCAGATGGGATGCTTTTCCAATAGATGTAAGCATTACGTAGCACCAGGGTGTGGTTTATAAGTACATGACTGTGGCTGCTGCTCAAAGTCTGTAGTATATATGGGTAAATCATTGGCATGTTTTGCCGCTGGCGTAACCTCTTTGGTATTTGGGCTGGCTTTTTATTTTTGGAAGGAAGGGGGAAGCACAGGAATGAGGTAATTGACCATATGTATTAGAGACAAATGTCCAGCAGGTAATGAAATATTTCCTACTCCCCTACATCTGGGGCTTACCTCTTTTTTTAGCAGTCTCACCTGGAGATATAGCTTGATTTAACCAGCCCTACCAGTGGTTTGGTAAGCCACAAATATTTGCATGGAGTCTGACTTATGTTTGTTCACGTTCAACAGTCAAAGTCCATATTTGCATGGTGTCTGCAGTGTTTATTCCAGCTCCTATAGATATACAAGCATGTATATTTGCATACCAACACGTATATGTTTTGCATATCAATACATAGCTTGTGTCTGCTAGACATTCCCAGAAAGAACCAAGCAGAGCTCGCTAGTTGGTTCCATTCACTGCACTCTGAGGAGGGCCTGCCCTGTGTATGAATAGCCTGTAATTGCAGCTTGATGGAAAACACTAATGCAGCTCATAAAAAACGGGACACTTAAGACTGGTACAATTACTCTTTCCAGCAGACAAAGCCAAGAAAACACACCATGCAGTGCACTCTTCAAGTCATCAGGCTTCCGACCAACAAACAAGCAGATCAATCCAAACTACTGTTTGTTTTTGTTGCTTCTTTAAAGCTAAACTCAGCCCCATTGAATTAAAATAAATCTAAAAAGCCACCAATAAAGGAAGAACCGTCAGGAAGACAGAGTAATGGTTGCATTATTAATAGTATTGCATTAAAATGCTTGTTTATGCCTGTAAATATATCAACTCAGCTGTAAGTCATCAAGACTGTGAAGAGTCTGAAAGAGAGAGCGAGCCTGAGCCTATGGGTATTTTGTTAGACTCATGCTAAGCAATCAGCCGAGCGTGCTGCAATCACGGCAGATAAGGTTGCGCAGACAAATACTGCAAGCCATTAACCATTTGATGACCAATAAATCATTAATCTCCGTACAGGATTCGTGCAGGGTCGTTCTGGCACAAGCGTCCCCATCTTGAGAAATATCCAATGTCACCGCTGAATTGCATTAATCATGAGGTCATGACAGACCCAACACAGCTTTAGGCCCAAATTCAGTGAAGTTTCAACATCCTTATTTGTTGAACAGTAAACTTAAGCAGCGTCCATAAAACCAAAGAAGTTTGCAGGGAGACGTCTGGATGAATCACATCACGCTAACTAGACCAGAACATGGAAAATATGGCTTATTGCAGCAAATGTGTGTGTGTGTGTGTGTGTGTGTGTGTGTGTGTCTACTGTGTAGATGTTGTAATATGTGTGTGTGTGTGTGTGTGTGTGTGTGTGTGTGTGTGTGTGTGTGTGTGTGTGTGTGTGTGTGTGTGTACATGCCTGCTTGGGCATGAGCACAGGTGTATTAATTGTGTTACTCGGTCACTGCGAATCAGAATATGTGTCCTTGTTTATATTGCAGTGCGTGTGTGCCTGGTCAGTCATTGACTATCCCTGACTCACAGTTCCCATGGGCTTCATTCTGCTGACTCGTTTTCCCGCCACTTTCGCTCCTCTTCTTCTTCTCACCGGCTGTGTTCACCCACCCAGTCTTTTGTTTTGATTGATGGGAACATTATTTTTTACCCTCTTGTACTAATTATCCCTTGTGAAGATGGTAATGAGTGTGCGTCACTTCGGGCAAAGCTTTGTAGGTTTTCCCACTCTCTCTGTCTTTTTTCCTTTTTTTTTTTTACTGTGGTTTGTCCTCAAAGCAATTTGCGGGTGCAAAAACAAAGAGGAGCTTGTTAGGAGCTCACAATCAATAGATTATAACTCTGTTGACTGATTGAGAAAGAAAGGCAGGGAGAGCGTGAGAGATAACAAGAGAGCTAGAGGGAAGTAAAATTATATGTCTGTGTGGTTTGTCATGTCTGTATTTCTGTGCATGAATGAGTATTTGTGTCATCTGTGTGTGTGTGTGTGTGTGTGTGTGTGTGTGTCTGTGAGTGTACAGTATGTCTGCCTACTTCCTTTTTTGTGCAAGGGTTTGTTGTAAATGTCTACTCTCTCATTAATTAAATTTTCATCAAAATGAATTTTGGACAGTTGATTTTGCATACACTAGGAATCATTGGAATTTGACTCAACTAATATCATTGATATTGATAAATCTGCCAATTCTCAATTATTATTATGTCTCCACGCTGGCGACAGCCAGGGCCGGAGGCATTATGCTTTCAGGTCGTATGGACGTACATACATTCTTGTGAACGCGATATCTCGGTAACGATTTGAGGGACTTTCTTCAAATTTACACACAAACATTCACACTGACTCAAGGATGAACTGATTAGATTATGGTAGTTAAAGGTCAAAGGTCAAGGTCACTGTGACCTCACAAGTTTTGGCCTCTTGAATGTGATATCTCAAGACCGCCTTGACCTCACGTTCTTGTGAATGCAATATATCAGGAATTTCATTACATCTGGCACAAACATTCACTTGGACTCAAGGATGAACTGATTAGAATTGGTGGTCAAAGGTCACTGCGACTTCACAAGGTTTTTGGCCATAACTCACCAATTCATACATTAATTATGACACAATTTAATTCAAATGTCTATAAGGATGAAATTAAGTGATGACATTTTAGATCCAAATAGTCAAAGGTCAACTTCACTGTGACATCATAATGTTCTGCAAAAACACATCTGACCATTATTCAGTGCTGAAACTCAGAACAGGGAGATCACTTGTACATGTGGTCTCTACATGTAAACTGTACATTGAGTTTGTGTTAATATCTCTCTAGCTGTGGCTCACTAGGGAATGTCTTTTTAAACATTATACCAGGATTGTGGGCTGTAGAGATCTCAATATTTTCCTGCCTTTCCCCATCCACTGTGACAGCTGCAAGACCACAGAACAACAACCTGACAAGAGATGAACTCAAGGTACAGTAGCCAACATGTGTCCAAGAGTGAGTGAAGGGGGAAAAAAAACAAACTTTGACGCCGGAAAATAGCAGAGTGTTGTAAACAGTTGTGTCTACCTGCGCTGACATGTGGCTAGCTTCTGCTGGTGTGTGTTTATACTGAAGATAAAAAGTCAGCAGGCTTGAGGCACATCATTCAGTGCCAGTGTATGACTTGTCATGACAGGATTGCTGAAAAACTAGTGACAGTGGCTGGATTCTCATGAAATCTGCTGTAGGTGTTTCTGATGCTCAGAGGATGGATTTGTTTGTTTCCGATGACACTGTGTTCTTAAATTTAATATTTATTTAATAGTCTAAAATCCAGATTGCCGTTCAGGCATACAGGGGACAAACTGTTGTGATTTTAATCCCATCTCGACCTTTGATCTGCCTTCACCCCTCAAGGCTAACTTTACACCTTAAGAACTGCTGGAGCTTTTAGTCAGAACGGCCACATTCTGGTTGTTTTAGGATGTAATAAATGTTGCACCCTGTAAGGACTCTATAGGAGCTCCAGGGTCTGAGTCTTGTTGGATCATAAATACTTTAGTGTCATTACTGTGAACAAATAGCAGCAGTACGTGATGAGAGATTTTCTCATAAGCTATCATCTGGACGTTTCTACCTTTTTCCCATCCACCTTCTTGTTTAGTTTTCTCTTTGATTTCAATGAAGAGGACCAACATGTAGGAGATACTTTTTCCATTGACCTTTTACACCTCCCACCATCTGAAAACACTTAATTTGTGCTCCTTTGTGCTTGAAAACCATTGTCGTCTAAAAAATCCAATCAGGTAGTATGGTACGTGAAGTGGAGTGTAGAGAGTGGAGGAGGCTGCCAGTCTTCTCAGCAGGTTTCTTGTTTGTTTTGAGTCTTATGATTCATTTTAACATATGAAATGGTGTAAACCTACTGTGGACATTCCCCTTCTATCGTACATTATTACTGTCCTGAGGCAGCCAGCCACCACATGCACTGTTTCTTCATTCCTATCCCCTGCAGTCTTGCTCTTGCAGCCCCATATCACATTCCCGCTGGCCTGTCCATCACTGGCACAAGGCCCCTGCTTAGCAGCAGAGAAAGTCCTCGGGGTCAGCTCATAATGGACCTAAATGCAGCTCATTATCCAGATAAGGCAGGGGCGGTGGACGGGCAATGGCTGCCTGACTGGCTGGATGACAGCCACACAGCTTTGACAGGTAGACAGAGGTAGACACAGCCATGGCGGATATCTGATGGACCCGGCTGACAGATCCAGTTGCACTGGCCTGCTGCTCTGAGGCAATGGAAGGGGGTGGAAACTGGACGCCACTGAGCCACACAATGATCCCTCTAGTTCTGGCCCTCTGCTGTGTGATTGAGTGCTGCGAATGTGACTCCCCCTTCCCTCTGGGTGTGTGCACTGCAAAACACATGTGGCTTAATAAGTCAATTTACTGTATATGGTCAGTTTGAATTCATTGTTTTTCTTTTTTTTTCGGCAGCCAAGGGGTCATAATGTTGGACATACTGAGTCAGTGGGCACTGACACTGGGTCTGTATTTGTGTTGATAATTTACTGCATTTGTCAGATTTAGATTTTCATTTTACAAAGATCAGTTACAGGGAGTTTTGCCTATTTTTTCCAATGGAAATGGAGTGACTCGTATTCTCTAGAAGTGTTGCAAAATATTCCCATTTGTTGAAGGAAGTGAATCTGCATCTGCAAGATTTTATGAATCATTATCGGAGAGAATTATTTGGTAAAAACTTTTTTTTTTTGCTTTCAGCATTTTTATGTGTGTCTGCATGATTTTCTGTTTGGCTTAGTCACAGTTGGAGGAAGGCCACATTGTCCCATCATTATCACTCCTTGCCATCAGGCAGGAGGAGGTGGGAGGGGAGTGTCAACAGCCCCAGGCCCCTGGGCATCTGAGTAGCCACAGATTCTCTTACAGCCAGATGTCAGCCATAACAGCACCACACACTCTCACTCGCTCACAAGTCAACTTCTTCATGTCTCTCTCACCCATAACAGTATACCTTTCTCCCCTCTCTGCCCTTAGGTGTGTAAGTGTGGGTGTGTGCCTCCAGTTTCTCTTTGTGCACATTGCCTGTGTGTGTCTCTACGGTTGTGTGTGTGTGTGTGAGGGGGAGGGTGTGTCCGGTAGGGGCATGTTGGGCCGATGCCGACTTTCCATCAGTGGGCGTTTGGCAGCCGTGGTGAAGGGGGATACGAGGGCATGGGTGTCATACAATGTACAAATCTGACTCTCCTGACTTGCCTTTGGCACACACTGATCTCATATAGGGTGACGAGGTAAGAGATAGCCCCAACTGGTACGCTTTGGGCACAACACACACACAAAACACACACTTCTCTGTTCACACATTTACACACACACAAAAAAAATACACGCACACACACAAGCTAAACACACCGATAGAAAATGATTGCACACACTGATACCAGCTCATTTTACATGGTTTTATGCTTCAGGGGCGGCATTTTGAGGGTGAGGAGGTATGTGCCTTGATAAAAGAGTGATTGTTGAATCATGGTATCATGCCGCTCAGCATATTTTACCACAATCACTCAGACCCATAATTTTGACAAAGCATTGCTTGTGAAGTTGCCATCTACAGTGTAAATCCACATTATCCAGGAGCGTATAAGCTACCTGCACACCCTTTTTGAACACGCTTACACTGTGCTTAAGCAGATTAGGAAATGGTTTTCCGTCTAAGATGGTGATCTTGTGGGCGTTTTGATGGTCTGCTGCAGGCTCGCTCCTCTCCACACCTTCATAAGATGTAAAATTCTTAATAACTGCTTTCTCTCAGACGTACAATTACAGCTGGCTGCTTTCTCGTCTTTTTTGCACCTACCAACAAAGGCGTGGAGTATCATATAAAGTCTCACCTTTATATGAGACTTTCTACTTGAATTCAAGCTAAGGAATGAATTAAAATATGTGTGTCAGTGGTGTTGTCTGAAATTTACCATGTCTGCTTTTTGATGTGGTGTTTTAATTTAAGCCTGGGTGGGAGGACAGGAGGTGACACAGTGTTCTGGTGTGACCTACGCTCTGCTTCTCACACACACATATATACATACATACACACAGAGCAGCCACCTTTGTTTCTCATATCACTCTGAAATAGCTCCTTGTTCACCTCTGATGAGAGAGGTGGGGGAGGTAGCGAGAAATGGCAGAAAGAGACAGAGAAATGCGAGAAAGGGTGAGAGTTGACCTTTGGGTCCTGCTGAAGCGAGCTCTGTAAGTGAGGGGGCGGGTTGCTGAACTAAGTGGCTGATTCATTTCCCCAGAGACCCCCTTCCCCCAAGCCTTTGCGCACACACACACACACACACACACACACACACACACACACACACACACACACGCACACACACACACACATATGCACACACACACACTCACACACACACACACACACACACACACACACACACACACACACACACTTTCCCTTGTAGATGGGTCCAGGGATCCAGGTGCTGGCCTCTGCAGAGATTGCAGCATGGCCTCCGTTGACCCTAAGGGAGCCCAGCTGGGGTGTAAGGTCACGGCAGAATCCTCCCACTGTCTGTCCGTGTGTGTTTTTGGCTGTGAAGACCACAGGCGGAGCCTCAGGAAATATGGCTGCTGTTGGGCCCTGCCTGACCCCTTGTCATTTTTTAATCTTTTGACAACAGAGAGGACCAGGAGAAAGAAGAAACTGAAGTCTGCAAAGTTCAGTAGAGTTCAGACATTGAGGCAGAAATGTCCCTATGGGGTTGAAAGAAACAAGAAGCAGTTAAAATGGAGTTCAAATTTTAGTGTTGTTGAAACAAGGGGTTATTTAGTGTTTTCTGACTTTAATAAGTCCAGGACATTTGCTCATTTTCATGGTGTTTGGATATAATTGAGGACTATAGCCTTGTTAGTTTGTGGTTTTGAATGTACCCCATGTCATTGACTATACCCGTCAACCTGGCAACATTTACATTTCTCACCACCCTATCTCTAAACACACTTTTCTATCAACTCTGTGTTTGTTCAAGACAAGGCCTCTAAAATTCAGCATCATGCCACTGAACTTGGCACACAAATGAACTCGTTCTCTTCCCCCTACCTCTCCTTCCCTTGTCCCCTCCCTCCCTCCCTCCCTGCCTCTCTCCATCCCCACCTTGTTGGTGTTTCCTTTCAGCCTGATGCTAAGTCAAGCAGCTGTCTTGTTTTGGGTTACGGTGAGTGACGCTCAGGTAACAAAAGCTCCACGCTGCCCCATCAGCACTCTCCCTTCTGTCAGCAGTGCGCTGAGACAGGTGTTAGCTGAGGCTGAGATACCAACGTGATGCCCGGAACATACACACAGCACTGAGGGCTTTATAAATTAGAAATGATCACTTTGTGAATGATATAATGCTCATGAATTAGAAATGTTCAGCGGGGAAATTAAAAGCCCAGCATGAGTCTTGTATCATAAGTGAAGGTTTTTGTTCTCAACTGATTAGTGTTCATCATGGAAACATTTCTGGATGAAGTTTTCCATCCACTATTTCAGAACCTCACAAACACACCGAAATTAATCCACAAGTCTTAAAATGGTTCATAACTTTAAAACTGAGTTTCCCACAGTGTGGACAGCGTGTTGAGGAGGCAGCCCCAGCAATGTTTTGTTTCAGAGCCATTTATGAACAGATTTATGCGTCAAAGGCTTCAGTATTTCTGTTTCCAGCTGAATTGTTTGGAGTTGACGGCATGAAGCGAAGAGCGAGGCAAAGTCAGACAGTCTAAATGATGAGAAGAAAAGGTCATTTGTAAATGTTGGGTTTACTTTGATGAAATAACAATAATTAAATGTAAGTGTGCAGAAGAAAATATACGTTACACTGTTGTTTTATAAAGAGTATTATTCAAGAGGAGGTCCTGACTCCTGATTTACAGGTAGCATGGAAAAAGCAAGTGAATCCTGCATCTCTCAGATGTAATGGGTCTGCTGAGGGAAGACAGGCTGTATAGACGTGGTGCGGTGTCGTGAAAGTTGCACAGACATGATATTGACGAGGTTGCAGGCAGGAAACAGACGACAACAAACACACTGGGAGCATCTGCAGACTGAATAATTACAGGCTGAGCAGAGACAAAGATGGTAAAGACGCGCACACACACACACGCACACACACACACACACACACTCTCACACACTCACATTGTGGGGTAAGGACGGCGGGCAGGGGTTTTAAGGATAAAGAGGGGTAGACTTTACACACTCGAGCTCACCCCCCTCCACTCTATGGTGGTTCCAAACAGAGACCCGAAAGATACTACTCACAAAGATGCTGAGTGACAGGAAGAAAGGGAGAAAAGAGGCTCAAAGAGTAAGACGGAGTGGCACCTAGTAAAGGAAGAGACAGCGTGTCTTTACTACTTCCTGCTGCCTGGCAGCTGAAGCTGAGAGGAAGAGCCTCGTCTCCTTCTGCCTCCTTTTAATTATGGCCAATTACAAGGCTAGCACGCCAGGACTTATTACACGGCAACCAAAGAGCCCCCCTTGAGTATGTTTGTGGGACCGAGGCACATATTATGGAGGTTTAGCGTAGCAAAATTTCCAAGGCCAGGGCTCCAAGGGGCCTTTGCAGTTCTCTTTTTGTGGTTTTAATGAGAACTGAAAGCATGAAAATGCAGCAGTAGAAGAAGGCCCCCCACTATAAATGAGCAGCACTCTTCTCTGCCACAGGCTAGCTTTTGAGGTAGCAGCAGGACAATGCTCTTCCACATGTGTCATTCCTCAAACTGTGTTATGGTAGCTGGTAATGTCTTTATCATAATTGTGTATGATTGGAGGGGCAGCGAGACAAAAGAGCTGAAATGGTGAGCTGAATGAGCTGAATTCAGACTCCCATTATAGTCCCATAAGAGCTAATACACACGGTACGTGTGTATCTATATCTGTATAAGCTAGACAGCAATAAAGGAAATTCCACTTCAGCCAGGATATGCTGTGCATAAATCAGACATCCTGAGTGATTTTTGTCTGTACATCATTGTTTACAGTTTGCCAGACATTAATGGACCAACGATAAAGAACCCAAAGTGCCATATTATTACCATCCTTTTGTTCAACATTCAGACTCTTTGTTACACGTTAATAAGTTATATTTTAATTTTGCATTAGGGGAAATTGAACCTGCGACCTTTAAGATTGATCATTTGTCCTGTGGCAAATACAACTCATTAAAATTCTAAATCATGATTTTATTAATAAGGGACTTGCTATTTTTGATGACAGCCGGGTTGGAAATAGAAGGGGGTCAGGCCTGAAAACAGCGACTCATAACAATGATCCATTTATGGCCTCGTCAACCAGTGGAGGAACATGGGAAAAGCAAACCTCGTGGCTTTCAGACAGAGTTTTCATGCTCTTCTTTAGAAACATACAAGTCTATTTCTTGGCACACATTATGTGTTGTGTCCCTCCTCCCGGTTGGCAGGTGTGAATAGGGCTGATTAAGGCCTCTCTTGGCTCTTTTGTGGCTTTGAGTGTTCGGACACCTCCTTGGCACGAGGTGTGAGGCCACGACCGCTGGCGAGTGCCAAGTTTGCGCGCTGGTGACACGGATTCAACAGAGGAGGGCTTGTCATGCGCCAGTGTGTGACAATACAGCGTGATGTCAGGTGGGTGGTCACTCCATTAGGCCACGTCATTCCCTCCATTCTGTCACTTTATAGTGCCTAATGATGTGGTAACGTCACATCATCCATAAACACTGACCTAACTCACAAGTAGAGTTTTCCCCCCTTAATGTCACGCACCTGATGCCCCTTAGAGTCTGAAAACGTAGGTTGGAACGTCCTCATAAAGTTATACGATTATTAGAAAATTAGGTATTAGCAGTAAAACAAAAAGGTTAAATTACATTTGACCAGGAATAGTAAAACGACAACATGAAAAGTGGGTTTGCCCACAGTGGGCCTGCTCATAAATTTACTTTTTTCTTCTCTTCCTTCCTTTCCTCCCTCTTCCAGCTGCAAGCTGGACTTAGCATTAGCTTTTAGTGGCGCAGGGAGATGTCAGTGGCACAGCATGCTAAGACAAAGCACCCTCTGATATTAAATCACCTCATCTCCAGCACACTGGGCCAGTTTTGGGGAAGAGGGGTTCCCAGACTTTTGGAGGGCATTTCGGGCCCCTGATTTATACCCCAGTGCTGCATAAAACAGATGAATGGCTCACAATAAGAGGAACGTTGTTAAATCTGCAGCGAGGGAGAAGAGAGGAAGGCGAGGAGGAAGATAGCAAGAGGGGAAATAAAAGGAGACCTGTGGAGATACCCAGCGGAGCAGTGCCAGAGCCGTTATACTTTTAGTGCGCCTCAGCTGTTGTATGAGATTAAAAAGCAGGGTTTGAACCACAGAGATGAAGAGGAGAAAGTGAGTCTGTCTGCCGTCTCCAACCATTCCCCTTTTTCCTTTCAAGATTTTTAGTCAACATGTTTGTTGTCTCTGTACTGACCTTTGATGTTTTTGTGTGAGAGCATTAGCCCACACTTGTCTGTTCTTAACAAACAAATGGCATATTAGGCTCCGCCCCCCCCCCCCCCAACCCCCCCACCCTCCCCACAGTGTGGAAACGGCTCCAACAGGAAGCTCACAGCAAACATTAACGGGGCTCTGACGTTAGTTACACATTACACATCCCGCCTGCCACCAAACTTCAGCCACCTACGCTCGCTCCCTGTTTGCTCACAGTCACATTTCATCCTACTGGAGCATCTCAGTCTTTCTCTGCAGCTCCCCCCCCCCCCCCACTTTGTCCCTTCCTTTCTTCCTCCCTCACTCCCTCCCTCCCTCCCTCTCTCGCTCTCCATCACGTAAACACACACACACATTCCCCAGACTGAGCTCATCTAATCAGCATCTTATCAGCCATCTTGTGAGCGTGCCATTGTTATGACTAAAAGTGTTTCTATTCCCAGAATAGGGCTGACACTGAAATAGAACATTCCCATGCAGCCGTTCAAACATTCCTCCGAATACCGGTTTCAGTAACTCATCATCATCTTCTTCTTCTCGGCTCATCTCTGAGCTCATCCCTCCTACAATGTTTTGTACTGAAAGACACGAGATTCTTGTGTGAAAAACAACGAGCCGTGCCAAGATGAGATTCTTGTTAGGCTGAGAAACAATACGTCCTTCATACTTGGAGTGCCTGAGTCATTTTTATGTGAGATCTGTAAATGTTTGGTTTTATCTAAATGCAGATGTTTTGAAACATTTACGAGTGTATCATTTGTACCTGCCTAGCCATGAAATTGAGTAGTCTGATAACTTTAGTCAGGGTTTATACAACTGCCAACTATCAATGTTGAAAGCTAGAATTTTTTAAAACGTATTTTTAAACTAAAAACGAGGAATTACGAAAGGCAGGTCAGTATAAACATTAGAGATCGATTGTGCACCTATATTCGCTGTTTTTTTTTCTGTTTTATTTTCACACAGTTTCTCATCAGGAAGGCCTGAACAAGGAGAATGTAAAAGATGCAGCCCATCCATTAAGATATAACCTGTTCAGTAGCAGAAATTTGCTTATGTTCCCTCGATGTTTGATTTCATTTAACACAAGGTCAAATTTCTGTCCACCAACAGCTCACAATTTGGTGTTCCTCCACTTCTCCCCTCTCCCTGCTCTTTCCCTTCTCCCCCCTCAAACCCACCTTAAACATGTGGCCTCTCACACACACTAATGGTCTCGGCTAGTAGCGCAAGAGAAAAACAATGAGCCGGAGGTCCAGCCGGGTTCCCCTCTCCACCCAGTGGAGCCTTTGATGGGGCCGGGGGCCAGCCAGCGAGTGTGCAGCCTGAAGAGCCAAGGGGGGCCCAGGGGTGCAGCAAGGAGCCGTTTCTCCCCCAAACCTCCGTAACTCCATCTTGGGTCATGAGCTAGAGGAGCGGCAGGCACGTGCCGCAGGAGCGCTGGAGGCCCCCACACGGCCCCGCTGTTGCTTTTGGACGATTTGGCGTTATGAGGGCTGCTATTGAGCAGGACCCGGTGTCGAGTTCTTTAGGGGGCCTCCGAGATGAGACGGTGAGATTTTGTACAGGTGCTGGTGCTAAAACGAACACACACACACACTCACACCATACGCACAGACATGATTTCTCAGGAAGATTTGCACAGCTGTGTGAAGGGGACCCCTCCCTTGCCAAACTGAGCAGTAGCCCTCTGTGAAGCGCACTCCAACACACACAGATGAAGAGCTAGCGGCTGCTCCTCATCGGCACACTGCTCACCAGGCAGCGCAAGAAAAATAAAGTTCAAGGGCCTGGCTCGCTCTTCTTTTACATTAATTACTTTTATGTGTTTATTCAACTCACACTAAAAGGGAGGCTCCAGATAGATCCTGCTCACTTCAGTCCTTCGCTTTCATGGTTTAGGATGATGTTCTAAACCATCTTCTTTGTAGTGATCAAAAGTGTGCGTGTCAATATCCCTTTATCCATACACGCAGGTAGTACATCTGGGGTGTGTATGACAGTCACAAAAGGGTTGATCCTGTGGCTGTTGTGGCAGTGCTGGAGTCTCCTTTGTGCAGGTTCATCAGCTCACTACTCACGAAGTAACTGGAAATTTCCTGCCTGTTTTTAAATGGATCTTGATCTGGGAAATGATTCGTCATTGAGAGCTGCAGCTGCACGCTTCACTTCCACTCGCTGGGCAGAGCAGCAGCACTGGAACATCTGTCTCTCTCTCTCTCTCTCTCTCCCTCTCTCTCTCTGTCCTTCACACTCCCAGCCTTCTCTCTTCTCTCTGCTTCTTCATCTGTTTTTGACTCTTTTCCCTTTTTCTGTCTTGGTCATCAGTACTTACTTTGTTGATTCTTTCCCCCTCTCTCGTTCTCTTCTGTTGTTTTTAAGTTCAGTTATATTATTGGCAGGAACAGTGTTGCTAAAGAAGTCCACTTAAAATGCACAAAATTCACAAACACTGGTTCATTTTTCATATTTAATAGATGTTATATGGGCATAATCAATCACCCCTAGTCCCATAGATTTTTACTGTGGGTGCATCCAGATGCATGTTGGATATGAAATCTCATTCCTCCATGACCGCAGTGCAACAAAAAACACAAAATGAGAGCTTGGAGTGAAGTTACACGAAGTCCAAAATGTGCAACAGCATCAAACAAATACAAAACAAAAAATAAACATTAAAGAAGTGCAACACTTTGGAATTGTGTGTGTACAAGGCACATGTGTGCATTCCTCTTGAAGCACTTCAAACTGTTTTTGTGTAAAGTTGAAAGTTGTTAAAGCTGTAGATTAAAATCTTTGACAAAAAGATAGTAAAATGTTCATGGAAAGCATCCTTTATAGTGGTCTTTCTGCCTTCACCCTTTACAAATACACAGGCACCCTGTCATCCACAAAAATGAAGAGATCAAAACCACAACACACATATCATGCCGCCCTCTACACACAGACACACACTCTGTCTCTGCGTTTTTCACCGCTCCGCACACACGCCCCCTCCCCTTCCCTCCCTCCATTCAGCCCACTCCAGATGTGCAAGGACAGAGGGAGCCCAGTCATATTTAGTCAGTCAGTCACTCTCTCCCTGGAGTGAAAGTGAAACACCACCTGTGTCTCTGTCTGTGTGCGTTTCAATAGCCAGAGCCATAACCCCGCGCCTCACCGCGGGCCGGCCAGAGAGCCTCGCTGATGGCTTCCCAAGCTGGAGGACAGTGAGGTGATGTAGGGAGAGAGAGGGAGACATCTTTACACTGCAAAAAACTTTTTTTGTTCATTGTTCTAACGGATAGCCTTTTTAATTTGCCACTATCAGGAGATGTTTTTTTTTACTTGTCTCCAATTTCAATCGACTTACTGCGCTTTTTTTTTCACTTTAAGAAAATAACACACGCAGAGCTTGGTGAAGAAAAGACATTACTTGTTTTGCAGTGTATGTCCTTGGGTTTGGAGTGATTTGTGCAACTAAATATTCCCAAAGTTGGAGCTGATATTTTTATTTTTGTAGAGAGTAATGATTATGTAACAATTGTATAGCATATCTGGTAATGAATGAGGTATTTAATTATGGATGGAATAAATAAGCAGCTTTTTTAAATTCTCAGTTTTTGTGACAGGCCTATTTTTGTAATAAAATAAGGCAAAGAATGGAAAGAAAGATGAGAAGTTAACTGAAAGAGTAGTTTGAGGATTAAGACAAGAAAAAGAATCCAATCCACTTTAGTAATATTGTACTTAAGTGCAGTTGTGTCATTAAAGCAAATTTAAATTTGAAAAATTGAGCTTGAGTCATAGTAAAGAGTCAGAAAAGAAATAAAAACTGAACTAAACAGGAAATGAGGAGACTGGTGAGCCAAGGGAATTCAAGAGATGAAGAAAAACAGTAGAGGGAGAGAGAGAGAGCCTTTCAGTGAAGAGAAAAAGAAATTCACCTAGAAACACAGAGGTGGGGAAGGAAGTAGAGAGGAAAAAAAAAACCCAGCACACTCCTGCTGCAGCCCCGGTGAGTGTCCCTCCCTCTCCCCTCTATGCTGAGCCCTCGCAGGCCCCAGCAGAGTGGGGATCTGACAACAGGCTTTATAGCCCAGGGGGACCAGGCCTGAATCTGACAGTGGGCCTCTTAACACACACATAAAGTCAGCACATTGCTCAGCCTGGTGAAAACAGTCCATATTCCTTCACCTTTACAACAGGCACAAGGTATTCCTGAGATCCAGACTCAGAATACATATCCAATGTGAAGAACATTTTACACTAAGTCAGACTTAACCAGGGAAGTCGATGACATAAAGTACAGTTGTCCATAAAGAGAGAAAGAACTTCCTGATGTTATCCCACTTTCCAGTCCTGAGGCAGGATTTTCCAGCTTTTCCTTGGCTCAATTCTTTTCAAGTAATAGTAAAACTAAAACACAGCTATGTGACAAACGCTGCAGTGCTGCAAGGTTTTATCCCTGTTATCCATCTGCGCACATTGTTGACTCACCAGTGCAGTGTGTTGCTGGATGCTGCTGCCCTGCACTGTGGGAGCAGCGCACGTATTGTCTGCATGTGTCTCATTGAAACGAAGGAGTAACCTGCAGTTTTGATACACCTGTATCAAATAGCAGTTTCGCTCTTGCCTCCAACATGTTTTAGCGTTGACCATGCCATTTACATGCTCTCCTCTGATTGGACAGTTTGTTGCTACAACAATGGTGCACAAGAAAGTAGTTTTTTCCCCAAGTGACATGTTTTCATACATCTTTTTGCTTATTCAAGCTTCAACAGCTTGCTAAACTTGTTGACCTGAATATTAGAGTGAGTAGCCACTAACTGTGGCAAACAGCTTTTCTTACATTTTGCTTGAAGCACTGTTGACATCTCCTGATCAAATAAAAACAGGTGAGATTGGTTATCTTCAGTTCATCACCCCCACATGTCAGAGGACAATGTATATTTGAACGGTGTTTGACTTCTAACATCTGGCCCAGGGATTCTGACTGGAGAGCTTAAAAATGTTAAATCTTAGATGTTAAAAAATGTATTTTGGTTATGAAAGAGAGATGGTTTTGTTAGGTTTGATACATGACACTGAAGTGAAGTATCTGTTTCTGCCCTGAAGAGAGATTTTTTTTTTCCCTTGAAATGCGAAAGATGACTTTGACCTTGACAATTAAATAACAGGAGTGATAGCTCCGAGAGACATTTGCAGCGCCAGAATTATCTCCACGCTCTGGATAAGTGACATATCTTCAGTAATGGCCCAAAGTAAACAGTTTTCTACTTATCGCAGGCTAGAGTTACGGCTCGAGATTGTTCTGTGTTATCACATTAGGGAGAGTGCTGCAGTCAAGCATGCTCTCTCCAACTCGCACTTGTGCAACAACTGTGCGAGCACTGCTTTAGTTTTCCTATAGTATCAGCCCTCTGAAACCACTCTTGTTACTGGACGGAGGAGGTCACAGAGCATAGCAGTGATCATAAATATGATATTAAAGTTACCACAGCAGGTAGCAGGGTTAAAGCGTGTCATTAAACATCACTCCGTCACCGCTCTCTGCTAACTGTTGAGCTAACTCACTAACTCCACAACAAATCTCAGAGTTTGCCACCACAAAGCCCAGGTCAAGAGGCCAGTGAGACAAACAAACCCTTGTCTGTCTTTCTGTTTGGACAAGGATTTGTTCCGGAAAAGCCTTCACTCCGTCTTCCTTCCTGATGTGTTTATTTGCACTTGAGCTCCCACCAGCACATCAGCTGTTTACAGTGTTTGAATCATTTCTATTTTATTTTTCAAAAAAAGGCTGTTTTTAGCTTCTTGTTTGGACAACGCTAGTTTGTTTCTTGACCTATAAATATTTCTAGACAGGATAGACATCCTTCCCATCACTGGAGGTCAACCAATTAGCTAAAGGAAGCCATTGGTCCGGAGGGTGTTTTTTATTTGCATCACAGCCACGTTGCTATTACTAATAAATGTTGTTTCATGTCTGACATCATTGGGCAGAGGAAGTGTAAAAATATTACAGCCACTTCCATTTTCCATGTAATAGGCTGGTCTGTACTTGAATTCCTCTCCCATCTTCTACAGATCAACTTTTGATTTTCTTTTTTGATTACTTTTTATTTCTGCTTTTTATTTTCCTAATACTGCAAGACAACTGCCACAGTCAGGTCATTATTGATTAATCTGCAGTCTTTTCTCTTTTCGACTCATTGATTTATACATTTGATCTTTACAATGTGAAAGGAAAATTCTCAGTGCCCCAGCTGAGGCCTTCAAATGACTTTGCCTGTTTGACCAAAAACTGTAATTGTTTCAGCGCTACATGGTAATATTATAGACTGTATATACACATGGATGTAGCCATTCAAGGAGCTGCAGTTTTTGGCACCTCCGTGTTGGCGTCATTTTTCAGCCCAGGAGGTTGCTGCTTGGGTAATATATGGTCACACATGAATTTGCCATGGAAATTGTGTAATATTTGAAATTTTACTACTACTACCTGAGCCAGTGTTAATTCCTAAAATGAAAATGCAAATAAAAAAAGAAGATTACTCTCTGCTACTTGGAATGACTCATTTTTGCCTGAATCAGTAACTACTGTGTGTACCTGAGCTCCCCACTTACACCCTTTTTCCACCAAAATTAGTGGGTATAAGCAGGTTTTTAAAACGTGGGTAAACCTGCTAATAAAAGCTGATTGACCCTTTTTCCACTGCCAGTTTGCCTTTATATTCAGACTGAGGATGCACAACTGCAAGGAGCAATGTCATCACATGCACTTACAGAGCACAAACACAGATGCAGTGGGGAAAAAGTGAGCTGCTAACCCCTGTGCAAAGTGGTAAAACGGATCTGTCTCATCTTCGAGTCGGTGCTCCTGTAAAAGTGTTGGAGCCTCCATTTGAGACACTTTGATCCGTGATTGTATGTTTTTGAAACTTATTTCAGGGCTGCAGATCACTCTTTCATCCTGCGGTGCACTGTAGCCGTGGTGTTTAACAGTACCGTGCTGGACAGGTGACAGGTCTGTCTGCAGTGTCTCTGTGCCCTGAAAGATGTTACAGCAGGAAAAGGGGCCAAACTTAGCAGGTTCACCTGGGTGAATGTGTCGCTTGGAGCCAGAGCTGATAAATACCCACTTCCACTGCAGAGTAATTTGACCCGGGTATGAATGCCGATTGTACCCTTTTCATCTTAAATTAGGGCACTACTACGGAGATCATTTCTCTCTTCATACACTACTAATTTGTGATCAGGCTCCCCAGGCATCTCAATTCCTTTGAAGTATCAACTGCATCAGTGATGTACATCCTAAGGAGACTGTAACATTATATTATTGAATACCTTTTTCAATGATGGCAAACTAGGATTAAATTTTTTGCTGAATTATCCAAATTTATTTTCAGATGTTCATGTGATTTAGTTCTTTGTCAGCATTTCAATCTGATTCATACTTTGACTCAGAGTAACAGAAAGTGTTACTATCATCTGTAAGCATATCTGCGACCACCGCATCCTCCCAGGTTGTAAGTTGATGGTTCACTAGTGTGCTGGCAGGAGTGGTCCGGATGTTAGGGGTTGGCTACTGAGAGGTTAATCAGGATCAGGGCTCAGACCCTCCAGCCTTGTTCAGAACCAGCAAAGCATACAGCTCTCTGTTTTCACAATACACCCTCACTGCCATTAGTGCTGTGTCACCAGACAAGGCCTTGTATGTGTGAGTGTAAGACTGTGTATGTGTGTGTGTGTGTGTGTGTGTGTGTGTGTGTGTGTTTGTGAGCGAAAAAGTCTCAGGAATCGGGAACCTCTTTATACACGAACCTACACACTTACGTATTCAGTCACATGAACTCACCCACACACACGTTTGGAGGATGAGTCTCATTAGCCACCTCCAGACTCAGGGTGTGTTTTCAGGAAGTAGGGGCTGGTGGGACCCCTGCTTACTCATGCTTGGAAGCGACAAAACGTCACTGGCCTACACAGACTGACACTAAAAGGCTATTGTGGGACTTATCCTCCAAATAAGGCCATGTGTGCTCACTTGCTTCCCTTTTTGTTGCTTCTGGCCCTTTGGTGTCCTCAAGTAAATATTCAGCAAAGACACTTTGACAAGCACATATGGAGAGAGCAAGGAATGGGTCGTATGATTTACCACCTCTCAGAGATGTTGTTATACAGCTTGTACCATGAACGTGATTTCTTCAGCATCTCTGGTTTAAAGGCAACATTGCAAAGGAAAACAAAAACATATTTATCTGGATATTTTATATATACAGTACATACATTTGACCCCTCTAGAAAATGGTTCACCAGCCCATTAACTGGGTTCAAGCTGTTGATTTTTGTGGGCTTCCACGTTGATCCTAAAGTGTGTTTGTTAATTTTAAGTTATGACAATTCAGAGCAATCGCTTCCTGCTGCTGCTGTTTCCCATTAAGGCTACGTCCACACTACGGCGTTTTAGTTTTAAAACACATCTCTTTTGTTACATTTACTCCTGCAATCCAGAGCTCCAGAAATTGGGGACTTCTGGAAACGTGCTGACCCTGTTTTAATAATACGGAGCTGAAACAGTCCTCTGGATGGAGATCATTTTCGTTTTAAAACGCTGTTTTTAAAATGAAAACATAGTCATGTGGACGTAGCCTAAGCACTGTCAATTAGCAAATCATGTGCTTTTACTGAAAAAGCATCAATAAGGGCAAAAAAACAGAAAATGAATTGTATTTGGTACCAACACTGACAACAGGATATAAACATTTGCAGCACTTTTAAAATATAAAATAATAGTGCACAGTTTTAAATGTTGCAGGGAGGAATGTTAAAAGAAGAAAGAGCCACACTCAGAAGTTTGGATTTAAAAAAAAAGCTGCAGGTGACAGGCTGTCTGTCTCCTGTAATGTCCTCCAGCATGTCATACAAGTAAACAATGCCTTCTATTGCGCCACCCTTTTGGATGGAAAATCACTCATGCTGTATGTGCACCACAAAATCTGATAGTGGTTGCTCATGGCATCACAGAGCATGGGTGTCCCAGCCCTGTGGAAAAGGCTATTTATGACTTGTCAGTGAAGAGTTGCTCCCTTTTTTTTCCATATAGTGCAGTCACTAACAATTTAAATTGTGTCCTTCAGTTATGTTTTGAGAGGTGAGGATCATTAATTTCATACTTCTATACTAACATATAACACACTAATCATGATTGTGGTCAAATGTACTGCAGTAAAAACATACACAGAAGAAAGAAAAGTCATTATTCTGCATTTAACCGTCACAAGAGAGGTGGTCTTTGCTTGGAAAAGCTTGGTGACCACTGTTCTAACAAACCTGAGCAGTGGGCCTGATCTAACAAAGATTATCGGCCTTTCACTGTTGGTTGCGTCTGAGTCGTCCTGCCTGAGGCGGCATGATAATGTGACCTCAAGTGTCGTGATGTGTGACACCGAGCTATTCCTCCTATTACAAACCACAATCTGTGAAGAGGAGTGGCATTCAGCCACCGTCACCCAACTTGGGTGGCTTCCCCGCCTTTCTCATCGCATGCGCTCACCCGGGAGAAAATTATACAACACCAAATTAGCCAAGTCTTCTGGTTTTTTTCCTCGCTAAGTGATGAACGCTCAGCCATACAAGTGGAAGTTTCATTTTCCTTTCCTCTTTTTCTCGCATTTAGCCACAAACTTCTTTTTTTTCCTGTATTTACTGAGCCCAAAATAGATTCACTTGGTGGGGAAAGAGGTATAACTAATGGTGCACACACACTGTATAAGTGTATATTTCCAGCCTGTTGTGTAGTAACTGTGGCAGGAGCAGAACATGTCTCTGTACGACAGACAGTGGGCACACTGTACCAAGGTGGTGTGGTTGTTTAAAAATAGAAGGAGTTAATTCAGCACAGCACTTGAAAAGATTTGGCTACCTGCAGACATTTCCTGAGTAATGCCACATTTCCTCTCCTTTTCTAGATCAACAATCATCTAAATGAGGACTGTGATCTGTCTTGACTGCTTCCTTTGAGGGGGAAGGACAGTGACGGAGGAGACGGTGCGAGATGGAGGGGCAGGGAAAACAGAGAGAAAGAGAGAAGGGCAGGGGGGGTGGTGTTTGATGAAAGCCTGGCTCTTTGTTTACTACAAGCTAAAAATAATACCCAGCCTGGTTTGCAGCAGGCATGGGGAGGGGGGGAAGCTGTGTACATATGTGCGTCTGTCGTCCCCAAACCCAACAGCTGGAGGCTCGAGGGCTGAGAGAGGGTCCCACATTGCTGTGGGGGGAACAACAGGTGGACAAGAAGGCGTGTGGTTCAGTGTTTGTACTGTATGTCTGAGTGTGTGTGTGCTGGCTTAATAATCGGTATATGTGTGTGTGTAGGATTGGGCCTGTGTGCAAGCGTGTGCAGAAAGCTGTGCATACATGTACACGAGATTTACACACCAGTAGCCTTTGTAGAAACCAGAGTGTCACACGGAGCCTGTCTCTGGTTAAACGCCGGCCTGAATTGTCTTATTCATGCTCTCTAATCTATTTAAATCCCGACTGAGGCAGTGCTATGAATCAAAATTAATGACTGTGTTGTTGATGCTGATGTTAAAGCTCTGGTATGAGTACTGTATTGGCCATTCACGGCAGCAGCTCCCTCACTAGGCCTCTATTTTTACTCATGTGTGAGTGTGTGGGGGGGCGAGCATGTGTGTCCTTCCCCACTACTGGCTTTCACCCTGATGACAAGAGGCAATTGGCCTTCTCAAATGACAGTGAATAGGTACTGTGAGAGTGATTGTACCCAGACAGCTGTGCATCTCTCTCTCTCTCTCTCTCTCTCTCTCTCCTTAGTTCCCTTCCATAAATCTAAAATGAAAGTAGTTACTGATTCTGTGATTAAATACCTTCCTGTTTGCGCGGCGGCGATCAGATAAGCGTTACCACATAGGGAATGTGAGAGCTAAAAACAAGGTAAAGCTGGTGGCCAACACACTTCCCTGGGTCATTATTGGCATACCTGAGACGCTACAAACACACCGGATGGCTGCACTGAAGCAGGAAATTGCATGTGGACGACAGCGAGACAAAGATATGAGTCAGCAGATGAACATTTGGTGGTTTTTTTTAGTATTTTATTGTTTTTATCGATGATAATCCCCCTGAGCCTACCTTCTTCTCAGAGTTATAAGTCAGCCAATTTATCAGTTTCTTTTTACCATACAATGTTCAGTTCCACGTTTGCTGCCTTGCACTCTTCTTCTTTAATGCCACTTTCAGCTTCTCTTCATCTTACAAACCATCTTGAAACTTGAACCATCATCAGGAATGTGCACTGCGTCTTTATACACCGGTGTGACGCAAACAAAGCACGGAGCCACTTGTAAAAACGACAGACTGTAAATAAAGATGGACGTAGCCCCTGTGACGTCACCCATAGTCTAATGAAGAGCAGTTTTGAAGCTCAGAGTGGGCTGCTTCGCCACGCCTGGCCCCGCCTAACTCCCAGCTAATCCTGAAATGGGCAAAGAGGTTCAGCGCATGTGGAGCCGAGATTTCTGTGAATGCTGGTTTGTGGCAAGCATATGTCCACCTGTCACTCAAAGTAGCACGCTCTCAATATCGATAACTTTAAGCCTTAAT
This sequence comes from Trachinotus anak, assembly GCF_046630095.1. Lineage (NCBI taxonomy): Eukaryota > Metazoa > Chordata > Actinopteri > Carangiformes > Carangidae > Trachinotus > Trachinotus anak. The sequence continues at coordinate 7,562,281 of NW_027273853.1, read as the reverse complement.
AAAGTTTAAACGGGTGAGTTACATAAAAATCATGAAGGAGGAAATTAGTTATAGAGACCAAAACCATTTTTACACCAGGCTGTAAACATATTTATTTCTGCTGTAAAATTGGACATTTTAACATGAGAGTCTATGAAAATTGACATTTGGAACCAGCCTCAAGTGGCGATTGGAGCTGCAGTTTTTAGCACTTCCATGTTGGCTTCATTTTTCAGCCCTGGGGGCTGTCGCTTGTAAGAACACTGCTCTGTAGCACCGGCAGCAGTCAGTCCCTCCAGAGAGTATACTGTTAAGATCTCACCTTAATTATGATGTGTTTAAATGCTTTTTTTCAGGTGATTGTCGTCCGTATATCTGTGGTTTCAGTGAAAAGAGAAACTGCTACAAGCTAGTGCAGACTGACTGAACGACTCAATGTAAAGCAATACAAGCAAAAACTGCCTCGTTTTTTATTGCCTCTGTTTTACTGCTCTCTTGTTTTAATCCTGTGAAACACATCATATACCTACACCCATTCAAATACGGTAGCAGCCTCAGGGCAGAGGTAATGAACAGAGGATATTAGGCCGGCCATGGTGGCCGGCCAAATGAGTGGAATAGTTTCATCTGGCCTTATCGGTTTCACGTCTTGTTTTGTCTGCTGAGCCTGGCAGGCCCGCTGTCGGTCTTCAGGAAAAAATGTAGGGTCATCAAGCAGAATGGATGGGAGTTATTATGAAATTTGGCTCTGATTTCCCTGTCCACTTTAAATAGGAAATAGTCTGTCCACATTTCATTCCAGCAGCATTTGGTAATGCCACAAGGAAGCTGTTTCATTCACATTTTCTAACATTCTGCCTTTGCGTAATTTACGGTCAAAGTCCTGAGAGCTCCTCAGACCCGGTGACCTCTCTGCAGTTCCTCGGACACTCTGACCAATCATGTGTCTCCAAACACTGTCACTGGCCAACCAGGCGTCGCCAGTCTGCGAAATAATCCCCCCACAGCCTCCCCCGACATGTGCAGACGCCATCAAAACATCACTCCTCAAAAAGCCAAACAAACATCTCCACCGAGTGAGGCTCCCTACCAACAGCGCTTCTCATGTCTGCCTCTTTGATGAGGAAAAAACACCACCATAACAAAAACAAGAGGCTGAGTGGGACGGGGAAAGATGCTATATTTGGAAACAGACAAATGGGCGACGAGATGTCTCTTCTCTTTCTTGTTCTGTCTCTCGTTGCTTTACTAAGCTTTCCTTCTCTCTGTCTGTGTACAAGGCCAGCTGTGGTCGCACAGGATAATGAGGCTCTATCTGAAATAATGGCTTTAATGCTGGTTAAAAGTGGAAAGGGGGTTGGTTGGGGTCAGGCTGACTCCTGCGCCCAAAGATCAGCTGGCATGCCGTCGGGGGCCGTGGCACCAGGCACAGGGCCACTGTCTGGGCAGGGTAGACAGCTGGCGGGGGGTGGGGCATGGGGGATTCTCTCTGTCTGGGATACACGCACACACACACACACACACATCATCTTTAATTCCTTCCACTGTACCCAGGCAACTCTTGTTTACATCGTGTGTGGGTTGTATCGCGTCTGAGTAGCTTCATGGTTTTCAGTTTGGCTCATTTTTCGGAAAATGAAATGAGTAATACCTGAGTGGATGCTGAGTGTTTGATGTAGACACCACAGATTTTCACCTATTAACACTATAGAGCTCAAACTTACCATCACAATAAACTTTTTTTCCCCTCGTATTAAACAGTTTTTATTTCAAAAATATTGTGATCCTCTCTTTGTGAATGAACTGATTGTAACAAAACCACAGTAACTAATAACTGTTGTGTTTTAATGTTGAGTGATTAGTCATTGGACAGATAATGATCAGCAACAGCACAATCACTGGTTGTAGCTTCTCAAATGTAATGTTTTTTTCAGTATAATCTGAAATTGAAAATCAGTCAGTTTTGGATTGTTGGACAAATTAGTATAAATTAAGACAGAATTAATTATTAGCACTATTAGCACAGCACTGCTACTATATATATATATATATATATATATATATATATATATATATACCAGTATACAGTATATATATGTTTGCGTGTGTATATTATATGTGTATGTATGTATATATATATATATATATATATATATATATATATATATATATATATTCTGTTCAGTCATGTCTAAACAGAATGATCAGTAAATCAAATAAAACACCCACTGTGTTTCAGAGGGAAGGAGTGTGTGTATATATATATACATACACATATAATATACACACGCAAACATATATATACTGTATACTGGTTGAGGGAAACACTCTTTTCTGCGCATAAGCCACGATGCCATTAGTATCCGTTTCAATAGTCGCCCTCAACCTAGACCAAAGTGCTGGCACGCCCCTTGTCATTTATAATATCAGGCTGACTGGCCTATTGATGACGAGAACAAAGCCACAGTGTGGCCGACCTACAGCAGTGGCCGTAGTAACATGGCACCTCCCCGGTGACTGACGATGCCACGCTGGCTGCCACCACAGCCTGGCACAGGAGGGGGGAGTTTGGGGAGAGTGTGTGTGTGCGTGTGTGTGTGTTTTTTTTTGGGGGGGGGGGGCATTTGGTGGTTGTGGCAGCTGGCATAGAGAAGGCAAGGGGGGGTTGGGAGAGAAGCAGGGGGTTCCTCATTTATAAAGACTACCCTGTGTCAACCGCACGCGTGGCCACACCCTGGATGCAAACTCCAAAAATGGCTCGCCGAGGTGCACGTACACATGCTCACACATTCATACACACACACGTATGCTGCAGGATAAACACACAGATATGCAGCAGCAGCAAGGACAAGGCAGCTGAGAGATTACCTTTAAACACACAGAAGGCCCAGAACCCTGCTCTACTGCTGCTCCTGTCTCTGTCCTCTCATATTTGTGGAGGTGCATATCAGTATTTGTGTGCATGTTTTTTGTTTTTTTTTCTGGTCAAAGGGTGAATGTGAGTAATTCAAAGGAGCAGGAGTCTGTTGAGTCATTGCTGCCGTGCTGATGAAATGTAGAGTGGTGTCACGTCGCTGAGCTGTTTATTAGCTCTAAGGAGACAGGGGAATGTAATCAGACTGTCCTGATTGAGTCATGTGACGGCTATTCATCTTCACAAACGAGTGGCGACCATGAAGAAATATTAGTGTTTGCTTCACTGAATGTGTTGAAATAATTCCTAGAAGAGGCCTTAAATAACTAGAAACACTGCATGTGTGCGCAAGTGCAAGGTTTTTGTTTGGGTGTTTGTGTGCATATGTTTGGTTTATACAGTATTTATGGATTTATATATATGTGTGTGTGTGTGTGTGTGTGTGTGTGTGTGTGTGTGTGTGTTGAAACATGTCAAAATTCTCAAGATTCAGACTTTTGTTGAGTTGTTTACTGTTTATGTTTTTATGTGAACATAAAGTATGTAAAAGTGTTTGTCGTCGTGCTCTGTCCTCATGACGGCCTCCACACTGGGGACCAGTCAGGGGCAGATCACGTCCAGCTGTCTCTGAGGACAAATGCTCCACCAGGCAACTGCTTACTCCCCACCACCCTCTCCTCTCAGCCCCCCCCCCCCCCAGTGTGTTTACTTGACTTTACGTGCTAAAAACCATTTTGAGTGCTTTTATCGGCCCGGTCACAGGACTCGAGTAGCCGTGTGTGGTGACAGCTTCCTGGAAACAGCATGGAGGTTGACGTGTTTATGGATCGACGATGATTTGTTTTATGGGTTTCACATGTAATGGAGGGTAATGGACATTTCAGTTTGTGTTTTCTCATTTGTTCAAACTTTGGCTCCGCTCTGCCCTTTCACAGGTTTCTGATGGGGAATTGAATTCACAGAGTAACAGATAGATAAAATACTTTATTAATCCCTTGGGGGAAATTCAAAATGAAACACAATCATACGTCAAGGTAAAACTGTTACCATCTGATACATGATTTTTTTTTTTCTGTCCAAATTTATACATAAAATTCCTCAACAATTACAAATAAAAATACAGATTTCTGTCTCTTCCAGTCTATAGAAATATATAATGGTATATAAGTTACATATTTTCATCATGTTTTCAATGTGGCACATATTCTGATGAAAATGATGATACTTCTGACACTTGGCTCTCCTACACGCATGTTCCTCTGAACTGACAGCAGCTTCATCTCTTCCCATAATTCATCTCTCTCGACTTGTTTATGCTGAACATTTATTTTGTTTGCTGTAACATTTCGCCGGCCCTCACATCGTTCAACGTGAAAAACGCTAATGCACCTCCAACGCGACATCAAGGCCTCCCCCTCACCCTGCTTTGACTTAGGCCTCTTTCTTTTTTTTTTTTTCCTTTTTACCTTCTTACAACATGAAAGACCATCAGTATTTCCCACACGTACATATGTGCACGAACACACACCTACACACACACCTCTACACACCACATGGGGATGCACATATGCGCACACACTCTCTCTCTCACACAGCCTCACAGTCATGTCTAAACAGAATGATCAGTAAATCAAATAAAACACCCACCGTGTTTCAGAGAGAAGGAGTGTGCTGCGAACAACGGAGAGATAAAAAGGGGGGAAAAAGGAGAAGGAGAGGAGGAGGGGAGGGGTGGACGCGGGGGATTGTACGTCCTCGTGAAAGTAGCCCTCAGAAACAAAAGCAGCTTTGAGTGCGCGCCCACTCAGAAGAGAGATTAGCCGGTACACACCCCTCCCCTTTACACACCACCATCACCACCACCACCACCACCCCTGCAGAATAGAGCTTTGGCTGCAGTTTAGCGGCACGTGGCGCAGCCCTTGATACTTATCATGTGCATCAGGTGCTCTCACTCGGTTTCCTGTTCTTTAAAACATAACCACCATTTCCCTCTTTCGCTCCCTCCCCCTTCTCCTTCTCTGAGCCCAGAAGCAATCCATCCACACCGCTCCCATCCAGCCTCACCCTTCATTTCTTCTTCCTCTCTCTCTCTCTCTCCCTCTCCCTCTCTCTCTCTCTCTCTCTGTCCATCTCTTTCTCCCGCTTTTTACAAATACAAAGAACATATTGTATCTGCCAGCGTTAAAGTGAATCCATTCTCCTTGGCAGCGGCCCGGCCCGTGGTGAATCTGAGCCGGGCTAGTTCTGTTTTCCAGTTGGCACCGAGGCCGCTGGTGGAGCGGATTGGTTGCTTGTTGGGTTGGTGAATTTGAGTCCAGCTGACACGTTGGTTTAGGATTCATTCACGCGGTCTGTCGTTCTTGTTCCTCGTCTCTCTCTCATTCTCTCTCAACTCGCGAGGCGTGACCCCGGCTCACCTCATACGAAGCGTTTTCAAGGGCACACTTCGAGGATGCTGGCTTCTAGCTTCATTTTCACAAAGTATTAGTACATACAGGAATTTGTGTGATATCACAAGCTTGCATATGATTACATTCTGTGAGGAAGTTTTACAAATGGGTCACATGAATATACGAGACAAACAGTTTCACACATTCATTGCATTAGCTGGTGGTTTTCAGCTGCTTTTCTTTATCTGTATGGAAACCAGACTGTCGAGCCCTTTAGAAACCAGAGAGGAAGAACATTTTAAGGTTAAGTTGTGGAAAGTCTTGGAAAAGTCATGGAATTTTATATAAGGGTCACAGCAGGAAGCCTGAACTCAAACACACAAAACCACACACACAAAGTCAAGAGTCCTGTGCATATGAAGCTCGAAACTACTGAAATATACAAATGACTAATAATACCTAATAAATACACACACACACATACACACATACACAGCCAAAAACCCCAAAACACATTACCGAAGTTGCACAGTGTTTCATGAAAGCTGATCTAAACGCACAGTGACACAAACACACCAATAATGAGACGCTATCACGTTTCATAATCATGGTTCAGGCCCAGGAGCTGAACACAATCCTCCTCCACTCCCCTCAAAAATGAAAGAGCCCAGAGGATGAGTCAACACACTCACAAGGCAGCAAAAACAAACTGTTGAAGAAAGCCCATCAGAGCCTTTTGAAGTTTGCCTGATTGTCCTCCTCTCCTTTCTCTCATCCATCCATCCATTCATTCATCCATCCATCCATCTCCCCCTCCTCCTCCTACCTCACTTAACCACGGGCTCGTGCTCGTCATAAAACAATTACACATCTTCGCTTCTGTTTGTATTTCTCTTTTACGCTGTATATCTGTGGGGTTTGTGTTGTATTTGATTGGTGCCTTTGATTTTACAAGGTTTCTTTGAACATTTGAAAGCCCTTGTGCCGGTTTTTAAGCACGCTTTATAAATTTAGTGACTTCACTTTCAAAGCCAAGGCAGTGTGCATTTATGTGCGTTTCCCCAGCTGAAAGTCTGTGAAGCAAATTCCACACCTCTTCTGAAGATGATAACAAAAGCTGTGTTTTATAGATGCTGGTCATTGCCCAAATCTTTTGTCTGAAAGTTCCGGGCAAAACCTCCAAAATTAGAAATAGAGAACCTGTAGCAGCTCTAAGTTAAACTGTGAATAATTGAAAATGACATGCAAGAAAGTACAGCAGATTTTTGAAGGAGAATAGGAAAGTGTAAGCTCATGAAACCATCCTAAATCTTTCAAATTCAGTTACTGGGACAAGAGCTTAATTTGTAAAATATACACCGTGCATCAGCTGAGCCCAGCAGCTAAGTGGTAATGATATGACTCACTGACAAGACTCTTAAAAGTCATAAACAAGCTTCATTAAATGAAGCACGCTTATGCAGCTGCATTGCCTGTCCTTTACCTTGACTTTACGTTAAGAAAAAACTGTGACAATTTAAGAGAAATTTATCACTGCTTCCAGAACAGCTGCCATGCATGTTTTCTCAGTTTTGAGAAATTTCGAAATTCCATCCCGTCAGCTGCAGGAATGGTCCGTGTTGATGTTGATTCCCGTCCCTAATAAATTCCTACCCAGCTGGTTTTTCAGCTCAGGAGGTAAAAACGAATTAAAAGCATTGCTGCCTAATGTCACAGACTTCTACTAACAACTTTCCATAAAAAGTAAAGGTGGTTGTGTGCAATTAAATGTCACTGCTGAGGGGGTGAGTAAGCTGCTCTTTACCTGGAGGTCTGACAATGAACGTGGATGCAGCTGTGTTGAATTTCTTATTTTTGATGACACTGTTAATTTTGAGCTACTTCCCCTCAATAGTATGTTTAAAAACCTTGGTTTATTCTTTTGACAATATCTGAACTACTGTGGCCTGCGGACTGACTTTAATGTGGTGTGTGTCTGTGTGTGTGTCTGTGTGTGTGTGTGTGTGTGTGTGTGTGTGTGTGTGTGTGTGTGTGTGTGTATGTGTGTTAACCCCTGGAGACAAAAGTCACCACTGCTTTCAAATTTATTTTCCTTTCCTTTTGGCTTTTTTAATTTCCCTCTTCCTTGGCTCTCTCTTTCTGGCCTCTCCCTCCCTCCCAGCCCCCCTCCCTCTCTGCGCCCCTGATCTCCATTCTCCATTCATGCAGCCCTGTCACAGTGATGATAATGATGACCTCTGTGTAATGTTAGCTTGTTATTGGCCCACCGGCGAGGCCAGTGTGTACACCCTCTGTTGCTTTTTCTGCATTGTCCATTGTGTTAAGAGAGAAACGTTGGATCGTGCGTGCGTGCGTGTGTGTGTGTGTGTGTGTGTGTGTGTGTAGGTGAAACACAAAGAGACCAGGCAGGGCAGTCTGGGTGAGCTGCACAGGGGATTCATGGAGAGGAAGAGAAATTCACCTGAACTGACCTTCTGCTGTTGTTAGATGGAAAATGACCTTTGTAGTCTCCATGTTTTCCTGGATCAGTACATATTCATTTCTCATCTGTTTGAAAATTATTTCAACATGATAACACACTTGGATGTCGATTAATTTATTAATTTACATTTTGCTGCTTCCTTTTCGAGTTGATAAAGAAGAGCATCCGACAGAGCATTGATTATTTTTGGTCACTTGGGGGCAGTGGAAAAAGCTGTAAACACCCCCTACCACTGACATAGTATCACCTGATAAAAGTTGACATGGTCAATGTGCACTTCATTTGGGGGCATGTTTCTGGCAGCCTGATGGACCTAAGCCTGATTTCCACTCTTTTTAGCTCTAGTCTGGTCCCCATTTGGTGATGGGCATGTAGTGTACGATGGGCTTATCAGAGCTGCAGATGTCTGCTGCAGCTGGAAGTGAGCTGATTATAATGGATGAGAGTGAACCAAAACAATTAAGGTGCAGGCCTTAAAAAAGAAAAAAAGAAAAAAAAAGAAAAGAGTTGATGCTAAAACGCTCTGTAGATGCAGAGTTAGATGTTGTTTCTCTGTGAGTTTGCCATCATGAGAGACCCTTTCCATATTACATATTCTCTTGAGCCATTGTTTATATAAAAATATTAGAGCAGTTTTAATTTAATGTTCAGTCAAAATATTGGAGGGGGGAGGGTTTGTAATGCAGGGAATGACAATATGATGGTGTAACACAGAGGATATCTGTCAGCGAGAGAAAGTCTGATTTATAGATTGACGGTACAGAGGTGTAGGATTGATTGGGATTTTTAGTGAACTAGTTTTATGGATTTAGTCTTTCCACAAATCCATGTGTTAGCCTTTAAAAGTATGTTGTTAGTAAAAGTGATGGAGTTTGCTGTGAGATTTACTTACACTGAGAGGTTTTCCTTTGGTGAATTTCATTATAGCGTGTAGCATTCTAGATCTGGAGGTGAAATGAACACATAAAATGTTTCCCTTTACAGGCACCATGTGGATTTCATTGAGTGCAGCAATGTTTTAACTTTTTTTTTTGTTTATTATAATTGCTTTGTTTTTGTGTCCATTTATGTTTAAAAACTAAAATGTAAAAAAAAGAGCAATGGCTTAAAGATAATATATCTATTTCGTTTGCACCCACGTGAACTACATGCACTCTGCCGATGGTTTTGTGCTGTTCCACATGTTTACAACTGGTGGCAGAAACACACCATGAAACGTTGCAATTTAGCAAAATTCAGGGAAGGAGACAGCGAATGTCTGAACAATGCAGGTTTGGAAAAAATAGTTTAAAAATGGTCTTAAAAATGTTTTATCAGGAAGGAAATGGATACACACTCACACAATGTGTTCTGGCACAACTTTATTTATTTTTACCAGAAAAGTCCACAGGGGACCTTTAAGTTACTGGTGTATTTAGAGAGTGAAGTGTGTTTATCTCTGGACTGTAGCAGTGTGAGTTGAGATGGCTCCACATCGGATATAAAAATGATTGTTCTGCTCTGCTGACTGAAGATAATTTAACAGAAGGGAAATTGACTTCAGTGTGAAAGTGAAGGACACAGCAGCATTTTTAACATTGCTTTGTAATTCAAAAGGACCCAGTGGGATATTAAAGAATTTCCTTTCTAATTGGAATGAACATTACGTGAGTCATGGGAGCGCCGTATGAGTAGGCACAGTCATAACAAAGGTGAGGAGGAACGACGCTTTAAGATCGTCTGGTGTGAACACAGGGTGAAGCTGGAGGCCTCCTAAGGTCACAGCGATGGGGGGGGGGGGGGGGGGGGGGGGGGGGGGGGGGGGAACACAACACATTCATTACAGCATGGAGGGACGGTGACCCGTGCTGTTGTTTTCCTCTCGTCTTATCTCTCTTTCTGTCCCAGCTCTGTCTCCATTGTCTCCGTGCGATTGAGAGCGTTTCAATGACAGGAATCTTGTTTTGTTGAATAGCGCGGCCTGGTCGCACACAGATGCCAAGACATTCCAGGAGCTGGTAGTCTTTCCTTCTGGCAGCCCTGCACCTCTGTCTCCTCCACTCTGCTCTCCTTGTATTTTCTCTGTTTTCACTCCTCTTTCTTCCTTTTCATTCCTCAGTCCTCCTCAAGGTGACTGTCAGAGAGAACGAGCAAAACGGCGGGGGGGAGGGGACGTGTCTCTATTTATGATTCCCCTGTGTTTTTGTTTGCCTGTGTGCTCTGCGTCCGTTTGCTGAATGTTCAAAGAAACACTGTCTCCTCACTAACCCAGCCAGGACTGCACTATACACTGTATATACCAGCCCTGCCGAATAAGACACACCGCTTCACAACACCTAATTATCATTCATTACATGTCAAGGCTACCGCACACTCCCTCATTCTACCTCATCCAGTATCTCATATCCCTCTTTGCGTGTCGTGTCTCCATGTGTCAGTAATCATGCGATGGTGGAGTCTGGCGTGGATCAGAGAGTGCAGCGATAGCAGCCCCAAGCTTTTCTCCAGGCTTTATAACTCCCCAACAGATGGCAGTGTGAAATGCTCTATCAGCACCGGCCGGCTCGAGAGCATGAGCTGAGGGATCGCTGCAGTACAGTCGCAGTGAGGCAGGCACCTCTTCTCTTCTCTTCAAACAGACAGGGAGAGAAGTCGTTGACCTCTTGAACTCTGGTTTGCCTCTTCAATCTCTATGCAAGTCGTTTTAAAGTTAGTAAAACTGAAGAGTTTCAAGCTGTATATCAGCTTATAGTCAGTGTACTGTATGTCTTGTGTATTTTGCTGACATTAGGTGAAATATTCAAACCCCAGACATCATGTTCCAGTTGTCTTGTGCATCATTTTATACACATTTCACAAAATCCACCCTGACATGCAGCATCTCTGGAAACTTTGTCAATAGAATGATAATGACAACAGTTGTGAGTGTTTAAAGCATGCTTTAACCACACTACATTAGTGATAAGTCCACAGTAGGATTTATAAAACAAACCCATGTCTGATCTAATCTCTCTGTATGACATAATGTACTGTATTTCTGTGCCATTGTCTGTTCTTGTTTTGGCGCTGGCTGCTTTTATTGCCTCCATTATTGCTGCTGGCTCAGTGTCTAAGAAAAATGTCTCCTGCAGGGATAATAAAGTTGACGGTATCTGTGTTACTTCATCTTATCTTATCAAGACTTTGGCTTGATTCCACGCAACCTAATGTAACCAAATTGGAGAAGCCCTGTTCTCCGACAGAATTTCGCTACAGCAGCTACTTAAACATCATTCGTTTCATTTACTCAGCGGGACAAAGTGTCAGTTAGGCTCGTGATGACGTTTAGCCAGTGGTGTCACTCAGTTGTTTACTCGCACCAGGTCTTTATTAGTTTTCCATCATTACTCTCTCCCCTACAGCTCTTTGGCCACAGTTAATGTCCTAACAAGGATGTGGTCCCTCGTTTACTCCCTGTTTGTTTGTTGTTTCCTCGGCGACAGGCACAGTAGCATAAACAAGTGTGTGTACAGAATGTATGCGTGTTTGTTTGTCTGCTTGTAGGCTCCTTTGTTTGTTGTGGTGTAGCAGATAACAGACAGACAGTCCCAGGGGAGGGCAGGAAGGTGGTTCAGGAAGGGTGTTCCTGTGTGAACAGGAGCTCTGTGTCCTCCCCACCGTTCATGTCCCCGAGCTTCGTGTCTCCACCGGTCACTGCCCTGACTGGAGGTTCACAAAGTGCAGATTGAAGATCAAATATACTGAATGACATTTTTATTCAATATCCCTTTCTGTTCCCACTGCCAGCCCCAACTATTTCCAATTTTGAAGATATTACTACACAATATTCATTGTTTTCAGCCTGTCAGATGTGAGGATTATCAGCTTTTCTCTGTTTTGTAACACTGTAAATTGAAAGCCTTTGGGTTTTGAGTTGTTGGTTGGATAAAACAGCACTCAGGGATTGCATTTACACTGTTTTTACTATTTATAGATTAAATGATAAAACCGTTAATAAGAAGATTCAACTCTAAAGAATGAGCTCATCAGTCTCAGCTCTATATCTGATGCATTTTTCTTTAAGGTTTATCGTCAGTGAATCCAAGAAAGACTTTCTATCTTTACTGAGTGAAAGATTACACCTATTTTCTACCCACCGAATTTGTGTGCTGTGTTACATCCACAGAAGATGTAATTGTCTATGTCAGATGATTCAGTGCAGTGTGAAGGTGTGGTCTGCAGTTCAGTTTGTTCAGAAACTGGAAAGCAAGAGAAAGAAAGGCATCTCCCAGAGAAGCTGAATGTTCAGATAAAAACACTGTGAATATCTTTAATGAACCAACATGAAAAACTTCACTGTGACTGAACTTAAAAGCACTTAGACACTTGGACCCATCTCTCTCTCTCTCTCTCTCTCTCTCAGAGGGACCTTATCGGGGGTTCAGGGAAGCCCCTGCTGCTGAAGTGTCAGGCCTGTTTGTGACTGTCCCATGTGTTGTCTGTGGTCAGAGGGAGGGTCGGGGACAGCTGGAGCATCACCTGTCACTGGATCACATGCGTTTATATGACACAGCAGTGGCGACACCCAACCCGAGCATTTACACACTACACAGAGTGGACAACTTAACAAAACACCCTTCCTAATATAATGCCCTTACAGTGGATGCTCATTTAGGGAACCTCCTGTAACATGGAGTAAAATCCTAACAAGTGAACCATATTTAATTAAATACAAAATAGCAGCATGTGTCAGCTCCAATGGCTGCTTTTCCTTTATGTGTAGTTTGTAGCTTAGAGGTTCAAAAGGCCACACAGTAGGTGTAAGAATTGCTTCAGCGTCTGCTGTAAGCATGTAATGTGGGAAAAGGGCAAATCATGACAACACACAGTAATGTATGTCAAACACAGGAAGAAAGTGTATTAGCAAAGAGGAACAGTGGCCTCTCCAGCACTGACAGTAGGACTCATATAACAGGATATTTGCATAACCGACAACTCAAACTGATGACCTGTTAACAGAGTCATCACAGCCGATAGATTCACCTAATTTCTTTGATTTTGTCACCCTTCCTGTATTTTGTTCCTTATCCTGTGTGCGCACACACACACACACACACTTACACAGAGAAAAAAATAATAAAAATAAAAACTAAAAAGTCAAAATCCACTCTCACCTGCTTTTGCTTTTTTCATTTGTATTCACACCATCTCTTTCACCCACATCCACAGGTGGAGACAAATGCAAGGAGGTGTACTCCTGCAACACACAAACTCGCAACCACCAGTGACACACTCATACACATACATATGCACTTGCACAACCCCCCCTCCCACCCATATTTATGCCATGGGAGCACACACATACACTTTAGTCAGTGGCAATAAACAAGTGTTGTGTGTATTTGCAACACGCCTGTCTAATTATGTGTGTTCTTGTCTCTTGGTGAGTCTCCTGGGCCAACTCCTTTCACACACACACACACACACACACACACACACACAGCAGGAGGAATTCCTGATCCATTTTAAGCCCCAACGAGAATGTTGATAAGTCTGTAGATTACTGCCCAACATGTTTATGATAGCCTATTATTCTCTAAGCTTCATCCGGGCCCAGCGCGTGCTTCGTCTACTTAGCACAACTATTTAGGTCATGGTACAATCTCAGAGGAAAGCGCTGTGGATGGTGAAATATCAGTGAACCTCAGAAGAAAAAGGTCGAAATGAAGTTGTTCTTGTTCCATTATACTGTATATTTCATTTACAGTTGATGGGGAAAAAGTCAGTCCTCTGAGCAGCCTGTGTACTTGCATAATACCTCACATATAACCTAAAGTTTACAGTCTTTAACTGCAGATTTACACGACTCTAAAACATAGATTATGTAGTAATGAGATCTGGAAACTTGACCCACCCTAAAAAGTCGACGACAGAGATGTTTGCTGGCAAAGAAAAAAAGCTAAACTTCATCAGTTTGTCTGGACTTTTGACAATGCTCGGTTGCGTATAACTTATGATCGTTGGCGTGCTGTGATGTGATTTCATTCTTCTCTGTGACGCGTTCTGATATTCCAGATTTATGTTTCCTATTATGGCTCATATTTCAACAACAATAATAGCTGCTAAATGTCCTGCTCTGCCATAAAAATGTCGGGGCCATCAGGCACACACACTAAAAGATGAGGAGAAAGAAGGGCCATACCCTTAAGCCTGTGAAAATGCCACTGATGTTAACTATCTGCCTGTGTCCTGCCAGAAATGCTGCAGTTGGGCCAGAGTTGTTTGCTATCAGTTAGTGGTAGAGACGGGAGTCTGCATCTGTCTGTTCTGCCTGGTGCGTGAGATGTTATGGCTCTTTGATGTGCTTTGCTGTTTAGGCTTTGATTTACGAAGCGCCATCTTTATCATTTTCCCTGGTTTCTTGAAGCCATTGGAGCCATCAGAGGATATTGGTTTGTGTGTGTGTGTGTGTGTGTGTGTGTGTGCGTGCGTGCGTGCGTGCGTGCGTGCTGACTAAGTATTTCTGGAGGGCTAACTAGATAAGTAGAGAGGTAAAACCAAGGCCAAGGCTGTGAAGATGTAGAAAATCCCTTTGAAGTTAAAAGGCTGTGAGCAGTCAGTCTCAGCACCTTCTTTTTTTGTGGTTGCGAGTGTGTACTGTACCCGAGTGTGTCTGGGTGTGTACATATGCAGATGTCCTCATTGTATTTGCATGTCACCAGGCAGTCTGTTGTCTGTTTACCTCCATCACTCAGATGGAGCCATTCATCTGTATGCACACCATGTTTAAGCCGGCTGCGCATTGTCAGAGATGTCTCTGTTGGGTGACACACCTGTGTTTATAGTCGGGAAGGCATGTAAACAAGAGCGGCCTGCGTGTGTGTCTGTCTGTGTGTGTGTGTGTGTGTGTGTGTGTGTGTGTGTGTGTGTGTGTCTGCCCACTCACGGATCATATAGCTCAACAGCTTTTGTAATGAGTGGCTTCAGCAGGTAGACAGCGACTGGCAGACTAACGTGTCATTATACCCCGCGGTGCTCTGTCATTGTGATGGCAACTGTATTAAAGAGGCAGATGGATGTGAAACAAAAGCGCGACCTCAGTGACATTCTTTGTTTTATAACGCAGGTCTGCACTGTACTTACGTTCAGCGTGTTTATGCTGGAGGCTCTCAGCTGACCCAACCTGTTTGTCTTTTGTCACCATGTTAAATCCAGGTTCATCAGATGGACCAGAAAATGGACTCAGTCCTGCAGATCCTGATGGAGCAGTTCCCGCCCAAGCCGGAGCTGACGTCCAAGCCCTCCATCCGCAGGGTGACCATCCAGAAGTGCATGGATGCCAGCATCGACGAGGGGCCCTGACGTTACAGAGAAGGTCGTTGTGGGTATGATGATGTCATCATCAAAGGACAACTAAGAGGGCAGGAGTATACATAGACAGCCCAGCCCCCTACATGGAGGCCCAAAAAATAATAAGGGGACTCAATCTTCCTAACCCCATTCCCTCTCTTCCTTTTTACGATCCCAAGTTTTCTCACAGACTTTTGACCCTGAGAAGAGAACAACTTTTAACAGTCCACTTGCCGCTGCTCTGGGGCAAAAGAACCAGCGAGTGTGAGATTCACAGTGTAGAAAGAAGGCTGACCAGTCTCTTCCTTCTGATGATTGTTGGGCCTGTTTGGGTCTTTTTTTGTCGTCTACTTGTAGCTTTCTCCTCTGCACAAGCATTGTGGGCCCTCAGTCTTCCCCTGCAGCACATAGTCATTCAAGCAGCGACACGCCGCATGAATTTATTTCACTACATTAACCTCATAATCACACTACTCAGATGATGTTAATTTATGTGTGGCCTGTCACTGAGCTGCATTCCTCTACTCCAAATATTATTCCAAAGCTAACTAACCCAGTAATGAAGTCGTAATGCAATCAAAGCACTCAAGTTCCCCAAAGACACAGAGAAAAACTGAGAGTCCAGCCATGGCAGAGGCATTCCTCAAATCCTTCTGATTATCTTGGCACCATCCACACCCAGTACACAACAGAGTTATTTCCATAGCCACATATCCATCTAGCCTAACTGTACTTAGACTGTGGCGGGTGTTTGTTAGTAGTGATCAAATAACACGAGGAGGGAAAGGCAGATTATCTGTTGACTTTGCGCAGTGCTAGAGACCGGAAGGCTGGAGTAAAAGAAATGGAGCTAAAGAAATGTGTCTGGGGCGGGTTGGGCGGCTAACGTGGTGCTGATTTACAGCTACACCAGGGCTAATAAAAATAGCCAAACTGCCGAGAGAGGGCCCGGCACTGTGTTACAGGAATACAGTCAGAAGTTATGGCACGGTCTCTGTTTGCTCTCACTGGGAGATTTCATATGTATATCGATCTCACACTCCTTTAAGCAGGGCCACTACTCACACCACCATTAGAACCCTGCTTAATATCCTCCACTAGCCTCTTCAGGGGGGCTCACACTGCTGTGTGCAATTTGAAATAAATTTGCCCCATTAAAGCTCTGATTATTTTTTCTCTCCTGAGCTAATTAAGTGCTGAATTCCTGGTACGGGGAGATTACTCACTGTGAGCGTCTAATGAAAAGAAACACTGGGAAATGTGCAGAATTTAAACAGTGAGCTTTGAGGAGCAGGCACACTAATTCTGTGTGAAAGGTTAGGAAATATCAGGCTACCACTGAGAGCCCACGTTTGAAATGAGGAGACAATGCTCTCACTTTGTTCCCATGCTCATTGTATTTATCTGACAGGAGACTGAGGCAGTGTAGGAAGTAGAAAATAGAAAATAACTCAACTATGTAGCTACTGTATGAAAGGCCTCCCATAATTATAGCATGCACATTCCTCAAAAGATGGATGCACACACAAAAGAGGGGTGAACAAGAGAAGTGGAAAGAGAAGAAGAGGCTTTCTCTCTGCACTAACATATATTTTCATATTTTTGCAGTGGTTAAAAATGAGCTCTTATTTATCTTCTATGAAATAAAAGTGGTTGTATTTTAAAAGCACTCATACATATCTGCCTGTCTCTTCCTGTACAGTTTTGTAAGAGATGTAAATAGAAACATGGCCTTATTGTACTGTATTTATTATCACGTGGAAAGATCAACCTGGAACACGTCTGCTTGTTGGAGTGATGAGAAGCACAGAGACTGAGGGGCTGCTCCTGTTGTACAGATGGATGGAAATGATTGTAAATGATATTCACACACACCCTCTGCACTGTAGCTCTGCTGTAAATAATAAAAACTCCATTTCATTACGCTCTGGCCTGCTCTCTTGGCTTGGGAAGAATTTGATTACCAGTTCATCTATTCCATAATTTGCTTTCATTGGAGGGTGAAACCTGTCTTATAGTTTTTTTTTTTGTTGTTGTCTTTTTTTTCCTGAGCTGTTTGTTCAAATCCTGAGCTGAGCTGGGTCAAGGTAAGCCAATGGGCCGGAGTTTCCATCCAAATAAAATCTCCTCAGCTCCTCATTTCACTAGAATTCCACTCACACAGCAATCACCACGAAGGGAGAAGAGAAAGAAGAAATAACACGTTCACCGCGCCTACTTTGAACTTCAATATTCCATAACCCATTGAGCGAGGCATGCGGAGGAAAAAGAGAATACGTCTCATATTACCGCTCAATTATATTTGCCTTCAAAGGCCAAAAAATACTGGGGATGTCCCAAGATCAGCACGGTCCAGTGCTGAGAGAGAGAGGGAGAGATAGGGGGGAGGAGGGAGAGAGGGTTGTCCCGGGAGAGGGGTGGACAAGCAGGGGAGAAAGAGAGAGAGAGAAGGAGGAGAGGCAGGAGGAGGACAGCAGGAGCACAAGTGAGCTGGGGAAGAGAGCAAAGAGGAGCGCGAAGCCATTTTCAATTAGCCAGAGAGACGACATGGGCCAGAGGGCCGCAGTGCTCCGCTGCCTTTTGTCCTCCTCTGGTTTCTATCACTGCTGGAGGATTTTGGCAGGCTCAGAGAGAGAGAGAGAGAGAGAGAGAGAGAGAAGAAGAGAGAGAAAGAGAGAGACCCCGTGGCTACCTCCGTCTGCAGAGGCCACTCTGTGTCGCCCTGTGCTCCTCTTTCATCTCAAGGCTAGACAGAGAGAAGAGAGAGAGAGAGATTCCCACTTCAAAAGACAGTTTGATCTCCGAAGTACACAGGAGCACAACCTAAAAGAGGATCTGAGAAAGCAGTTAAAAGGAGAATATAAGGGCCACACTGTCACAGCGGCTGGACAGTGAGATCTGGCAATCCCAGAGTCTGTGCGGAGGAGGAACTCATGCTAGGTCATGAAACGCTAGACTCTGTGAGGTTTGCTGATCGTCCGTGTCGTCTTTGATCCTGCCACCTTAGCCAGGCTCAGAATAGAACAGAACTTTATTATGCTGCTGAAAATAGGCCGGTGTGACACAGAGGCCACAAATCACACAAACTGTGGAACTTGTACACATTACACATAAAATGATACCAAAAAAAAACTCAGCTGGCAAAATTTGAGTTCTTGTTGAATTTTAAAAAAGAATCAAAGCGTTTCTCTGGAATCTGTTAAATACAAATAAAACTTGAGTTATAGCCTGAGTTTGTTTCCCCAACTCCTGAGACTCCTTATTCTCCTCTCCTCTGATGTCATGTGATCAGGCACTGGTTGGATTTATCATTGTTTTGGTTTGTAATGCAAAGAAAACACCTGCATACTGAGGCGCTGGCTGTCTAAATAACTTAGAGCTTCTCCGATCAATGACCCGATGAACCCGCAGGAATTTATCATTTGACTCTGCAGCCACCTCAACTCAGAGCCTTTACCTCTTTAATTTTGATTCACATCCCTCAACTTTTCTGTGTTGAGTCACTCTCGCTGCTCTAATGAGTATCGTTCTCAGAAGCATCAGGCAGCTGCGTCTGTACGCTCTGATGAAAGCCCTGCATGCAAAAGCTCCGATAATACGATGGAACACTAACCGAACAGCAGCAAGCAGCAGACAGACAAAGCTGGTGAGTAGCTGGTGAACATTGTGCAGCACTGAGCAGATAAAGAAACTGATACCGTATTTCCCTCAGGAGTTGGTGGCAGACAAAGCTACATGTAGAGTAACTGTCAGACAAACATAATTCCAAATGAACACTCAAATGAAACAAGGCTGTGTGTCTTTGTGATGAAGCCATTGTGGTGACAGTAAGTCAACATGTCAGGGGCCAAAAATTCAAAGAATACATGTTTAAAGGACCTCTGTGTGGATTATTTTATTTCATTACATCAACTTCCAAATTACTCTGACATCAGTATAAGTTTGAGTGTATTTGTAGCTATGTGCTGCCTGCAGGCTCGCAGCTGCCCACCCAACATTGTTAGCTGTCGATATTTGGTTGAATGTTGTGATGTCAGGTGACCAGAATAAGTTCCAACATCTTCCAAACATCTCATGCCAACGCCATCTTGACATGTAAAACACCAACATTGCAGTCACAAGCAAAATGCAACGTCTGCTTAACATCCCAATGTCAGTTAGCCAGCTTTGGGTTTTGACATGATTTTCATTTCAAACCAAAAGTTAACGTCACGTTGTCGTTAGAATCCAACGTCTTTCAGATTACATTGATGACCAGTGCCTGCTGGGACGCGCCCTGGGCAGATCAGATATAGAGTTATCACCTGTTACATATAATACAGGATTGTCCCTTATTTGAAAATAAAATGCTGAAAACAGGACGAAATTTTTTGCCCAAATCCCGTGCTGTGAACAATGTAATGTCAAGTAAAACCAAACTCTTTCATCCCTTATTTTGTCACACAGAGAGTGGCAAGCCTAATCAGAGCTACTCTGTCAAAAAAGCTAAGTGTAAATGTGTCCAAGTATCTGATTGCACAGTCCTCTGTCCTTGTGATAATGGAAGCTGAAGTTACACTTAAACTTTCACTTAAATTACACATTGTTCTCTGTCTCATTAAAGCAACAAGGGAAACTGTCTACTTCTCTAGTCAAATACAAGGCACACTGAACTGCTGTTACATTTATCTGATCCTTGATCAGTTCAGCTGCTGAGTGCGGGTGAGAGACCACGGATCTGAAAGGGTGAGGGAGTCGTGTTAGCTAGAGCCCATGAAAATGATAAAGCTTGTCGTGCTCATAGATTAGAAATACGATTCATTCAGGTTTATATGCTGGGTTATGCTGGATATCTGGTGACTCTAGCTAAACTGTTATTGTTGTGATTAAACTGCTAAAGTTCACAAGTTATTTTTTTCTGGAGTAGAGATTTGTGATCGAGTCAAGAGCTGTATATATGAAAATAATTGGAAATGAAAGTGTCTTAAATCTCATCTAGGTTTTATCTGGATAGATGAAATGACAATTATCCAGATAAATGAGGCCTCAGTGTCCCACACATAAATGCCACATGTAATAAAAAAAAAGAAAAACAGCCAAACAGGCTGAGCAGGGAGGCCGTGGCTGGTGAGCGGGTGGTAGTTGTCAGGCTGTGCGGCCGTGCCTGCCCACCGTGGGGGTGCTTTGGAGGCCACCTGTCTAGAGAGGCCCAGGCATGTAGAGGCCCAGCAGTGCTATATGAAAGCAGATATGAGTCAACAGGTGTGTGTGCATGTGCATGTGTGTGTATTTGTACTGAATCAACCAAGATTGTGACAAACAATGTCAGCAGCAGCTGATGCCAGGCACCCTGTCAGGAGCTGTCCCTAAATAGCTGAGGCCAGCAGTTGCCTGGAGGACAGTTGCTGTACCTCCTTGCCCTCCCCCCGCCTCTCTTTACCATAGAATATTCCCATTTTTGGTCCTACAGCACAAAATAGACTGTTCCACTTTATTCTGATTGGCTTAGTCTAACTCAAGGCCATCATAAAACACCCAATAAACACACACACCTGTGAGCCCAAGTATTAATGTGCTACCATAGCTCATACAGGAAGGGAAGGGAAGGGAAGGGAAGGGGAGTTGTTGAAAGAATAGTGTTCACTTTTTGTTAGAGAATTATTATTGGCTGATGAAAACACAATTTAGATCATAGTTTATGATTAAGGTGTTTGGTATGAAAGCAGCTTCACTGAGCAGCAAGAGTCAAGAGACACAGCTATTCATGCTGTGCCCAACAGCACCTCTTAGATGTCAAAGTCAGTGTTTAGCTGTTATATTACTTAAGTTTCTTGACTTGGTTCCCGTTGTGTTCTTGTGGGAAATGCAGCAGTGGTAAAGTTCCTTGTTTTAAATGGCCCCACCTTGGGCCATGTTTGCGGGGCCCTCTGCGTCCCCCTATCCCCAACTCAGAAAACTGTTTTTTTGTGCAGCCTTTCACAACAGCAACAGATACAGTATGCCCTTTGACCCCTTCTCTGTTTGGTCCGAGTGGGACGACATCACCCCATGGGATAATAAATCAACCAGAGGCCAGGAGGTTAGATTGACCCCCTGTGACCTTTGGCCTTACAAGATTTCCCTGAACCATATGTCTGTGGCTCACCATGCCCCACCCCTCCCCATGACCAGAGGAACGCTCGGCAGCCAAGAACAACAGCACAAACCGACCCCGTTCAGATCCAAAGATCCGTCTGAGCTGCTCAGTTTCACATCCTGGGTCCAGCCAGCCATAGAAACCCCACCCAGGGCTGGCTATGCTAAGTGTGACTGCTACTAATGTGTTGTTACGGCTGCTGCAGATTTGTGCAGAGGTTCAGGCACACTTTGAGGGGGTGGGGGGTGGGTGGGTTGAGGTATGGTACAGGGGGCAACGAAGGACTGGCTGGGGGGCTGCTTATATAGGTCATATTATTGGGGACTTTTCCCCCAGACGGGGAGAGAATTCCTGGCTTGAAACTGGAAGGACTTCAGTGGTGTGCTGGGGTTTGGCCAGCCGAGGCAGAATGTTAGGCATGGTAGACAGCTGCACGGAGCTACTGTAAGAGAGAGAGAGAAGCGGGGGGTGGGGGGGGCTGCTATTGTAAAACAACACAGAAGTGATATACTGTACAAGCTTTGAATGTGTTGCGTTATGTTTAGGTCATTTAAAGTATTTTGAATTAGGAAAGGGAAGTGAAAACAGAACATGAACAAAAGGCCTGGGGATTACTTGAAAAATCCGTCCTGTGCAATATGGTTTCACTATTACACACTTCTGATTACACACTGCACTAATTCTCAGAAGTCATGTGTGAAGAATGAGGTTTCGAGGATGATGAGATACAAAGACAAAGATTTCTATCCACCCATCACCCTCTGCCTAGCCTGTTATTTACAGCAGTATCTTTTCAATTGACCGAACCAGGGGAGTGGTGGGTTCAGTGTGTGCAAAGCAAATTAAGAATCTTTGGATTTTATGCCTGCCTCTTCTCGGTTAAATTTGCACAGCAAAGCAGCTCAAAATCCCCTAAACAGCAACACAGTAATCTGCAGTGAGTGAAAATTGAAAACAGACTGAAAAATTGAATATTGGGTAGCCAATGGACCACATCTATGGTTGTCCAAAAAGCAGGGGTAAGTTTCAAATGGTGAAGAGTCTGCTTTTCTCATCAAGCCCCGTGTTGGGGAACATGTTCACTCATTCTTATGGCAGGAATCTTTTCAACACCAGAACTGAGGACCGTGCAGAGCAGAAGCCCCACGAGCCTCCTGATGAGGGCAGCAGAAGCAGGACCCAGAGAAAAAAAAAAAAAACAGAAAGAAGTCTGGGTATATTCAAATGAAATGTGGGCCACTTTATTGCTCATGAAAAGTGGAAAGTTGATGCATTTCTGGTACCAATCCAAAACAACGCCGAAGACAATTTTCCATTCATTATAACCAGCAGTGTTCCCTTGTCATTGGTTTATACATCAGGACAGGCCCGCTCAAGGATGGGATGTAATTTGATGTATACTGTGGTTGGTGTTGTAAGATGTATTTTGACTGACTGGAATTATTGCCACATATACTTCTGCAAATGTTACAGAAAGTTGCATCATATTGAAATGTTTTGTATCAAGTCAAATTCACATCACAACCTAACACGCCCATACTGTCTTCATCATCTGTGTAGAAAAGCTCTTCTGCTAATTTACTGTGTATTATACATGAGAGTATTTTACACAACTGTCTTGTGAAATTATTTCGGAGTAAATCTGAACATACATATACAACATTAGTTAAAATTAATATGTGCAGATATGCATTTGTAAGTATGTTGAGGACTTAAACAAAACAGTCCAACACACTCACACACAGTCTGATTTTCACTGAAGCACTGTCCCCACCACACACACACACACACACACACACACACACACACACAATCCCACCTGTCGGTGAAATAATTTATCCAGTCACTTCTTCCACACTTACTGCTCCTACAATTGTCTTTGGGAGTCTGACTCTGAAAAGACAAATTATTCAGGTGATGTATTTATTAATTTAATGAAATGGTTATCTGAATAATCATTCACAGCAAATGTTATAATTGATTTAATTAATTATCAAATTTGTCATGCAAATGAGACAGGCTTTTCTTATTTTCAAATCATTCTAAATTGACAACCTTTGTGTTTTGGCTATTTTCTGAATTAATTGATAAAAAGGAAAAAAAATCAACATCTTTATTTATAATAAAAATAATGATTAATGCTTATTGGTTTATTTTCAATGTATTTTAAATCTTTATTTAAATAGGCCATCTCATTGAGATCAGTCAGTGGTCACAAATTAAGAAAAACATCTACAATCAGCATTCAAAGTGTTTGAGTGTAATATTTAAAAATCTTCAAAACTCTCTGTAACTCATTCACTTTGTGAGAAACACAGTATTTAAAACCAGGTTTTCCAAGCTCTGTTTGAACATGCGGCACAGATAAAGTTAAAATATCCTGTGGCCTAACATTATGGTGACTGCATTAGATGTCATCAGAGAGCAGTGATAGTTTCAGGGAAGTTTTATAGATAAGTGATGCAGAGTGGGCACAGTTGATTATTTAATTATGGCTGGTAATGAGAGAGGACATCACAGTGAGGTTGACAGTGAGAGAGTCGTAGCCAAGAAAAAAAAAATCGGTCTATCTGCTCTGCACAGATGTTTCAGCTGGAGGCTCTGCCTCTGTTTCTCGGCCAACTGCATCTAAACGCATCCTTGAGCATTCCTGATGGGATTACTGGGCCAGGTACAATATCCACTGGTCAGAGGAGAGAGGGAGAGAGAGAGAGAGAGAATGAGTCAGAGTGCGCAAGCAGCACAGCCTGCCTGTTTTCACGTCTAGCGCTGCGTGCTTGAGCAGATTTGCCTTGATAAAAGATAAAGGCTCTTTGATAAGCTGCAGGTGCGCTGCCTTAATGAGAGTTACCCCCCCCCCCCCCCCCCCCCCCCCCTTCCCTGCGAAAACGCACCACAGACGCACATCTGCACATCTGTCATTCGATGCTCTGCAGCATCTCCTTAACCTCTCCTCCCCCCTCCTCCCTGCCTGTCACTCATCCCCAGGCTCTCTCTCTCTCTCTCCCTCTCTCTCTCTCTCTCTCTCACACACACACACACACACACACACACACTCCGCGCATCACAGACCGCGGTGTTTGAGGAACCAAAGCGACGTCAGTGTATTTTCTATTGAATGAAATAGTTTTCCTGTATTGATACAGCTTTCCTGGCTCACTGAATACGATTGAGCTGTCCAAAAAACCATCCAAACCCCACCCACCCGGGGCATTCCATGCAGGCTAAAACAAACGCTCAGAGAAATGGAAAAAAAAAAAAAAAAAAAAAAATACAGTAATTCAGATGCAACTTGGCCTGTGCACAGCCTGTTAGAAAGACAGAGGAAGAAAGACACACACACACACAGAGAGAGAGAGAGAGAGAGAGAGATGTTAGGTGTTTGTTTGTGGGCACTTCTTTCCCCTCATTCAGAGCCTGAGGTGCCAGGGGACTAGCTTGATGACGTGGGTTGTGGCCTGGGCAGGAAACATGGGGAGGAACTTGTGGCTTTATATTAAGTGCTGGGGCGGTTCGCAGGAAAAGATAACCTGTTTCTGTTGATATAGCAAGGAAGTGTGAATTCTTGGCACATGCGAGATGTCGCAGAGAGGAACAGGCCGTCGATGCCTCTGCAAGTCTGATTGACTGGCTTACTGGAATTTCCTCGAGTTCGCTGTGGTTTTTGTTTGGGTGGCTGTGATGGAGTGTTGGAGAGGTACAGGAATGCTTTCAGGGACATTCCTGCTGTAGCAGAAAAAGGTGTTTCTTATGCAAGGAGTGACATTGTTGCATTACAGTGACCACACAGTTTAGCCTGAAAAATGGCCTATTGAATAACTGACCCTGTTATCTTAGGTCATCTTTGTGGTGCTCACAAATAAACACAAATGCAGATGCACTTCAGATTGTGAAACAGTTGTGTAAAAGGATTGTTCAGCAGTTACTCAGTGCTGATGAGCCTCTTCAAGAGAAATATGATGGAATGATTTAGGTTATTTGAAAGTCAGATGCAAGATGTATTAAAGTTTCCATTTTCTAGGGTTGATCTAAATTTGTATAATTCATGAATAAACTTTTACAAACAGCATAGCATTTGGTAGTCACTGTGTAGTCCCTGTGTGTAATTATTACATCAGTGTGGTGAGATTATTCCTCCCATTGCCTGAAGAAATGAGAAAATGCCCATGTTGCACTTGAGTAATAACAGGTTTTTCACGCCACTCACATTGCTGTACATGTGCTCACTGTATGGTGGAGAAAATATAGTTTATTTAAAATGCCGTACCTATGGTACTGGATTGCCCTTTGCAGCCATGCAATCCTCTCAGTCTCACACACACACACACACACACACACCCTCCAGAATCAGCATTTATTGCTGGGATTATTACACTTTTAAAAATGCAAATTTATGTATAGTCATATATTGATAAAGCCTATACATTGTAAATAATTTCCCGTCTGACCTTTGTGCAATCCACTTGTTCCCACTTGCCCTGATCACAATATGCCTCAACTTAATTTTTATTGTCTCAAAAATTCTGAAAGCATTTTAATTGTAAAAACAATCAGTGTAATAGTGATGGGAAAAAATACTGCATTTAAAAGCAAAGTCACAAGTGAGTAGGTTCATGTTTTTTGATTACAAGAAATAATTTGCATATAGTTCTGCTTCTTATTCAAGGTAGATGACACTGTTTTACATCTGGTATTGCAGACTTGCTGAAACACACACTGCTTCCTCTACTGCCTCCATCCGATCAATCAGTCAACCAAGCAGACACCCAGGCAGCCATTCAGCCAGCTAGTCATCCAGCGAGCCACCTAGTCAAGCAGTCAGTCAGACACCCAAGTCAGTCAGTCAGTCAGTAAGTCAGTCAATCTGTCTGCTGTTTGAGCAGGGTGGAGGCTCGTAGACGGGCCCTTTGTCTGAGCAGAGAAGTCCCAGACACAACAGTGGCCAGTCCCGGCCCCTCACAATGGCCCTCCACACAAAGGCCCACACACTGGGACAATGGGCCGGGCTCGGAGTGGGGGTGGACGGCTGAGCTGAGGTTACCCACCTGCACACTTCAGAACCGGACCCCCCCCCCCCCCCCCCCCCCCCTTACTCACAAAGCCTCCACCTATCCAGCTTTAAAGAGCTGCTGCAGGTGTCTTCCTGTGTCAGTGGCACGAGGAGGAAGCAGGGTGATGCTGCGCAGTGAGAGCAATCATTTGGCTCTTAAGGCAGAGACTGAGACACATGCAGTACAGTTGCCTCAGGTCAAAGAGCAGCCAGCCACAGAGCAGGGCTGTGCTGCTGGCGGACATCACTCATATCACAAGAGTTTTTTTTTATGTGAAAATAAAGATTAAAAGAATATGACAAGTTCAATTAGAACAAAAACAGCTTTGTTATGAAGCAGGAAAGTGGCTACGAGGTTTTTCTATTATTGGTAACCTTTTATTTTCATTATGATTTTTACTAACAGGATCTCATCACTAAATAGAAGAATAAAACCAATAATTATATAGATTTACTTAAAATATAATATTATAAATTCACTGAAATATATATTTTTTAAAATCTTGAATTCCCAATTACAGATTTAAATGAGATGTACAAAAATACACTTCCTAAGTTGAATGTAATTTCACCACCAAGCACAGAACAATTTAAAAAAATATTCTTTTTTCAATTAATTACTAAAAATAAATGTAAAAACCCTGTAAGTGACAGGAACAAATTGAAGATGACAATAGAATTTAAAACACACCACACAAGACACATGGAAGCAAACACACTCACTTGCTTACACACACACACACACACACACACACTCATAGAAATACAGATACAACTGAGGCCAGTAAAATAGTAAAAAACATAACTGAAGTTGCAGTATTTTACCTTTCAGTTGAGGATCGTATTCTGAGCTCAAAGCACTTACATTTTTTCCATGAAAGCCATTCCCATGATAAGTTACTGAATGTTACTGGCTGCAACAAGTGGTCTGCTTTCCCCATCCTCCTTTTCATTGGAGGACCAAAGTGTCAATCATCAGCCCGCTCAGAATGCTGGTGGATTCATATTGGGAGTGTCACTTCATTGTGCCAGGATGCAGAAATCCTCTCTGCACTACAACAGTGTGTTTTTCACATTAATAGTGATAGAAAATTGTGATGCATGTCATAGATAAAACTAAAAAAGGTGTGTGTGTGTGTGTGTGTTAGGGAATTTACACCAAGTGTGAAACAAAACCACAAGTCAGACATATTTATTATTTTCTCTTTTAATTGATTGCAACACATTTTATAACCACACATTACAAAATGCACATCAAATATTTTATCAGGCTCAGTTTGCAACCTTATCGATAAGGAGAAAAAAAAAAAAAAAAAAAAAAAAAAAACTACCAAAAATATGCTTTTACAAAATAAGACAATTATAATAAAGTAAATGCCACTTTGGATAACCGTAATCAAAAACCCATTTTTTATTCTACATAAAAAAGCTTGACATAAATAAGTTAGTATAATTTCTCAGTGTTTTTACAAAATTATGTACAAAGGTACATTGCAAAGATTTACACAAATACACAGGCATGGTGACTGCATTTCTGAGACGAGCTGTTTTCTCTCTCCACCCAGGTGTACACTGGTCTCTTTGAACATAACCCACACTTTAGGCAAATAAAGGGAAGCTTTTAGATGCTCACATTTGCATCGTCAGCAGGCTAACAACATTGGTGGAAAAAAAAAAAAAAAAAAAAAAAAGGTACAAACATCAATGGAAATTTAAGTCTAGGTTATCACAAAGTAATACATTGTGAAGTCAGCTGAGAAGCACAGGCAGTGTTGGCAACCATACTGAAGCAACCATGTATTTGGTATTGTAGGACATTCAACCCTTATATATATATAGATTAAAAAAAAAAATCTCCTCTCTGAAGAGCAGTAAGGCTGATGAAACGATGGGAATACAGTCAAGAAAATGATGACTTTACAACACAACCTGTGCAGTTTGTACGGTCTTTGTCCTTCAATATCTGAGTACCTCGCAATTCCAGAGGAAATCACACACACCATTACAATGTGGCTGAGGTGTGCAGGAGTACTTGAGAAAAAAAAAAAAAATCAAAACAAAACAAAAAACATCATATTCCAGATTTGAACTGATGCTAAAAGCACCTATCACAAAATAAATAGGACTTTCTTTAAATCACTCTGACAGACATATTGTTTTTTTTCCCTGTGTCGATTTCCTGGGGAAATGGATCTTATAGAGGAACCTGCACTTGGTGACACTGAAATGACCAGAGGAAGGAAAAAATAAAAAACAGCTGAGCTACATTGGTACCGTTCTTCACTGCTGAGTTAGGAAGATGACGGAGTGAAGATACACTGTTAAGAAACTGTAAGAAGCTATGATTTTTGTTTTACATGTAGCAATTAGGGACTGTGTCAAAGTCACACTGCCTTTCAGAAAATAAAATAAAGAAAAAAAAAAAAAAACAGCATTTTGGAAAACATGTATCAAACTACACTGCAATTCTTCAAGTCAAATCAAAATTCACACCTTTTTACATAAAGGATTTGTGTTCAAATGTTATCTTATGTGCTACATATGGAGAGAAATATAATATAAAATATATAATTATTTACACACAGGTAGTAAAAAAAAAAAAAAAAAAGGAGCAAAAAAGGAAATCAAACCTAATTGCACACTGCTACATTGACTGCTTTTAGAGGCAGTAACTTTTAATTGAGTGCCACAACTTTAGTGTTTCTATTCAGTGCTTCAACAGCGTCCTCCCCCGTCTTCAGGAGAGCTGATATGTTTCTGATGCTGTGTAGTTCCTCTTCCAAAAAAAAAAAAAAAAAAAAAAAAAAAAAGAAAAAAAAAAATGAAGAAAAAAAAAAATTCAGCCAACACTGAGCTTCCCCCACAGAAAAAGGGGGACGTACATCTTCGGCTCTGTGGGACAAACAAAATAAAAGAAAAAAATAAACACAGGAGGTTGAGACACATTTTTGACACAGCAACATGCAACATGCAGAAAGCTTTTTGCAGAAGAACTGAGAGTGGGCACAACATTTGTGCACAGTTTCACTTAACATGTGGGCAAAAAATTATTGCTCTATGTCCTTTTGTCATTTTGACAAAGGAGCAAAGAGGATTAAGATGAAAGCATCAAGACTGTGTCCAAAAATATGATGGGAAGCACGGTGAATTTTCTAGAAAGTGTTGGTTTTTTTATGCACTGGTAGTTATTGTATATAACAATACTGATGCAAGAATTGTTTGTTTGTCCATTCAAATGACTCAAATCTACAGATAAAAACAGCAGCAGGTGTGATTTTACACCAGCACTTGCACTGTCTCATATTTTATACTAATAATAAATTTAGATAATTTTAAAAAGGTGGTTACCATGAGGAAAAAGACAACAAGAACTATGGGGCATGTAAAAAAAAAGTTTTAGAGAACTATAAACTCCTCCATCAAAAACATCATCTTTTGTACATATTTCAGTCTACTACAAATATGAATCATCATTCACAAACTAATATATATTTTATTTTATTTTTTATTTATTTATTTTTAAGCATTATTTGCTGTTTATCCTCCCCTGCAGCCTTGACAGTTCCCATGCTGCCAAGACAATGCAGATTTCATGCCTCCTCCTCCCCCGCTCCCCTCCGCCGTGGCCAACAAGCACACTTGATTTCAGACCTGCACGGCTCTTCTGCACACTCTCCACCGACAGACAGATGTGTGTGTGTGTGTTGTAACATTAGTGTGCAGGGTGTGTGCAGCAGCACTCACACATGCACACGCACGCACGCACAGAGAGAGAGAGAGAGAGAGAGAGAGAGAGAGACCAGCCCCTTCCCGTCCCTGCTCTGCTCCGTGCTGAGGGCAGTGGCTGCTGACGTGTTACTACTACACTGTTGTTCAGCACTTGTTGTTTACAGTTCAGTCGGAAACTCGGGCAGGCAGCGGTTGTAGTGAAAGGTGTAAATGTGCAGCCGCGTTTTTTGGTTTTTTTTCCCCTCCTCCCTGTCTTTACTCTAAACTCCTCTTGCATCCATCACAGTGCATCGAAACAAGTTCGAGTGCAAAAACACAACTGAAAGCTTTGGTGAAGTGACCCAGCTGCGGCAGCCGCTGGTACTCCCACTGCTACTATTTCTACTAGTGCTCAATGAATGGGTCCAATGCCTTTCAAGTGCGCACACAGACACACGCAAAACAAAGTATCTTGGTTGTCAAAGCTGCACACTTGTTTACACTGAGATTATGATTTCATCTAAACTGCACAGCGGCTGGAGCAAGGACACCAACTCTCGGCCCGGAAAATGTACAATAAAAATCTCTCTGTCAAATTCACGGCAACATTTAGATCCACACAGCTGGGAGAGGGAGATGAGGAGCACATTTTCTAAGCTGGAGCTGGTAAACAACCACCTGTAGTTAAACCATAAAGATGCCCATAAAATAAATAATAATAATAATAATAATAAGTTAAAGTAGCATCAGTTAACATAGTTTCTTACCGTTTGCCATCCTCACGTCTGTCGCTTGGGACTGGTCTTTCTGGGTGTGTGTTCTGCAGAGTGGCTCAGACTTGGACAACTAACCTCATCTGAGCTGGTGTGCGACCTCTTATTTTGGGCCGAGGGGTCTGCAAAAGTAAAGTTCACCGTCAGTTATTAAAAAAAAAAAAAAAAAAAAACTGCCGAAAAGAAACAGATGGGGGATATAAATTATTTCCCACACATGCCCACCCCTTAAAATACAAATTCTTAATTATGTTCCCTTTTTAAACGCTGGTTATTAAAACGTATTTTTGGTGCAGCGCAGCCTGGCGAGCGAAATGCCAGCACCGTGCTCGGTGTGCAAGCCCCAGCCTGGCGACCTGCTGCATGCAAACGCTGTCGGGTGAAAACAGAGCAAACTGAGCTTCACATCTAGTACCGTGACATGCAGGTCTTTTCCTCAGCCCGGTGCACTGCTCCGTGCACTCCATCTGCCCCTCAGACCTGTCGGTGTCATCGCCCGGAGCCACCACAACACAGTTATGATTCCCATTTAGATCCACATTGTTATTCCCAGCGGAGCAGACGCCCTTCTCCCTCCGGTGCGGCCGGTGGTAGAAATCCGGGACTTCTCTGCAATCCACTAATTCCCACTGGAGCCTGTCGTTGGCCAGCGGCGTGTGATTGGCGAAGTCGAAGCCCCACTTGGCGGAGGCAGTCTCTTCCATCTCCCGCAAATGTCCCTTTAAATCCCTCTTTAACTCTTCGTGATCCACCGAGCCGAAGAGGCTTCTGCAGGCTGACGGTTTCGGGTGATCCGACACCCGGGGGTCCGTCCGCTCCAGCGTCGGGCTCCCGTTTGAAAGTCGAACATCTGACATTTTCCCCCCCGAAGAAAAGACACAATTTCTCAAACAGCCAGGAGCGTCCAGTTTTCACGAGAAAAAAAAAAAAAAAAAAAAACAACACACCGCTCAAAAACAACAGGTTATCCCCTCGTCGCTGAGCAAGATCCAAAACAAGCGTGAAATGACTTATGCCATGCATACGTCGAGCTGGAGACGGTAACGGCCGCGGTGTGGTGGCGCCGGCAGCGGGCTCCGCGGTCATCAAAACAAAGCGCACAGGAACTGAAGCCGCTCTGTCAATTTCGTCCCGTAGTGAGAGAAACTGCAGACAAACCTTCTCAGTACCCAATATGGCGATTGAGAGATGTACTTGGGATTGAGAGTGGAGCTTGACTTTAGGGGGGGGTGGTGGTGGTGGTGGTGGGGGGGGGGGGGGGGGGGGGGGGGTGGAGGGAGGGGAGGGGAGGGGGGGGGTGATTGACACACAGATCTATTTAAATGCGGAGAAGGCCGCTCATTGGTCAGAACGCCTAGGCCCGCCCACTTCTCTTAAGGTGGACCGGCTGGTTGCGACAGGCTGCAGCATCCAGCACGTCTGCATGTGACACTGGATGCAAGTTTGATTTCAAATTAGGATTGCTCTGGCAACGACATCATTAAAAATGAAAAAAAAAAAAAAAAAAAAAAATGCAATTTGGGCATGTCTCCGAAAAGTTTCAATTCAGTATTGTTTAATTATTGTTTGAGAGTGCATTTTTCAAAAATATACACGTTATAGATCTTTTTTTTTTTTTAACAATGAGAATAGATGTTCTGATTGGTTTATTCTGTTGTTTTTCATTTCAGCTACAAAATTACAAAAAGGATTATTTAGGCTACCTATGAAGGTTGCTGATAATAGTGATAATATTTAACATTAACTAGAGGGGAGGTTTTTAATGTAAAGATAACAGTCTTTAATTAATAAAAACAAGGCTAAACTTCAGGGTAGATTTTGACTAATGACATTGTCTTTTTTTAAATTTTATTGCCCCCCCCAGCTTAGCTTCCCTCCATTTACAGGGGACATATTTTTTCCTCTTGTTTTTTTTACTCTGAATCAAATATGTTTTAGACAGTTACAATACATAGAACAAGTATTTGTATAACAAATATAAAATCAAAAGACTGTCAAAACAATTTCCAATAAAATTTGGAAAAGTAAGTTGTGGAATTATTTTTAAATGTTGTTAGAAATGAATTGCTTGTGAGCATTCCACCTTAAAAGAGATGACATTTCTGAAAACGCAGACTGAAGCTTCAAGGTGTGGGTTCCCTGCTGAAGTAGCTACACCCCCCACCCCCTCCACCCATAAAAAAAATAAAAATAAAATAAGATATAACTATCCAATGATTGCCAATAAAACTCTACAAATACAGTAAAAGTGTATATTTGTAACATGGTATTTCCACCAGTAATCTGCAGCTGAGTGGGGTAAGTCAAGGTCAGCACACCCCAGACCCTGTCCTCATCTCCACCGGCCCCCAGGAGAAAAGGACAGGAACAGATTCAGGACTAAAAAGTCGTGCACATCTCCACATGTAAGAGTCTCTAAATGCAAAAAGAAAACTAAAATCCCAAAGTGGAAAACAAAGAATGACAACCAAAGGTCATGCATCCTGAAAATTAGAAATTGTTAGTTACACCACAGTGAAAACTTTGTACTTTCTAGGAAAATCTAATGCCAATCTTGAAAAAATATTCTGCTAATGGAAATATAAAATTTATTTCATCTAAAAATAATCTACAACCAAAATTAATTTGTTTTTGAATTTATCTAAAACCTCATGCTTTTCTTTTGGTTCAGTTTACACTTACCACCACTAAGGCAGAAAAAAATAGCCACAGTAAAACAGATGTTGGCCTTGTGCTCACATCAAATTGAAAGAAACACGATTTGCTTAAAATAGAACCATAACCTGTTTGCGAGAAATTATGCAATTTAATTTTACTGTTAGCAATTATTTACCTATGGGGTCACAGCAGGCTATGTGGTGCAGCTGTGGCTGCATGCAGCACCACCATGAAGACTGGGACAATGCTGCCCCCTAGTGTTCACTTTGCAAGACCTTTGTAGGAGTACATAGTCAACAGGAAACAGTCTTTATATCAAATCCTTTTAATATCTTAGCTTTTGATCAAGGTCACATTTGTACATATACGTATTTATATAACAACCACAGACATCACTAAGGGTTTAGGCCCCACCAAAACCTACTATGTTCCAAAATATCAGTCCATCCACATCTCCTCACTGACCCCGCTGAGGTGTAGTCGCCTACCTTCCCACTCAGTCCATTACAGTAAACTGGTCCTTTGTGAAAGCAGGCGATCTCAGAGACTGAGCCACTTGATGATGTAGAAGTTCCTCTTGCCCACCCTGAGCAAGGTAAGTCCGTTAGACAGGATGTGGAGTTTGGGGATCAGTATTTGATCTGGTTTGTCTGTCCGACTGTGGTTGATCCGAACTGCTCCGTCCACAACCATCTGGTACCTGCACACAGACATTTACACCGTCAGTTAGAACAGGGTTGGTTTCCTCTGCATAACCTGAATTAAAATGGTCAGGACTTCACTTTGCATTGCTGCAGAATACATCATGCACATGCACGCTTATCCATCTTTACGCACGCTGGATTGGAGCGTAGAATCTAACTTAATGATGGACATACTAATATAAACCCTGCAGTGCATCACACATCTGACAGATGACACAGTGCGGAGTGTTCACTAGACAATAAATGGCTTGAAGGGTTAATCTATTTGCCAAAATGATTGTCAATTAATTTCTGTTTATTGACTAATCATACACTGCATTACCTCATGTAATACCCCATGTATAACACTCTCAGTGATATATAAAGACAATCTGCTGACTGACGCGTGATTAGTCAACAGACAAAAAAATATTCACTGCCTCTTGTGAGGGTTTGCTACATTTGTTTTGTATCACTGTAAACTGAATATTTGGACTGTTTGAACAAACATGCAATTAGAAAATGTCATCATGGGCTCTTAAAAGGTGATGAACATTTTTTGCTTTTTTGATATCTTATAGATGTAAAGATTAAAGAAAAAAGAATTCACGGCTCCATCAATATCCATTCATCATATGAGTCTTGCTTGTACTTCCAGGTGCTGCCACCCAAATACAACACAGGTGAACTGAATTCCATTTGCGGTTCAGAAAGTGATGAACAATTAACCAGTCTCCAGATACGGTGGTGAACTGAGAGAGAAACCACAGAATATGCTGTCAACCGTTTTCTTTTCTTTTCTTTTGAATGCATAGTCACTATGAAAAACTAAGAGGGAGAGATTTGGGATCTTTAATTCACTCATTTACAGGTTCATATTTTTTCATGTAGTTTTTTTAATGAATTATTTAGACTGATGGTTGGCACTTTGCAACCTGGAACCGGATGTAAGGAGAGCAGGATTGAGGTGCCTACCCTCTGGGTCCCTCTGGGATTGCGTTGACTCTGCGGCAGGCGTCTATCACTGTGGTCCCCGGCTCCAACAGCAGCTCATGGAAGGGAGCCTCCCTGAAAAGCTCCTGAAGCTCCTCGTCACTCATTTCCTCCAAGGCCTGCACGCTGCTGTGGTACAGTGCGTTTGTACATCTGCAAAGATAGTATTAAATACGACTTAAATATGACTTTACCTCACTGAATAGGTGAATTATTCCCTCTGCAATAAGGTCAGAGGTCACAGGCAGCTACAGAACAGTGACCCTGGAGGTGTTAAGAATTTATTTATTCTCCAACCGACTGAATTCCTGCTACCTATAATAGTGTGACTAAAAAATAACTTTAATAAATTATGCTTCTGCTGACATTCAATAATATCAAATATCGCTATATATTATATACATTTTTCACAATATCCATTTTTTTTTTTCAGTTTTGCACAATGCTGCCGAGTCCCACCCTCATTTCACTACTTTGCTTACTGTACATTGTACCTTGGCATGTGACAAATAAAACTTTAAATGTTAGATGATTATAAATTATACATCATATATGATGATATCTGGGCTGGACTGTATCAAGATATTACATTTTGGATGTTGCCTGAGCCTAATGTATGTACCTGAAAGAAATATTCAAGAAAAACTATATTAAATAAAACAGAATTAAAAGAGATATACACACACACACATACAGCCCGTTCTGACCTCTTAGCACTTTCGAGGCCCTCCTTTCCATGCACCAGTTTCGTCACCTCTGCAGCCAGACGCTTATGTGCGAGGCGTTTACCTGGATCCTCTCTCTGCTGCTCCATCAGCCTCTCCACCTCTGCCAGAGGCAGGAAGGTGAACAGCTTCAGGTACCTGTGAAAAGACGACACAATGTTCCTCAGCGTCTTGTCACAGTGCAGAGAATACCTACAGTGGCTTCAGAAAGTACTGATTTTGTGTACACTACCTGTGTTGTCTATTTAAATTTAAATGGTTAAAATTCCCCACCAGTCTACGCTCAATAATACATAATGAAAAAGTGAAAATATATTTTCACAATTTTCTGCAAATCTGTTAAAAATAAAAAACTGAAATCTCTCATTCAGACCATGCTGTGGCACCCCGGCATCCTATTTGCTTTAACCTTCCTTGAGACGTGTCTAGAACTTGACAGAGTCCACCTGGGGCAAAACTAATTGTTCGACCATAGTTTGGAAAGGTACACACCTGTGTGCATAAGGTCCCACAATTCACACTACATGTCAGGACAAAAACTAAGCCATGAAGTCCAATAACAGCAAGTCCACAAAGTTTTGTGGTAAGGCACAGATCAGAGCAAGGCTATGATGTCATTTCTTAAGCTTTGAATGTTCCCAGGAGCACAAAGGCATCAATCATTGTGAAAGGAAAGACGTTTGGAACCAGGACTCTACCGTGAGTTGGCTGTCTGGACAAACTGAGTAACAGGGCAGGGAAGGCCATGGCAGCATCAAGCTATGGGGGCCTTCTCAGCAGTAGAGACGGGGAAACTGGTCAGAAGTGAGGGAGGACGAATGCAGCCGAATACAGGGAGGTCCTTGAAGAAGAAAACCACTCCAGAGTTCACATGATCTGAGACTGGAGCAAAGGTTCACCTTTCAGCACAACGACGACCAGGAAAACACTGGAGTGGCTTCAGGACTGACAATCCTAGAGTGGCCCAGCCACTTTGTCATTATTGATTATTGAGAGTAGATTGATGAGCAAAAGCTGCAATTGTATCTATGTACAATTAAATCTACAACACAAAGTGTGCAGCAAGTGAGGGGGTCTGAGTACTTTCTGTAGCCACTGCATATTTACAATATATCAGACTCCACCTCAAGGTGATGGGTCCTAAAAGCACCTGGTTATGAGCTGTTTGCAGATCTTACACACGCCTTTATCTTCACGTACCCTTCCACACTGCTGTCAGGCTGTCTGAGAAAGAACTGATAGAGTTCAAAGGGTGACGTCTTGTCTCTGTTGAGCCACACTGCGTTGCCTGCCGTCTTCCCCAGCTTGTCCCCGACAGAGCTGGTCACCAGAGGGATGGTCAGGCCGTACACCTCCTCACCACTCATTCTGCAGAGATACCAGGATTTCAACTGTTACAAGTCTAGTTGGGTACATCAAAACTTGTAAGTATATTGGTTCACACTGTTGAACTGCTGGTACCTTTTCTGCACATACATCTACATAACATTCTACTTTGAGTGGAATAGAAATGATATGATCATGATCATCGTGTTGATGTTTTAAAAAAATATGTTGTTAAATAAAAACTTAAAAAAAGCTTGGGTCTTATCAATTCTCACAACACATATTACATGTTCTGGTGTGTGCATTTACCATTGATCGCTGAAATAATAAAATAACAGAATTTTCAATGAGGTCTGGTACACAGGGTTCTCTCCATGTTGGTTGGACGAACATTTCCTTGTGAATGGACTCATGGCCCGACACCATGTTACCATACAGCAGGTTCAGGCGGCGGCAGTTGCAAGCTTACACTGTGCAAACAGCAGCTCATCTACTAAAGTAAAGTGCTCCTGGGTGGATTGGAAGTATGCAGAATTGAAGAGTAACTAGTAAATGTAGAGTAAATGTTTACTCGCATTTGCTGCTGTGTGTACATTTACCAGGGGTCAATGATACATTAAATTAACAGAATTCTCAACGAGGTTTGGAACCAAGCTCTCTCTCTCCCTCTCTCTCCCTCCCTCCCTCCCTCTCTCTCCCTCTCTCTCCCTCTCTCTCCCTCCCTCTCTCTCTCTCTCTCTCCCTCTCTCTCCCTCCCTCTCTCCCTCTCTCTCTCTCTCTCTCTCTCTACAAAAGAAACTATTGCCGCAGCAGTAACGCTGTGTACTGTTTTTAAGTAGGATGGACATTTACTTGTGAATGTACTCATGGCCAGACATCAAATTGCCCAGCTGGTCGGTGCCTCCGAGCTGAATCCTGCAGCCGTATATTTGGTTCAGGTGGTAGTAGTCGTAGGCTTGGAACACCTGGTAGGTGAACTCTGTCAGGCTCATACCGTCTGCGCTCTTCAGCCTGGACTGCACGCTGTGGCGGCTGAGCATGGTGCCCATCCTGAAGTGCCTGCCGGCCTCCGACAGAAAGGGCACAACGCCCCAGTCCTTGTACCAGCTCAGGTTGTTCAGTACAGTCACAGTTCCCATCTCTCTGGAGCTATCGTGAAAGTGTAGTTCGTGGTTGCTGAAAATCCTCTGGATGCTCTCCCTGATGCTGCGGGTGTTCGCCTCCACGGCGGCCGCGGACAGCCGCTCCCTCTCGCTCGTCTTCCCGCTGGGGTCCCCGA
This sequence comes from Trachinotus anak, assembly GCF_046630095.1. NCBI lineage: Eukaryota > Metazoa > Chordata > Actinopteri > Carangiformes > Carangidae > Trachinotus > Trachinotus anak. The sequence goes on along the minus strand of NW_027273853.1, from coordinate 7,523,895 downwards.
TTTGTGCCGTCGCCCCTCCGAGCACAGCGAGGACATGATGCCCGGCGCTTCGGAAGTGCAGCAGGCCGATGATAGCGAGCAGGTTGCCCACATGGAGGCTGTCGGCCGTGGGGTCAAAGCCGCAGTATACAGTCTGAGCACCGGACTGGAGCAGCCGAGGAAGCTGGTCCTGAGCTGCGTTTTCTGGGAAAGAGTCCTTCAGGACACCGCGTTTATTGAGAGAGAAGAGCAGTCCGCTATGTGCAGTGGAAGAGCAGTGAAATTCAGACCTTAGTCTGAGGTAAAGACCCGCTCGCCTGACGAGAACACAGGACCCATGCCGTGACACATAACAGCAGGTCCTCACCATGGACGCAGCCATGTTGGATGACGTCACAAGCAGACAGAGGAGGCGTGGACAGTTTGGTAAGAAAGCGCCCTCTAGTGCACTGGCCCTCTCTTGGTTGCAGACTTCCCCAAGTCCAATGAAAAGGGAAGAATGAACCGGGCAAAACGGGCACCTGCAGACAGGTATGTCAAGCACATGCCCGATTAACCAATTTTATAATAATAAACCTTTTTATAAATAAGTTTAACTTCACAAACTATACACACATTTAATCTGGATCTGTGGGTCTGGGGCCCAGGAGCAGTCTGCATCTCTGATTTGATAATCCGGTCACAGTTATCTGCCACTAAAGCACAATATCTGGCAGAACAAGGGCCTTAATGCGGGCCCTATTAAAATTCCCTGTCTTGAGCTCTGTCTTTATAATAAATGTGGGATTTTCTGAGATCAACACATGTAGACCTGTTGCCATGACTATAAAACATCACTCAACCAAAACTCGGTATGTGCACTTCACTACATTGTACAAAGGCAATGTACTTTAGTTGCAGGATTGACTGCAGACCAATAGATGGCGAATTTGCATCAGGTTCAGATGACATGACAGAACTCAGCGTTTCTAGATGTAATTTTGTCTGGAAAATTCAGTCTTGCAAAGACAGCTACAGTAACCTTGTTTAGCCGGTACAGGAAAAGAGGGTGGTACAGAACAGTGGATTTTAAAATCATTTTATTTTGAAATCCATTCAATGTCAACTTGTTTCATTGTTTAAATGACTACATATACATTCATCAAACATTTACAGTATTGTTACCAAGCCACAGTACACATTAACAACACATCCAAAGACAGCCTCTGCTGTCTCTTTGCATGACACTAGATCCACAAAAACAAACTCCAGGAAGAAAAATAAAAATCAAATATCTAATTCTTATGACTGCTGCCCCCCCCCCCCCCCCCCCGGTAATATATATATATATATATATATATATATATATATTATTCTGTCAGTTTTGAAAAATAAAAATACGGTAATATTAATCAATATTGTTGTTGGTGTTTGTGTGCTGTAAGGCAGAGCACTAATACGTTTATTCCAGAGGGAATAAGAGAGACAGATAGAGTAAGATGGAGGAACAGTACCTTTCTATGTCCTGAGCTAGTTCACCAAAGGAAGACTAGGTTTCCCTGATACAAGTTAAAAAGTCCCTTGTCAATTCAACACAAAACAGACATTCCTAAGGGAAAGCAGACATCACAAATTTACATGATTTCTCCTCCACAGCCTGGCTCTTGGGTTTCAACCATTTTCTGTTCAGCTTTTTAAAAGTCTGTCCTTTCTTTGAAGCAAACCCTTCGCTGTTACTGTAAAATGAAGCTTCAATAGCACTTTTGAGCCTCTATCTTACTGTAGTTTACATAGGATATTTTCCTAAATCTGCTGTGACATCATTTCCTCTCTGCGTGGCCCTATTGGGTCACCAACAGCTAAATCTAGCCGAGGACACCAACAGTTTACAAATCTAAAAGTGTGTGTGCGCAAGTCAAGTTTTTTTTTTTTTCTGAATCTCTTGTGTTGTATGGCATGGGCACACGCTAAGGCACAGATTGTTTGTGGTTAATCCCCCAAGCGTACTTGGGAACACCCAAGTCCCCGGAGTCTGCAAGGGGAAAAAAACCCGAGCTGCGTTCAGTGAATTCTGCATGTGGGACTGACATTCTGTGAGAAGATACAATAAGTAAGAGGCAGCTTGAAGAGTCGGTAATCTACTCATGGCATAAGAAATGTTAGGTGAGTTAGTACAATATAGCAGCGAGTGAGGAGAAAAAAAGTCAGACAAAAAAGCATGACAAAATCGGATTATACAACAATATATACTGCATTTTCATTACTGCATCTTCTTTACTGTAATAGCATATGATGTGATGGCAAATTATGAGTGCATTCACTGTGTCTATTTGACCAGAAGAGGTGTGTGAACAAAAAAAAAAAAAATGAAGGGTGGTTTGTTCAATATGAAGAGGCAACTGATAATAATGATGAAATTCTGTGCATATGTTAATTACCCCATTTGTTTTGTTTTTTTAAATGCGCAACCTGAGAAGAGAGTATAAAAAGCGGAGAGCAGTATTGTATGATCAGTGCTGAGTAGCTCGACCTTTCAAATGATAAGTGTAGTTTTCATTGTATTCAGAGATCACGGAGGTCAAGCTTTGTGAGCTATCATGACCCTGCACAGCCCTTGTATGATTCATAAGAGCATAGTCTACAGATAAATGTTCGTAAAGTACAGTTGAAATGAAACCGAATGCATATTGTAGGCGTGACGGTTCTCTTTCTGCAAAACAGCAAATTAACAAAAGGAATGTCCCCCGATGGGATTCAGATCTACGGTTATTCAGATGACCACTTGCCCTATTACCCTCAAGTCGATTTACACTGCACTCTTCAATCATGCCATTTCCAATAAACAATGATCTGATTTAGTCATACATATATACTTTAGTATAAAAATATGATCCAATACAATTAAAACACAATTATGTGGCATTTAAGCAAAAAAAGAACATACAGTACATAACTACACTTGCTGTAGAATTTCAAACATTTACAAGTTTTCTTTACCAAACGGAGGAATACAAAAGTTGATCATCATTAGTACCTTGTATACCTCACGAGTTAAAAGTCGGGACAGGCAGTCGGTGTGATCATTTCAGCCATGTACAGTACTCTCTGTTTATACAATGTGATGTCATTATAAACACAAGGTCCGATTTCTCATGACTGACTTTCAATCAATTCATGATTTCCAGGAGATTTGGTAGGATAAGCAGGTGGGGGCAGGTGGGGGCAGGTGGGGGCATTCTCTCACAGATCCACATATATGATCCAAACTATCAAACATGCATGTTTTCACCATCAGCATTTCTCCTGTACTGTAGGTCTTCTGTGTACCATGTTAATTTCTTTCTTTTTTTTTTTTTTTTTTGTTTTTTTAACAAAAGGCAGCATGATAACAAAATACAGGCGCGGCCTTTTCCACATCATAACAGATAAAGGACAAAAACATCTGAATGATGCCATATGGAAACACATTTGGTCTTCATCCATCACTATATACTTGTCTTATTGTGAAAAGTGTCCAGACTCATTTTTTTTAGCTGTTTAAAAAAAAAAAAAAAGGTCTGACTGGCTCTTTACCTCACTGACTGAATCATATAAGTGCAGATGGCCACATGCTTGTGTTTGCCTTTTGTCTCTTGGTTTGAGTGTTTGACCAACACAGAATCCTTTTCAAATGACTTGTAAAAGAACTTGTAACTGTTAAAGTCTCGATGGAATCTGTGAGGCCGTACCATTGTGATTTTTTTCATTTGCCATCTTATAAAAAATGTGCACAGAAGACCCCTGAATCTTAATCGACTGCATGTGTTGTGGGGACCAAACAGAGTCAGTGAAACACAACAGACGGCAGAAGGACTGACAGGAGAACGAGGAGAGAGGCAGCATGACTACTTGAAAGAAACTGAGACGTAATTTTGAGGAACGGGGGCCTCAGTGAGTGAGAAATTAAGAAACAGATGAATTCATTTCCAGCAAATCCGTCCTAAGTCTGCCTGTATTAAGGTCGTAATGCGGTTTATCTTGGTCTTAGCCCTTGAATACCAGGACACAAAACAGGATGGAGTGCCAAACGTCTGTGCATGTGTTTTGCAAAAAAGGCATTCAACAGAGGTCCAAGTATAAAATAGTGTCTTATTAACATATCACAGGCATGTTTGTGCTTGTGGTGCGTGCACACAGTGAATCTGTGCCTGTGGCCACTTCAGTCTGCAAAAACTTTATCCTGAAGTGTAAAAAAAACATACTATAGCCTGAACAGTTTGTGTACACGCTGAGTAATAAGTGATGATAATCCATACCAAGTCTTGATGCTGCCTTGTTTGGAAGAGAAAGATGTTGATCGTTTCAAAAGTATGGCTTAGACGGCTTACAGCACAAATAAATGATTACGTTCAGGAGCCTGGTGACAGTTGTGTCTCTGGGTTTAAAAAGGTGGAGGGCTGGTGCATGGACAACCACCCTTTATTGGTAGCCAATTTGGCTGAGGCTGCCGTGCTTAAAAACGGTATCATTCCTGTCCTAATGTTGCTGCTGCCACAGAAGTCATTTGGGTGCTGTCAACTGAGAAGGTATATGGCTCTTTGCTCTTTGACATCAGTATAAAAATGTACTGTCAAACGTACTGCTGGAGTGACGACTATCAGTTCGCTTTCTTTCCTCGTTTTTGTTAAGGGTCAGGATAAACATGGAGGTCACCTCAAGGACTTTAAGTTAGAATTTAGTGTTTTTATCCAAGAGTTTGGTCTGAGATTGCATACACTGGTGTCTAAACAGGGGCTCAATCAGTTGTACATCTCATCTTTGCATACACGACATCTCTGCCTGGGAACGTCCACACATTGGAGCAGAGAGCACTGTGAGAGCACAAACCACGAGAATCATCGGCTTCTTGCTTGGGCCTCTTGTGCTTGACCAAAGCTAACTCTTGCTGGTGGGGAAGGGTGGGGGGGGTGGGGGGTGGGGGGTGGGGGGGGGGATTTAGTGGTTCAACCCTAGCTTATGGAGGACTACTTCTTCTTCTTCTTCTTCTTCTTTTTTTTCTTCTTCTTCTTCTGTCCCTGAAAAAAGGAGATGGTTTGTAGAGCGCTTCTCCTGGCTATTCATCCACAGTCCTCAGTACATGTCTCTGTAGATCTCCTGCAGCAGTGGGTGCAGCGAGGTGTCCTCTGTCTTTTTGATCTCCTGCACCAACTGTGCGTGCTCAGTGACGAGCTGCCGGAGGTCAGCCAGTTTCTGCAGCAGCTTGGGGAAGAGGAAAGCGTCGTCTGGATGATTGGCCAGCAGATGGAGCTGTAGCACCTGCACAATGCTCTCCTGCATTCGCTCGATGTGCGCCACATTCACCAGGCCTGGTCGGTCTAATCACAGTGGAGGAGAAATTCAGTTGAGTGACACTCTTCTGATAGAGTAAAATCAATAGAGAGCAATTTCAGTATGCCTTTACAATTTCTGCAATTTGTATAATTTGAAGCATTTGTTTTAAGTAAAAGCTTTCAAAGAGCAAGCAGAAGATGTATTTTTTCATGCAGCAAATTAATAGATTTATTTATATATAAGCAGTGTATAAGCAGTGTTATTTTTCCTGCATCCTCACCTCCACAGCAGATGATAGCGGCCACAAACAGAGCCAGGTCACTGTCGTCAAGCTCCAGCGAGTTAAACTTCATGGCAAACTGGAACTTTGGCTCCATCATGTCACTGAACGGACGCCGCAGGCTCTTGAGGAATTCCCTGGTGATGAAGCCCGAGCCGTACGCTACAAGGAGCCCGTCCTTGTTCATACTGGAGGCGAGCATGGCGAAGAGAGCCTCGTACACTCCGTATTTCAAAAGAGTCACCTGATCGTTGAGGTCCAGGCTCGAGAACCCAGGGACAGACTTTGCAAACTCTGTGAGCTCTGTGACGGTTTCCACCGATGTGCACTGGCAGCAGTGGAAAATCCGAACCTCTGCCTCCCTGTCCTTCAGCACTCCCGCAGAGCCGACCATCTTGGCCACCAGCGTCTGCTCTGCCAGCTGGAGGGTCTCCATGTCATGGATGACGAAAGGCTGTGGACAGTGGAGAAAGAGATACTTTCATAAGCTGTGTGTGTGACGTATGGTTGGAAATGTGTTTCTAATTGAAAGGCAACATAGTCAGTACAGTGTGTGCTGTGATTTTGGCCTACATAAATAAACCTGACCTGGCTCAACTACATAAATATGGAAAAAGCTTAATCAGCAAAGAAAAACTGTAGTGACTGTGGTGTTTACACATAGTTTTTACTGGAAGGAGAGCCTGAGCCCAGAGCCCTTATTGACACTTGAATATTTCCACAATGACATAATTACTCTCCTTGACCCTGCAGCTATATAATTATAGATGACACTCAAAAAAAAAAGTTTCAGTTGTAAACAGTCTAGAAATATTATCATAGTTAATGTTGAAAGAGAAGAAGGCTTGCCAGGGCAAACTAAAATGTCAAAAATAATAGGGCAGTTCATCTGAAACTGACAAATGAGTCTTTCATGACAAAAAAGACCTGCACAAAATCCTCATAATGTCATTAGACAGATGGGTATGTTAATGTAAGCAGCTCTGAATAGCAGTGATTGGTTCTAGCTAATAGGTGTTTTGAGCTGTATCACTGCTCCAGCGTCTGATGAGCAGCTACACCTGCTGCTGCTCATCTGACTCATGAACGCTGTGCTAATTGTGGGCTAGCGTAGCGGGGGAAAGTATGAGGAACATTACGCCGGGCTGTCTCTATGTTAACACAACATCTGATTATCAGGTAACTTCTACCAGATTGTTTATAATATATAATGTGGTATCGCAATCAGACAACACAACCAAATGTACCTCTGAACAAGGTGAATGTCAAATTTTCTATAATGATACAATGTTGAAGAAGTATTCATCTTCGTTTCAGAAAGCTTTGAAGCAATGTTGCAGCAAAACTGCTGACACAGAGATGCACGCTGTGCACAGTGAGTGAATGACTGTAGTTTTTCTGATGGATACACCAGGCTCACAGTCTGACCTGATGCTATGTGATCCTGCAGAGGCAAAGAAGCCCAAATCATCATCCTGTTGTTACAATAACCTTAGAGATGACCTTGGTACTAAAGTGGCTGGCGAAAAGTGAAAAGCCCGCAGTCCTTGTAGCCTCCTAAGATTTGCTAATTTGCTGAAAAGCTGATAAGATTACTCCCCCTTTTTATGTAGTTATATTTTTTTTTATAGTTATTCTGAAAGCAGAGCTAGGGATGCTTCACTGATAGTGCTACACTTTAGCTGATTATCTGCTGCAATACATTTGAGAGAGCAAAGTGGATCCATTTAGCCTTAACAGTACGTGTTATATGCTCCAGAAGCTGTATGAACAAAATGCTGCACCATCTCCAAAAGACTACAGCATTCTGAGAAGCAAGAGAGTGACAAGTAGCCAAAAATGACAACAGCTGTTAAGTTGTACTTGGGCACAATGATGCTTTGAGCTAATGTCACATGTTCACAAGACTAACATGCTGAATTTTAGCAGGTATAATGTTTACCATGTTCATTATCTTCGTGTAGCATGTCAGCATGCTAGCATTTGCTAATTAGCGCTAAACCCAAAGTACAGCCATTGCTGATGTAAATGTCATTAGTTTTGTATGTATTAAGTCATTTTTTAAAATTTTGACCCGATGATGTCACCAAATGATGAAGGTCAGGACATGAGCAGAGTAGGCGTCATCCTCTGGGGACCATGAATTTCTGTGTGTGGTGGACAGTGTGGTGGAAAGTGGTGGACAAACCAAATGGCTGACAGTCCAACACTGCCGTAGAGTATCACTGCTAGCATGGCTAAAATCTATTTATATCCTCGTTATGATTTGAATAATCAATAAGGATTATTATTATTATTGTTATTATTATTTGTTCTTTTAAGTAATGTTTTGGCCATTTTATGTCTATTATTTGATAGTACAAGAGTAGAGAGCCAGGTAATGGGCAGAGAGAAGGGTATGACATACAAGGAAGAGTCTGGCCGACCGGGATTATTCTGCTCAGAGCATTTGCACTCACGTAGTAATAATGATTATTAATCCCAATCTTAGAGATCAGAGCTATAATTATTAAAAGACTCAATGTTTTATTCACTAATAAACTATGCACAGTACAGTGCAGCAACAAGAGCTTGACATTTCTTTAGCTGCTTTTTTTTCTTTTTAAAAGGGACTAAAAACATCCTGTCAAGGCTGTACACTGCAAAACCAGTTGAGTCAGTCAATAAAATTACCTGTACACAAATCAGGGCCAACACTGACACAATTATGCCTCAGTCTTTCTCCCAGATGTTGAGACTGATGAGTCAATCCCGATGGAAATTTTCTGTCTCTGTTACAAGAATAACCTGGATACCTGAATAAGTTCACACCTTTTTATTTTTTATTTTTTTACAAGGGTGATTAACCATTTGATAGTTTTGAACAATTATTTTTTTTTATATCATCTGTCTTCTTGCAACAGTGCCCTGGGCATTTTAAAACATTGTATCACCTGAATATGCCGTACAATTTCAGAATCAAAGTTATGTTACATGTTTGCATGTGTACATAGAGCTCTGGCAAAAGGTGCGATATGATTTTCATGGGAAGTTCATTCTTGTATAAAAGTGCTGTGCTTAAAAATCCAATGTGTTTTTCCAACTGACTGCTTCCCAGCCTGCAGAGCCCAGAGCCTCCCTCATGGCATCCATTTGGAAGCTTTGATCTCCAGAAGAAGTGAGGAAGGTCTGTGTTTGAACATTGGGTGTGCACTTGGACTGACCTGTTGCTCTTGACCAATTTCACACCTACACACATCCATCCATGGAATTCACCACTCTGAGCTGCTGTCCCTGACCCTCCCCTTTTGCTGACCCCTTTCCTCTGATGAAAACAAAGCGTTAGAAACGAGGCTGCGAGGGAATATTTTTGGTGGGATCAGGAACGGGTGATGAAAAAGAGCACAGGAATGGAAGGAAACAGGAGGTGGCGGGCGAAGTGATGGGCTCATACACTGGCTCTTTATACAGTTTCCGTGCAAACAGACATTTCCTTGTCCAGTTTCTGTGTTGGCTTGCACTACTGATTGAGCAAGTTATTTCTGTCATTGCCTGGCTGCACATAATCTCCGAGGTAGTGGCTGCCAGGTCATATTGAGACACCAGCTTGATTGCAAATTTTCTGTGTGCTCAGAATGACTTAAAAATAGCTCCAATGGGGAAGGAATAAATTAAGTTTCAAGACAGCATGACTTTGACCTGTGAGGAAACTGGTAATGAGGAGAGCCATGACTACGCAATCCAAACACACGCACACACGCACACACATATACACAATACTCAACATACAGGGGTGCTGGTCTTGCCAGTGAGAATGGTTCGAGCCTTGGCCTTGTTCATGTTGAAGTTCTTCAGGTAGGCCTCATAAATCTGCCTCGCCAGCGTCTTCTGGTCAGCTATCTGAGGGTCTTCCACCTCCCTGTCCCCCGTAACCATCTCCGCCTTCAACTTTAGCTTCTCCGACTGGGGCATCCGACCAAAACGGATGGCTGTGGACAGCAGAAAGAAAGTCAGACTGAGATGACAGAATTTGCGCCAGTATAAATCTGAATTTTGTAGAATCAAATACAGAGATAGATAAAAGCTGCAAAGATTATTACTGTAAATGCATTAAAAACATCTAATATTACATGTATTGTGTTTATTGTGAAAATCAAAAGGCCATGCAACAGAACATGGAGAAAACTACTGTGTAAGGACAGTTCACACAGAGAGCTTTAAAACTAAGCCAGTCTTGGAAAATGTAAAATACCTTGAACTCCACAAAACCACAATTATCACTTATTCCAGATGCTGAAATATGGAGGAATCATTTTCAAAATCTCTACAAAGACACCCCATGAAGTAAAACAACTCCAAGTCAACATATCAGCAAAAAAAAAAAAAAAAACATTAAGTGTTTCCAAAACTATTAAATCCTTCCAAACAAAGCTTGTGGAGCAGTAGCAATGAAAAGTTCAAAAATAGCATCACTGGAAACACAAAAGGCAGTTCTTGGACCGTTTTCCTGACACCTGGTGCCAAAAGCCTTTTCCCCCCTGAGTCTATGGATCTGAGGACAGTACCCTGCTGTATTCTAAATAAAGAATTCATCCTTGACAGGCATAATATTATAATCTGTCATTTCTGGCATAGAGTCTGTCATTTCTTATGAATGGACCAAAGTGCAGCTGCAGGCCTTAATTTCAAAGTCAGAGAAGTTAAAACCTCATTTTAAAAACATGATTTAGTTCCTTTGGTTTTTACAAGTGGACGGCAGCAGCAAATAGAATAAAGCCTCACACTAAATCCAAAGAAAACAGCCTTCACAAGAGTCCCATCTCCCATAAAGAGGCCAAGAGGTCAGGAAAACACAGACCAGCTCACCACAGAAGACTCTGTCAAAGATAAAAACATCACTTACGTCTACTTCAGTTTCACAGAAAGTGTCACTCTAAAATAACCTCCGACTGGTCTCTGCTCCCTTATTAAAAAAAACAAACAAAAAACACTTGAGATATAAATCTGATTAATCTGATCTGATCTGGGCCCAAATATTTCATTGTGTGATTGAATCCTGCTTCTTGAAAGAACATCTGTTCATCAGCTGGAGCTCAAATTGAATGACATTAAATCCAAAGTACGGGGTCCACACATCTCCACTGGATGGGATAACACAAACCTTTTGTGCAGCATTCCATTGCAATATTAGACACACGCCCACCAAAATGAAACACAAGAGCATGTAAGGAACAATAACATTGATATCCATTAATAATTAATTCACATTCACAAACAGGCACTGAGTTTTTTGACCCACCTAAGTTCTCTATTTCAAAGCCCCTGAGGTCCAAACTCTGAAGTCAGTAAGGCACAAATGAAACAGAATCACTGTCCATTCAATAAAACACATAAAAGGACTTTTGTTTTAATGTATTAGAGCTATAGGAAATTATGAATGAACACACAGGGTTACTAGACATTACTAGGGGTTTTTGGAAGTGGGCAGCGGTTGAGTGAATTGTGCGTCAACACCATGCAAGAGTTGTTTTTCTATGAGAGGCTGCTGGCATCTCTCAGACGGCCTGATCCCATTTGACTAATGAGATTAGAGGTGAACTGTTTTTAACCCCTCCTCACCAATCTAAAAATCTGAATATGCACAAGCTGGTGTGCACACACACACACACACAAACCTCCCTCTAACAACCCAGCATCCAGCTACACTGACTGCCTGTATTTACAAGACTATAAAAGCGTGAAGGGAGATCCGAGTTCCCTGTTTTCCAACGGGCCACCCGCTGATGAAACAAATCCAGGCGTACTGAGCAGGACTGAGCAGGGATGAGATGCAGAGCTAGCAGACAGCATGAAGGCCCATTAGATTACTGCTCACAAAGTGGATGGTTCATCTGAAGCTGGTAAAGCTCCACGGCAGTCGCCTGGGTGGGAGCCAAGTCTAATTAAGATGAGAGGAAGTGAGTGATCCTAAGCTGAGCATAAGTCCATTTCCTAAGAGCCGGTGTGAGCAGATGAGTCTGTGTCTCAAGTTGGGAGGGTGGCCAAAAGGTGGGAGGGCGACAGTCTGTCATTCAGTTGAATCATCTGTTTGTGTCTGATATTCCAGCCAATAAACACATCCTTCACTACAGTCAGACTTATTATTGCTCTGGATCTGTTATTTACTCACTAACTGGTGATGTGTTTATCACAGTGCGTCTTGTCAGTGTGTGAGATCTGGCGGATCATTAAGTTGCCGGATTCAAGAAACTTTTTATCACTTGTTTGTTGTGTGATAATAAAAGCACCATGTTGCTGCAGCAACAGCAGAAAAAGGGGATGTTTGCATGTAGGTTACTCCTGAAATTAAGTAAAGCACATGAGTAATAAAGTTTCACCCAAGGAAATTTTTGTGGAGTTAGACAAGCTTGAGTGGCCTCACCCTTGGCTATAGTGTTTTAAATTTGAAAATTCAATTTCAAGATCTTGAAGCATCTTGAATTAAAAAAAATAATGTAATCATCACATCTTTACTGTCCACTTTAGAATAAAAGCATAAAACACCACCCCATCCGACACTGCCAAAAGAAATCAAAAACCGAACCGAAGAAACAAATAAATGTACATTTTGTGATACTAAGCCAGAATCAGTTGCACATTTATGTTATCATTGCATCTTCTCAACTAGGTTTTGGACAAATACACAGGATTGTGTGTTCATTAAATAAAACAGTGCATCCAACTGTAACAAAATCTGAATGCAAACATAACTCACTGTGCTTTATTGTAATTTTTAAAGGGTCAATTTCACATATTTCACATAAAGCTTCTTCCCCTTTAGGATGATGTCTCAATTTTTCTTAATGCATAAAAAAAAACCATTCCTGAACCATTTTCAATAAGGAACATCCAGAATTGTCAGATTCAACTGGAATCAATCGGCAGTCGATGCAAACCGAACGACAAACCCCCAAAATTAGCAGTTCTGTGGTCCTGTGGTATCTTAGACCACCAGACCTCAGAAGATCAGGTTGCACTTGCATCTCAAATCTCCTTCCTCCCCCTCTACAGTTACATTTAGGCCCATGAAACTCAATACACAATAAACCATGAGAGGAAGTGCAGTGGACAGAAATACTGCTACTGCCGAGCTTTAAGGCACTATCATTATCAAAATCCAGGCTATGCCTTAAGGAGGCATTGGAAGGGCCCTCAAGTCAATAACCCCCTGAGACAAAATGAAGACACTCAGTCCAGCCTCCGTATCCACAAGTTCACTGCCACCAGTGTGGAATATCTGCAAAGTCTGCACAGTCTATATGTAAACCCAGCGATTACACACTGACCTTCTTCTTGCAGAAATACACTGACAGCACAGCAAACACATGTAACTGCCCCTGACACACACACACACAAACATCATCTCCTAAATCTATATCAGAGCGTTTTATTTTTTTTTTTAGAACATTGACCTTGGCCAAGGGTCAGCATGCCATGTTGTATGTTTACATAGAGTACACAACATTCACCAGAATCTCATACTTTGACCTCAATATTCCTGTATTCCAAACAGAGATAAGCAGCGCTTGAAGATGGAGGCTGATGTAAGGCATTAAAGAAAGACTATGTTTTGTTTCTGGGTGTTAACAGATGTTCTTAGTCACACACACAAGACTGACAGAGTCTAGGTTTGTGTTTGTCAGACTCTAAGCATGAGGAATGACTGCTGTAAAACTAGGGTTTCTTTTAGTGTCAAAATAAATAGAACAGTAAGGAAGATTCACTTATTAAAGGTCCTATTCCTGCATTACATGGCAATGTTTGATATTACATGGTAATAATTATTATTTTGACATCTTGGATTATTTTTGACTCTTATATGTTCAGGTGTATCTGCACAGATGAGCAGACTGTCAGTGACCTCCATAGGTTTTTGCAGGTTGGAAATCACATGATCAGGTGGGTCTTTCCTCCTGATTATGTGACTCATGTCTGCACCAAAAGGGTTGAGTGGGTTCAGCCGCTGCCTGATACCACTGTAGCGCTACAAAGTCTACAGACACACACAGAGATCATGTTCTGTGGCTGAGCTGTAGATCTTGTCTGTTTCTACGGAGAATACAAATGGTTTAAATTTCGAAATGGGTTTATTCTGCAGAACAAACACACACACACACACACACACACACACACACACACACACGCCTGGAGTAGTCTTGAGTTAGTGATTTGCCTCAACATGCAACTTAACACCCAACTGTGGTGTCAGGTTGCCTTACTTGTACTAATTATGTGCGTACGTGCCTGTTCAATCTTTCTTGGCGTCTGCACAAATGTGGTGCTCGATTAAGCAGTGTGTATTTACAAGTAACAAGAACCATGACATCTATGTGTGTGTGTGTGTGTGTATGTGTGTGCTGAGTTTTAAGCATTGCCCAGACCTGCCCTGCCCTGTACGACTCACCGTTGTGGGACATGCCCACTGACAGGCACTTCTGAAAGCGGCAGTATTGGCACTTGTTGCGGTTCTTTTTTTGGATCTTGCAGCGTCGCACACACTTGTCGTATTCCAGCTTCAGACGGATGGTCCGCCGAAAAAAACCCTAGAGGAACGAGAGGAGGGGGGGGGGGGGCATGAAAAATGTGAACACTGCTCACATGAAGCAAAGATGTGATTGCTGTTAATATGAAATGTAACAGCGTCTAGTAAATATTATGCAACCAGTTTCAGGATCCAGAAAAAAAAATATTGACCAACTCTTTATTAAGAAAGAAGCCGTTAGAGAAGCAGCTATTTACTCCCCTGTGAATGGTGCATGACAATATCAGATGCACAGTTTCACCATTAGTCTGTCCTCGCTTACACAACCTTGACAAAAAAGACACATTTAACTCTGGCGAGGAAGAGATGGACCGAGTGGCATACTTGCGGTTGGCTGGAGGGAAGAAACATGGCCTGGGGAATTGCTTAATAACATATTTATCCAAAACTGTCACCCTGTGTGCCAAAATACATATATTTATACAGACCCACACGCAGTCTGACACACACACAAAGGGTCATAAAATACAACATTACATAGAGTTACACAGACATGCTACTACCACGTGAGCACATGTTAAGTAATTCTGACCGACTCTCACCCACTAACCCCCAGCCTCACACATGCACATAAAACATTGTGACATGAAGCCAGGACAGAATTAGAGTTCCACATGGACTTCATGCCAACTCCGCTTGTGTCCACTGTCGTAAAGGATAAGTGTGTTTACATCACAGAGGTCAGTCTCCTCCTGTTACTGTCTCATGACCAAATAACATGCAGATGAGTGGGTGTTTGTACAATTCGCGACAGTCCTGATGAAGCACGTTAACTGGGTTATCAAGTGTTAATAAACAACATTTACCAATGACTAAGACTATTTAGTCTATTTTTTAACTTTAACTCTGATTGTGGCTAATTTAGTCATGAATGTTCAATGCTGTGAAGTAACAGCCGAATTTCCCCTTTTCTTTTCCATCATTCCCACTCACTTATACTGGCTCATATTTGAACAGTACACCTGCTAAATTACTCATCTGATATATTTCAACTTCAGGAGGTTGACCACAAGGGCTGCAAAGGAGACATTGGTAGTGTCCTCGAAATCTAGGCAAAAGAAGACTTCAGTGTTTCTGACTTTGGAGCGTTTGAAAAGCCTTTCCGATGGACACTGCTGCAAGTCCGATCAAGAAACGTTGACTTCACTTTATCCAGCTAATGTTGCAAGAGGGGCTTTGCTGTTACCCTTTGGCACTTCATAGGTTACATCTAGATAGATGTGCCTTTAATGAGTCCCTCCTAAAAGCTAAACAAATGCACCTTGACTTTTGTGATAACCTGTTGTTTTACAGCCTGAAAACCTCACCTTGCACAGGTCACATAACACTGACTCTGCCCTGTGGACTGACCAAGGCTTTCGTTTAGTTGATATAACTCTGCATTGATACATGAATGTGCAATGTTCGCAGCTATATGAATATTGAGACATAATCGTTCTGCTGCTGCACACACTTCCACTCTGATGGGAATATTTATGACATGATGGAGTTTATGTATCACTTCCTGATATTCATACTCCCACTGCTGCTCTGGCTCACACATTCAGCTGAACTATGGATTTACAGGGCTTAGGAAAGTCTCTCACTTCAGGAGCCCACCTTTCCTTCAGTGTTTTCCCTTCATTGACAAAAAAATTATACACCAATCAGCCATAACATTATGACCACTGACAGGTGAAGTGAATAACACTGATTATCTCATTACAATGGCACCTGGCAGTGGGTGGGATCTATTAGGCAGCAAGTGGCCATTTTGTCCTTGAAATTGATGTGTTGGAAGCAGAAAAAATGGGACTTTGACAAAGGCCAAATTGTGATGGCTACATGACAGGCTCAGAGCATCTCCAAAACTGCAGCTCTTGTGGGATGTTCCCAGTCTGCAGTGGTCAGGACCTACCAAAAGTGGTCTGAGGAAGGAAAACTGGTAAACTGGCGACAGGGTCATAGGCGGCCAAGGCTCATTGATGCACGTGGGTAGTGAAGGCTGGCCCATGTTGTCTGACCCAATAGAAGAGCCACTGTAGCTCAAATTGCTGAAAAAGTTAATGCTGCTTCCTATAGAAAGGTGTCAGAACACACAGTGCATCTCAGTTTGTTGCGTATGGGGCTGCGTAGCTGCAGACGGGTCAGGGTGCCCACACTGTCTACTGCCAAAAGCACCGACAATGGGCATGTGAGCATCAGAACTGGACCACGGAGCAATGGAAGAAGGTGGCCTGGTCTGATGAATCACGTTTTCTTTTACATTATGTCGACGGTCAGGTGCATTTGCGTGCTGACCTGAGGAAGACATGGCACCAGGATGCACTATGGGAAGAAGGCAAGCCCGCGGAGGCAATGTAATGTTTTGGGCAATGTTCTGCTGGGAAACCTTGGGTCCTGCCACTCATGTGGATATTATTTTTGACGTGTACCGCCTACCTAAACATTGTTACTGACCAAGTACAGCCCTTCATGGAAACAGTATTCCCTGACGGCAGTGGCCTCTTTCAGCAGGATAATGCGCCCTGACACACTGCAAAAATGGTTCAAGAATGGTTTGAGGAACACAACAACAAGTTTGAGGTGTTGACTTGGCCTCCAAATTCTCCAGATCTCAATCCAATTGAGCATCAGTGGGATGTGCTGGAAAAACAAGTCCGATCCACGGAGGCCCCACCTCGCAACTTACAGGACTTAAAGGATCTGCTACTGACGGCTTGGTGCCAGATACCACAGCAGACCTTTAGAGGTCTAGTGGAGTCCATGCCTGGACAGGTCAGGGCTGTTTTGGCGGCAAAAGGGGGACCTACTCAATATTAGGTGGGTGGTCATAATGTTATGGGTGATCAGTGTATGAAAGAACACGGACCACTAACACGCCAGCACAGTCTCTGAAACACATACACAAACCCCTCAAGTGACACTATCTTTGTCCTTTACTGGCTCTTAAAAAACAGCCTTGGGTTGTTCTTCAACATGACTGGTAAACAATTAACTGAAGGATTATTGGGCGACCACATGTGAAGGCTGAGCCTGGGATTTCTGATGCTTTTAGGAGTTATCATTAGTCACAAGACACACGGCCTCTGGATTTCTGGCCTGGCACGTCCTACTTTCTTCGGTGTTATACTCCCAAATGTGATTTACGGTGTTGAAACCGGTTAATGTGTAGTCAGAATACTGTGATTCTTGGCTTGTCTGTGCCTCAGTGTGGGTGACTTTGGAAGGATTAGAGAGAGGGGAGTAGTAAGTGAAACACATTGTTAGGTTGAGAAGACGGGAGAGACCAGTTAAGGTAAAGGCATGATAACCTGGTGACAGGTATAATCCTCACAGTAATGTCCTTTACCTACATACTCTTTTGCTCAGTCACCAGTCCTTACATTGCTCCAGCGCTCTCCACTGTCTCACCTGAAATCTAAAGACACAACTACTGGTTCGACCGGATCGTTTGTGTGTGTAATCTTCGTCTCACCTTGCAGCCCTCACAGGCGTGTACTCCGTAGTGGTAGCCCGAGGCGCGGTCAGCACACACTCGACACTCCAGGTTGAGCGATGAGGAGGAAGATGAGAACTCCTCCTGGCCCATTGCCATCCCGTAAACAACCGATGAAGGGCTGGACGCTGGTGTCAGGGCATCTACAGGACACAAGCAAACGGTTGGTTAAACCTGTCACTGCACTATTCCCACAACTAATGCCCACATCCTAAGGTAAGTGTTACTGTATATTTTTCTTATTCACAACAAATCCCATGAGAAGATCAAAACCAGAAATGCATTGATCCTATTGATAGCTTATTCCTCCACCATAGACTTCCATTGTTTTTCAAGGACAATACATCAGTGAGCAACATCGCCCTGGATGATGAGTTCCTTCAGTCCCACAAGCTGCTGTAAATTCTCTGTGGTAATACTCAAATTTGATTTTGTTCACCCCCATTTGAGCAACATTTGACATTTTACAAAACAACACAAAAAACCCACTTTTTCTACTGTTGTGCACAACAAGGTCGATCCAGGAAAAAAGAAATTGCTCTTGAGCATCTCAGCAGCTGTTTCTGTGAAAAGGCTCATTTGTATGCTCTGACTTTCACCAGCTAGTCCGGCCTCTCTGATGTTCACAGCATTGCCGTCTGCATCTGCACATTCAATTAGATGAGACAATGGCTTTTAATGGCCCCACATACACACAGTGTAATTATATCTGATTTGAAAGTGGGCTTACACTCACTGAAGCTTCAATACATCTGCACTGAAGTCAGTATGTATAATTTCCATTGGTGCTGCAGTCCTAATTATCCTCATGATCCTGTATTTAGAGAATGTGCACACTGAAACTGTGTACATAAAACTGCTTGAAGTGCCCTTTAATTACTGATGTTGCTCACAAACTTACAGAGATATAGATCAGAACTAACTGGACACCGCATTTCCTGTAGACTGAAGAGATCATCATCCTTCAAATAAAGCACTTGTCAAACAGTGCCTGAAACTTGTTGTGACTTGTTGATTTTTTTTTTGGTCTGGTCAGGTGCGCAGATTAAAGCTCTCTTTTTTCCATTTTTCACATCAACTAATTGCATAATTTTTTGAGTGCAACACAATGAGGCCTTTGATGTAAGTGTGCAGCGGTTATGTGATTCATCGCACCTCACCCATCCCTATGACGGCAGCCTTTTTGCCGTGCCGTCTGGTGTGACCATTCAGAACAGGGTCATCGTCACCACAATCAGTTAACAAATTGGGTCATTATTTTGAGAGAACTGAAGGCAAATAACAAGCTGCAGTCATGGCTGCCTTTATGAATGCCTCTCTACTGTGAAGTCTCATCTCCCTGCGGCAAAGAACGAGTGGAATTAAAGCACAGTTTGACCTCTTTGCCCCAAGAAAAACTTCTTTTTCCATCACAGCAGCTATTTATTCAGAGATATTAGCATGCAGTGTTGGGAGTAGTATTACTGATCTTCCTCATGGAAAACAGGTCACGAGGTTTGCCACAGGTTGCCAACAGTTTTCTATTTTCACCTTGTGAGGGGAACATGGCCGATAGGGCTTGCTTGATGAACAAATAGCAAAGATGAAATGCAACTAAACAGTGGCACTAAGTCAAGCCACATGAGTTTGGTAAGAGAAGCCAGAACGGGGATAAGCAGCGTTGGCAGTGGACCTGGAGCTGTGGCAAGTGCACATGTTTCAACTGAGTGTGGATAAGAAAAGCACGTCAGTGTTTCTCCTGCTCCTGTCTCTCACTGTTAGCATTTGTAAACACCTATAAATCCTAAACACCCACTGACTGACTTTTCCATGACACCATCAAATGTTTCCGTGATGCCTTCTCCCGACTCTTCCCTCTCTTTTCTCCTTTCTTTGTCTCCCTCATTCACACCCTCCATTATTCCATTAAAAGTCTATCTTTATAGACTATTCACTGCTTGTTCACTTGTTGCATAATTTGGTAGTAGCATAAATTTCCCAGATGCCCATGTGACTTCTATTCAGGAGGAAACACAGCGGCAAAGTGGATGTTTCCTGAGAGGTGGTGCATGGTGGCTGAGGAATGTGTGAATTCCTCATTGGATATGGAGCGAAGAGGAGGACTGAGGGAGGACAGAGAGGTAAAACAAGTAGGTAGATAAGGGAAGAAAGAAAAGGAAAAACAAGGAGGAAACACAGAAAGAAATGGGGAAGAAAATGCATCAAGACACTCAGTAAGTTGGAGACAGAGAAGGACAAATCAATCAAGATCAAGAGACTATTGCCCGGAGGCACGAAAAAGTAGGTCAGTCAGGCAATCTGAGTAAAAAGGAGGCTGTCAAAGGTGGTTAAGTAAGCCAGTGTGTGTCCTCTCTGAACATTCAGACGGTGCAAATTAGGGATTAAGAGGCTAAACTGAGGGACCCCTGTTCTGATAACAACACACAGGCGATTACACCGAGCCACTGGGGATTCTTTAAAACTGTGAAATGTCCCCCACATTGTCATCTCTCCATATTATTAATGACCTTGAGAGACACTTCCATTCAATGACATTAAGACCCTTTTCACCTAGCACAGTGGAACCTTCGGAGCCATTGCTGGACGACTGGTATTCAGGGACATCAAAGGAGCTGAGGGCATCGTTGTCAATGGACTGGGAGATGTCCTGGAGCTCCTCCATGCCGCCCATGAAGTCGTCATCGGCGCACAGGGGGCTGTCCAGTAACGAGTCCTCCAGGGGAGAAGGGGGATGGTAGTGGCTCTCCATGTCGACCATTGCGGTGGAGGAGCAGGCTGCTGGCACTCTCACTCATCAGACTAGAGACAGAGGACAGAGGGAGGGTGGGGGGGGGGGCAAAAACACAGAGGTCAAAGAGGTGGTATGGAAACTCAGGCAGGCAGATAGAGGGAGACAAGATAATAATCCATCTCTAAAGTCACCTCTGTCTTAAATTCTGCCGATCTGTGAGTCTGCACTTTGTTACAGCAGGGCTTGGTGCTGAAGGCTAATGTAAGCTTGCTAATATCGCAATGTTTAGCAGGTATAATGTTCATCATGTTTAGCGTTAGCATGCTAACATTTTCTAATAAAGTACATGCCATTAGGCTTAAACATATTCTGTCATAAACTGAAAATGTATGGCAAAGCTTAAAGTATTGGACAAATCAAAACTGTGAACTGATAATAGCACTAAATGCAAAGTCAGCTAAATTTTATCTTTAATATGTGAACGTTTTGTTGCTAGAAGTTAGGGGATCACCAAAACAGTTCTGAGCTATCCTCTGGGCACCATGAACGTCTGCTCAAAATGTCTTGCCGATCCATCCATCAGTTGCTGAAATATTTCAGTTTAGACTAAAGTGGTAGACTGCCATAACACTAACTCATAACATCATCATCAACATCAACGCCACAGAGTAATACTACCATCTGTCAGCACACATCATTAAACACAACACTGGCTCATACGTTAAGGCCTAATTAGTAGTGCTGATGCAACAAGTGGCCATCCACACAAGCAGGTGATGCACGTTGCTATAGTGGGTCAGCAGGCAATGAAGGAATGAGGGACATGGAGTATCTTATGACACAACACACTCCACTCCTCTGAGCTATTCACTCCAAATACAGTAACCTTATCCTCACAAGCCGCATAGTGCTGCAGAAAGGGAAAGACAGAGGACAGAGAGAGGCACAGAGACATGTGGAGGAATGAATGTAGGTCAATGGGCTGGCTCAGGCTGCGCTGTGATATGAAGGCTGGGTCGGGGGTTGGCTAGAGGAGACATGAGAGACTCGGCTTGTACAGTAGATGGGTGAAATTTTGCTGAATTGCAACTGGGAGGAGCTGTGAGCTACACATGAAAGTGCACTAAGAGGTGGGTTTGCCTTCTTGGCTTAGCTTAAGACTGGCAAAGGGAATGGACCCTATATCACATATCCAGACTTCATACATCCGCATGTAAAGTGGGTCAATCTTCGGTAAGCCCTTTCCATCAGGCCCCACTAAGAACATCAAAGGGTGGGGGGTGGCTATACAGCTATAAGATAGCAGCTGCTGGTTGTTCTCAGCCTTTACATGTCCTTAACTTACCCCGCACTGTGTAAGGTACAGTAGACTATTTTAGAAGAGAGGCTGACTGCATGCTCAAAAAGTTTCTGCCCTCACTGCTCCCTGTGAGTCTATTTAAAGGGTCTAATGACAGAAGTGAATGGTATTCCACTGAAGCGGGTATGCAAAGTACAGATCATTGGCAAGAGGTTTTGCCTTGAGTGCAGGTGGCAAATAAGATAGATAACTGTGATTCTGTGTGTTATGTAATTGTTAATAATACGTAGTCGTAGACTTTTGAAAAGCTGATGTGTAATGTGATGGTGCCTTGCTCATTAGAAAATGCATAAATACAAATATTTTAGGGTTACATCCATTGGGAGAAACAGCACAGTAAGTGCACGGCAGCATTACAAGCAGTATTGTTTTAAACAAACAGTCAACTCAGTGAAATTTCTGCAAGCAGAGAAAACTAAATTTTATCTTCAAGATTCACATCCCTGAGAAACTAAACTGAATGTGATAGTGAAGTCCCACCCATTAAAAACACCACCGTGAAGAAAAAGGCAAAGAGAAGCCTGGCACGTGAACAGGCAGCTTTGCTGAGCTACTCACTCTACAATACGTTTGTAATTCTGAATGAGAGCAGTGTTAGCTGTGCTCGGATAAAGCAAACCTGTTTAGCATTCAGCCCCCAGCTCCTGACCCTCAGGTCTCTCTTTAGAGGACATCCTGTTTCATCCACTCACTTCACTCAGCACTGTCTCATTATAATACTACCTCAAGGCAAAAATAAAGAAGCTTTCTTGGCTACTGTTTGACTAACATCCGCTCTGTCTATTCAGATAACACTCACATTAACCCAGCCGAGTTATTATCTAGTGGTAAGATCAGATGAATTTGTGCTTGTGAACCACTAAAGAACTTTATTTTCCTGAGATCATTATTAACTTTCAATACATTTTTGCAGACACAGTCCAGACCTGGATCAGTCTAAGGTGGACGACACAATATATCAAGGCTTTATGTCAACACACACCAAGTGTGACGTTCTATTTAAATAACATACATGACACAGGTTCCTTTCTGAACTCATGACCCCACCACCAGCAACTATGAAGTGGTGGGCCAAGCTAACCTCATGTTGCCACCAACATACAACACGAGAATGTAAACACGCAGAGCCGCTTAGCTGCAGACTGCAGAGGTCTGCCGAGAGAGGACTGAGACATAGAGACACTGGAGGGTGGAGAGGAACGTCACTTAAGCTACATTACAGAGTCATTACCAGCAACGTATGAGACAGAGAGAGCAAGAGAGGCAGAGAGAGAAAGAAAACAGGGTTCCTACGGTAACAGCAAACCTTTTGTCCCACAGGTCAAGACCTCTCTTGTGCTCGCTCAACCAAGCCTGCGGAGGGCACTGCGCACGCTGAGTGGAAGATGAGCAAGGTCATATGTGTTTGTGTGCATGTTAGGGTTGGCGGTAGGGTCCAAAAAGAGGAGGATGGGGGTTTACGCTGACAAAAGACCACTAACCAAGAGCCGCCAAGGTCGCCATGACAATGTCATGGCAATGCTGACACATGGCTCACACTTTGACATCAGCAGTGGAGGGAGGTCTGCAGGCACGGTGAAGACAGCTACAACCTACTACCGCTGGAATTCAATCTCTCATCAGAATCAATAAATCCCATTACTGTAAAAATAGGTTAAAATGTGCGTTGGCAAGTCTGCACCAGTGATCACAGAGCCGGATGTATGAGCGGAGCATAAATAATCCATACAGTTCGACGGACCTCTGCACAGCATGGCCACCCAGCCCCCCACATTACGCTCATCCATCGCCGTCAAGACCCACATTAGACCAGCAGGCCATGAAGCAGCTACTAAGCTCTGGCTGAGGCAGATAAATATGCTCTGAATGTGACCCAGGCATGTGAGCAACCCCCTGCTCACCCGACAGGAAACCACACAGATAAGTTAGTTTACATGAGATCCTCAAATAAGTGATCTACAAGTCACCTGCACTGTTAAGTTGACAGTGGCAGTAGTGACATCCATCACTTAAGAAGTATAGTACTTGAAGAGGATCATGTTATCTGATCCTGTTGCAGTATACATCCACGCAGATGGGTATCTGTGTGGCTGCAGCTGATTGCTGGGTAGGTCTAATCACTCAGTCTCCATGACTAACTGTTGTCTCTGAGGCGACCAATCAAGCTTTATGCTTTCCAAATCCAACAAAGATAAAGGACAACAAAACAGCAAAGAGTGTGATGACAGGAAAACACAGATAAAACTGGAAGCAGACCAAGACATTAGGGCTTGTCTCATGGAAGGGTGGAAAACAACATGACTAAAACGATTACAGGAGATTATGGCTTGGCAACAAAGACACAGAAACAAGATAAATTGCTCATGTGCTATTTGTTTGTTGTGTCATAATAAAACCAGCATTACTACCCATCTACAAATGAATGTTACCAGGCATAGGTAATAAAAATGAAAACCCAATAATAACTAATGTAAACAAAACACTCCCACCCTACCTTCCTCATCCAAAAACTCAAAGCCATCCATGCAACTTTGATCCCTGACAACATGAACTCCAGCTCAATCCAAGAGTTTGTGTGACGATTGAGAGTGTTTGTGAGAGAGAGCGGACCACAGGTTAATGTTTAATCCACGCATCCTGTGGTCTGAGTGTCCACAGGCCTGTGACAGGAAGTGGCCCAGAGGCCATTATGGTGGTCTTAGAGTGGGAATATGGGCTGATGGGGCTGTCCCGCCTGCTCTGCCTGTCCATTTGTTTGAAGAGTTCACTCGATGAGCTCAGCCTGGACCGTGCCCGCAGTGTAAACACTCGAGTGAACCCTTATCACTCTGGGCTGATACGCTGGCCGGCGCCCTCTTATCATTATGGAGATTGGCCAAAGTACAGGCCGGTGGAAGTGATTGACATTGGACTTCTGCTGTCGTCTGTGACAGATGAGCCGTATGATCGCTGACAGTTCAATCACCCTGTTATCATGTCACTTCACCTAATACGTCGGGGTTAGTGACAGTTAAATGTAAAGCATAAAGCAAATTTTGGCTGCTATTTTTAGATCTGAAGGTCTGTATCCGTGTCTTTGCAAACATTAGTTTTCCTGACTAATTTAACATCTTTGATGACCCATTTCAAGTTTTTTTTTTTTTTTTTTTTTTTTTTTTACACAGCTTTTCCATAAATCCACTGGTTTCAAAATTTCTATACAGCGTGAAGCTTGAACGTTGGCTGTCAGCACGCTGAACACCCACCGCTGCACTGAGTTGAGAAATAAAAACATTAAGTTGCATAAACCTCCAGTGGACTCCGACCTCTGCATTGACAGCGTGTTCAGTGTCAAAATAATAATTAAATGTCCACACATGTTCACAAGAGAGAAGAGCGTATACAGTCTGACCATAAAACGCTGCAGGAGGTGCAATGTGACAGTGTATCACGTTACCTCAGAATGTCTACAGTGACCTGACCCCTCACTCAGGCTGTTAAAAGCACAGCGTTACGTGGCAGAAAGTGTGTGGTGTGTGTGTGTGTGTTTGTGTGTCATGGAGTCAAAAAACCATGAAAAATTGTGGTGAAGTCATAACATGAAGAAATAATCATTAGCTGTGATTGTCAGTTTTGGGGAAACGAGTATCAACATGTGTCAAAAATCTGAATATAGACAAATGGTCCTGGTTGTGTTTACTTCATGGCACACAGACTCCTGGTTGTCATGACCTCTTATAAAACAAAATGTTACCTCGTAACTCTTTGGCATCTTAACTATTTTTGCCTCAGGTTTAGGCATTTGACAGCTTTCTAATTACAAGCATTTCTTTGGACATTTCTAAAGTATGTTTAACTAGACCAATTGTCATTGTCTCCAAATGTTTTCTTCCTCATAACGTTGCAAGGCATGAGCTATTTCTGGCTGTTTACTTGCCTGATAAATTGAGCATTTTATACTAGCAAGTATTAGTTCCCCATAATCTGTTCAACACATCTGGTCTTTGTTTGGCTCATAGGAACATAACAAAGGCAGAGACAGAACATGGATTGTGGTAATGATATACTAGTAATAATATCATAGTGTATTTTTTTTTCTGCCTTGGATGGAGTCTGATGTGGCAGCAACAGTGAGGTCATGTGGAGAAATGCCACAGCTGCTGTGTAACCTTGACCCGGAGTACAGCCACAGCTTAACCAGCTACCCCAGTGTGTTAGATGTAGATACAGCTGAACCAACGGCAGGCTCAACCCTCTCTGTTTCCAGCTGCTGAAATCACCAAAAACCGAACGACAATGTCCTTAAGCAACATCTCTGTTCTGTGCCAAACGCTGGCTGCCTGGCTGCCACTTTGTACTTATTTAGAAATCAGTCACAAGGATCAAGCAGGCCACCATTTCAAAACCTCTCTGCAGCTCATCCCAACTGTAAATTTCACAGTGGGGAAACTTCAGCAATGTTTTCCAGCTGCGTTTATCACTTGACAGACGTGGGGCTGGAGATAGCAAGCGGCACTTGCATATGTCAAAGTGGAGCAACAACTATCATAAAGCCTTTATGAGCCAACTGTATGAGTCACCTTAACTTACACTTTTTTATGATCTATGAAATCATTGTGCTGGGTTTACTGTGTGTATTAAATGTTACTGATTCTCCCTCTTTGCATACTCATGTGGTGATGATAGACTGTATATAAAGATGGACGTAGCCTCTGTGACGTCATCCATAGGATTATGAAGAGTGGTTTTGAAGCTCAGAGTGGGCTGTTCCACCGTTGCCATCTTGGCAGTGCCTGATTCCGCATAACTCCTGGCTAATCCAAAACCGGGCAAAGAGGTGGGGCGTGTGTGGAGCCGAGACTTCAGTGCATGCCGGTTTGTGGTGAGGATACGCTCACCCACCTGTTACTCAAACTGGCATGCTCTCAATTATGCATAGATTTAAGCCTTAATAAAATGTAGGCAAGTAAGTTTTCATGAAGGGGGAAATTAGCTGTGGAGACCAAAACTGATTTTTGTACGAGGCTGTAAACATGTTTATTTCTGCTGTAAATTTGGGTATTTTAACATGGGCGTCTATGGAGATTGACTCACTTTTGGAGCCAGCCTCCAGTGGTTATTTAAGGGACTAAAGTTCCTGGCACTTAGTGTGCTAGTTTCAATACTGTACAAAAATATTAAGAGATTTCAGTATTGAGTTTTTTCTGTTCAATATGAAACACATGGCTTTGACTATATAATGGAGGAAATCAAATTCGTATGCTCAGACATTTCTAGGTTTGAATATTATGTGCAGTACAAGTTTGTTCTACACATACGAGCACACATCCTCCTCCAGAAATAAAAATACTGCATGTGTGATCAGCACAATGTACATATCATGGCTAGTGCCAAAGAGAAGGGAATGTTCAAGTGAGTCTGTGCTTCTGCACCAGCTGCTCCGTCCCCTGAGGCGCTGCCAAGATACAATACCTTCACCCGCTGGCAACACGGGGACACAAGGATGGCAGTCAAAGCTCTCAGTCTGTGAACTTTGACTCACAACTTTAAATGAGATGCTGCCAAGAAATATGAAATATTTTGCATGCTTTGTATAGATTTAGGAGGACAGTACACGTGCTACAACATTACAGGAGGGATTTAAATGCCCAGAGGATTTAAATAGTACATTTATTATGTGCAAAAATCACTCTGGGAGAAATCTTATCATACTACCGTTTATGGGTAAAATTATTGAACTGATCAGTGGAAAACTGATCAACAACAATTGTGCACAATGTAAGGATCTATTAAGACACCTTAAGATACCAAACTTTTGCTGGTGCCAGCTTCATATTATAGTCAACTGAATATCTTTGGGTTTGGATTGGACTGATCACAAACATTTTATCAACAATTTAAAATAAAAAAAAAGTCACATCTTCATCATCTTAGCCCAAAACAATCTTTGCACTGAGGCATGCTGAAGAATTTCCCCAAACTGTTCTGAGAGAGTTTTATGCATTACTGAAAAACAATGGAGTGAAGAGTGCCAGAGAGCAGAAATCACCAAAACTGAGATGAGAACAGCATGAGGCCGGGGAGCATTTCTCCTTCCCTCTGACAGCTGTGTGTATCTTGTTTCATTTTCCAGCATGACAGTGGAATTGTGAGTTCCCCCTTTCTGGCTGCCAAAGCAGCCTACGTGTTTGTGGGGAGGCATGGAGCACACAGGCCTGGTGACAGAACAACACTAATTTGCTACTGAAGTAGGATCTCTGAGTACGGCAAAAGACAAAGCCAAAAAAAAAAAAGGCCAAAATGTTCTTTTGGCTTCCTACATGCAGCAAGTTAACAGCAGCTGCAATCAGAAGATGTTGTAGTTTGATGTCCAAGATGTTACCTTCTGTTATATAACAATATTCTGAATTTCCCCAAGGGATTAATAAAGTATTTTATCTATCTATCTATCTATCTATCTATCATGTATAATTGCATGCTATATTATATCATTTGAATCAACACACCCAATTAAACTATGCAGCTGATTTACATTGGTATGGTCCTTCTGACTATGTTTGCTTCTCAGTGAGTTCCTGTAGAACTGAAAGAGTCAGTTTATTAGCAGAAATAGCAACCTTCATCCAAAACAATCTTTGCCCCACCTCGACCTTTGGCATGGTCATCTGACAAGTTAATAAGCACTGTCAATTTCCATACTAGTGTCAAAGACCTCTCTATCACCAACTCAAGCTACAATGACATGATAGGAATACGTTTGTTGTAATATAATACCAATGTAAAATGAGGCCATAAAAGATAGTGGTTTGTTATAATAGAATTAAAAAGGGGAAGTAGACAAGGGACAGGTCATTGATGAGGATTCCTAAAGGCTGTGGCTCACGTGGAATGAGGATCAGGCACAATTGCCTGAATTTCAAGCTGACAAAAAGTGTAAATCGTCCAAGAGTGGGTTGATCTTAAACAAACAGGAGACTGAAGAGATGAGACGCTCACACAAACAGACCAGAAACACAGGACTGCACGAGACAAAGAGGTTTCAAAAGACATTCTTTCAAGAGACCAGTCAAATCCTCCTGTCAAGTCCTGTCATGGTTTAACATACAAATTCAGCTTATATACACTGCAGCCCACCCCGATCATTACCACAGACAATCTCCTGTCCAGAGCTGCTTACTGTAAGTCCGGCTGGAGGGCCCCAATCCTATTCACCAGAGGCTCAAAGGGGAATAGACCTGGCTCTGATGAAGGTCAAACCTGGCTGACAGAGGACACAAGTTGCAAAACAAACAGACCATAGAAATGTAGGTATGGCCGTTGTTCTGCTACAACCACATTTGGACTGAAAATAGCACTGCTTAAAAAAAAACAACAAAAAAACTCTATGTTGGTGTGGGTGTGTTACTACAGGTACAAGTGAGAAGGTGAAATTTGATCCAGGAAGTTCAGTTTAAATAATGAGTTTGAAGGCTTATCAGACATCAAAACACTGGTCAGCTGTTGATAATATGAAGAGGGATTTTACAACTATGGAAAGTTATCATAGCGGTGATCATTTGACTGCCCGTCTCGATGACTGGGAAGAAAACAAATACACTGTTTCGGGT
Source organism: Trachinotus anak (assembly GCF_046630095.1). Classification (NCBI taxonomy): domain Eukaryota; kingdom Metazoa; phylum Chordata; class Actinopteri; order Carangiformes; family Carangidae; genus Trachinotus; species Trachinotus anak. The sequence continues at coordinate 7,494,632 of NW_027273853.1, read as the reverse complement.
CCAACATCATCTACAGACGTGTCTGCATGTGTGTTGCTGCATTGCGGTGTTGAAAAGTTTAACTTTTAGCCCTCTAAGAACTCTTGTGCTGCTAACTCAGTGGCTCAGATAAGTAAATAAGGAGATGGCGGTGTGTGAGTGCTATTTTTGGTCTGAATGCTGCCTCAAGGCGTCAAACAAAATGCTTGTTGGATCCTCAAACAGTGTCTGAAACACCTCCTAATGCACCTTACACATGTCACAGTTTTTATCTCCTGCTTCACTGTACTGTATTTTGGCAGCCTTCTCAGTCCACCTTTGAGTGTAGCCATCTGGATCAGCCATAAACACATTTGCTTTTAAATGTATTTGGAAGACACTTTATGTGAACTAGTTTGTTTCAAGCACCCCCCAACCTACAGTCCCCCAGTACAAGACCTAGCACCTGAAGTGGCTTATTTCTCTGGGGTTGCTCTCACAGGTGAGAGAGGACAGAGGCGCCCTGGAACCTGCAAAGTCGATAGCCAGGCAGTGGTGGCATTCAGCGTCTAAGAGGTGAAAGAAGCCCTCTGGAATTGCATTTCCTTCAAGCACACATAACAAATGCTGGATGGACCCAAGGCCGTGACTTGTCTGACTAATTCTCTTCAAACTATGCCCAGCGCTAACATTGCTCTTCTGCCATGTGTGGAAAAATAGGTCAGTGGAACTATGTTCTTGTCGCTAAACATACTTCCAATAGACCTCTTCATAGGCCCACGACAGAGACAAATGATAAACTCTTGAGACTGTTCAGCTGGGGAGAAACCTGAAAGTCCTGTTTGTGGAGCCGAAAACTCTGCCGCTCACTCTGTTCTTGTTTCTGTCTTTTGTGCAGGGCTGCACGACATGCAGAAAAAACATATTGCGATTTTTTTGGCAGATCTTGTGACTGCGATATGCGATACGATTTCAGTTGGAATGATTGTTTTTCATTTCATTTTCACTATAAAGAAAATTTTAAATTATGATGAGTGGGGGTGGGGTTACAAGTTGGTAGATAATAATATAAAATAATCAATAATATCCACACATAAATCAGCACAAAATTAACAAAGAAGAAATAAGAGCTCACATATCCTCCCTTCCGCCCCTTCCCACCCCACCCACCCTGGACCTTATGTACACGGAAAACAGTTACATGAATGATTTTATTATTGTAATCTATTGTTTTCCACTTGGTTATCAAGGTTTTTGCTATTGCCTGGTGCATGCCCCATGCTTGCTATGTCTATGAAATTGAGAAGCCATCTTTGTATATTGACAGAATGAGAACGTTTCTGCGTCTACAAGCCTGTCTTTCCAGGGTGTGAATGCCACCAAGCAGAAGCCGATTAAAGGTCTCAGGTTCCTCGAGACAAAACTGTCAGAGTGCAGCAGCAGAAACTAGTTCTGACAGTTTGTGTCTAAAGACATTTTTCATGTGCTGTGCATGAGAGATAAGACTATCTTGACTGCATTGTGTTCCTCTGATTACAACAGTTAAGTTGGAAGATGAATTACAGGCTGTGATAAGAACTGAAAGAAATTATAAAATGTGGCCACTCCTGCAGACAGAGTAAGATCCACATGCTTGTGAGTGAAGTCTGCTTGGAATAAAGAAAAGAACAGGTGGAACTTATCATGGGCGAGACACTGACTGTGTCAGTAAACCACAAGAAAAGGTTTTTAATTTACTTTACTGCATTTTTGAAATAACTAACACTGACACTATCTGACTGCCTCAGTGCAGTAACACCACCCAACCTCATTTGCAATGACTATTTGACCAGGGTTTGGTGTGCCTCTTTTGATGTTATCTCTTGGAACATTTTTAGCCTATGAAGTGATTTATTCTTCAGTCTAAAAAATATTGATGTTTTCAATTGGCTGCACTCCGCCAACACACACACACAAAAAAAAAAAGAAAAATGCCACTTTCAGACAGCGTCAAATTCTATATGACTTTTAATGGACTTTTAACAACATTCAACAGTGAGATAAGGTGAGTAAAAAAATGGTTCTGACTGAAGACCTTTGAACCCAAGGTAAACGCTACGTCGATGTGGAGACTGGCTTTAAGTGTTGGCAAATACAGGTAAAAGCCTCGTACACAGGACTGAGCTGAATCTCGGGACTGCAGAGAGGAGCATCTGTCGTCAGATCAGTCTCACTTTTAGGAAAACGTGTCAGCAGGAGCTCAACCTCCTGAGGCAGCTTTCCAATCGCAACCAATGCAAGTCTCTTCTGACCATTTAATACACAAACAAGCCTTTAATCACTGCGGTATCCAGTCAGTCCCAATGTCGTCTTACACTTAAATTAAATGACTTTATTTAAGTGAGGTGTCAAGAGCATTAACTGTAGAAGCCCTTTCAACGTTGATGAACCCACCAGAGGTATTTTAATCTAAAACAAACACACAAGTGACAGTTATAAGAGTAGACAACTGAAATTACACATAGGATCCATCTACCTGTGGGAAAAGAAAGGCTGCATTCCTGTATTGCTTAGGAGCATGGGACATGTACAGGATTTGGGTCGAATTTCACTTTCACAGAAACAGAGTTTTTAAGAAACGGCAGTTGCGAGGTGGCCAGCTTCCTAATGACAAACTAAACCATCAGTTGAGTTGCAGGACGCCATGCTCACAGAGTTATCAGTGTAAATGATAACAAAATGAATGAATAATCATATCACACACTTGTGTTGGCTGTGACTTTGCCTGGCACTCATGTGAAAGCTCTGCATGTTCACAATGGGCGCAGAGAGGGAGTCACTGAGGTGGAGAGAGGGAGAAGTGCCCCAGGGTTACTTAAGGAGCTAGGCCATAGAACCTGCAGCTACATATTAACCACAGCTTCACTTCAACACTGAACAGCAAAGAGTTTGAGCTGCAAAAGTGCTGAACACAGATCACAGGAGATCTCCAAACCGTGCAATCAAAACTTCCCTCCATCAGTAACATGAAACAATATTTACACTCAAGAGACCTGTGCAGGTGTTATGCACATGTCTGGGCCGGATTGAAAGTGTTTGCACACGTTTTGGACGTGCACGCTGCTTCATGTGTCACACGGGACTGACCCTTTAACGCTACTGTCAGTGTCACCTGCGCATCTGATACACTGAGCAATAAGCAATCAACAGCTGCTTCATAGCCGCCATTAGAGTAACAGGGCGCACCAATAAGTAGCCTTTGTGTGAAGTGCATGGCTCAATAATGAATAGCTTACATCACAGGGAGATGCTGCCTATCGATGAGCGAGGGCCACTTCAGCTGCGCAGGCGTGCGAACTGAAATCATATGAGCCTCCCTCCATACAATAACAATGCTCTGATAATCCTTGAAGAATTTCTTCATGTGCCCCAGTTGCCTGTCAACAGTCGTGCCCAGGTCTGGCGCTGCAAACCGGACTCGGTCTAAAACACACGCTGTGTCTACGGCTGCCACCACCTCTGTGCCCCACAACAAAATTCCCTTACAGACAGTCTCTCAGCTGCTGCCGCCGCTGCAGCAGGAGGAGGGTGCATTTCTCCAATAAAAGGCCAAATGAAGACAACTACCTTGCAATAGACAGCCCAGTCCGAAGCCGCCATATCCTCGGGAATCTCGCAGGGGATGAGAAGCGCTCGGTGCAGGATCGAGAGAGGAGCGAGGGGAAGAAAACAGTCCCCAGCCCACGTCCTCGTTTGTTTCCCAACAGCGCTGCCGCTGTCAAAAAATCCCCCACCACGTCCATACAAAGCGGAGCTGTGAGGTCACACCCGCAGGAAGTGACCTCATGACTGACAGCTGGCGGCGAGGACGCGCACACCCCCCTGACACACCTATAGTTTGGGCGAATAGCGAGAGAGCAGCGGTTTCTCTTGAGAAGGACGCCCCCTAACCACGGCGACAGCGCGGAGGGGACCGGAAGAGGACTTCCTGTGAACGTGCTCTGTTCAGACTGAGGCCAACCAGAGACCAACGAGTGGCCCCTCAGAAACACACAGTTAAAGTACGGTGTGACGTTCAGATACAATGATGCTGAACTGCAATCAAGACATCCTGGCAAAACATCCAAGTGGCCCCCTCCACTGTGCTCTCAATTCATTTCATTTAATTAATGTCAGCGAAGCTGTTATGACATAGATGTATAACCCTAACCATGTTGCCCACGCATAAACATAAAAAAAGCTAATTAAAAATGATATTTCTTAATACCAAACAGTATTTCAGAATCAGACTAGATTTCATTGGCCGGGTGCTGCAGAAGGAATTTAATTCTGGATTTCAGTAGCTCTCATACACATGCACACGAAGATACACACATAAACAAACAGCTATACAAAGGCAACAAAGATAAACGACATATGACTATTAAGAACAGGCAAGTGTACAGTATCAGTGATGGAAGTCTTATTCAGTTCATTTATTTAAGTAAACGTTGCATCACCACAATATAAAAATAAAACAATGTAAAAAGTGAAGTCATCATTTTATTTAAGTAACGGTGCAGAAGTGTTCTCAGCAAAATGTACATAAAGAAAAGTAAAAGTGCTGCACAATACTGGATGTCAGCGTTATATCACTGTATTATCAGGTCATTATTATTAATGCAAGAACATGTAAGCGCTACATAAATGTTGTACATGGTTATAAGTGGAGTTCATTTTAAGGGCTTCATCTACTGGTGGGCAGTTTCATCTATAGCAATGCGTCACATTTTATAAACTGAATCAGAAATCTGTATCTGAAAAGTATCTAGCTGTGAAATAAATGTACATCAGTAAAACGTGTGGTATTTTGCTCACAAATCTAGTCAGAAGTATGAAGTGCTGAAGTGCAAGTACCATAAATTTGTATTTAAACAACACCGAGCTGATATACCATGTTACTTTACACCAAGACTGTACTGTCCTCGTTGTGTCAGCTGTCTTGTCTGGGTTGCACACTTGCACTTTATGTAGTTATATGTTGTTAAACTGTTGTTAATTGTTGTTCTATGTTCTGTAGTCTTGTGTTGATTCATGTAGCACCATGGTCCCGGAGAAACGTTATTTCATTTTAACTGTGCATTGTACCAACAGTATGTGGTTGACATGACAATAAAATCCACTTGACTTGACTTGCCCACTGACAGTGTCACAAGTCAAATTGTTACTGTAAATGTTGGTAGGGCAAAAACAAAATAAATACTCAAAAGATAATGTAATAAGTTGCATATATTCTCTAGTGGCCAGTTTCTCTTTGAAAAGAAGGAAAACTGGAAATTTGGGTGTAATTTTATGGATAATTTAATTTCTAAATTGTTTATATTTTGTAAGAAAACTGACCTCTGTGTCACAAACTTACTCTTGCAGAAGAAAAAACATCAATAATTTCCTAATTAAAGATCCCCTCCCATATCTTTTAATACAAAAATGCTTTGAATTATAATTAGAGTCTGATTTGATTTTTTTTCCCCCACAAATTCCAGAATCTTTGAACATGCACACATTTTTGTTGCAAAAGTGCAACTGCTGGATGCAAGATCTCTCCTACTTCACTGAAAAGTTCATTCTCAGTCTGTGTGCACTGAAAGTTTCTAAGTTTCCATCCCACTCTCGTACAAGAACAAGCGTTTGCCTCCAAGCTAGAGGCGATGTCAAAAACTCAAACCCCCCCTCAGTCGCTGAATGTGGAAACAGCCTTCTAGCATCAAACTCTGCACATACATCATTCTGTGCATTGAAGCTCAAACATCCAAGTCAAGCAATAAGTAAAACACATGTTGCAATGTAGGGGATGTCAACATATTTTTCTTGTATACACGTCTTGTCACGCCAAAACTACAGAACTGAAGTCTAGCAACACTTTTCTTCAGATTCAGCTCTCTCTTTAAACTTCCAGATGTCTCTGCAGCATGAGCTGTAGTTTATGAGACCTTGACCAGTGCGTGGTCCTGCTAACTGTGAATGAGAAAACGATGCACTTATCAGCACGATCACATGGCAGCTGGAGATAACACTGTTCAACACTGACGCTAGGCCAAGTTGTGAGGGTTTCCAGTCAAAACTGTTGCAATAAACTGCCCCACTGATGTAGCGGCTCCATTTTCCCAGTTCATGCCAGATGCTGAGTGTGCGACCCTCTGTGTGTGTGTGTGTGTGTGTGTGCCGATTACATCTCTCTGCCCTCTTGTTTCCACATCCCGTTCCCCATCATGTTCTGTCTGTGTCTTTGGCAAAGCAATGTGGGCGTCACTAAAAAGTGTCCTGGGACCAGAGTGGATCCCTCAAGACCTCCACGTACACTCAGCACTTACATGCATAGTGGTGGAAAAAGGAAGAAGTATTCAGATCCTTTACTTAAGTAGAAGTGGAAATCCCCCCCCAAAAAAAACATTCATTTGAAATTTTACCCATGGCTGCCTCATCATGTAAGCAGCATTTCAATGTTGTAGTTGGTTGAGGTGATGTTTATTTCATGGTTGGATTTTCATGTAAAACGAGGCAACATTTGCACATTTTATAAGCTCATCATCTGTTTTGCATTTAAAATCATTACTTAAGTAACCATTAACTACAGATTTCATAAACTGAGTTGGAGTCCAAAGTACAATATCTGCCTCTGAACTGTTGTGAAGTAGTTGAGTAAAAATTAATCAAATACAGAAAAAAAAGCACATCAGATTTTAGTTTTGTCCAACTGCACTGAAGCACAGTGAGTAAATATGCTTGCTCATACAACCACACACGTAGCATATGAAGACAACTCTCCAGATGTACTGCATGGAGAGAATCTCTAATACGTCTATTTCACAGTCTCTGCAGAATAGTGGATCAGATTCTAGAGGATCCAACTGGAGATTCTGGGTTGAAGGCTCATTTCAGCCAGGATCCACCCAGCCAAAGAGTCTGTTAACCACACTTAGGTCATCTCAGTCTCGCTAGGCAGTTCTCAGTGGAGGTACAGGCAAGCAAAGCAGTTGTCTCCCAGCAACGTGTCACTTTATTGCAAAAGGAGATTTATGTAAAATCTTTAAGTAAAACCCCAGTGATTGACTGGTATAATCATGTATCACAAACATCAAGCATCAGTTGACAGAGACCCGTAAGGTCTGCATAGCACTGCTCATTTCTCCAAGACCATGAAGAAACATTAAACTAAAGATCTACAGTAGTTGGTCAATGTGAGGTGAGACAGTTGTAACTACTAAGCATGTAAGTTAATTCTTCATTCTTTTATTATCTATACCGCTTAACCGTACCGGGTCGCGGGGGGGCTGTAGCCAATCCCAGCTGACATTGGGCGATGACGGGGTACACCCTGGACAGGTCGCCAGTCTATCACATAGAGACACATAGAGACACAAACAATCACACATACTAACTCACACACCTATGGGCAATTTAGAGTCACCAATCAACCTAACGTGCACGTCTTTGGACTGTGGGAGGAAGCCAGAGTACTCGGAGGGAACCCACGCAGACATGGGGAGAACATGCAAACTCCACACAGAGAGGCCCCAGGCCCAGCCTGCATTCTGCTGCTGCATTCTTGACCTTGGACATAGTCATTTGATAAAACAATCCAAACTGAAGGTACATTTACTTGCTTTCTCTTGAACTTTCAACCGTATTCCACTATTTTTATCACAGGATGGAGTTTGCTCAACTGGGAACGGATCTGTCGACAGTTTTATGTCTTTTCATACATCTTCTGAATTTGGATTGATGGGATTGTTGGAGGAAATCCAGCCATTCACACTCAATCATGCAAATCGACCTAACCTGCATTTGTCTTTGGACCGTGAAGGGAAGCAATAGTACCCAGTGTGCAGGCAACTTTGAAACCCAGAACCTTCTTGCTGTGAGGTAACAGTGTTAACCACTGCACCATGATGCCACACTAATATACCCTTTTAAATCTAAAACAAAGAACTGTATTTAACAAGCTGATCATATGTATTATATGTAAAATCCTACTCTGCAAAGTAACTCCAGCTTTCAAATACATATATTGGAGTTAAGACTACAGCAGTTGAGTTGAAATATATATAGTGGCCGAAAATGAGAAGTTCAGTAAAGAGAAGTACAACCTAAAAATTGAATGTACATACAGCCCTTAACTAAATGTACTCAGCTCCACTCCACCACTGCAGTAGAGGTAGCTGTAACAGATCTCTGAAGATCAGGCAGAAACACAGTACAGCTCTGCATTAAATATTAAATCAATCAATGCAAAATCCTGCAGTAACAGATAACACTCAAAAGCACACCCACGCAGATGTCAGCTACAGCGCACTGAGCTTCTCCACAGCTGCTGGTGATTTCTCCATGTGAGGAGGACGTGGAGAAACATTAGACTCAGAAGATACGGCTCGTTGCAACACGACTCACGAGAACAGACAGTCCCCAGTAATGAGCTTCGGTCAAGACTTTCTGTCTGGACAGCAGCTGGTTTCCCAATTAATGGGAAACTCAGAATGCTTTCCACATCTAGATAATATGATGACAACTGCCCCATTCACTTACAACATGTTTGTCCCTGAACTGAACCAAGCTGTAGTAAAACAGGCCATGACGAAACAAAAACTTGATGAATTTATGTATGGTTATGAAAGGACACCTATCTTTAGAATTACAGTTTGGGGGAGGACTCACTGCCCCACCATGGTACTAAACACATACAGTAGATCTATTTTAGTAATGAAATGCAATGAACAAGACTGTAAATATGATGATGCTGGTGTTAATAGTAATTCTATGTGTTATCCTCTGGTAACTACATTGATGGTGTATGACATTTAACCCTACTGTTTAGCCCAGCTTAGCCAAAACAAACGTTTGTACCACATGACTTAGACGTTTCTGTTCTCAACCTTCATGTTTCCTGTCACATATAAAGTCGCAGTTTTATATAACATACGTTTGAGGTATCTGGGGGGCTTGCATGTACTTCTTTTGAGAGGGATTAACATGTTGACCCACTGAAGTGCAGGATGTGGGTCAGTGTGGAGGTTCAACAGCAGTCAGACCTCTGCTGCCACCTGCTGCTGAAAAACGGCCAACAGTGGTGGTTACATCACCTGCATCACCTCCTCACTACAACATCAAGATATTCATTCAAGAACAAGCCTTCTGGCTACTGGGAGAAATGAGTGAGTATATGACCTACAAAAAATAATGTTTGATTATTTAGCCTACTTAATATTACTTATACACGACAATCATGCACTATTATATATGTACATTTACAACACCCTCTATCTGCAGACTCTTGATTTGAGTTGAAGAACTAAAGGGTAAATGAATGCTTATAAATTGAATAGGAAATGAATCAACAACTACTTTTATAATTTATTGTCAATTTTTACAGCAATAATTACAAAAAATAATTGACTCCAGGTTCTCATATGTACAAATTTAATTTCCCTTGTATTATATCACAGTAAGTTGAATATGTTTTCACTGTGTAGTGTTTTGTACCATTTGACGACATCGCCACTGTTTTCAGCTAATTGTGATGAGCATTTTTCACTAGAATTTTTTTCACAAGGGAAATAATCATTATAGAAGTATACAGAAAAAACAATAGTAACATTATTATGTGACGGTGTTAGTGAACCACAATGCAGACATACTGCATGTGAAGAACATCACATATCCACTAGGTGGCACTTTTGCCCCATCTGTAACAGAATGAATGAGGCCTGGAAGTTGTGCTGGTCTTCGGTTTGTTTCTATGTGCAGGAAATATAAATATGAATATGGAATAAATATCATTGCTATAGAAACAAGTTATTTCATTTCCTTGCCCTATATTTCATAGCGAATAGCACATTTCCTAATCACCGTGGCACAGATTAACATTGCTGAATCTATTTCGATGCCGGCTTAGTGTTTCTTCATTTCAGTGAATGCACCCTCTGCTCGGTGGTTTATTTGAGAGGCCTGCCCACACCGAGCCTTCAGTCCTATCCACTTACATTCAATCAATAATACTATTCCATTTATACAGCTATGACATCATACAAAAGCTTAGAAAAGCTCTGCTGTGAGTGCTATTCTTTTCAAATTCCTGGCAAGTTTGGATAAAACAACAGTATATTATTGAATTCTGACTGATATGTTTCAGACTGAGTCTCAAAAGCTTTTCATTAGTTCCTTATTGCATGGGAAAAGAATACCCCAGGGTGGACGTCAAAGCTTTTTGCGATGTTTTTTTTGGTGAAGCAGTGAGGCAGGAGATGAAGGATGGAGGATGGCATTTAGAGATGCAACCCCAGAGACAGGATACACACAGATCCATTGTCTCATCAGGCTTAATATTCAGCTCACTTTGCTCTATCACCAAGGCCAAGGCTCAAATCAGTTCAATATGGTGGCTGGCAGGGGACAGCTACACAGTGGGTGCAGCCCACATACAAATACTCCCACAGCTGGTCTCAGTGGTAGATTTTTTTCCCACGCTGCAATGTTACTGTCACATAATCCTTCTCATTGTGTCAGAAACATTTGGTGAATATGTAAACTAGTTCAGCATGTCTGGTATGACTGATATGTGTGAAGCTATGACATGCAAAGTAGAGGACAAAATATGTGCAAATCGAGGAGGTGTAAGTGTGTACAGTAGGCTTTAAATGTGTCTGTGCATGCATATTCATAGTCAAACGCTTATTAATGAGCTGTTACCTCCGACACATGGCTGATAACTGGTTACATGACTGGAGAGTGAGGGTACAGGGGTGAGCGAGGGCTCTCGCTGTGAATGACAACCCCAAGTCTGACCTTGATACGAGATACAGGGCTGGAGTCTCAGACAGTGAGGCATGTCTGATGCCCAAGTTGGCCTGATACCGGCTGGCACTCACCTTGTCATCTATCTGAGTATGTGCGTATTTATGTGTGCTGTTGGCCGGAGAGCGATAGAGTACTGTAACCATCATCTGTTGCCATATGAATCATGCTGTAGCCCAGGAGGTGAGATTGTGCCATGGCTCTTCTTTCCATCTGCTCTGCTCTGGGGCTTTACAGCATGTCTGGGGCTGCTGGCTGAGCCCAGGACTGGATGGAGGTAGTCAAGTCAGGCTTTTTCACACATTATTCCAATGTTTTCTCAGCCAACAAACAACAATAAATGTGTTTGGTTATGTTCAACACGGGCTCGGGCTGATTAGCTGATAGCTGATGTGTGGTCTATTGTTTTGGGTAGCTGATTAAGTTCTGGATTTCACCAGAAGAGAGGGAGCTCTGTTGTGATGTTCACTTTATGTAAACTTCAATAAAGGGTATGACAGTGTTTTGGAATCCATTCAGCACCAATGAAGTTGGTCAACTACAGATGAGTCTCAAAGTTCAACAGTTAAATTGACACTCATGGGATGTAAGAACAAAACATCAAAGACAAACTGATTCATTATCTTATTTTCTTTATTATTGTTTGAAGCAGAAAATCAGAAGCAAACATTGTGAACTTTACCTGCTGGTCCTGTCTGCTGCTATGACTGACTGTGGATGCCTGTGGTCCAGCTAAAAGATAACTTGATGACTCAGGGACTGGACAGTTGGCCTGGTTTGCTTTATTTGATCCTGGGGCCTTTTTTTTTTAATGCTGTGCACCTGATGCCCCCCCCCCCACCCCTTGTCTGTATGGTGAAGGATTGCTGCCCTTCAGGGAAGGCAGTAGGTTGTATAGTTATCTCCTGATTGGGCAAAATCACTACCCTGAAACCACACAACCTACTACCTCACCCCGTACGAACATCAGAAAGGTCCTACAGGTTGGCAAGCTTTGGTGGAACTGGTACTCTAGAGCATTATGGCAGGACTACACATAAACACTGCATTATATTGCGGTAAATAAATACATCCTCTTACATTCTGACAATAAAAACACTTCATATCAAAACCATCTTACAATGACTGACTCCATAAGTTGTGTTTTAAATACAAGCTGTCAGAATCAATTAGTTTGAGGAAAAGAGCCACAAAAAACTGTTAGAAACCAGAGCTAAAAAACAATTGGATTAGAACATATTTGTGTTAAAGTTTACACAATATTCAGTTTTTGTGTTGATTGTTGTTGTTTGGCACAAACAGAACCAGCAAGACATAACACCACTTATGAAATTTCCTTTTTTATTGACCATTAAGTCTTAAAGTACAACCATGAAAATCATGAGAGGGAACCTACCTACAGTAATTGTCAAATGCTGCGACTGAGTTATGTTCTTAGCAGTCAGCGGGTAAACATGCACATTCCAGTGTTGATCCAGATCCAAAAGCTCCAACAATGGCATCTGAAGACATTACAGCCACTTCAGGAAAGACAGTAAGTTGTATAGTTATCTGACAGGAAGGGTATCACCCTAAAACTATACAACCTACTACCTCACCCCAAAGGACAGTCTTTAAAAACAAAGTCCTTTCAGGTCCCCGTTCATGCAGGTAATCCACTTTGACACACCTCACTGAATACAAAACAGCGGTTATGATTCACAGACACACAAACACACATGCCACTCTCCTCTGGGACACCTCACCGGTGTGACTGGAGTCTGTGTGTTCAGAACACAATGTGACGACAGGGTCATCCGGTTCATGGCTCGAGCCCAAGGGGAATTCAAATGATCTAACAAGGTGCGCATGTCCCAAACAAATACTGTAGCCAAGATATTTCCATATTCAAATGCAACCAGTATATAACTTAGAGGGTGCTGTGACATCCAAAATGAGGATTTTACTAAGAAGTACTTTAACCTCAAACTTATTAAAATGCTATTTTCCATTCATTAAATGCTGTCTATTTAAAGAGCCCAGACCAGGCTTTGCTCAGCGTTTAGTAGGTTTATGACCAGTGCTGAAAGATGGTGGAAAATAAGGTTGTTATCACTCGACAGGTTTGGTTCCCAGCATGATGGCTGGGACCTCACAAGAGGCCACGTTAGGATTAAAAAGAGAGAAATCATAATTCAAATGCAATTTTTTTTTACTCATCTCTATTTTTTGCTCTTTTATAAATTGAAGCACTTGAAAGTTTTACTCTAAAAATAATACAAATGTAGATAAACAGATCTCTCTCTGCTTGACCTGCTTGCAACTCATGCAACATGTAGAATGCAAATGCAACCTGTGACATGAGGTTGCAAATGGAAAGGTCTTTGCTTTAAAAGGTCACCAGCCAAAAGGTTTGGGAATCACTCATCTAAAGCTAAGCATTACTGTTCACAACATACAGTAAAAGTAGTTTTATTTTGAACCATCTGTGCTGATTCCACCAGGCTTCCACTTTTTTCTTAGTGCTGTTTTCTGTGCTTCAGAGAGGAGAGTGTTAACATTAGTGACCAGTGTTGAGAGTGGGCGAGCTGGAGCTATAGCTCATATCCTGGCCCACATGTGCGGAGCAGAGGGCCACAGCTGCTGCTGCCTCTGTTAATGTTTCTCACCTGCTCTGTAACACGCAGCGAAGGGGGGGGGTGGGGGGGTGGGGGGGGTGGGTGGGGCACTGGCCTATCGCCTCCTGCCTCCATCACGGTTGCAGCAGCACGTCAGGTAGCCTCCATCTGAAAATCCCCGAGAGGGAAAATGTGTTACTTCTGCTTCTCAAAGGAAATGTAGAAATACTTCAACACTTTGACTTTTACATTTGACTTCAGTGAGATCAATTGCAAACATCCCAGTGGCTGATAGTCAGTACAAGAGCGATTTTGGTTCTCAGGTGAAACATATTGTTTACGGGCAATTTGAGACGGTGTTTTTACAGCAAGCTTGTATGAAACTCTGTATGGCTCATACTTGTGTGTTCCATGAGAAATAGTAGACAGCAGCAGCGTGCACAACTCCAAATACTCCAGCAATGTATCAGGTGCACAGTCGTTTCTGTCCGAACAGAACAAACAGAGCACCAGCCCCTCTATTAGCCTTCATCAGCGTACACTATGCTGATGAAGGCTTAGAGCTGAAACACCTTCGCTGTTTGCTCCACATGAAACAAGAAGAAGATTTATGAGTGAGTGCCTGTGCTCTGTTTGCTCTGTGAGAAAGCCACACCATCCCACATGTTCAAATGTCACAAGATGCTGACACACAGTCACATCAGGGTCATCTTTGTCAGCACATACCTCTACAGTAATAATATCCTATGTGCGAAGGCACAAACACAAACACAGCACAACACAAAATTGTGCGTCTTGGGCTGAGGGGCCCCATTGTTTCTGCTCAGTAGTGAGCCTGCATTATTCAGCTCTGCTTTACTTAAACCGTAGCACTGGATGAGTGCACTTTAAGTATGCACAGACACACACCCTTACAGAGCAACAGACACACACTTTGCATGTACTTTACACGATAGCAACCTACAGTATGCACACACACATATGTTTGCATATGCACAGGGTATTGACAGAAAGAAACAAACAGAGCTATGCAAGGAGTTCATTTACTTAGAATTGAATTTTATTTCAAGCAAATGGTATTAAATTAAAAATAAAAAAAAAAACTAATTTTCTTGAAAGCATGCTAGAAGCATTAGATTAGTGCTTTGCAGGGAATTTCAAATGGAGTTGCACATTAGAGAAATCTTTCATCATATTCAAATCAAGCACATTTTTAAGCTTCAATATGTTTTAAGTGCGAAACTGTCGGCTCTTTGTGGAGCATATCAGCGCTCACCTCACAGTCTATTCTCATTGTGCAGCCCTGCAAAAAGCTCAACGGTGTGGGCCCAGACTTCATAAGGTAAGGTCAAGGCACGCTGTCCTCTCAGTCTGCTGACTGGACATACTTCATTCTAATATAGTAGATGGCTCTGGGGTCCTGACCAACAGAGAGGATGTCCAGGAAAGCTATTGCTTTCAAGTGAAGCCAGTTGCTATCATCCAGTGACGGGGAAATATTCACACTCGCACCCACACACACGTACTGCAGAGGACCAATATGCAACGCAAGCACGTACGCACGCACACACACACACACACACACACACACACACACACACACACACACACACACACACACACAGGCATGTACCCTTGTGCACTCTTGTTCGGGACTCTTCACACGGTTATGCAATTCAATCTAAAAACACCTCCTTTACTAAGAGCTTGTCCACCTGAAAATTCAACCTTCTTAAAAGTGTGCAAACTCAGCAAGCGCTCCTTCACTTGAAAGCACAGCATCTGTAACTGATACGCCGCTTTAGCCGTCTACCTCCATTAGCTGTTTAGAGGGGCTGGGGTGCAAAGTCCTGCTTACTACACTTCAGCGTCTCATAATGTCACACAAACACATACCGTACTCACACTGTGGGGCATGCACACACACACACACAAACACAGAAAAAAACACCCTTTGTAGGGAATAAGGCAAAATATGATATTCATTTACCTCATCACATTTTCACACGGCGTTCACAGCAAAGGCACGCACTGCTTAAAATGCCACTTTAATTGAATCACACTTCAGTCTAAGTGCTACTGTGCCTATCAATCAATACTGAAGCTGAGTTTCACTGCAGTGATAGTCAGATGGAGTGGAGTGCTGTAACCTTGTAACCTGATCTTTGGGGTTCTGGCGGTCTGTGGTCAGTCAGTGCAGTGGGTAATCCGGAAAAAGAAGCTGGACATTTGCACAATATGCATCCCCCCATTTCCTCAGAATATGCATATATTTCTACTCATCCACCGCGCTTCGACTCACAACATTACCATTAAATCATTTGTTTAGTGTGTGTGGCTTAGTGTGTTTAAGGGTTGTCTTAATTTAATTTGTATTTTACCTTGATAGATCGGGATCTCTCTTTTGTGGGAGATATTTACATTTAACAAATAAAGTCACCATGCACATCGAATGACCGTCTGGGCAAGTGCAGCACCGTTGAATAAGGCTTCATATCAAACCAGAAGTCCTTTCAGGTGGACAGTTATGTGCCTGTACCATTGAGTGCAAAATTTCAAGTGCAACAGTTGGCCTTAAATTTCGGCTCTAAAAATCAGACAGTAGATTTATATCATCGTTTTGCCATATTTAGACAATTTTATCTAGGGAATTTTCGAGCCAAAACAGGTTTTCTATTGGTACTAGTATAGAAAGAAATTCAAATGTTTTCCAGTCTTTGCTCGCTGTAGCTCACTCTTGATCTTTATTTTAGCCCTTAACTTATGGAGTTTACAGAAAAGGCACTCTTCTTCAGTCTCTTCCTCAGATTTACCCATCTCCTTAGCCCAGCCTTTGGGGATGCCACACAATTATATAAGTGCTTATGGTTGAGATTTGAAAGTATACACAGTATATATGCTCATCAGGCCTTGTGTTTAGTCCTGTGTGGCTTCTCATATAGCAGCGCTGTGGTATAGGTATATGCACACACTTGTGTCCATGTATTTCTCTTTAGTCCATCTACATGTGCGCCCTGCTTCAAGTGAAGAGGTGTCTGGGTGCAGACAGGAGGAATCCAGATAGACACGGTGGAGCATTTATAAAGGGAAGCATGGCTTCTGTGCCCCCCCACAGCCCCCTCAGGGTAGCACAGCAAGCATGACCCATCTATTTATACCAGGGCCAGGGGGGGAGGCAGCGGGAGGAGGGGGAGGACAGGAGCGGGGGAAGAGGAGAGGCTGCATGGGCAGGTCCTGTTACACATGCCAGGGGGGATGGCTGGGGCAAGCCACAGGGGGATTCTGCTCAAAGTCAGACAGGCTGACCTCCCCGTCACCTCTGCATGAGGCAGATATTGAGCTTGTGTGAGTGTGTCTTAGGAGAGTGAAAGAACACGCAATTTATGGTGTGCACAAAGGTGTTTGTAAATGTATGCACCTATCTGTGCACGTGGGGCTACATGTTTGCATTAATGCATGTGTAATGAATGCACTTGTGTGTGTGTGTGTGTGTGTGTGTGTGCGTGTGTGTGTGTGTGTGTGTGTGTGTGTGTGTGCAGATCAACATGACGCATGTGATGGAGTATGCATGTACTCACGCCTATGTGCATAATATGTATGTCTGCCTGTCAGGCTGTGAGATGAACCGGACCCAGTGACCCCCCCACCCCACCCCCCAGCAGAGCCATAAACATGCCAGGTGAAGAGGGCTGGATAAGGCAAAGTTAGCTGATCCCGGTGCCCCCCCCTCACCCCCCGGCCCCATCCTTAGAGGTAAAAAACGACCCCAATCATTGTAATGACAGGGCACGCAGCAGGGGTCGCCCAGACCACTCAGCCCAACATTGCCAGCTGCTTCTCATCTCTCACACACAGTATACAGTCACATGTACACAGAGAAACATACACACACATGCATGCACGTGTGCGCACACGGACACGGTGAGGCTGCAGGATGCACGGCAGGGCGCGGGCCTGTGGAAAGGTCTACGTGGGAATGACTTGTTTATGAAGGGTTCACAGGTGTCTATTACAATTGCAATAAATATAAGGACACCTGAAACATCATGCATTTCAACAGTTTCCATCATAATAATCATTAGTGCTCTTGGTACTAAAGCCTATAGCCTATAGGCTGATGCTTTATGCTACATTAATAGCTAAACGCTTAAATTGATAATTAAACCACGGACACTTACCTCATTGATCATAAGATGTTTAAAAATAGATGTTTGTTTTTGTCTTTGCCTTCACCTTCACCATTACATTTTTACATCAGGAGATCTTTGCAGATGCTTCATTTGCTTTCCAGACGAACTCCTACAATACAGTATTTCACTATACATCTCAGAAATACATCAATATTACCTATTGTTTTGTCATATAAAGATTCACAGGCTCAGTCTTTGTTCAGCCGTGCTAATGGGAGCTGGTGAAACGTGCACTGCCATGTGGCTGCTGGTGACCTGTAGGGCCCCTGTCTATTAGGGGAAGTCTATAGTCCTGACACGTCTGCATGCCCAGCTCTGCTCTGGCCTGCCTGCAGGGCCCCTTTCAGCTTGGGCAGTGCCCCATCGAGCTGCATCTGTCGCCAGCTATATTTAGAGGGTGGGACGAATACCTTTCTGCCTGGATATGAACTTCAGCTGACAGACAGAGGGCCGGAGTAGGCAGACAGGGATCTGTGCCGTTTGTAACCTTGAAGAGCTTGTTACCCCCAGGCTACAGCTGGCTGTACTCAGACGCACCACAGTGGTTAGCAGTTACAGCTGAAAGCTAAGGCTGTAAATAAAGCACAGTTAACCACAGTTAGCATTGAAAAGCTTGGTTTGGCAGCAGTTATTAGCACCAGTGCCTATAGTTCCAGGACTGCTGCCAGCATGAAGGGGAATATACAGTAACGGACGCTGATAAAGAAATGTAATACTTCTCCCTCTGAGAGTGACAGAAGAATAATGAATACATTTCTGTGGATTTGAATCACCTTCAAATAGTCCTACATTTCTGCCTATAAGCATTTGTGTGTGTGGCAGTGCCAGCGAGGCAGCCAGTGTGTGATATATGACCATGTTGCACGGCCATCTGCTCTATATAACCATAAACAAACGCAGGCAGGCCAGCTTCACAGTATCACTTCCAAGAGGTCTATGCCAGATAAATGTATTCATGCTTTAGTCTCTGGGTAGATGTTGCAGAGATATGTCCTAGAAACGGGCCACGGTCATGCAACAGCATTCATAATTCATTCCACAAACACAATATGGAGGCCACTCTGTCCCATATGCAAACACATGGCCAGATTAAGGAGCGGAGAGCCAAAGGGGACAGAGTGCATTCTGAACTGTAAGCAAAGCCATTGACTGTCTGTCTGTCTCAATGAGAGCTTGTGTGTGACAGGCCTAAATAGGCCAGGTTTTACTGTTGGAGGGACCTCTGCTATATTTTGCACCTCGAGTCTAAATCAGTTACATGCCAGCAAAGATACAGACACACTGATACAGTGAGGGAGTTTTTACAGCATCACTTCAGGCCACAAACAGATATAGTACCCAGATATACACTTGTGCTGCTTCTCTGTGTAAGCTGTCCCTGTGTTGTGCTCCTTTGGCAACAAGGTCAACTTTTATATATTTGTCATGTACATACACGCTGATGTCTTCTGCAATTTTTAAAAAGAAGGCATCGGATGTTTGAAGAAGTTGGCACGCTGGTCAGTTTACCAGCTATGCTGCAAAAACAGGAGACACCCAAACAACTGGTGTCTCTGTTAGGCCAATTATTCTGGTGTTACCATGAGCTCATTGAGCAAGAGAATAAAATTACTTCAAAAGTGAGAAACTGTTTTCAACATTTAGAGGCTAACTCCATTAATTGTGAATGTGGAACTGCAACTGTTCAACAGATGAATATTTGTTAAACTGAAATACTAAAAAACTCTTAAACTCGGCTACAATCTGACATATCAAGTAAATGATTTTATTTTGCTGGAATCGTAGGTCAAACGGCAGAAACCACAACTGACGAAAACAACCCCTTTGCTCACCGCGGCCTTCGCTAAAGTGCTGCACGATTTTCTGCGACTTTGTCAGGTAAGTTTAGCAATGGGCTGGTCAAGGGAGGAAAACGCAGCAGCAGACGCCTACTGAAAGCTTGATATAGTATCAGTGGTCTTAGGGTCAGATGAGAGGAGGATTTTAATAACATCTGCACATGTAATCATACGCCTGGCGCATACAGAGCTCCAGAGCCGCGGGCAGCTAGCTACCGCTGCTGGAGTTTGCAGGGTGGGGCCTGGGGTTACTGAGTGCATGTGATACAGGCACAGCAGGGTTTGAAGCTACGGTTAACAGTGCGTTGTGGTTAGGGTGGAGACAGGTACACAAGCAGAGGTTAAAGCTTTACCCATGCACCCTGGCTCTGGAGTACTGCAGGCAGGCGGGTTGTGTTGTGGAGGAAGGAGGGAGGGTGGAGGGTGGAAGGGGGTCATGCAGCTGTGGACCCTGCCAGCACGTTTGCCCCACTGGAAAAGAACCGTTTATGGCGTCCACCCAAGGTCAGCTCTTTGAGAAGAGGAGCTGGGAAGGGTCCAGAGGGGAGGCTGATTGTTTGTATGCAGTCAGTCGGCAACAATTAAAAACCTCTCCGCAAAGAAAAGGAATATTAAATATTCTATCATTTTCTCCAACTCCTCTCTGTTTATTTTTCATTTGCCAGCATCCAGTTGCACCCACTTTTTCTCCCCTACTTCACTCTGTCCTTCTCACACTGCTACCTGACTACTTTGGCAGTGATTCACAAAATGGCGGCGGGGAGCTGAGAGCTGGAAGGCAGAGAGTGGAAGCCATTTTCTAACAGATCCAGGCCCTGGCACAGACAGAGTCAAGACTTCCTATGCCTAGTGGACAATTAAGATTGCACCCCATGTGTTTTCTGTGCATGTGCACCAAAGATGTTTTTTCTTTTTTTTTGGTTGTTTTTTTGTTTTTTTAATCTACTGCACTAACAAGCCATTGGGACCACTTGGCCTTTCAAATGGGATAAAGGCACAATATTCAGCCATTATGATTTAATCGAATGCAGACTTGCATTATAATAAGTCTCAGAGAGAGAATGAAAATAGATGTAGACAGAGCAGTTACATGCCATGCATAAAACAAAGGAAACTTTTAGAGCATCTAATTACAGACTTCATCTCATTAAATGAAATGCAAGACAACACAATGGCATTACAATACATCATTAAATAACAACATATTCAATTTACAATACATTATGGTACTTACAATGCTGCTACGATCGCCAGTCTGTCTGTCCGTGATTTCACTTGTTGGGCAAATTGGTTGTGCCTGTGGCTGAAGTCAAAACCCATCTTACTGCCTACAAGAGAGAGAGAGAGAGAGATGGAGAGAGAAAAAGAGAGAGTGAGAATTGTAGAGTCCAGGGGATAGACAATTTACAGCAGTAGAAACAGAGAGGAGGAGAAAACAACAGAGAGAAGCAGAAGCAGTGAGAGTGATCAGTTGGAGAGCCAGCAGCAGCAGCGGCAGCGGCGGCGGCGGCGGCGGCGGCGGCAGCGGCAGCAGCAGCAGAGGGCTGTAGGGTCTCCTCTCTGTAGCCTGTTTACTAATAAGCTCGCCCCACAGTCTTGCCTGGCCAAGGAAACTCATTAGTGGAACATGTAACACACCGCACCCTCTCTGCTGGCCTGTACACCAGCCAACTCTCACTGCCGCACGCTCACCCAACACCAACACACAAGCTCCGCCGTGGTCTTGGCCTTGCCCAGTAGCACCCACTCGCTGCATACGTGCACACATTTTGGCACGCTGTGTTACTGACAGCCTACAGTGTCATGTGCGTGGGTGAAGTGGTGCATATGCGTGTACTTGTGAGCATAATAAGTGAGTTTCTGCACATGCGGCACAGTATGTTCACGTTCACGCACGAGGGCACGTGCGCGGACTGTGCGGTGCTCATGTACGAGGCAGCTTTTGACATGCGCCCGCGTTGCCCGGTGCGCATGTAGGCGTGTGATGCTGGGACCATTGTGTGGAGGTGAAATGGGACAAAGGACAACTGAGGTAGTTAGTCATGATTAGTCAAATCTCAGATTGCAGGAAAATAAAGAGGGTGACAGAGATAAAGAGAGACGTGAGCGTTGTCCTCTAGCAGACCAAGGAGGACACTGCCAATTACAGGCCTCCACTCGGCACGGCAGCGGTGGCGACGGCTGTTGAAGGATGATAATTCTGTACAAGGACGCTAATTGTAGCGCGGGACACAGCCTTGCCAGGGAAGGGTCTTTTATATATTGTTTCTAATGTTTGTAATTACAGTGCAGTGCCTTGGACCGCTGCCAGCACATGTTTATGGGCTCATGAGTAACCCAACTCCTCCAGCCCGTGGAGGGAGATTCATGTCCGAGCTGTGCACTCACTGCACTCTGTGTGTGAGTGCTGTTTGTGTGTATATGCATGGTGATGACTCATAAAGCCTGGCGCCTGGGTGAGTACATGCAAAGGGGATAGTCTACAGGAGAATATACCACATGAAAGTCTGTAAGTATGGTAAGAAAACACGATATATATCGAAACTCATCTCCATTCCAAAGTATTTTCTTTTGACCATTCAAACTGAAGTTCAGCACGTAAGGTGAAGTGTAGCTGTGTGCGCAGGGAAACCTGGATATATAAACATTACTGGAGTGCTGACTTTCACAGCAGAAATCAGTACTACAGAAATCAGAAGAAAATCGCAGTCAAATCAGTAAAAGAAAATGTAGGTAATGACATGTTAAAGCAGATAGTATACTCAATATTCATTCTCCTGTACCTAAATGAATAACACAAAGACACCTCAAGCCAGTGTATTTATTTCTATCTCTACATGTGGCTAACGTAATTCAGCTCAGGGCTGATGAACGGTACGAAAGCGATGAAGTGGAGGTGAGGTGAGGGAAGGGATTTACAGTATTTTGATAGTCAGAGAGTTGCAGGCGAGGCCTTTCAACACTTCCAACTTTACCTCCAAGTGGAACAATTTTGCTGATTCCGCAGTTTTTCTCCGACTAAATTGCCTTGGCGACAGCGGCGGCCAAAAGCTGAGGAAATATATGAGCGTTGGAAAAGAAAAGTTGAGTGGGCGCAGCTCAATGTTATCTGGAATATCACTTTGCCTGGCAGGTACATAAAACAAGTATCTGTCCTGACGATGTGTGCTGAGAGACACTCACACGTGATGCTGCAGACCACAGACGAAAGACTCTCTGGAACACATACTGACACCCTGAACACTGGCTGGTCAGAGGTAAAGAAAACATGTAGTTGTATTTTAATGGTTCTCAATATTAATCTGGTTGGGTGAAAGAAATCTGCCTGTCGAACGTCTGAATAACTCCCTCGAGAGAGCTGCTCAGTTCTCAACAGTGAGACTTGCGTTGTATGGCGTGTAAAGTGTATAAGAAAATGGTTCTTGGGTAAATAAACTTGAGGAAAAAAAAAACAACAAAAAAAACCAAAAACACTTTGACCTCAGCCAAAGGGTCCATGATGTAAAGCAACCATGTTAACATCTACAGGAAAAGAGGGGGAGGTACAGGGGAGGAAAATCTACATCATCTGTCACCCCTGAAACTCTTACCCCGTCCAATATTATGTCATTATGACTGTGCTCACTGCCTCTGTGGAGTTGCTGTGGTTTTGTGTTTAAATTACATGTGACACTCCCAGCTGACATCCTGATTAACACAGGGAGAATAAAATGGTCCCCCCCCCCCCAATCCACAGTAGTCAGTGGGGTAATGCACTAATGGCTTCCATGTATGGTGCTAGAAGTGAGGAAAAGCAGGTTTAGAGACTTTGTTGTGCATTTACATACGTGTGATATGTATGTAAGTGCATCAACATATGTGCCTTTAATTATTTTTCTTATTGAGCCCTGAACCTTGTGCAATAATTTTAGCACAAACAACACAAACCCCCCAAAACGTACGTATATGCGAGCGTATGCTCATTGGGGTCGCAGCCTCTTTGTTCAGCCTCTCTCCTCTCTTTTCAGGCCTTGCCTACTTCCCACTGTACTGTACTGCTGATCCTGTATGAGTGCTCCACAGCCTGTAGTGGCCACTGTAGATCCACTCATCTGCTATCCCACATTCACAGTGCAGGAGGGCAACAGAGAGCCCCACGACCACAGCTTCTACCACACAGACCCGATCTGACGAGACAGTCGTTTACCTCGAGGAGATTTAAATGTCTTTTTCTCCTCACTGACAACTGCTAAATAAAACCCCGAGGCAGATGTCACCATGATTGACACGAGCGCTGTAAAATGCAACCAATTGTCTCACACGTTTCTGCAGAATGCACTGTGACATTTAGATGTGCTCGGCTGCTGAAGTGGGATTTCAATCCAGCTCCATTTCTACAAGCAGTGACCTGCTTGAGTAAACCTGTTGCATAGTGTTAGATACTTTGCACCACTGCTTATAGTCTGTCAGTAAGAACACTGGACCTAAATCTACGGCGGAAGTGCAAAGTCGTCATATTGATACCCTACATAAATACATTTTCAACCTGCATAATATCGTGTCAGATTTTATTTTCCATTTCCTTCATTTTACAAGTAAATGCACCAAGTATCCACTTACTTGAACTTGAAACATGAGGACTTGAGGGGAAATGTGGCTGCTTCTGCTACAGCAGGAGAGTTCCACATTAAATGTATACATTTCTGGCCTAGTCGTTTATGCAGCAATTATATTGTCCTGAGACCAGAAAAAGCATATTATTTTCACATGACTTTCGACAAATAATTTGCAAAAATCTAACAGTGGATACATGTTGCATCACCATCAATTGATTAAATATACAGAAAATAAAATGACAGTGATTAAGTGAAGACATCAAAATCCTCTTACAGGACTACATAAATGCATTTTTAGAACAGGCAGCCCCGGCAATACTGTATGTCAATCAAATCCCTAACCCTGACAGTCCTCCAGAGAGCTTAGACATACAATATAACTTTCATTATGCCGGGTTTCTTGGTTTTATTGTACTTAAAACAGCACACTGAAACCATTTTAGCGGGAGAAATAAAAGAGGCTTCATTATTATGGCAGAAAAATATATTTACAGTGAGTGCTCACTTGGCCCCCATTCACCACTCCAATCTGGATTTCATATTAGCCAGGAGGAAACTGGATGGAATTCACAACATCACAGCAAGCTCATAAATGAAACAAAATCACATAATCTTAAATACCAATTCATCCACTTAACAAATGAAGCAGTGTATTGGTGGCTTGCTGCTGTGTTGTACTGGTGAATGACTCATTTTCACTGTATGTTGCACTAGTAAGAATACACTGAGCACTGGCACATGACCTAAACCACACACTCAACACTTGAAAAGTATCTGGCAGAAACACTCAGACCCAGAGACATACAGTAGTCTATACAGTGCTGCTACACACACACACACAGCCACTAAAATCTGCTACAGGAAACATCTTATTCAAAAAGTTATCCAGAGACCAAAAACCTCTTTCATCTCCATTTAGATTACACTACTAAATAATAATATTCCACCCCCGGATTGTATTGTTCCCATCTGTTAATTCCATGTGTTAATGTTGTGTGAAATAAGATTTTTAATATTAAATATACTTAAGTCAGACATCTGGCAATGCCTCAGGCTGGCAGTTTGTGAGGGAGAGGTTGCTCTGTTTTCTTATCTGCATGGATAGACTTTCTATGCTCATAATGATATTGAAAATAATAAATAAAGCAACTCTGGAGCAACTGGGATCACAGGAAATTAAACAACTCATGTACATATTGCCCTGTACCTTTTTCTACACCAGCCTGAAGGGATAATGGGATACATATTAGGAAACACTAAATGCTGAGAATTGTAGTTTGAAATAAATAAATAAATAAATGTAAAAAAAAATGTTCATTGTGACCCTTCATAAGTCAAACAGTAAAAATGAGACACTTGATAGATTTGTGATTTTGCTATCAAAGATTAAAATAAATAAATAAATCAGGGAACATTGAAATGAGCTCAATATTATAAAAAGAAATTCCATAAAAATTTACAAATATTAAAGGAAGCAAGTAGAGGACGTGAGCACACCCATGCATGTCTTACATGCACACACACATACACACACACACACACACACACACACACACACAGAGTAAAAATATGCTGAGGCTGTGTATTCGTTAACCATTACTGTTTTTTTTAAACCAACAGCAATGGTGTTTTTTTTTTCTTTTTTTTTTATCATATACAGTTATTTTGTTCTATGCTTCCTGGTGTTATTTTTCTCTATGTAGATGTATTCTTATAGGAAAAATAACTTTTCCCTCTTTGAAACTTTATGTCAGAACTTTTAAAATTGTTAAATAATTAATTCTTCATAGAAAAAAAATCAGGGAGAATATTATTTTGCAACATTTAAACTTTTTCTCTCTGTACACTACATCAAATGTTAATGTGTCACTCAAATTCGTCTAAAACAAATACAATTAAACAAAGCAAACTAAACGCAACGCATAAATTAAAATAATTCAAATATTTTTAAAAACCCGAATTACATACAATAATAATCACATACAATTGCCATGAGCACTGCATAACTTTAGTTCTACACAAAGCAGTGCATTTTTCAATTGATACCTATAAAGTTTTGAGGTGTGAGCATATTTTCAAAAACGTATAATATTGAGCAATAGCTGGTATATTCTAAGAAGAAATCAGATATAAAGCCCAATTTCATTAAAAATCCAGAAATTCACATTCAAGTTCAAGGCTACAAGTCAAGTTCAAGTTTGGGAACTTGGTGTTCACACTGTGGCCTGCAGTTTCCTTCAGCTCTGATTTTTTCCCATTCACGAAACACTGGTAGCTTTGTATATAGAATAAAAAAAAAGAAAAAAAAAAGAAATAAAAAAGAAATATACTGACTGATAAAATGTATTAACAGGGCACTTTGGGCTGTCCTACAGGTTTAACAGAAGAGAGACTTTGAACACACCATTTCATCAAGCCCAAGAACACACACTGAAAGAGCAAGAACAGACAAGGAAATAAAAAAATATGTTTCCTACTGTGAAAAAGTATCAACACCTGACATCCTGTGTGAAGGAAATTATTCAATTATACATATAAATATGTATCTTTGATTGTGTACTTGTATTTGCGTGTGTGTGTATACGTGTGTGTGTGTGTGTGTGTGTGAGTGTGTGTGTGTGTGTGTGTGTGTGTGTGTGTGTGTGTGTGTGTGTGTGTGTGTGTGTGTGTGTGTGTGTGTGTGTGTGTGCCATGATTGGCTTTGCTGTATTTGCTGTGTAGCTGCAGTGAAGCTGAAGTTTGCTCCAGTGCACAGAATGCCTCATTGTGGGCTGTACCAGGCTGTTGGATTGGTCAGGTATACTTTTACAGAGAGAAAATACTGCAAACCCTCACCACCCTGCCATCTGCCTCTCAACATGCAACCTTTCCCTGGATGACTGCCATCCACTGCCAATAAGGCCTGAGGGGTGGAGTAGTGTGATACTCTGCCAGCCAAAACCATGTGTCCACTGCTAGTTAAGCAGAGCTTATTATATTCATATGGATGACCATAATCACCTGCATAAGCGAAGGCTGAACCTGAATCACCTGAAAGCTAATATCAGGTTGGTTTTTGCTTCACAAAAAGTCCTCTTTCATATAAACCCTGATAGGCAGCCTAACATCTGAGCACTCCTCAGAAACCAAAGCACAAAACAGGCCAAAGATGGAAGATTTCCATAAATCAGCTGCTAATATGTCAGCTTTAAAAAACAGATATTTGAAAACAGGTATTACTATGTAATAAAAATGTTATGAATAGACCTGGGGATCGTAAATTGCCATATAAACGGCTCATATGCTACTGTAACCTGAATTTTCCATTGAATTGATAAAGTTAACGACCAACTACCTGACAAAGGGCCGAATGAGCCAAAGTAAATGATGTTTTATCTAAAGTGACTTATCTGCAGTCAGAAATTCATCATTTCAAAATCGTTTCTGTGGAACTGCTCACAGAGGATTAATGCTTATTCAGGTTTACTCCTCTTTCAAATGAAAACAAGGGAATGTTTTCATTTGCATCGATGTAACTACAAAACCATTTCCAGAGACTCTGCATACACCAGTTACCCCTTAACGTTACCATGCAAAGAATCAGTCTTACGACGTCATGTGTTCAAAGATGTAAGATACACACCAAAAAAAAAAAAAAAAAATCAGGGAATGATGTGATCAACATTAAAAGTAGGTGTATACAGGAAAATACTTTGCAAACGACGAAGTGATGGACGGCTTTATATTTATTCTCTATTGAGTCTTCTTTAACTTTTCAGAACATTGAAGTGATCAACATGATCAGTACACCACGTACCTCTCTTCAGTACATACTGAGCCCGGACCGCATCACTCCTATGCTCTGAAATACCTCCACAACCGTGGCCTTCCACTGATCCACTGATTACCAAGAAGTAGGATTATCCTGGCAGCAATCAAAGCGCTATTAATGGCTTTTGTTTTTGCTTTACTAAATTTTAATTGGTTTTGTGGAAAGCTGGGAAAAGTTATAGAAAAGCATCCTTGAATTAAAAGGAATAGGTCTGGCGCTCTCGTATGTGCTACTGTGTACTATAGGCTCCTGATCTACATTTATATTCAGACGTATAAATGCACAATGAGGTAAAAAAGAAACTTTGAGTAAGAACCTCAGTTGCACCCTGTGTTTATTTATACAGGGTGCTTGTTAAACATTGAAAAACTAAAATGTAAACGCACGGATAAACTTCCATCGAAAACCACGCAAGCGCACACATATTAATACAGATATTACTCACCAATATTTCAGAGCAACGATGGCAAACGTCTGGTCGGGATACGCAATTCGGCAGCTCTTCCCGCTTTGATCCACATCTCTGTCAAGAAGAGGAGAAAGCCATAAGCTCCCGTTTGGTAGGTCCCTGCAAGACCCAGTGATTTCCTTCAGACTGTCCCCTTCACAGTCGTGCCTCAGCCCCAGCCCCAGCCTGAGCCCCCAGCCTCAGATCCAGGCTCACTCCTTCTTCCAGCCACAGTCTGAGCCCCAAGCTCAGGGCTGCACGGCTCGCCTGCCACCGGCTGGGTCCAGGCCTGGTGAGGCCTGAAACAATGGGAGGCCATGAGGCTGTCTGCAAGGCTCCAGCTAAGCCCGTCTACTAGTTAACAAGTCTTTGAATGAGGAATGTTAGCAAACAGACAAACAGCATGTCTGATGCATGCAAATAGCACAACCAGTCCAGTCATAGCCTTGGCTGGGCACATGAATAATTCAGCAGTCTATATGCTGCTCTCCCACATTACTCCCTCCCTCCTTCCTAATGAAATGCCTTCACTAGAATAAGTGTGGCAAAGTATTCAAACCCCTTCTTTATCAACACCCTTGGTCACCACATCAATTTTAATGCTTCATCTAAACATGCAGCAATAGCACAAAGTGGCCATGTAGAGACACAACATGCAGGTTTACTTCTGACATTTCAGCGAAACAATTTGAAATTTCGCGAACACTACATTTTTTTTTTTTCTCTTATCGCCTTTTAATATCTTTTGTTTGCAGTTGGCACCTGTCCCAGAAAGAGCTCCGGCTCAGCACACCACTCATTCCCCTGTTAGGAGAGCGAGTCGGTGTGAAAGAGAGAGAACAAGGGTGAGTGAGAGACTCAGAGGCAGGGACAGAGAGAGAGAGGACATGGGAAGCAAACAGAAGAAGAGACAGAGAGTAAAGACGAAGGAGGTGTGGTACTTCACGCCAGCCGCTGGCGCAAACCAAGGACATTTCTTTCAAACACAGATGCGTACCATGCTCAAATACTGGTCACATTCTCTGCTTGTCATCCACAGTGGTCATCCAGACCACGAGCCCACCACAAGCAGGTTACCCGTCAGAAATGGCGCCCCGGCACTCCAGGTGGAACAAGGCCCATCACATGGCGAAACACCACCTTCACGAATTCCCATCCAAAAAGAGAAAAACCAAATGAATACAACTAGAAACCCATCAGCGGAGAAAAAAAATATGAAGACGCGGTGGATTTTTAGAAAATAAAAGACAGAAGAACGGAAGAAAAAGCACCAAAATCCAAAGTGATGCAAAAATCAATGCGCCAAAAGTGAGAAAAGGCCCCTAAAAAGCAACTTGTTGCCAGGTTTTGCAGAGCTGCTGTGCAGCAAGTTGGAGGCAGAGGGTTAAAATCCAGCTAGTAGTGAGTGAAAAAAAAGCTCCGTCTATGGAAGGGCGGGCTGTGGGGAGGCCCTGACTGTAGAAATAGCAGCAGACTTTTTCTTTTTTTTTTCCCTCGCAGAGCTTAAGTCTCCCCCTTGCGTGTGGCTGGAGCAGAAAGAGGGGAGCAACCGAAACAGAGAGAGAAAAAGAGAGAGAGAGAGAGAGAGAGAGAGAGAGAGCGAGAGAGAGGAAGAGAAGGGGAGACAGCGAGCGCACAGTGAAGGGGAGAAAAGCTCCGCTGATGATGAAATAGGAGGTGCGGCGGAGCGCGCGAACCAGTCACTTTTTCATCACATGGCCAACACGGCAAGGAACTGTATTTGCACTGGAGACAGGGGAGCAGGAGGGAGGGAGCATAAGATGGGTGGGAGACGGAGACACAGAGGGAGAGAGAGAGAGAGAGCGAGAGAGAGAGAGAGAGAGTGGGAGGGTGGAAAGCACTGAACGTGGGAGGGGTGGAGGAGGAAGAATGACACAGAAATCCACTCCTCCAGCAGTGCGCAGACGCAGTGCACACACTCACACGCCATACTGGGATACACTATACAGTACCTCAGCTACTATATTAACTAGTGAAAAGAAAAAGCAAGGAAAAGGGGAGAAAACACAGTCTTTCAGAGTGGACTGCCCCGCTGAAGGGTCCTTGAAATATGCAACACTTCTGAGAGCTGGCTGAATTATTAACCTTATCTCTCACTGCAGTGGGGCTCTCGTCGCTGCAACAGTCTTGGGAGCACACTCTGAAAGAAGCACACACTCTCCGAGTCCATTAACTCTTTAGCATGCCACAGTGACTAGCGTGAACACACAGGATAGACCAGTCGTGCAGGCACACACGCACACACGCACACACATACACAGGAAAAAGATAAGCTTGCAGAGTGTTTATTTCTGTAACATGTGGCAAAGAACGCACGGCCAGGACCCTCCTCTTTACCCCGGCTCTGTCACAAAGCAAACTGAGTGCTGAAGCTGAACCCTTGCAGCTATTTTGGCACAAAGTCAAAAGGCTGATAAGCATTTCTGGGTGAGACTTTGCTGCTTTTCCTCGAGGAAAAACAGCTGCCACTTGCTGTGTGAAGCGCATTCAACAGTTCAGTGAAAATTTTGAGAAACCCCCTCAGAGATGCTGATTTGCCCTTTTTAAAATGTAGGAGGGATAAAAAAAAAAAAAAAAGAAAAAGTGGGGGGGACGGGGACGAAAGAAAATATAATCGTTTAAACAATTTGTTCTAATCGAATCCATGCACCGATTTACACGAAGAGTAAGCCAGCCTGAGAGGGAACTGGAGGGGGAGACCTCAGCAGCATGGCTGTTTCCACCATCTTAGATTGTATTGATTATTCTTTGCTGTAACGTCTGTCTCTCTCACACACGCTAGCTCTCTTTCTCTCCCTTCTGTCCCTCCCTCCCTCTTTCTGCCTCTGTTCTGCCACCTTCTGTACTCGGCGATCAGCATTTGGCTTTTTCCATTTGTGGTAGATTACTGTAACGCTATTGTACATCAACTTCCTGCCTCTTTTGGCTCTGGTTCTAAAAACTGCAAAGGCAGAGTTCGTGGCTTTAACTTTTTTCCCCTCTGCCTTGAACTACAGGAGCTCTATAAGGAAATAAAAGGAGGAAGGGGATATGTAAAGTGTATCTGTTACTGAGGAACTATTTTGCATTTCTGCTTTGTAAACTGCTGAGAATTAAAGAGGGGACTACATGCCTAGCAGACACAATGAGAGAAAAAAAGGTGGGGGTGAAACTTTTCTTACTTTTACTCTATGAAAACTTTCTGTTGGTTTTGGAGGGCAACTGCATTATTAGTGGGGCTCAAGCTCACGCAGATTTGTCTAACATGGCTGCTACTGCTTCAGGCTGCACAGTTTGTGAGGGCTGCTTTCATAGCACGGCCACCACCCCGTTCCTCGCCGGCTCTCTTCCTCACTACAGCAGCACAGAGACCAGACTCTCCACAAAAACTATTCTCCCCTCTGTACCCCTCTTTGCTCGACAGGTTTCAAAAAAACACAGGTGGCTGAACACAGACGATGTGCAGAGAGTTAAGAGGGGGAAACTCTGGCATTATTTACACTAACTTAGTGCGGAAAAAAAGGCTGGACTGGAATTTATTTGTTCTCTTTCCCTAAATGAGATACGAGCTCGGTTCAGGTGTCTGCATTGGTATGAACTATAGAATCCTATTAGAAGGGGTGCAGCCGTACGTCACATCTCGCCATGTGTTTTAACCAATTGAGAAACACATGACTTCATTATGGCTTCAATGTATAAAGCTGTCATGTGTATATGTGTACAGGAGACCTTGTGTGGAAATAACTTGAAACAACAACATGACATGTTAGAACTCCAAGCGTGAAATGTAGCTGTTTCAGAGAGGCGCACATTGTGTATCTATGTGTAGTGTGCACACTGCACTTTGCATGGCATAAAGTTCATTTGAGGATACAGTTTTGGTTTTGGGTGGCCTGCCAAGTCTCACGACTGTGCTCCTCTACGTTGTTCCTCCGTTGCATTTCTCGATTATTTATCACATTTTTTATTTTTAAGTCATAATTTATTGTATTTTAGCAACTAATAGAGTTTTTTTTTTTTAAGTGACAAAATAAAATCTGTTTCTGATGAAATTGCATTGTTGAAGTTGTTTTTGCACCTTTACAGTCTTTCCTTCTTTTTTACAATTACTAATGTTGCTATTCTTTATTTATTTTCAGACTAAATGATCAAATACAAACGTTTTTCTGTCTTAGCAGTGTCCCAAAAAGTGACTGCTCTTTGGTTCTCACACTTGATGGAAGCAAGCAGAGAAAAGCAACAGCTTTTCGTCTAGTGTACGTGGCTGCTGCATCTGTGTGATACAGAATCAGTCAATCAGGCCTATTGATAATACAATGTGAAACAAAATGGCAGACGGCGCCATGTTATGGATTCTGCCTGACATCATTTGACTAGTCAGGGAAAAAAAAAACAAAAAAAAAACAGAGCAACTATTTGTTCTCTGAACTGCAAATTGTTTCTGTTGATTTTGTAAAAGGATCTGATGACTATTGACATTTGTAATATTAAAATTCCTAAGTTTGGAATCATGTGAAAATCATACAAAGAAGCATATCAAGAGTATTACTGAGTATACTATATATTTAAAAAGGTTAAAAGATATAAATTGAAGAGCAATATAAATATTGCTCACATGCATCCGACATGTGTAAAATAACAACTAGATTTATTATCCCAATATTAGATGGATATCAGAGCCTTGAATAAACATTCAGCCTCACACTGATAAAGCCCCTGGCCTCATGCAGCATATGTGCTGGGGTCTGCTGCAGGCAGGAGAACACACTCAACACATATGCAAGTGCCTTAAATGACATTTGTCAGTCAAGGCAAAGCACTGTGTATTACAGACAGCACAGGTAATGGGACAGGGGACACGTTACTGCATAAATGTGCTGTTTTTCTATACAGCTTTCTTTGTAGAGCTACAGGAAACAGTGAGGAGAGCTGCAGGAATATAACATGTCAGTGGCCAGGGGATTCGCAAAGACAAACAATATTTGTACTTAGTCATTCGCAAACATCAAGGATGCATTAGGAGGTTGGGAGGGTGAGAGAGGGATGGATCTGTGCTTGGTCAGCAACCACTACTATATCAACATGCTGGACATGATATGTAGCATATAAAAACACCTAGATATTCTAATGGGATTATTCAAGGGGATAAAAGCTAACCACAAAAGTATCTCTACACTACTTTATACTCTCCTTGAGCAGAAGCACAGTCTATGAGGTGGTCTTGCTTAAGCCCCGCACGTGTCTAAACAACTTCTCTATTACACCCGAGACCTCTGAGGGCACTCCCCATCGAGCGGGGAACAAAGGCCATGACCTCTGGGTCAAAAGCGTTACACGGGAGGCCAAGCGGGCCCATTGAATTTTCCATTGCTGTTTGCTTTAAGAAGGTAAAGATTACTAACACATTAACTAATGCCGATTAGGGGGTTATCCCTCATGGGACTGAGGTCCCAGGGCAGCACATCACGTCTTATTAACACAACCTGACCTTTGACCCCAGCAGTCACCTCAGGCAGCCGACTGTGACCACCACTTTCTGCTCTCTGCTTGACACACAGACAGACAGACACACACACACACACACACACACACACACACACACACACACAGACGAGGCATTAAGACTATCTAGGCAAGGTGCTACACAGCTTGAAAAAAATAACTGTTGTCTGGACACACATAAATAAATGATACAACATTAACACCGGTGTTTGCAGTGGGAATGCTCCCCTGCTCCCCTGTGTAAAAGTGAATGATGTTCGACTTGCATTAACAAGCTGTGCATCATCTGTGTATCTCAAAAATAATCGGAGGGATATTTCCAGTAAGAATAACTTCCTAATTAAACATGATTGATTAAAATAAGCTGTTTTCAAGGCCTCCGACTTTGAAGCACGTGTGCTATCGAAGTTCAGAAAATGGGGGCATGTGCAATAAAGTTCTCATCACAAAATGGTGGACACAGGACATGCGCAGTTTTGATGTTCCAGATATATCATATGATGATGATGATGATGATGACGTCCCAGATGATCATATGATGAAAGGCAAGAAAAGGGCAATTTCCTCACAAACTCTTTCTGCCATGCTTTTTCAAATGCTGCTTTTGCATCAGCTGAGAGGTGAAAGTAAAATGCTGTGATGAGCTCACTTAATCCTGCATGTCCAAAAACAGCAAGCAATGATAGCTCATAATGAAACAAAACTCACGCTCACCATCTCTGACATGACTTGCTTGTGATCAGATCATTTGCATTGGTTATCTCTCCTAAAATAAAATATATCATGTCAATATTAATTGAAAGAAAAGAGAAGAGTGTCAGGATTGGTGAATTTTCCCTGTAGTGCTTTTCCAAAGGTCAAGTTCATGTTTCTGCAAGGAAAGAAAAAATTACACAAGTTTTTCCACAATTCGTCTTCACATGTAAAACTTGTAGATATCACAATTGAGCACTTATTTGGAAATTTAAAAGCCGAATGTATTTTGAAATACATATATTTGAAAACAGAACATCTGTATTTCACAAAATGAATAAATTTTGTTTATTTTATAAAACATATATTCATTTTGAATTTGCTGTTGGTTTAAAAGCTGATGAAGCTGATAAACTGCTGGCTGTTTGCCTTCTGAGTACATGCTGCCCTCATAAATAAAAAAAATGATAAAAGCCAATACTAAATAATAATTTATGATGAGTGTGTAATGGAAAAAATAGATGCAGAAATGTGTAATATTTGGGTTTAATTAGTTTCTGTAAAATACACAGCCCAGTTTTTCTTTTCTTTATGTGTGCTTCATGTAAGGTGTAAGAGGGAATTTATTATTAAAAAACAAAAATGTCAGGGATAGTGATTTTGTTTTGGTAAAAATTTTTATATGTGTGAAATGTATGTGTTTAAAGCATAAAAACCCATCTAATTATTACTAATTATTACCATAGCAAATACACAACTCTGCCAGAAACATTCTAGATTGATAAAACTTGATTTCCTCTGCTCCCTGGGCAGAAATACATACTGTACTATGCTTCATATGTGTTTATAAAGTTTGCTGTTGTATAAATACTAAATAAATCAGCAACAGCAAACTATACACGCATATTTAATTTTGAAAGATAAACTTCTGACTAAATTACATGTTTGCAACCATTAACATCCTGATTTGGATTAAATTAATACAATTTGTCATGCTGATTATAAATACATTAAGTGAAGGCAATTGCTTTTTTCCCTTAAGGATTATATATGATAATATTGGACATTTTGTGGTGGCACATTTTAAAACATGGGATATTTCAAAATCACTTAATCGCTTGTAAATGCATGAATTATTGCATTTTTTTAGTGTATTCTTATTGGAAGTTAGTTCAACTGACTTTGCCTGAAATATTTTACAGTGTGCCCTGCTGTTCTTTCTTAATATTAAAGTGCAAAACAGAGCAATGATTTCAACGCCTATCGGTGGGCTTTTGATATATTTCTCTGTCTATTCTCATATTTAACCTTATCAATCAAAAATCAAAATCAGAAGTATGAGCTGTAAAGGTATGAGCTGTGTTTCAAGTAATTTTAATAGGTATATTCTAAAGAAACTAAATTTGCAGAAAGGTTAAATATATCGTATCAATTAACCTAAAGAAGAAAATAAGCATAAAGACAGTTTTATGGCAGAAATTAACTCACCTTGCTGTTTCTCACAGGATTCTGACAGAAGGAGAAGAAGAAGAAAAGAGACAGAGAGGGAAAGGAGCAAATGAGAGCTTCTCCTGGGAACAAGCTGGAAATTATGGACCTATTCGATATCAGACCTCAGAGTGGACAACCTATCCAAAGAGGGACGCGCCCTAACTGTAACTAACAACTACTTCTGGCAGCCCTTCCACAGCCAAACATATTGTCCTGGGTCAGGGCAGCTTTTGTATGGCAGCATCAAACTAGGGCAGCTAAGGAAAGAAATTCACATCAAACTACAGTATCAGAAATGGAATTAAAATGTTGATAATAATTGCATTAAAGGTAAATGAATGTATTTTTTTCAAACTGAGCTCTATGATTGCTTCTATTTGCTCATCTAACTTTCAACATGTTAAGAGTGAGAAAATAACTGAATTAGGATTTTCACACTTTGAGCCCGCTTAAACAAAAACAGGGACAATAATCGTAGTCAGAGTGGATTTTTTTTGTCAGATTAAATATTATCATGTATTATGTAAATGTTCCCACATACTTTTATTAGTCCCGTGATATTACCAGACTAAAGTGAAACACTGATACTGACGTCTGAAGAACTGATATCTCGGCTTATATATTTGGTATTACAGCAGAAGGAAGCTCAAGTGATTTATTAATGTATGGAATGACATGAGTTATGATACAGGATTATCTAATGTCAAAAATTATAAACTTTTCGTCATAATAATGAAAGACCTCCTTTTAATAATGTCACTCTTTATTAACTGTAATTCCCAAGTTATTATGGCAATTACAAGAGCTGTTTCAATGTTATAAGAAGCCTTGTATAATGGATGTTACCTAAACTGTAGTGTGAAGAAACTTACCTAAGGCACTAAGTTAACTGAGTTACTGGGACAAATTCTTCAAGTCAATGACGCATTATAAGAAAAAAGAAAATTCTCCTTTTCTGTCCACTTGATCAGCCTGTGCCAGGCTTGTACATACCTGAACTCTCCCTTTGCAGTTTTCCCCTGAGGGCTGCCAATACCTACTTTAAACAACCATGGCCATTTTGTTTTATTCTTCCTCAACGTGAAGCCAGGAGTACACAGGCCTGGCATTTTAAGGGCCACGTCAAAACGCCCGTGCCTGCGCTGCAGGGCTGCATGGGGTCCAACAGTCGAGCCATACGCACTCAGCAGTTCACTGCCTCGACAAACACTTAATGTGTGCTGTTTTGGTATCTCACACACTCTCTCTCTAGTTTCCTTGCTCTACTGAGAACAGCAAAACATGCACCTAATACACTTCATCCATTTCATAAACATGCTCTCCTTCTGATGCCTTCTGCAACACAGAGCCACTGAGCCTTCAGCCCCTGAATCACTTCACAGCACTTCCTCTCTCCTGATTGCCACAGTAAAGTTAGCTCAGTCACAAAAAAGCTTTGATCAAAGACAACAAGTGAGGCGGGAAATATTGTAGATACTCATCCAATTCCCAGTTCAGCACTGCCATTTAATGAGCTTGATAATTGCTGCTGACTTTCTGCACAGTTAAAAAATAAAAAAATGTGGCGTCCTTTAAAAGGGGGAAACAGTACCGATATTGATTTGAAAGTGACAAGGATAAAAACACTGATTAGGTAAATTCCACTTGGGCTGACACGCTGTAATTGATGTGTGTAATGTTATTAGCAGAAGGATATTTATCTATGTGGGAGAGAAGCAGCACTTCACAGGACAGCTGCATAAACAGAGGTTTTATTACTCCATGGGTTATTTCTGCACATTTAGTGGTTCTTTCAATTCCTCTAAAATATTACTTTTATGAGGAACAATATAATGTCTGTTTGAGATATGCTTCATATTTCAAAGAAAACGCATCTGGTGCCAACACTGTGCATGTCTAAAATGTACATTGCACATTTTTTAAATTTCATTATATTTATCAGTTCTACCCTGTCACTGTCACTGTCCATATTTTAGAGTGTGTAGGTATCAAACATAATGGTCATCTGAGGGCTCACTGTGAAGAGGCACTAATGTAAATATGACCCTATATATGATGCAATACATAGAAGTTGCTTCCTGCATTTTGAGATAATAACTGGCCTTCTCCTTTAAAGGAACAAATGAGTTCATACAGACACAGTGACTTGTTCTGTTACTCTGCATCATGTTGGTGCCCATTTGATGAGCAAGTACAGGCACTGAAGAGCTTGGTGATCTGAGGACATGCACAATATCACACAATAGCACAGCTCTCTGCTCCTGCAGGGTGTACTAGATACACCGGGCTACTGTATGCAGCACACCAATATGCAATTGAATTTATTTGAATATATTTAAGGAATCTCTTTTTTTTTTTTTTTACCTGGTATTGTTTTAAGTTGCCTGTTTCTATACAAAGCTGTTGGACCTGCAATTCATGTAAATAAAATGTATTATTTATTATTATTATTATTATTACTACTATTATCATTATTATCCTCAGAATCATTATTTCTGCTTTCTGTTTATACTCTTGTGGGAACAAACGGGGTAAACATAACAGTTTATTGGTGCTAAATTCTTACAATAATAATTCTGTAATCCAGGTCCCTGTGTGTCTATTACATGCACAACTTGTGCTAAACTGCGCTGACCACATGGTGTGCAGTATTCACTGGTCTGCCCATCATCATCAGGCTAAAGGTGTGGACAGCACGCGGGAAACTGCGATATGACAGCCTCTGACCTCTCACACCAGCTTAGAGAGGCAGAGGGTCACGCAGAGGACATGGCGGTGGAGGGAGAAGTCAATCTTATCCTTCCGTTCCGCCACAGGCCTGTGTGCAGCGACAGCAAGATGAGCTAGAGGGCTTTCCAAAATCCACACTCGTTTGGCTGGGAGCAAGGCATCAGGGCCGTGTGTGTTTCAAAGGAAACGCTGAGGAAAGCGTTTTTTGTGGCAGCACCCGTGCACTTGACAGTGCGTATTAGCCTGCCTCCGTGTCTTTGCTCCATCCCCACCCCGACTCAATATCCCTCAACACCAATATCTGTCATCTTTAGTAGCCAAAATGGCATGCAGCCCATTTGTCTCGCAACGGTGGAGAATTCTACCTTGTCTCATCTTGATATGGTTCTAACATGTACGGACAATTTTTTGTCATTATCTCTACACGTTACAAATACCTCTGGCTCTGCTAAAAAGCATAGGGCCGAGGGGTTAAAAGGCAGGAGGCAGTGAAATGAGAGGGAGAGAAAAGCATCAGCTCTCGGACTGCTGTCAACTGAGCCTGTGCCTCTGTAATGGGGGGGGGGTGATAACCTGGCACAAAACCAACCACTAATGCCCCTTAAATGTCAGAGACTGCAGAAAGGAAGGGAGACAGCAAAAATGAGAACACATTCATATTTCAGAATGGCAGATGCTATAATGTGTTGATGCCTCACAGTGAGTGCACACAGGGACACCAGGAGAGGCAGACATGAAAAAGGGGAAATGAAAAAGAAAGAAACAAGGACTTTGCAGCAGTGATGGAAGCAGCCCCATCTGATGGTTGTCTCTATTCGACAAAGTTCAGACTGGATCTGTCTCACTCGCTCTCTTTCTCTCTCTCCGCAGACGAAAATCTGGTGGGGTGGGGGTCGGGGGGGCCGGGGTTGAGTCTGGTGTTGGGGGTGGGGTTGGATTGCTGGAGAGAGTGATTTTTTTTTCCAGTGGGGTGAAAGGCGGACGGTCATGTGTGCAGAGCTCATGACAAAAGGCCCTTTTATGTGCAGCGTATGCAGATAGAGGAGGCTCCTTTGTGCACAGATGGAGATCCCATGCCTGGGTCTGCCTGCGGCGGAGAGGGAAGGGAGGGAGGAGAGGAGAGAAGAGTGTTGGTGAGGGGAAGGGAGGGGAGGGAGGGGTGTCTCTGGCACTGAGTGCCATCACTGTGTCTGGTGGGGGGAGGGGGCACGGAAAAGGAAAACCAAGCCGTCCTGGTTCTGCCAGGTTCATACATAGGGAGGAGGGGCCACAAGGTTTGCTAAGAGGATATGGAGACTGTTGACCCCATAGTGGGATCACAAATAGAGCCCCATCTACTGTCTAACAAGTGGATCAGGGTCAGATATTATTTGCAAATAATCTCTGTTGTTTGTTTTAACCAGCTTGGAGAAGCATGAATTGCCACAAGTAGAGCCAGAAAGTTTAGACAAGGACAGGAAAGCATGAAAAACGTACCTGTTGTTAACTAAGGATTATTGGGTTAGAAAGGCTTAACCTACTTTTTTAATGCCAACTATCTCAATCCCCTAACAGGTTAAACAATTAAACAAGCATCACTTAATCATAGTTTAAGCAGCTAAGAAGATGCCAACTGATCACGCGAATGATCAAGGCGAAAAAACGATATCTAATGTCATATTCAGAATCAAATTAATTCGCTAACAGATGCCTCTGCCACTATCTGCCGTCTTCTTTATGCCTGTAATCTATCAATCTGTGGATAAGAGTGTCAGCTAAATGCTGAAAGCGTCCGCTCTATCCTGGTGCCACCTCTCTCCCCTGTGAGATGAGGTGACTCCCACTGACATCCCGTCTGCTGAAAAGACGTCACATCCTTTAAGCGGCCTCCTCCCACCGACCAGGACATCTTGACTCTCGAGCCAGACAGATTCCTATCCTGCCAGAGCACCAAGTCATATGGCCATTTTCACCAGTGGACAGATGGACGACACC
This sequence comes from Trachinotus anak, assembly GCF_046630095.1. Classification (NCBI taxonomy): domain Eukaryota; kingdom Metazoa; phylum Chordata; class Actinopteri; order Carangiformes; family Carangidae; genus Trachinotus; species Trachinotus anak. The sequence continues at coordinate 7,453,999 of NW_027273853.1, read as the reverse complement.
CCCCACACAGACAGTCACGTTAACTTCACATAAGGCTGAAGTGGCTGAAACACTTGCACGGAGCTCAGAGTTGTTAAAATTCAAATGTAGGAAAGTGGAAGACATAAGTGCAGAGTTTGCTTACGGAGAGATCAGTTTAGGGATGCATTAATTAACATGCTGGATAGCTAATGAGTTAACGTTAGCTAGCAAGTGACCTTAGCCAAACACATTCCATATAAAGAAATTACACTACACTATCAAACAAGAATTAAACTATAGAGAAAACTTCCTACCCTGAACACACACACACACACACTTACACACACACACACACACACAAAAAAAACAAGTGACTCACAACCATTTGGCATTTCCTCATCTCCCTTCCTATTCTTGTTGCCCCAGTCAAATATTCTTGCATATATTACCTAACTTGGTAAAGTGTCGAGACACTGAAATTCATATTTAGAATTGAATTCAGCACTCTTGACTCAAACTTACATTTGGCAGATTAGGACTGTCACAAATTTTGAATTCTGCTCTATAAGACAGTCTATGTATGAAGTCCACAACCGTAGGCCTGTCTTATAAGGACTTCCCTCACGTTAAGTAGCTACCCATAAGTTAGCAACAATTGTTAGCCCTCTGCCTCACCTAATAAAGATTTTGTTGGCCTAATTAACGCAACATTTTAGAATTTGTTGCCATTGTTGATAATGGTGTATTTATTACAACTGTTAGTCTGTTAGCAAAGTAAAAGCAAAAGCCAACCACTTTAACAATATTATAATATTCTTTGTACCAACATTTAATCAAATTACTCCTGCCAATGTAAAAAGGTTGCTATTAGCTAATTCCACCACAAAACTGTATGCTAATATTACTTGCCCAGCAGGACTCGTGACATGGCAGAGAGCTGAGATAAATCAATATATTTGTTGAATAAAGTCAAACACCTAACATAGTAAACCAGAGAGGCGATGTATTTTTTCTCAGGGGAACAGTGCTCAAACACAAATGATTATTAGACTTACATTTAAGATGCACCCAGAGAGGATTTCAATGGGATTCCCATGTTCTTCTGTTATGCTAATTAAGCAAATAAGCAGCATTTTTGCTAACGCGTTAGCTATGACACATTAGCCACAACAACATACACATTGAGCTAAATTCTCAATGCTATGAGTTTGTTTAAAGGTCTTTCTGCCCCATAGTGGTCAAAAATGAGTTAATGCAGCTAACCCTTGAAAGCTTAGTGAAAACAGAAACTCTGAGTGGTTTCTATCCATGATATTTTATTCAAGGGTAGTTTAGTTTAGTTTTATCTGTAATTCTCTTGATTAAGCTCCCATATTTGCCTGCATATGTTGACAATTAATAAACAACGTTTTTCCACTTCATTTCAGAAATAATTTTTAAAAGATAAACAATTTTGGATTTTAAATGTCATCATGAATTACCAAATAGGAAAAACTGTTAGCAGTAAAATGTGTGGAAATAGACATATTGTTTGAACTATTATGAAGAGTTGAGACTTAACTCAGACTCTCTAAAATGCACTTGTGCATTTTATGACTCATGAACATTTCTGCTACGCTTTTTCTCTCTCTGTCTGTCTCTCTCTCTCAAAGGTGCTTTACTGACATGACGGTTTGAGAAAAAACAATATCACCAAAGTATCAAATTACAATTTTACAAAAATACTAAATAGAAAATGCAACAAACAACACCAAGATTTATATACATGTATACATCAATTATATATTTACAGTATTATATTTGTATGTGTGTGTCTGTATCACTCACTGTCCCTCAGGTTGTGGCATGTTGATATATATTGGGCAGCAGGACCTGCCCTTTCTCCTTCTCCTATAGGAGTATTTTTAATGTTGAGATGTCATTTAGTTCATTGAAATTTGGAATTACAGGACTGAATCTTGTGGTTACCATGATTTTTTGTGAATTTTTGTTGCCAGTTTGTGGTCAGTGGGCCTCTGTATTTAGCCAGGATCTGCCTCTGCTTTCTGTCTCTGACAGTTAAGAGATATTCTGCCAATTCATAATCTCTGTTTAGGAACAGATAACTTTCTAATCTACTTTGGCTTTTCATTTTCTTCTTTCCAGTGTTTCTTTACATTGTGTTATAACTTGGTTTACACTGATTGGTGTTTGGAAAGCAGCGATGTTTTGAGACTGGTCAGAGTGTGTTTCAGAGAGGGCTGTTAGACTCAGCACCAACTGGCATAGGGGACTCTTTTCTGGGATCAGCTCTTGGGTTTGGAGGACTTTGGGATGGAGGGTGTCTGGGGGGCTGGATTTAAGGTGCTTAAAAAATTTGAGTGCTCTCATTTGAATGTTAACTATCAGTGGGCATTTGCCTATTTCTGCTCGACAGGCATTTGTTGCTGTTTTTTCTTCGTACATGTTAAACGTATCTGCAGATTTCTGCATGTAGAGGGTAAGTTGTTTATCCCAATGGATATAGCTGTGATGACTCTCTCTTACACACACACACACTCACACACACTAACATACACACACAAAGTCACAAGAGCAAGCAAACCTGATGGCGAGCCCAACAAGGTAGGCTTAGGATAATTAAAGTGATTAGGTGTTTTTGTCTGAGTACTGTCTTGGTTTGCTGGCTCTGGCCTAACCCATGCCCAGCCCGCCTGCAGTCTGCCTGCCAGGAGGCCAGGAATGAAAGGCTGGCACTTACCCCTCTCTCGTCTATCTGATCCCCTGTTGCTACCCTAGATGCCAACAAAGATATTTCTGCCCCTAGTCAACAGACAGGGAGAAGGATAGAGATATGGAGGCATGCTTATCTGAGATAGAAAGTACAGCAATGGGGCTTAAATTGACAATAGGACAAAGTATTTATGACTAATTGTGCAAAATTTAATTGCATCCTTAAATCAGTGCTTTAAAATAATTTATTAAACTAACTTCTTCATTTAATCTACATCTCATGACTTATTGATTTACAAAGTCAGACCAATACATGATCTTATCTTCTCCTGGACCTGTGTGAGCAGACTATTTCTTACAGAAAGCCGACAGGTAGTCCTGATGTATTGCAATACACCAGCAAAATTTGGGACAGTGGGGTCGGAGACTGGATGAAAGAAACAAAGACAAGAGGACGATGAAGATGGCGATGAAGAGGAAAACTCTCTTTGGCACGTTTCGATATCCGCCTGTCTCAATTGACCTGTAAAATCTTCGAGACTGGAACAAATGCAAATAGCACTGACTTGCTCGCACCAAAAAATCCTGAAGGCTTTTCAAGTGAGCTCACTCTCACAATGGTGGGGTGCCCTGAGCAGGGTGAATATACGGTCTGGGCTCTGAATGGCACAATGTGTGAGAGCCAAACAGGGAGCTGTGAAGTGAAGGCTCAGGACCCTCCAGGCTGCCTGCAACTGTGCTGTGCTGAGCTGCGGCTGCCTCCACAGCCACTGCAGAGCTGACCACCACCACTGACAGTCCTCTGATCGGCACTGCCAGGCTCACAACATGCTGTAGGGCTGTGCTCAATATCAAAATGAAAATGAAATTCAAATTTGAAATTTAAATTAGAAATGAATAATACTAATTATCTTCATATCAAAAACTAATGTGGACATAACCGCGAGCAAGCCACACAACCCCCCTAAAATTTGAAAACTCTGAATTTTGTGTGTAATTTTCCAGTTAGAGTCAGCCAGGAGGGAATAGATATAATTCCTGCAACAGCGAATCTCAAATGCCCTTGAGCAAGACAGTGAAGCCTCTTTCTGCTCACTAACTTCTGGATATACTAAATGAAAAGAATAAATTCTAACACTATAATGCTCCTTTTAGTTATCACACACAATTTAAGAAACGTGGTATTGATTTGTTTCTCTGTTTCATCAGCATGCAATACACCTGTCACCACTGTACTATAAAAAGTTTTCACTTTTTTTTAGCTATAATAGAGCACAATAAAAGTTTAATTAGATAACCCTGAATATAATAATATGTTTTTTTAATAATAAAAAAAACTACTTCATAAGCATTAGTGTTAATTAACAACCAGGTTACACTACTTGAGACATCAGCACAGCTCCAACACTCAAGCTGAAACTTCCAAAAATCCATGTGAGTTATTACAGTTAAATCGCATTAGTATTTATTGATAAATGCAGCTGAACTAACAAACGCGTCTAAACACTTGTTTCTATCTGGTTACTTAGTATATTAAAGCAACAGCATATTTACACTTTAAAAACCTCTGTGGTTGATTCTGCAACAGTAAGACATTTAATCAAATCAGTACACAACAAATTTTTAAAAAACAAAATCTGACCATAACTTAAATACAACTCCAAAGGCAAATTGACTAAAGCTCTGATTTGTTGATCTACAGTACATTTGTACAGCGCTTCACTGTACAGCCCCATTCCTCTGACCATGACTGAGGAATGTTTTGGTGATATCTCTTTAAGAGAAGGCTGAGCCTGCAGCTGTGAGAGCTCGCTGCTTTGTTGCTACTCTTATTTCTACTTTCAAACTTCATTTTCAGTCCTTGCAAGATTTTCAGAGCCGTTCTCTGGACGTTGGCAGGCACTTTCGCCAGCAGCCAAACTTCCCAGCATGCCTTGTGGCAGGGCTGGCTTTGTTCACAAAGTTAACTGTGAAGTTGCTCAGCTCGGCATGAGGTACTGAGCCTCCTTCCCTCTTAACCAGCGCAGGTTTACATGAGATACATAATACACTGTTAGAAGATTGAAGTTTTCACATGCATACTGTATTTGCAGCTCTTAGTTTCATAGTGCTTCATTACACCAATATTGAATTTTCTTTCAAGAGTGTCCTTCAGCTTTTGATGCATGTCTATAATCTGAAAGCTGTGGTTAAAAAAGCAGCAACTTATAACTGACATATTATAATGTTTTTTCATCAAACTTCTTTCACCATCTACACAAATACTTGAATTAAACGAGTGGAATTAAAGACACGCCTTCAGTCACACGGCCCTCAGTCTATTCTCTGTAAAAGATGCATCATCAAAGCTACTTAATAGCCCAAAATGAGACCTATTTTCTATGATGCACAACTAAATTACATTTAATCCTCACACCATGGAAACAGTTCCAACCCTTTGGAAGTGGATATTACATCTTCCACTGGACGACATGCAAGGGACAGTGCAGGCAGCCTGCAGCATCTGGTGGACACCTGTAAGACTGCAAGTCACTGGAGAGAAAAAGAGAGGACTTTGTGATTCTGCTAAGTCACCAAAAATCTGGGCCTATACTGACCCTCAGTGCACCAGCTAGGTCCAGAGCCTTCAGCAAGGCAGCCATGTCGTGTATTTAACCTGAATGTTCGATCACTAAATCAAAGGCAACATAAATAACCATGAACAGCCAGTGAATGGCAATAAAAATGTCAGCACCAATCCGGTCAGTAAGACAAGACCAGTTTCTTGAGGTGGGCAGCAAATCAAGCCCTGCCACCATTTTCAGTCATTCCCAAGGTCACTGACTCAGAGAGAACAAGGAAGAATGATCCGTGCACTTCATTTGAATCTTGTCATGTAGTTACAGTCTGATCTGCAACTCCTTGGGATGAAGTGTAAACTGCCACTGTGTAGTAGTCAGGCCTTAATAACCACATCACCCCTCGCAGACATTTGCACAGTGAACCATCTCTCACATGTGTAATGTCAGAGTCACATTACACAGCAGATGCGTGATGTAGAAAACATATAAATGTTCAACAGAATTAAATTAACATCTGTGAAATATACGGTAATGCAATCAAATAGATGCCTTCCAGTGCATAATATTGTAATGTTATTACAACATAGTGCTTCAGTTATCTTGTCCATAGTGTGCACAATCAGTAATCCAATCATTGCATCATCTAAGTTACCAAAGAGATGACACAAATGGCTCTTATACACAGTACATAACAAAAATGCTCATTTATAAAAACTAGTATTTAATGCACAACTATCATATTTTACAGATGTTCAGGTTATTGTGTTCAAGCTCTGTATATAAAATGTACTCACAGTGATTGTTTCAGGGCCTCTGTTCTCTCGCTATCCATTGATCTGTTGGGTAAACAGAAAGAAAAAAATATTGTCAGTATGGGTGGAAAATTTCAAATTGCAGTTGGTGACAAAATCTCTCTCTCTCTCTCAAAGACAAAGAAAATGGATTCAACATGTGTTTTAGCTCAAGCACCTCCGACCAGAATCCAGTGTGCACCATGAGCTCTTTCATTTATGAGAGCTTATCACTACAAGTGAACCAAATCACAAAGGGACAGCCACTGACACCAGAGCAATTACGTTGTACAGGTCTAATCCCTTACACAGCACTTAGGACAGTTTTAAAGGCCACCAGGGCAAACTGCAGAGCTCCCCTAACTGTTAGGGTGCAGTTTGGTCCATTTTACAGCCACTGGGGCACAGGCCTGATTGTTAAGACCAGGGAAAGTAATCCCTGGAGTCAGGCCACTAAACCTGCTCTGTCCCTGTAACCATGGCAGCAGACAGGTAGTGTCTGGGTCACAGGGCAAACATGGACGGGCTTCAGCACTGGCCGCCAGTTAATAAAAAACTGGCCTGGTGTGAACACACACACACACACACACACACACACACACACACACACATACTCAAATGCCCATGTACGTGAACACACTGTACATGCACGCAAGATAAACTCATACACACTTACGCACACGCAAACACAAACACACACACAGGTTCAGGCGAAAGTTGCCAGTTAACCTGAGAACTGCCGCGAGCACAGACTGGTACTAGGTTTCAGTTAATCAACGGTGCCACTAGATATTCAAGATGCTTAACCATCAGCGGGTGCTAAATACAAAGAGTCGCAGCGACAGGTGAAGGGACGATCTGATCACAGAGGCCAGTCTGACGTTTCAGTCAAAGGATGGTCTCTGTCACCACACCAGACTGTCTGAGTCTGTGCACCTCCTTTTTTTAATAGTATGGTCTCATCACTTCACTCCACTATTACATTACATTGCATTACTGGTGCAGTCCAGAGAGTCATATTATAAATCTTTAAAAAAATTAGAAATATTTCGGGCTGCTACCTCCGGCCACAAAACGCCGTCATTTCAAATAAAGGTAAGAAATAATTATGTATCAGTTAAGAGATGAATCGTGCAGTTTGATTTTTTTCCTCTTAATGAAATGCCCAAACGATGGTCTGGTCTGTCTTGCCCTTTTTAAACAAGTGATCTCCCCTGGCCTTTTTCTCCATTTACCAGCTCTCCCTCTCTCTTTTCAGTTGCTATGAGACACTCCGGCTGAAGCCAAGGCTTCCACAATTCATTACTGGAGGAACAAAAGCCAAAGCAGTGGACAAAGCAGGGCAGACCAACTCAAACCAGCTCCCACTTAACACACACATCACACCTCTGAGTGCTCTGCTGACATACAAATGGCCAATTCAAGACCTCTTCTTTCTCCTTTTTTTTTAAATTTTCATTTTTACAAAGCCGGTGGAATAGATGAAGAAAACGCTCAAGCTACACAGTGAGAAGTCAACAGGTTGAAGATTTGACACTTTTAAGAATCAGTGAAGGTTTCCCATTTCATCACAAGACATGATCTTTATCAGCATCAAAGACATTTTGAAATACATGAAGTATTTCTTAATGTTATCAAAAGCAACATTTAATATGTCTTCCGTGGTGCAACACACAGCTTTTTTTTATGGATTCTGTGCCAAAGACTGAATAGGCTACAATGCACCATCAGTGCAACATCACCTGTCTCTGGCTTTCCACCATTTCTGCCTTGCCAAATCATGAAACATCTCTTTTCTCTCCAACCAATCAGATCTCAATCTGTGGCTGTTCTCATGCAAAGAAAGAAAGGGGAAGGCCAATGAGAAATGGCCCTCCTCCTTCCCTTCGTATCCTACACACACGACAATCACCGTCTGAGAAATGCCAACGGACGGGCAATCAGTCATTGTAATTAGGCTGGCTGCCATTCCCGAGCCTTCATAATTCAGGCTGGAGCTGGAGGACATAGGTAGCGAGAGCCCAGCTGCCGGCTGCCACAGCCCACCACCACTGGTTCACCCAAACCTCAACACAGGCCACTCCCTCTCCCCCTCTCCCCTCTGTGCTCCCTCTGATGGGGTAACCAGCAGAATTATAAGGGGGCTGGCTGACTGCAAAATTAAAAACTCCCCCCCTCCGTCTCCCTCCCATCTCCCTCCCTTCCTCCTTGTCTACATCCCAAAACCGCTCCCACTCACACTTTCTTTTCACTGCACTGCAGAGTTTTGTTCTCTAAACTGCATGAGTGCGAGAGCAGATATCTTTTTAAAATGGCTTTTAAATAGAGAAAGGGCCTTAATCTAAATATATTAAACACATCTATAACAAGTGGACTAGTGCCATGTTCCCTGTACCGTTTTATTTGTAGGTGTAAAGCTTACAGAGGGGGGTTTTCCACACTGTTTCTAGGAGTGGGGAACACTCTCTTTGGAATTCACAGCTAAACAGGAAGCTATGGCCATATTCTGCAGAGATTTATTTTATTTGCTTACAGGCCGCGGTTGACTCAGAAACTGGCTTTGCCTGTTGTATAGGACCTGAAGTTTTCTTGGCAGTGAAATGAAGAACTGCAAGTTCAGCCAAAATAGACAATGAAGCAGAATGGAGAAACATGCCAAATTGCTGGGGCAATTCAGTCCAGAGGCTCATTTTTCCAAAATGATTCACACTGGAAAGAAAAGCATTTCCCTGTCCTTAGATGAACTTAGTGTGCTCTCTGTCGGCTTTACAAGGAAGCAATGGGGGAGGGAGGAGGACGTGTGCACACTCAATCACACACACTTGTGCGCGTGCGCGCGCCCACGCACACACACACACACACACACACGCACACACACACACACACACACACACACATGACCATGCAGCCATCACTGCAGATTCTTTGCTCACTGTGGAATTAGGTCATGCACATAAAAGCCCCAAACACAGACACAGATACAAACATGCACTACTTTAAGAAGACGTTTTCAAAGTCACAGGGGGAAACCACACACATCAATTCTTTTCAAGAAAAACCCAAATAAGAAAAAGCCAAGCTGGTAAAGTGTCATTTTTCATATACTGTACGCTGTGCTGTACGCTAACAGCTTGCACCACAACTATGGTACAAACAGTGTTTTTTTAGCATGTGCTCAGTTTTCAGTGCAGCAGCAGCACAGGGGAGGAATGAGGGAGGACTACAGGCAAGTTTTGCATCAGTCAGCAGTGTCCTGAGGCTGGTTTATTGGCTTGTCTGGCTCAGCTGCCTGATAGTGTTCACCTGTTCCTTCTCCCCACTGCAGGATGACAGTCAACAGTCTGCTGCGGCACGGCCAAGCACAAGATGCTCAAACGTATTTGTCATAATTTGCTCATCGCCCACAAAGGCTTAAGATGCGATAAAACAATAATGCTGAAACGGATGAACTACAGCAGTAGCCTCCCATCAATAAATGTCACTGAATAATAGAATCTTTTTACAAATCAGGAAATATTATTGTGCTTAAAAATGCAGCCTGCTTCTGTACGTCAGCACAACATGATATCTACAGCCTGAGTGCAGCTCACTTTGTAAATATCCACTCATTAAAGTCTCACAGTAAAATTAGATCTTGCACTAAGCAAACATTAAGCATTAGGTTACATAGAAAAGATAAAAGCCCTCTGTATGGTTTTGCCGGGAGCTTTTATGTGCTCATAACTGCGCTGCTACTACCGACAGTAAATATTTGTGCAGCTGTTTTGTATTTCATCAGTGATATGCAGCAGATATAATATTAGATCAAAAGAATGATCAGAGAAAATGAGGAGATCGAGGAAGCACATCAAGGAACAAAAATATGTATTCATCACAAACTACTGCCTGAAAGTTATGATCACACTGTGAATTATTTTACTGTCAGACTAAATCATTATCTCTTCACTGTCAGTCCTGAGACGCTGCTTACTCATCAGATTATGCTCAGAAATCTTTTAATAGCTGCTGTAATATAATTAATGATTCACCCAATGTGCATCCAGCGAGCTCCGCACTCCACACAGCTATTAACTGATGAGCTCTACAAGCAATAAAGAACTGGAGAGAAGAGAATACAGCGAGAGACGTGCACACACACACACACGCACACACACACTTTTGGACAGAGGCATGGATGTGTTCGGGTGATGGTAGGGAGTTTGGAACTGAAAATAAGCAGGCCATGTCAAATATTATACAACCGCGAATGTTGTTGCAGAAAACTGAAAATCCTAGCGTCACATAAAATCCAGGTAGATCCACAAAGATGAGGAGAGCAGCCAGTCAAAACCCCTCAGAACCACACAAGAGTTAAAGACTTCAATTTCAAATGGGAACAGAAATATGAGAAATATGATGTGGTGGCAGTGGCTGCGAGTATTGCTTTTAGAAATGAGGTTTTATATGGAGATACGAGAAAGCAGGAGTTTATTTCAACTTTTTAAAAGAAGGTTTGTCAACAAGAGCTTCACTGTTTTTATTATCGGCTCTAATGTGCAGTTTGTAATCCAGTTTTGCTCCGACGAAGATCCCTAAAGTCATCTTCAACTGCCTTGGAAATGTGCGACATAAAAGATGTTGTCATGTTGACATAAGAAGTTTCCAGTTGTGTCTAAATTCCACAGTCACTGTAAAAGCCCTGTAGTCTGGTTATGATAAGCCGTCAGCGACAGGTCTTTACATTAGATTGATTTCAGTATATATCTTTTTTTTTTCTTATACAACAACAAAAATAATGTATAATAATTAAATATATAAATATATACACTCTACTTCAATTTATTGCACCAACTGATCCACACAAACTGTTGCATGTCATGCACATAACTTTGATGTGCACTGGGTGCTGCGTTTTGACAAATATTACCTTGATGTTTTATGCTTTTAATAATTTCCTCCCCTATAGGTTGGTCGGACCTAACAGAGTCATTTTAATTCAGTAAATTATATTGATGTATATTTCTGAAGAGCCCTTGCACAAGACCAAAACTGCACCTCATAGTAGTATTATCCAGCATCACTACAAAATGATACATGATGATACAAACTAATAACTGTGGTGCTGCATGAATTTTATTAATCTGAGCTGTAGGTGTGTTAATGTTTGCACTCATCAGCTGCATAAATTACACTGAATCTTAAAACTGTTGGGTGTGATACAGTTAAACTAAACTTTTATGGTTTGTTTTTACTTCCCATGACACCAAATCTGCGGTCATATGACACCTACCAACAAGGGGCACTGTGCACAAATACAGGAAATAAACTAAAAAAAAAAATAAAAAAAAAAGAGAACCACAACAGGAATAAACTTTCCACCACACCACAAGTGCAAGACTTTGTTTATATAAGTAGTATAAAATTATACAAGCTCACAAAATGATTATTGTGATATAAAGTATGATATTCCAACTTGTTGTCAGTGCTAGACAGGTGCTTCTTACTGGCCTTTAGTCAACTTTAACACCAGTGAAAAACTACCTTAAGGACAAAATCATGAACAGGCTCTGCTGTGCACAAAGGACACATAAGTCCCACTATAAATATGCTATTCTAAGAATATGATAATGTTTTTTTCCAAACACAGATCCAATTGTGTAAAAAAAACGTAGTCTTTTAATGTCGGGCTATAGGTGAACTTTTTGATCGGAATATTCCTGAATCAGCCACAGGTCAAACACTTGTCACTGGACAAAGAAAAGTTGCAGTCGACTCACCATAACAACGCACCATGTGCTTGATGCTCGTCAGCTGAAAGTCTCCTCCTCAGCGTCCTCAGTGGAACGGGCATGAGTGGAAACCGAGGAAAAAGCAGCATGTTAAGGGTTCCTCTCCGGCTGCGGCTGCGGCTGCTGCGCGTCGTCGCGGCGCTTCACAGATCGTCAGGAAGGAGCTCGACTGATGAACTGCGTGCGTGTCACCACCGCCGCCTCTCATAGCCTAGAAAGTGAATCCTCAGCCGAGTTATAATCTGCGAGGTGGGTCTGACGACTGTCGTGGGGACGGGGATTACACACATCCCGGCGAAAGCTTTTCATCTGTTTCATCCGCTGCGCAGGCTGTCCCCAATATCTCCGCACGGCTGCATGGCGAGTCTGACTCACCACACCGTGCACAAGGGCTGGACTGCAACTTATTATCACAGCCAACATGGGTTTTGACTGGTAACGTTTGTGGGGAACCAAAATATTTATTTGGCCTCGTTTTGTTTTTGATAATTGTTTCTGTGGGGAATTCAGGTCCTGGTGCGCACTTGGCTCCACAGCAGTTTGCTGCTGGAGAACAATGACTGCAGAGTCTGAGCTTCATCATATGAGAGTTAATATTTGATGTTATGGGGACTGATCTATATATATATATATATATATATATATATATATATATATATATATATATATATATATATGCTCTATTGAAGAGGTTAGGACATGGCCTACAGTGCATCATGTAGGTGCTGTTTTGGAGAAGTTGCTCTATGAGCTGGGCTTGAAGTTTATTTACTTACATATTTAGGGTTAATGCAGGTAAATCATAGTTGTCAGCATAACATATTGAAAATGCAGGGTATTTATGTAAAACAAAGAGGAAACACGAACCATCATAACTTGTAAAGTAAATCTTAATACACAATTACGCTGATGAGTAATCAGAGGACATTTGTTTACTTTAAAAAGTCAGAGAGCTTAAATTTGGTCAAAGAAAATTTTTTGGTAATGCAAGATCACCTCTTCAACTACTGCACCAGTGATAAAAGCTTATTGTTGTTACATCATATTGTCAAACAGCTGTGGCCACCGCCCTGTGATCAATGCAAAATCTGACCTTTGTCAAGGCAAACTGTGACAGACGGAGGCGTAATTACTGCTCCAATTTTCTGTTTGAAATTATTATACTTTGGAATTCCCACTGTATTCCACAAGTCACATGCCCTATTTTGCACAGGTTCTCTTACAGCACTGTGCCATCTGAGTGATGATTCTGCGTGCAGAATGCAACCAGTTGCATTACAGCTGCAGAAAATACAGCTATTCATTTTCAAGACATTTTGGTGAGTTGTATTGCAGGTGTTTCTGAGCGGATGTTTGGCATAAACACAATCACATTTGTGTGCTCAGCAGTCAAGCACCAAGTGTCCTCTGTACATAGTGCACTTAAGCAGTCAAGTTACTCACTCTGCAACCCTTCAGACAGACTGAGAGGTCTTGGAGATGTTTTAATGGTGATTTGAGCTATCACTCAGAATAACTCTCTCTGTATCCTTAAGTTGCACCTGTTGCATGAACTGCTCTAAAATACCGGACTTGACAGACACCAAACACAGGCTGCACTGACTTTTCATCCTGGGGCACACAAGCAACTTTTACCCAGCAACATGCTTTGCTCTGAGGTTGCAGGCCCCTTAGGCCTCTTGATGGCCGCTATTAATACGAGCCACCTCTCGCACTGAGGTGACTCATGTTTCTGTGAAGCCTCAACGAAATTCATGATCGTTTTGATCCCCGTGCACCGCGGTGGCACAAGCAGCACAACCTTGTTGACCCCCATACTGCATGGAGACAAGGGTAATGAGATTAGCTGTGCATGAGTGTGACCATCGTTTGTGACGTGTCCTCGACAGACTGTGCGTGCACAGCTTTCAGGCTCTGCAGTTCATGTGACAAAATCACCACGGTTAGGAGAGCGGGGATTACTGGGCGGGGTGATTGGGTTCACAGAGCAGCGAACTCAGGGCAAGAGTTAGGCACCATGGGGGAAAGGAAATGACATAACACGTCAGGGATCTCTGTTATCAGAACGAACTTCCTTCCTCTTAATGATATTTGGTGAGTTCTTTTCAAATGCAATGAGACAAGTGGTCCAGTTCTGGGGCCTTTTTGTAATATTTCAGTGTTTTGCACAAACTGTGCAAAACACTGAAATCTGGGGCCTTCTTTTCTCAAATTCATTGTTTTGATGTTTGCCTGATTTGTTTATTTTTCTGTTTGGATTTCTTACATTTCCCGGATGAGGGGTATGAACGTGTTGCTCTCATTGAGGGTCAGAATACAGGCATATTAGTATAACCAGCATGCCAACTTGTTATAAAACAGAGGGACGTGTCTACCACTTCATGCAGCATATCTTGTTGCTGCAGTGCACTCTGGTGTGTTGGAGCTTTCAAATCTTTGCCTCTAATACTCTATGATAGTTACGGCAGATAAATATCAGTATGAAATTATTCTTTAATTCACCAAAGAATAATGTTAAGTGTTGTTTTTAATATTTCAAATGCAAACCTGTGACAAGATCTGAAACAGTTAGCTGAGTCAACAGAGATTTAATCTGCAATAATCTTGATAAACAATTAAATAACAGACATTTTTCTTAACCAGAAATTATTCAGAATTTAAAGAAAATTATTATTTGAATAATAAAAAGAATTGTCAGATGCACACCTCAGTTGTGATGGTAAAAATGATGAATGAATGTGAATGTGAATGACATAAGATCTGTTTGGTTATATGAAGGGGAACAAGAATAATATACCTGAAGAAGACTGCATGGTTCAAAGTCAGTTATGTCCATGTAAAATAAAAGAAGAATTGTGAACATGACTGACAGGTACTTTTCACCTTTTGTGTTCACAGTACCTGGAAATGTGCATGTGTGTGTGCAACAAAATGTACCCCACAAAGAGCTTTCTTAACAGCATCAAGTATTTAAGAGTGTGTTTTTTTTTTAAGTTAAGATAAACCTTATTGATTTCTCAAAACAATTTGAATGTTGATGTCATGAGATGGTCAGGGCTGTTGTTGGTCTGCAGAATCGTAGCCGGCCAGAGTGTACGTATGGACCGCTGACATGGACTCCACACAGAAAGTCTCTGGAAGAAGTTCTGCCCTCAGCACCCACCCCGTCTGGCAGCTCCAGACGCAGACTCAAGGACAAAGACACAACTATGATTCTGCCTGTTAAATCGAATCATTTCTGTCGACTTGATGTTACACTGGTCAGGGGAGACTTCTGCTCAGCCTCAATGCTTTGATTAATTACATGCTGACCACTGGATCAAAGCAGTCGCATTAGATTCAGCTGTATTTAGCTTTGTTTCATCAGTGGGCATGTTTGTCAGTGTTGTGTACGTCGGGCAGGCCTTTCATGCTGCATCATCTGGGAATTTCCTGAGGAGAAAAAAGGCCACAGTTTACAGCACTGAAGGCATGAGATGGTTTTGTTTTTCCA
Source organism: Trachinotus anak (assembly GCF_046630095.1). Lineage (NCBI taxonomy): Eukaryota > Metazoa > Chordata > Actinopteri > Carangiformes > Carangidae > Trachinotus > Trachinotus anak. The sequence continues at coordinate 7,438,713 of NW_027273853.1, read as the reverse complement.
CAAGGAAGACCTCATGCCCATGTTCTGATCCACTGAGTGCACAAGGAATGTGCACTCCTTTGTTTTGGTTATATCATGTCCTCGTTTTCAGGACTTGCACAAATAACGTATCAAAATGTGCTGCATTATTTTGTTGCATTTGTACAATTTATCATACTGTATTTAAAAAAAAAATGTCAAAACTGATATAACAAGTTTTCCCCGAGGATGATAAATATGTATAACATCATAGTGTTTATTTATGTGTAAAAGCTTATGCATTGTAATGTTTGTAAATATCATGCCATATGGACAAATCAATACTGACCTTGAAATAATGGAAGATTTGTTTTTCTGCCCAGGACAGCTGCTCTTGGTCCCCACCCACTCAACCACCACAAGAGTGAAAAAGCTAATTTTTTAAAACTTTTATTCCAGAGTCACTCCACCAATTGTGTGACGGACCCTGAATGCACACAACCTTACCCTGCTTCTATACTTTGCTTCACACAATGCATCTCTTATGCTGCTTGATCAAGAGTCCAGACACAACATGTTTGCCAATGCAAAACCACTTGATATTTAGATGAAGGATTACGACTTACTTGTCACATTGCCTTCCCTCAAATTCAATGGAGTTTACCATCATCCATAAGCATGTGAATTCCAGCTATGGGGTAAAGCGTTGAGGTCGCCTCTGACTGTGGTGAGATGTTTTGCTTGAATGCTCCTTGACCTAAGTCTGTCTGGTGGCTCTTTGCACACTAAGCCATGCTTATTTGTAAACAGAATGCTTTGCTGAAGTTCTCCACGCTCACCCTCCACCCTCTGAATAAGGCCACTTTGCACAAAGAGACCATTCTCACTGGTGTTTGGACCTCATTTCTACTCTCTATACTCCAAATTCGTTGTGGAGGCCTTCATTTGCTTTGGATTGAGAAAATGAGACTACATTTTTTGCAAAAAGGGTGCATTGATCAGTAAACTGAGCATCGTGCATTTGGAGTGAAAGACATGAAGGCAATGTTTGATCTCAGTAGTTTTTTGGTGCTCAGACCACCAAGCTCACCGACAATACACCCCCTAAAATGCTGCATGAAATCAAACAAGTCTATAAACTAAAACTGGCAGCGGACCTCAAACTCTTGGCTGTGGCTAACTTTCTCACATTCTCTCTTGTGCTAGTCTGCTAAATTTCAGAGCTACCTCCTTAGGAAAACATGTTCATTAAATTCCCAGCAGGAGTCCCTACGTGGGCTTCACCCTGTCATTGACAGATGCATGAATGACTCAATATGCGTCTGGATTTGTAACCTGCAAGGGCTTAAGAAAAAGCCCGGGAGACAATGGCAACTGAGGCAAAGCTGCAGAGCCCTCAGTCTAAACAAAATCTCATTGTTCTTGTTTTCCACAGTTAGGGGGTTAGGCATTCCCTCACCCACCCCCCACTCCATAAGACTCCCAGAACCTCAGTCTGCTGTCCCGCCCCAGTCTCTGTACTCCACCAGCTCTGAGTGCTGTTAGCGAGGCTAGTAATTAAACAGGGCTGCCTCTCAGTTTCTGCAGCTCCATGGGGGGAGTCCCTCCATGAAATGTACTCCTCATTCTGAGTCCAGACGGCAGCTGATGAGGGATTATCTGCTGGCAGAGGCATGGCATACTCCCCACCATAATCTTCAATTAGTTCAGTTCACGGTGATGTGTTGGGTGGACCTGCCACTACCTTTCCCACGGCTTCTTCATAAACTCCACACCAATTTTTCTTTTTTTTTTTAATAATGTACTGTGTCACTTGGGTTTTTCATACAAAAAGTGGCAAAGTTAAAGCTAGGTTGGTAAAGGAAATTAGCTTGAAATGCCATAATTTTAATTTGGGAAAAATGAATATATTAATAAAGTATAAAAATAAGAAGATAATAATAAATAAATATAAGACCTACACTTATTACAATGGGTCTAAAGTAAATCTTCAAGTTGTTGTATAAGATAATGAATTGTTTGCTTATTCACCAAATAAAAATGTTTCCCTTTTTTCTCTCTCTCTCTCACACACACACACACACACACAAATAAAAAACACACACAAAAAAAAACCTTTGCATAAAAATCAAAAGAGAAAGTTTGTCTTTTTTCTGTCTACAGTTGGGAGATAATTTAATGTCATTACACTACTTCTTCCAGTGTCTTATGTAATTTAATCAGTGTTGGAAAATTAGGATGTTCCATACAGTGAACTGCACTCTAAACATGTTTGACATTATTGAAACATGTGCTTCTAGTTGGAACTTTAAACCATAAGATTGAATGTACAAGTTCAAATGTATTTATTAATGTAGTCATTTAATAAAACCTGGTACCTGGTCTGACAGCCTAAACCAAAATTCTGTGTGCAAATATTGTGGCTCTATCATGAGTGAAAGTTAATGTGAAAGAGTGTTTTATACCACTTTCCAATTATGCATCAATAAATAAATAAATAAATCAAATAAAAAAAAATGGAATAAGACAGGGAGACAAACCTTTACTAGATACAGTGGCTTATTCAGAGCCTGCCACTTCTTGCACAATCCATGGTGTTGTACATTAAATTGTTAATGGGCAAAATTGTTAATAAATCTACTCAACAATCCATAGTGACAAAGTGAAAACAGGGTTTTAGAAAATTTTGTAAATTTATTAAAAATCAGAAGTTGAAATCTCTCATTTACAGAGGTATTCAGACCCTTAATTTAGTACTTTATAGAACCCCCCTTTACAAGTAATTATAGGTTCTCATCTTCCGGGGTAAGTCTCTACAAGCTTTGCACACCTGTGTTTGGAGTTCATCCCATTCTTCCTGGCAGATTTTCTCAAGCTCTATTAGATCGGATGGAAAGTGTCTGTGCACTGCCATCCTCAGGTCTCTCCACAGATGTTGATGTCAGATTAAAGCCTGGGGTTTTGCTGGGCCACTCAAGGACAGTCACAGACTTGTTGCGATGCCACTCAGTGTTTTGAGTCATTGTTGTGCCGAAAGGTGAACTGTTGCCCCAGTCTCAGGTTGTGTGCACTCCGGAGCAGGTTCAAGGTCCTTTTCATGAACCTCTCTGTATTTAGCTGCAGTCATCTTTCTCTCAATTCTGACCAGTCTCCCTGTCTCTGCTGGTGAGATGGTCCCCATACCTTGCTACCACAACCATGCTTCACAGTAGGGATGGTATTAGCCAGGTGATGAGCAGTGCCAGGTGTTCACTAAACATAATGCTTGGAGGCCTGCCAAAAGACTTCAAGTTTTGTCTCACCAGACCAGAGCATCGTTTTCCTCATGCTCCCAGAATCCATTAACTGATGTTTGGCAAACATAAAGTGGGCTGTCAAATGCCCTTTACTCAAAGTGGCTTCTGTCTTGCCACTCTACCATTAAAGCCTGATTGATGGAGTGCTGCTGAGATGGTTGTCCTTCTGGCATGTTCTCCCATCTCTTCAGAAGACTTCTGACGCTCTGTTACAGTGATTATTGGCCCTTCTTACTCAGTTTGGTCGGACAGCCAACCCCATGAAGAGTGCTGGTGGTTCCAAACTTCTTCCATTTCATAATTATTTGGGCCACTGTGCTCCTGGGAACACTCAAAGCTTTAGAAACTGTTTTATACCCTTACCCTGATCTATGCCTTGCAACAATTTTGTTGTGGAAGTCAACAGAGAGCTCCTTTCTTTCAGATTTTTTGCCCTGACATTCAGTGTGAATTGTAGTACCTTATAAATACAGGTGCAGGCTTTTCTAAACTAAGTTCAGAATTAAATTCAGTTTGCCACAGGGGAATTCCACTCAAGTTCTAGACACAATTCAAGGAAAATTAAAGGTGGAGTAAGCGATTCTAATGGAATACACTTTTTTTCCCGATTCAGCAAACACCTCCACCTGGTCCGCTCAATGTCCGTTCTGTGCCTGTGCTGATAAAAATCACCATACAAAATTCCAATACAACCCGGCTCTTTAAATGGGAAAAAAAGAGAGAAAGGGGAAAAGTGGGAGCAAAAGACTATAAATCTGGCACATGCTAACAGATAGTACCAATTTAAGGATTACCAGGAGAAGGCGAAAGAGTAGTCTACCCTACTGTTGCCACCAGAACGTGTGGAGTTTTGAATGGGATTGACTGGGACTGCAGACAAGAGACTGATGGTGACGTGATGACAACGTAGAGTCCACAACATGATTGCATTGTCAAGGAGACATGGCCCAGGAACACCCCAAGAGGAGAAGGCCAGAAGAAGAAATATTGAAAAAAATTGCTATGATCAGGCGAGGGCAAAGAGCTGTGTCAGCATTGAGGCTTTCCAATGGTGGAGACTGCATGGTCGGACTATGAAAGAAATTCAGCCCTGGACTTATCTGCTGGGACAGGCCTGCACCCTGAATGGCAGGCGGGCCAGTAAAGACAGGGACAGGATGTTTCGTCCCAGAGCAGACTGATGCGGCGGCCCACTAGACGCTCCACTGGCCCCCTGCTGCAGTGGCCAAGCAGAATTTGTCCCTTTAGTGCCAATGGCCAGTCAGACAATAATGGAGAGACCTCCAAGACTTGAAAAGCATGAAGACGCATGCGAAGTTTGCTCTGTTTCTGCTAGGCAGGTGAGTTTTGCTATGTTTCACAGAACAAATAGGTCTGTATTGTCGCATTTGCTACTGTCTACAATAGCTAATCCTGATTGGTTAATTAGCAAGCGTGCTCTGGTATCACATTTGTGTGCCTGGTTACATTTTACTTGCCCATGAACGTTCGGTCTACTTTCTGGCAAGATGTGTTGTTGGCATGATATTAGCTATAGAAGCAGGAGTGTTAGAAGCTGGTGTGTTAGCTTTGGGAAACAGGCTCATTCTTGCAACTGTAGCAACAGTTTGCTGTCTGGTTGTTTGCTCTGTATCGTGGGCTCTATCCTCACAATGTGCAGCAGGTTTTGTAGCCATAAAGACCAAATTTGCTATCGCACTGGGTTTATTGGGTGAGATGCATAATTTAAGATGCTATGCCAGGTAAGGCTGCATTTCTTATTAGTGTAGACAAACCTATGGTCCTCTCCTCTGTAACTTTAGTTTTGTAAAAACAATCTAAATAACTAACCCTTGCTAGTTATTACTCTGTTGTTTTTTAGATATTGTGTTTTAAATGTTGTGTTTTGGATGTTGCGTTTTAATGTTGTTTGATGACGTTTTACATTACATGGCATGTTTTGCTTCAGCAAAGACTATTCCAAAATGCTTTTGCCTTGATAATGCCTGTCCATTAATTTGGGGGTGGAGCTTCTGAAGAAGCCCTGAAGGGAAGGGTGTATTTATTTTTATTTTGAGTTCAAAACTTCTAAAAACATGTTTTCACGTTGTCATTATGGCTTACTAAGTGTAGATTTATGGGCTAAAATGATTATTTTAGCCATTTATAATTAAATCTACAGCACGATTAAGTATGCAAAAAGTGAAGAGGTCTGAATTATTTCTGAAGCTCAGTCTTGAATCAAGGTAATGGAAATAATACACAGAAAGGACATAACCAATCTATGCTAATATGGCTGATGTCACTTTTCAGCAGCTGCCTTCTACTCTCTGAGGTGAAGCCTTTTACAGTAAGAGACACGCTTCTCCTGTTTCGTCTTGGTTCATTTACAGTTTGGTTCATTTACAGTTTGAACAACCTAGAATTCAGAAGGCTTGTCTCAAATTACAAAGGAGGAAACCTGCTAATTACTTTTCCTGAACAATGTTTACAAAAACTCAGTTGGAGCCTAAAGGAGAGTTCAGTGACTGGATGAAATATGATACACATACACAGTTCATGTGCAGCATATTTAGTTGTTTCCAGTTCATTTGTTGCTAATTATTAATTATTTTTGAGATACAAATATCAAATTATTGTGCCATTTCCCACTTAATCAGCTTGTACAATTATTACCCATGTATGCTGATATTTGATAATGTCTTAACACTCTGGAAACAGTGTCTTGTAAACCCACTAGAAGACTATTTTCTTATTACTCTGCAGTACCCAGAACTCCTAAAACATTACCATTTTAATAATTTATCTTTCATCAGGCATCTCAAGTTCTGGGGGCTTGCATGTTAAAGTGAAACTGGGTCTGTATTAAATGAACAGAAGTGTTTGCAGAGGAACACAATATTTTGTGGATCCAATTCTCAGTGCCTTAACATTGCTTGAGCTAATGTTGGAAAGTATTGGCTTTAATACTATATGTCACTAATAATAGTCTAATGCCAAGAGACTGTTCAATTGTAAATGTAGGGTCTTTTGGTAAAAAATATGATAGGGGTCTATAACTTCATCTTGTCAGCACGAAGGTTATTTGAACCATTCGTCAAACAGCCAAGTGACAACAAAAAAAGGTTGGACAAGGAGATGGTGAAATGAACTCCTCAGCCACTTCTCCATCTCTCTTGTTAATCAGATTATTTTTCATGGGAAAACACCAACATAAAGTCTGAGAAACTTGGAAAACGCTTCATAAATGAGAACGCAAATCCCAAGTCCTGCTCAGATAACTTATTATTCTTCATATTATTCTTAAAAAATATTAACACTGACATGGATTTGTGAAATAATATTTGGCAACAAATGCATTTAACAGCTCTACCTAATGCCACAGTGGAAGGTCTATCAGGATTTTCCTCAGATGCCGCAATAAGTTGAAGACATTAATAGAGAGGGCAAGTCTTCCAAATGTATCAGCTTACTGAGGTGAAGATGATTTTATTGCTACTCAGTTTATAACAAACCAAAATCCCTGCATTATATTTCTACCAGCCAGACGTCAGGTTGCATATGTGTAAATATATCAGTCAAAACTTCGTAAATATTGAGCCAGAAAAGTACTCACAGCAGCTGCAGCATTTTTTTTGTTCCACAGCAGCCCCGAGGTATAAGAGTACAGTATATTTGTTAAGAGCTATTTCTACCTTCCAAGTTCAGACCCTGGTCCGAAGTTAGAAGAAAGTGGTCACACCATCAACTGTTTAAGGATGGCCATGGAGTTCTATAAGTTTTGTTTTCTCTTTATAAAGGGATAATTATTTTGTGAGGTTAACAGAACAAGTTCTCTTGTCTCATGATGAAATAATTTATTTTTATTTCTTGTCATAACCCACACTGGCCTCCAGTGATCATGCAACATTTTCAGTAAGTATCTGCAGTATAATCAGAGAATATAAGACAGTACTTGCACCAGTTATCCTGGTGCATCTGCAATAAAAGCCCCTGCAATATACCTGTAATGTTACTACAGGAACTGGTATAGTCCCTGCTGTAGTTAAAAGGTAGTTTATGATATCAAGACCGAATTTCTATAATACTGCCATAAAAGGTATGGAGTAGTGTTCCTAGTAGTCAGCATTTTAAAATATAGTTAGCAAAGAGTCTGCTGATTATAGATGATTACACTGAATTTTTCATTTATTTTGTCTTTAATCACAAGGGTGCAATTTGGTTAACAACAATTTTGTGATCACCATCCTTATGTGAACTGATTCAGTCTCCAGGATGTTGCAGTTCACTTGCAGAAGCAAAAGACCTCAAACATATTAATAAGGAATTACTGTGATGTGTGAAAAACCACAAGGCAGTTCATATCACTTTATACCAATGCAGATAAGAGTTTGTGAAGTGCACCCACATAAAGGGGTTGTTTTAAATTAAATTCATGCTTATTTTCTGGGACAAAAATGACTCCCATTATCTCGGGCAAAGATCCCACACAACGTGTCAAATTTAGTCATAGCATAAAAAATAGAGCACAACTAACAACTGTCTTTGCAAGGTCCAGAGCAAAGCATTCAGCTGGTGGTTTAGTCTAAGGTGCACAGCAGGTCATGTTTCATTAATATAGGAGGAGTAAAAACCGCAGCAACACCCATAGGATGAGTCACATTCGTGTGGAGAAGGGTCATCTCAGGTAAAGTGATCACGTGGGCTCCCCTGGCACTTCAGGTCTGGCACTTCATCCTATTATTTTTAACAAAAGCTGGCCCATATGCTGTGTTCTGCAAGAAAGTCAGCCTGACACTGACACGAGGCCAGCAATGCTGGGACACAAACAAGGCATCAGACTCCCCTCAGTTTACCTGTGACCTCCTTTTTAAGGACAAGTCTGACAGGATGGGTGCCCATGCAGCCAAGTGTTTTTGTAGATGTGTGTATGTGGGTCTTGTTTGTTTTCCTTCGGAGCGCTGTGATAGGCTTAGATAGGCTGGCAGACGTGCCTTAACAAGATGTGGGGCAGGCCTTGATAACACACTCAGATGAACTGTCTATTTTCGGTCATGGGACTCCGTGGACTAGCTCACCCCAGCCAGTGCAAATGAAAAACAGTTGGCTGCAGATTCAAATATCAAAATACAGCAGAAGTCTTGTTTTGTTGCTACATTCATAGAAACACATGCAGCATGAATAAAATTGTGGCTTGAGCACATGTACACGTGTGCTCTGCATTCGTTATGTGCATAGATTTGTCTGTGCAGTGTGTTTGCATGTGTCAGTGCACAAGTGACTTTTGCATGTGGCATCTAATGTTTACCTCATGTGGCCCGGCCCTGTTGTTTGTCGGGACATTACTGCATCTGATCCCTGTCAGTGCTCTTGGATGGTCTCCATTTATGGGTTTTATCCCTCCGGCTGACCCAGAAGATCTTTGCCGATTCAGACTGTCTGTTGGGCCATCCCCACAGCCCTGCTGCGGTTCTCTTACTCAACACAGCATGTGTTATTCATCACATGTTGTCATGAGCTGTCAAAAGCAGCCATGACAAATGCTGCTTTTCTGTTTATGAAACGACCATGTTGGCCTCACACTTCAAACCGCCATTATCATCCGCAGTCGACTGCCAGTGCTGTGATAAAAAAAAAAAAAAAGCAGAGAGCACAACAGGAACGGCGTTAGTATAAAGGGTGGTCGGATTTGTGTATTTATCACATAACAACATACTCGTTTCCCATATAGCAGGTGACCTCAAAGAACTTAGAGCATGAAGCACTCAACGTCAGTCGCTGCACAATACGATTACTGTATATCTCTTACACCCCCCACACTGCTCGCAGAGATGACAAACATGCTTTGTCCATGTCCATGGCCAGAACAATCACTTGCTTTGTGGTGGAACGCTCAAGGGTCAGGCAAGGTCAAGGATCTTTAAGAACTGCAGGACTGTAAAAAATGCACAAATATGAGGAAAGGAAAATAGGACTCATTTACAAGCAGGCTATTAATAGAAGCATTTGCAGTGTGTTTTACTGTAAACCACTCATCAGCAGTTGAAATCAAGACTCCTACTTGTGTATTTGTGTTTTGTTTTTGTGTCTAAAGTCTGGTGAGCCTGCTCAGACAAAGCCGTCCCTCTGTCACAGGGCTGTGCTGAAGATATTTCGGCTGCTACATGCAGAGCAGAGTCCCTCTCCTCCGTTCCCTTCGCCCCTCCTTCTTCACACAGGCTGAATCAGCACACTGGGCGTCCCCACCCCGGGTGTCGCTTTGCGTTGGTATCACCACGAATTTGCTTGCATCACAGACAGAGAGCTGTCTACTCCAATGACGGAGCTCGAAGGGGAAGGGTGGGCGGGAAATGAATTTGAAACAGTCGAGATGGATCAAGAGAAAGACTCACTGACTACTAGAAAAAAAAAAAAAAAAGAAGTTTTGCTCAACTGAGATTTAAGGGGAAACAGGCATAATAAATCAAAAAGGAGCTCATGCAGCTTCTCTGTAATGTTGTTTTGGCTCTTGCTCTCATTTTAACTTTTAAAAGGCATCTGTGTTCACTTTTTGCTGTGTAAAAGACCACAGAGTATTTGTCCTGATGAAATACATGGCCAAAGAATTGATTCTAACCCTGTGTGATAATTAAACATGAAGCAAAGGAAGGAGATCAGTGTAAATTGGCACATATGTGAATATTACTCAGTGAACTTTCATTTGACCCGTATGATTAGAAGGGAGCTCGAGTAGAGGAGTTTACATGCACAGCAAGCGTTAGAGTCGAGCAGCTTCTGGCTCTGGGGTCTGCTCTGCTAAAAGGTGCAAATTGGTTTGGATCCAGCAAAGACTGATTGTATACGGATAGGAAATTTGGTGCACAATCAGTCAGCATAATTTACTGGGTCAGCGGATCTTGATTTTTATCTCTCCCCAAATGTTGGAGGAAAGATAATCTAATTAGTAGCAGTATATTTTCTGGCCGTTTGCTTCAGGATGGCTGCTGACACATGCAGAAAAACCAGGCTGCATAAATCTTAAGTGATCCAGCTACTATTAAATAAAATGTAATGAAGGCAATTATATTCCTGCTTGTCTACCATATTAAAGGATTATTCTGGTTTATCACAATTCTGGTTGTGTTTTTGGCCATCAATCCAACCAGTTCTATTTCACAGATCTGGTAAAATTCAACATTGCTACAAACTATGGGGCAAGAAACACAAGAGGTCAGATGATCAGATGGATTGCAAACAAGCCAGAACAGTATAACCAGGTTATGTTTAATTGCAGGTTAAAAACTGAAATTGAGCACAGATGAAATGTCTGTAATAATCCCTCACTGTGCACAGTAGGGTAGATCACGTGGTTCATATGGGTGTTTACAACAGACAAACTGGGTTACAATTTTACATTTTGCCCGAAACCTCAAAAGCCCAAATTGTGATACATGTTTTTAAAAAAATCATTTAAAAAGCAGGCTACAGCTGGCCATACTACATATGTTTGCAATTGTCAACAAATCCAAATAATAAACCAAAACCAACGATAGATTAATCCAACTTCCAATTCTTTCTGACTTCCCTATCATCTCTGTGGCCACAAACTGATTTTTTTCCTACTGAAGATGTAAACTTTTAAAAATTGGTCATGAATATATGCATTCATTTATTAAAGAAAATCATTTTCAAAAAATATTTGGGCTGTAGTTTTTAGCAAAAGAGAATGAAAAACTATCTCACTGGGAACTGTTGTCATCTGCACATTCAGTCCACCAGTGAGCATTGACAGCAGCACAATGGTTTATGTGGGATAGACTCAAAATAACTTACAGTGTCCATGTGTATCACAATGAAGGAACATGTCATTCACTGTGGTGCACTGTGATGTGTTTTTAACAGTGGCGGTCTACAGCACAGAGGAGGTAGTAGTAGTATTATCAATTTATTGCTGGTTTTGATATTTTAATTAGAATTGGTGATATTAAGAAAAATATAGAAATGAACATAGAATCACCAGACTTATCTATTAACAGTGGTCAAATTATGATGGATTAAAATAAACACTCTAGTCTTTTCTCTAAAGGTTTAGGTGCTCTTGACTAAAATCCGAAAAACGAATGTTCCTGGGGAGAAGTGTGGTGACCTACAGGCTCTGGTTGCACTGGCAGGTCCATAAAACCGAATGCAGGGTGCTGACAAAAACCATGCTGCTCTGCAAGGTTTGAAAAGTTTCCTCCACGCAATCATGGACGTGAATGACATTTCCTCACAAGGGAATAATCAGATCACTGAGTGCGTTTGTGATTATTATTCAGTTTCTTTACCACTACCTATATATTCCAGATTTTTAACGTCAATCCACGCACTATAAGAGGAGACAGCTTTGACCATTCATTCCGGTCGAGATGGGCCCGAGATTGTACAATTAAAGAGAGTATTTACATATGTTTGATGTTTAAGTGCTTTATGCTACAAGCTAAAACAGAGCCCCGTGCTATAATGCACTTTGACTCTGAGAAGTGAGCACAACGTCTATCTTTGATCAAACTCTTTTTGAATCTTAATAGGGGTACTGTTACTGTACAGCGATACGCCTTGTGGGACTGGGAGCCCGGGGTGTCCGACCCAGACACTGTTTCAATCACACGGCGAGCTGGAATTGGAGGAGATGTGTTCCTCCGAACCCAGAAAGCCGCGTGCAATCAAGAGTCAAGAGGACCCCACTACTCAACCCCCCTCCCTTTACACGCTCACTTACACACACATACATACAATCCACTGTAGTGTTGGCTGTAGTCAGGAAGTGCTAATTAAGTTATTAATGATATTCATGTGTGCAGTGGCATGCAAGCAGGGAACCAGGCCTCCCTCAGCCAGCTGGTAGATCTGTCTCAACTTCACTTCGCGGTGATTAATAAAGTGAGGAAGAAAAGAGAGAAAGAGACTTTTTCACTCTGAGCTTTGTCAAGTAAAAAGGATCAGAGAGACACTGCAGACAAACAGATGATGCAGGCAGAGAGTGAAATAAAATGCTCACTTTGGCAATAGGGGAATCGCTGCATACCGTATGAATAAAGATAAGTGGTAAGTCCTAACGTCCACAGTGTTGGGACAGTCCGTTATCGCAGTGCTAGTTTAGAGCTGTGAGTCACTTGCGCAAAGATGACAGCAATTAAGATGGCGGAGGGACTGGAGGGGGGCAGTCAGACCTCAGCTCCATGCAGGCTGGATCCATTGGTTCCACTGCTGGTGCTGCCTGAAGTAAGGACCTCCTTCCCACTGCTGCCTCAATGCTTGTCCAACAACTCCCTCTGCTGGGTGTCCACATAGATCAGAGTCAAGCACCAGCTCAGTTTGATCAAGATTGCTGAGAGGTGTTAAGAGCATAGGGCTTGCAAGCCCATGACCAGCCTGTCTTTCTCACATGCACTTCGTGTCATTTATCATTTTTAGTAAAGGTTAAAAATATTTTTTGAAAAACCCCAAACTTGTAAATTCATGCATTCCTTGTACATGTTTTTATTTCATAGTAAGATACAGAGTGATTTCAAAATGACACGCTCACTGTGACGGATTTTGTGTTGCACACTCTGTCTCCATCTACTGGGATGACTCAGCTGTCACTTCCACGTTTGTTCTTTCAGTGGCAGCTAATCATGTTCATAAAGGTGTCAAACTGTGGCTAATCTGCTGTAACTGTTCACCAGAAAATACAAATTTGGGACACTTCAGGTTTTTCTGATAACGTTAGCAATATTTAGGAATATAGCACTTGGCAGAATATTTCCTGTCAGAACACAGAAGTAATCTATGCATAACTCTGCTGGAGGGAGTCCTGCACACATCGCATCACAAAGAAGACTTTTTTGAACACGACATTTCAGATATTTCACACACAGATTACACTGTACTGACCTGATTCTTTGACATATTGCTCTAATTTATTGTACCACACACAGATGGGCTGTGAGTCCCAAAGACATCATCATTCGAATGGGTTCCTGATGACAGCGGTCAAGTCTGAATTTCATACAGGAGTGCCAGGATCCAACCGCCCATTAACCACCAATATATCCCTCAATATATTTAATCACTTGGTTATGAATGATTTATCTGTCCGACATCAAGCGGCGCCAGCACTGTGCACGTTCGGGAGCCGTTATTCTGGTCAAGCTAAATAAAGATAAAGGAAAGACTAATTTATTGCCCTTGTTTACCTTTGGTCAAAAAAGAGGAATTGCATTGTCCACATTTACTATCTGCCACTTTCCGTGCGTCTGCACCTCTGCCAGCAAGCATTTGCTACAAATTCCTCTAGATTCCAGTAAGTGGTGTCAGACAGCTTTCCTGGGCTTAACGGGAAATCTGTCTTTGGGGTGCAAGATTATAACCTCTGCAAACCGCTGGTCAATGGAAAAGTCCTAATCCACTCATAGGCCAACCACTCCCGGGTGTAATATTGGCTGCAGGAGATATGGAGGTGGCTGATTTGACCAAAAACAAATAATGTCTATGAAGAATAAAATAAATACTCGGAAGAACAGCGTGTGGGGAACGGAAGAACATTTTGGTCTCTGTTTTCTTACAGTCACTTTTGGTTATGTTACGACTGAATACGAATACCAGAAAACGCTGCTTTGAAAATGTGGGCCCAGTTTGTTCCGTCTAAAACAGTGCACCGTCCAAGATACTGACGCATTTACATTTGTTCATTAACTAATTACAAACAACAGTATCATCTGGCAATTTTTTAGAGTCATGTCCATATAAATGCCTTTTATATAACCATTACATTGACATTCCACACTTACAACGGCATCTCATCAGAAGCCGATGATGACTTTTACTCTTGCCCTTGGCCTAATTGTTATGAGACTGTCCAAACAAAGGAGACGTTCTTTTAATTCTCTGAGGGAATGCATGTAGTAAAAAAGTGTGGCACCGCAGCAAAATAAAACCAAATGCGAAGCCTTTCATGTCTCTGCAGCTTCAGTTTATAACGGGTTTTTATGCTATGACTGAAAATATCATTGTCCTGCTGGTGACGGCTGAGGTAATGGCTCCGGCCTCAGTGTGGAGGATGGCTCCCCTACTGTGTGTCCACCATCCGCTGTTGTCATCTTCACCCAAAACCCTGACACCAGACAGAAGGAGGAACTGAGGAGGACATGAGGAAGACACAGGAAGAGGAAGAAGAAGAAGAAGAAAGGAGGAACCCCCCTCAGAGCGGTCACAGTCCAAGTCCAATGGAAGCCTTAAGTGCCCTTTAACTTCTGCCGTCAAACAACCCAGAATGCCCTCTGTTTGCAGGTCCAGTGGAGTCGAGTCTGCTGGTAGGGAGCTCTGGGTTTGGCAACACTGCTTGTCAATCTTCTGTCTCAGCGGAAATGTCTTCTTCCTGCTTGAGGGCAGACACCCAGACCGACAGACAGACAAACCGCAGGCAACCCCGCGCTCTGGAGTTGAAATAGCAGTCACTTCTCACAGGAAGTCGTTGCTCACTGGGATGCTTCACTGCTCAGACACAACAAAGTGGCCTTTTACAGACACAAACACACAGGCAGAAAAGTGTGGGGTTATCCGGAGGCTAGGAGCTGTATGAGGGTTGAAATAGGAGTGTGTGTTGACTGTGCTTGCAAATTGTGTGGTATTCATGTCTTTGGAACAGCTGGAAAGAGATGAAGATGAAGTAAACAATCTTAATAGAAAAATGGCCTCAGATAATGTATTCATGTGGAATTCATTTCTATTTTGGAAAAAAGAAAAGCTGATGCAAGTCTCTGTGCGGTCTGGTTGCCCTTTGTAACACATGTGTTGGTATGCAAACTGATCGTCGGTAAGCTGTCAGTGTCTCTACACCAGTGTCACCAGGACCATGTCCTGCATGTTTATTGTTCCTGACAATTTAAGTGATTCTGAGTGTGACCCTCCTGACCCAGAATAATTTAACTGTCTCTCTAGCATTTCTTCTCTGGCTGCGTCCTTATCCACCATCCAGCCTCTAAAAGAACTACAGGAACCTCCCTGACCCAATTTAGATGTCAGATTACTGTTGTGGAGTCAAACAGGCAAACAAGCAGTGTGTGTGGCTGTGTAACGGATCCATCCAAACATTCCTTTGTGTATGTGAGGCCCCTGCAAGGTTCAGTGTGTGGCTGACACAACAAAGAGGACCTGTGTTTGACAAGCAGCCTGGTGCCAGGCCCAATACGAGACTACCAGAGAAGCCTGGGACACTCTGAACCCACCTGAGGCAGGATGTCCAGCTCAGAGACACAACGCAGAAACACACACAAACACAGATATAGAATCAAGAATGTTTTTATATGTTAGGGATTCATTTTATGTTGTATTCTAATCTTGTGACATATTTTGTGTTCTATCTTTGATGCTCTCATTTTGTAACTCCTTCTCAGTGCAGGTATTTTCAGCTGAGATAAATAAATTAACAGGCTATGGTCAAAGGTGAAATGTGACCAAATGTGATTTGTTCCACAGGTATGTGTTCAATGAGATATTCTCAAATAATGAAAATTTAAAATAAGAAAAGAAAACAACAGGAGAAAAGATAAGAAAAGTAGAGTTTGCTGAAAGAGATCATGGTCTAATGGCATCTGAAGTAACACGACTAGGTCAAAGCCTGGTGTATGGCTGGACAGCCTGTGGTCAAATCTTGATTTTATAATCGTGACATTGTCTGACAAAATCACCAAATGCATAAATTAAAGACAAAGACTGAGCTGTGATTTCAGCTATATTTACTGTAAAATGATCACTTAGAGATAAAGTTAGAAGAGACAGACTATCCTTTTTATTTTGTGTCTCACACAGAGCACAGGCTCTGTCTGGATCCACAATAGTTTAGCTTTTATTTACCTCAACTCCAGAATGTAACAGACTTTTATCCCTCTATTTGATATGTATAATTGCTCACAGCAGTGTTTTAGTATGAAGCCTCATTTTCAGTCGCTCCTATCTGTTGTATTAAAGTTACAGCATTATGTGTTAATACAAAGTCAACACTTCGTGTAGTTACTTCAAATTTAAAGCCCTCTTGTGGACAGAAACCCTTTATTTCTCAGCAAGGTTTTTATTGCTGTGCAGCAGTAATTTCCAGTTGCTGGCAAATCTGTTGTTCACATGCTATTCAGATCTGGTAGTTTCTTTAGGAGTTAGTGATGACTTCTCTCGCTCCCTCCCATTCTCCAGCTCTCTCTGCTCGGTTTGTCTTATTTTTACTTATTCCTTGAGATTAACTGATGTGCTCCTCTGCTTCCCTCAAGTTCCTGAGCAGTCAGGAAATGAGAGTGGCTTGGTAACTTCCCATGACAAGAATTGTATCTCTAAGCTCCCAGTTGGCATACATACATAGTCCAGCCAGGTGACAGGTTTGTACCTGGTTGAATCTAGCAAAAATGGGCTAGGTTGGCAACACTGCAGGCTGTAAACACCCCCCTAACAGAACCTGTTTACGCCAGAAACTCAAATTCAGTGATGTGACATTTGGCTGACCAATGGTGGAAATATGATCACTCAGTCAGTCCAGCCAAAAAACGAAACTGTATAAATTTAGGGTTTTATCTAAAAAAAACTCTACTCTTTATGTGTTTATCTAGCGCTGGAACCGAAGGGTTAGTCTGAAAGAAGATAAAGACAGAGGATAACATATTAACACAGGTGTCACACCGCGGTGAGGTCATGTTGGTTTTTGTCCTGTCTCCATGTCTTGTCTTGTCATTTCCTGTTTTATTTTGAAAGAGTAATCCTCCTCTCGTTTCAGGTCACTTGCCCTCCCTTGTGAGTCTTGGTTTGATTGTTTGATTGTTTCCACCTGTCCCCTATTACCATGTGTTTAAGAGTCTGCGTCTCCCCTTGTCTGGTGCCAGTGTGTCGTTTATGTCGACACTCATTCACGACGATCTAGCCTTCCACAGCGCCGAACCCAATCGGTATCTTGTTCCTTTTGGTTTTATTTCTAGTTCCTTGATTTTGTCCCTCCAGTTTTTCAGGAGCGTTTTTTGTTTGCTGAGCCTGATTTAAAAATAAAGACCTTTTTTGGAAACCATCCTGCACCTGCGTCCAGAGTCCTTGCCCGGTTGTGACAACAGGTCGCTCCAGATTTCAGGGGTTATGATCTCTCTCACATATCACCTGTTACCATGTGACCGAAGTTCCATGCTACTGTACACTGATGATGCCAACTGAGCCAACTCCATCAGCCGAGGAAAAGAGACATGTGATTCAAAGGGACTATCGCTAAGCTCCACCATCTCATTCTTGTCTTCATCCAATTGTAACTGGACACGCTGGCCTTCAGCCAATCATTTGTAAGCTGTCAAACTTTGAAAGTGTTCCCTCTCTCCAGTCATTCAGCTGTCAAAGAATTTATGACTCACCTCCACGCCTTCACCATCTCAACTGTGGATGCCATGTCCAATCAAACCATCCGATCATGAAGATTCTCATCCTCAAGCTCCATTCCTCATCACCACCCCTTGTGTCTAGGCTCAGGGGAACGGTTCTTCTTCCTCCTCATGATGATCCATTTCCCGCTGGGGTCTGAGTGCCAAAGTCTATTCCTTCTGTTCGCAATGAATTGCATTTTACTTAAAATTTCTCATACTCCATTGTTCCTATTATTAGTCTCTCCTGACTTCTGGTTCATGGTCTTGATTTAATTATTTTTATTATGTCTTTCTAGTCTGATTAAATGTCAATAAAAAAAAAAATTGTAAACTGTATTGTGAAATCTGCAGTTACACCAAAAAATGTAGTTACATGAAAAGTTATAATAAAATAATAAAATGTACCAGCTGTTTAATGTGCTTTAAACCCGGGGGGAGAAATATAACCATTGCATAACACAAAATCTTGGCACGAGCCACGATGCGATTTGAAGAATGATTGGTTGAGCTAATTGCGCCCTTATATCAACAGCGAATCTAGCTTGAATATCACTTCACATCAGCCCTCCTGAAAAAGGCAGCACTGCAAGGAAATACTTTTGTGCCATTTCTTCATACCGCAGTCTATCAGGCCGGTATTATTAGGCCTCACTATACAGCTGCCAAGCCATCAGTGAGCAGGAGTGAACGCCACAGATGGCCTTTACATATTACATATCCAGTGTTTGATGTCAGGATGGTATATGAAAAGACACTCTGACAGTGCCAAAACAGGAAAACCGCATTCCTATATCCAGACATATCAGGCCATTGGTATAGAAACCTCAATCTGCCAAACGCAATGCTGAAGATAAACAGCATGGCTGGATTGAGGGGAATGGCATATACAGAGATGGAGTGGATTGAGAATGGCCAAACACTTAAAAAAAAAAAAAAAAAAAAAAAAGTTTTAGACATTCAGCTGATGCACTTATCCAGAGTGATTTATGTTGGGTTCATTCAGAATGATGAAATTCTGAGAAAATTAAAAGTAAGCTGATCAGACTTCAATATAATTCCATTTTAATGTAATGTATGACATGATTTAATACGATTGATCTTTTGAAAAAAATCCTTTTGTACACTTAGTACAGACAGTCTGGAGTTCATTACTTATCTTTTTTTTCATATATATTAACCTCTATCACTGAGTAGAGAAGTGAAAGCAAGGACAACAAGCTTCCACTGAACTTGGCGTACCAGCTTCCTCCTGACAGCAGGTTTGTCTTCGTGACTGCCATTGTTAAGGAAGTGAAATAGTGTATGACTAATATCTCGGTGACCCTGATTGGAATGCCAGAACATTATCAACTGCCGGAGGAGAAAACACAAAGCAAAATGTATCAGGTGCATTTCTGAAATTCTAGTTGATTTCTCAATGAACTTGGCCCTTGTTTTCTGAGCGCAACCTGAGGCCAAGCCTTCCCGGTTTGTGTGCGTCTTCACAAAAGCGAGCCTCAGAGTGTGCTTGAGTGGCAAGGGGACGGAAATACAGGCTGTTTGAGCTGGGCGCAGTGCAAACACAGACAGTGCACAGATCATTGTGTGAGACAGAGTAGAGAACGAACGACCCGCTCGCACTGCAAACACTCCCAGCTGTTCAAGAGAGAGGTTAGCGTGTGTGTGTGCGTGCATATGTATGTGCCCGTGCACTTGTGCCCGTGATAGCTGCGGTCAGATACAAATATGGGGCCACACCTTAAGTCAATGCTCTCTGTTTAGCTTTCTCAGGTATGTAAACTCCAACGCCAAAGCATGCATTTGATGTACCTGCAAAGTTTACCCAAAAGGGGAGGAAAGTTAATACCTAATTCAGTTTTGCAATGTTATCTCATCCTTATTCCTGCCTATTGAGGCAAAACATTTCCACAACATTCACTAATAGCTCCCAGCCAATGAGACCAATGTGCTTTGGAATCAACGATGCAAGATGCAAGTACTACAGGCCATGTTGGAGATATTTAAAAACACCCTAAATGTCACAAAGCGAACCTCAAACTTACAGTTTTATGTCATTTATGCTTTATTAATGCCCTTTTTCGTACTCAAGCTGCCTTTTTGAAAATAAAACAGCAATTATACAGTTGAGTTGTTGCTTCTGGACGTGGGGAACATATCATGATATTAATATTTCAGATGAAATCCCGTCTTAAGTGCCAAAATGATGTGGACTCTGTCTGTTCTCAGACCTTTTCTCATATCCTCAGCCTTATTAGAGGGCAACAGAAAGTATAGCTTGTATTTGCTCCACTGCACACAAGGTCTGAGGCCTTTGCTACAGATACAAGCCATATGTCTGTCAGATTTTATTGTGAATGTAAATGCTTTGGTTTCATTCCCTGACCAAGGAGACGGAATGTGGTTTATGTATTATTTTTTTGCAATATCAGTCTTTTTGTTGTTGTTGTTTTTTGTTTTTGAGTGATGAAAATCATTTTTCTGCATTTAGTGATCCCTGTCATCAGCTTATTGTTTCTCATCTTCTTCTAAGTCAAACTGGACGGCATCCATGAGAATTTGAACATTCTGTAACATGCCCTTAATGCACTCCACCACATAGGCCTACTCCATGTCCCTAAAACACATACGCCCCTTCATGGACATCCAATTTACATTCCAACTTGCAGGCCCATCCGCAAACTGATGTGTCACAATGGCCTCCTGTCCATATGATTTCAATTCAAGCATCTGCATACACATCCTTCATTCAGAGCGGTCAGGCTTTTTGGTGAATAAAATAGGAGCATGCAGTACGTGGCTGTATACATTATGGTGCATTAGCTTGTGTTCTACATATCAAAGTCTGGATGTGGGCGCAGCCATCAATAGTATTGTGCTCTCTAATCTATAACTTCAGTTCAATCCCCCATGTGCGGCAGCAACTTCCTGTTCTGGTTTTTCAATCGATTGTCTCTGACATTTGGGAAGGAGAAGCTAAAGAGATTCATCAAAACTATTTCTAAAACCATAAATTCAACAATGGATTACAGATCATTGGTGAACTAGAACAAACTGAAGTTTAAGGACATTTTTTCATTTTTCAGACTGTACTTCATTACACTTCAGGCTCATTAGTGAATATTAGCCTGTCAATCAGAGGCAGCGGCATAAAACCAGAAAAACAAACCATCAGTTATGTTGGCTAGTGTGGCAAATGTTGCTGATGGTGGCACTATGATCTGCTCTAGCAGAATGTATTCCTGCTGATCTATAACATAGAGTAATTATTAAGTGTTTATTATATTACTTTTGATAAAACATACATACCCTGCTACAGTCACACACATATATACCCATGAGCCAGGTCTAGACACATGGCACAGTAGCTGCAAATCCTAATCTCAGTCATTTTCAGGCCTCTCCAACTTGAAACTGGACTCTTTCCTTTCCTCTAAGCCATTTCATTCATTTTACTGAGTGTGCTCTTGAACAGAGGCTACAGCTTTGGCGTGGTGTCCCAGACTGTCAGATTTGGGTAAACTGATCCTGCCTCCCTGTTCTGTCTCGGAGCCCTGGCCTGATCAGGAAAACACCCATGACAGTTTGGCTAGCGGCCTTGCTAAGAAGTGAACTCTATTTAAAATAGCAACATTGCAAATTAGTGTTTGAAGGTTTCAACATGAGAAAAGACACTGCTCTCCCTTTGAGCTGCAGTTCAAACTTTACACAAGCTCCCAGAGTGGTATCGGACACTAGCAGGAGAGGCCAACCCTCCCAACCCTCAGAAAACCTGCTTTCCATCGAGAGGGCATGGCGCAGCATTTCAGCCCGGGCTAATCAGCCAGTAAGAAGCAGGCTGGGATACATGTGGACCCAGTCTGGCAGATCTGCTTGCATGCGTGTGCACATGCACATGCACACAAATGAGGACCTGATATATCAGAGAGCATGCTGAGGAATTAATCGGACCACACCCTGTTCCCTTGTCCTCAGCTGTGACTGACCAGGAGACAGGAAAAGGTCAAACCCATTGGTCAGGATGGGAGGATTGGTAGAGTTGGTTTAACCTTTGACCTCCCAGTTAGATGTACGAGGAGACATCTGACATCCAGGTCTGAAAGGTCACTTTCTCTCAGCGTAGCTTAGTGAATCCTCTTCCTCTGCAGCTGCTCCCTTTACTGCGTCACATTCTCAAACTAAATCTGAGCGCAGTGAACCGACGGAAGTGTTAACATCAAGGAGAAACAGAGAGTTAGAGGGGGATGGCTGACGGAGATGGAGAGGGGGACTTTGCGAGTCCACAACAGCCGTTTCCCCCCTCTTGCCTGGGGCCCAGTGTAGATGCGGTGGACCCAGCCCCAGACGCCACTCCATGGTTTGGCAGCTCTACATTTCAGCCCTCTCACTGTTTCCAGCTGAACCAGCTCCCATGCAAACACATGGGCAACTGGTGGGTTTTCTTATTTAGTTGTCGGTCAAAAGTGCTTAATAATATTCAAAAAGACAGTGCGACATATCATCCCATGCTAGCCAAAATATGATCCTCATCTTTTTTTTTTTTTTCCCCCGTCTTCCCAACATTTTCCCCTCCACAGTTTGGGAATAGAGCATGCAGATGAAAAGGAACAGATATACAATGGTGCAATCTTGAAAAAAGTTTGGCTGACAGTTATTAAAGTAATGGAGCAGACTAAGAAGAGGGCAAGTACAGAGCAAGGAGGACAGCAACTGCCTTTCAGGAGACTGGAGGAGGAAATATTTCAAATACAATGGCCTGTAATGCAGCATAAAGCACAAGCAGTGATGTGGCGTATGACTTACTCAGATTGATATGTCCTTGCAAACCCAAATGCTCTCATCCCTGCCTCAGCTTTTTGAAGTTAAATAAACAGTGTGTCACAAGATCCTCCACATACCACCCAAGTGCAGTGTGTGTGAGAGCCTCTGTGTGTGTCCACAGTACGTGTGTCTACGGCTTGATTTGTGAGTCTGCATGCATACTTACTGTATGCGTGGACACTGAGGGACGGATCCTGTGTGCTAGCGTGCACAGGAATGTGTGCGAGCGTACAACAAACGAGCGTGGATGTGTGTGACATGTCTGTAATGACAATGGCGGGTGACAAATAACGCTGACGCACACTGTCCGTGGTCCTTAATAAAAAAGCGTCGGTGCTTTGAACATTTTAATTAAACTAAGCAGGACCATCCCCACCCAGGCCTCGACGATGAGCTATGTACATTTGAAGACAAACAAGACCATCTTTTACAGGGTAGACATCAAATACATGTCTTTTTTATGTCATCCTGGGCCTGCATGTTGACTTTCATTATTTCTAAAATCCATCTGGAATTTTGATGGGCATGTTTTGAAGGAAAAGGCCTTGAAACCACAATGCAGGGATGTCTTGAAACAAAGGTCTCTGTGGTTTTGTCTGTTTCTCGTGGTCAACAACAGCCTGGCAGTCTCACTGCTCAGATAGCTCATGTCTGTAATTTTAGTTTATGCCATCATTATTACAACACATTACCCATTTTTCATGCAGTTTGTTGGAAATATACTGAGCTGAAGGTTCGAGTGTTCTTTTAAGAAACTGTGCAAAGCCTATATGACATTTAGAGAGAAGAGGAAGGGGTTCCTTATAGTCATGGCAAAGCAGACAGAGCAGTGTTTGCTGCAGAGAAATGCATTTTTCTAATGACACTGAAGTTGTGTCATTAAAAAAAGGGGGTAAGGTTAATATGACTATGGTCACCTGGTCAAAATAGCAACTGTCGTTACATTTGTCAAACAATATTAGACTTTTTCCTCATTAACTCTACAACTTAAGTGAAATTTTGATTTAAAAAAAAAAAAAATGAAAAAAGACTTGTGAATTGAAGCCTAAAAACAAGAGTCACCCTGTTCCAACACATGTAAGTTGTGTTGATTAAAAAAGAAAGGTCAGGTAAAATTGAAGACCAAAGTTGCCTTTATCAAAAGAACACTTCACACAATATTAAACTTTCTCGCCCTTAACTCCAGAAATGTAGTGGAATTCAAAATGTAAATAAAACTATTGGTCTGTCAATCAGTAGACTCCTACAATTACACTTAAATGTGAAGCAGTTGCACAAAAACACTTATTACAAAATATCAAGAGGGTGATTTTAATTCAAAGTGACAGGATGGAGAAAAAAAGCAATGAATTCCATTGCATCATCTTCTTCTGAAGCTTCCCCTTCGTTTCATTTCACACATAAATAAATTCTTAAATCCTCAGTCAGGGTTAAATCTGCAGTCTGGATTTCTGTCTTGATGTTGTCCCCCATCACAGTGAAGGTTTGTCTCCCTGTCCCTGAGTTCAGCAGTGTCTTGTTGCCACCAGAGGGAGTCATCTTAGTCAAATAATAGCTCCCAAAGGACTTGACTCTGGAGTCTGAACATCTGCTCAAAATTCACATCACCCAGACTTAAGCCAAAGTAATGGGACATATTGATGTTTTGTTTATGTTGTTTTGCTCATGCATTGCACTGTTAATCAAAGTGACTGACAGAGCCTCCCTGACACATCGTTATCATGACGCCAGTTCCTTATTATTGGTCATTATTAGTCATGCAAAAGTCATTTTTATTCACACACACATGGAAAGCCGTTCCTCGTCTGTTTGACTTTATGGGGCTTACTGTTGTGGCTGGGCCCATCCGGGGAGCCCACACTGGTGGGGCAATACCAAATGTTGCAAGCGACAAGCACCAGCTGAGCCTGGGATACAGGCCTATAAAAGGCCATTTCACTTGGTTCCTTTTAGTTTTCTGTACAACAACTACACGTGTTGAGCGCAGTCTGGAAGCCCGTCCCATTCCCTGCATATCCATGCTGGAGGAGGAGGAGGAGGCGTGTAGCCCTTTTGTGTTACCTGTATTAGAGTACCTGGCTGTTGTAAGTCAGAAACATGGACTGAGCTGAAGGTGTCTTCAAAGAATAGAGACAGCGAGCGACGCGCAAAAAGGGTTTAAACAAAGCGAAGTGCACAGGCCGGCAGGGCGCTGCGGTGAGGGCAAATCGGCTCTTTTTCCTTTCTACCTGCAAGGCGCAGGAAATGGGAATTGTTAATTAGATTCTACCGTGAAAGTAAGGACGAGTAGGAGGTACTTCCTCCAAGAACTCATTCACCTTTCAAGTCCGACCCTCTCTCGAGTTTCATTTTGGAGTTGTTAGCCACCTTTCAGGTCGACATCAGCATCTCACCTGTGCCGCTGGACCATGGATTTCACACGGTCGAAGATTTCAAAAGCGCTTCAGCTTGATGTCGCGGAAAACAGGCGGTATACGTGCATCTGGAAGGGTTAGGAAACCTGCCAATGTGAACGGGAAAGTGTGACCACTTCATGTTACAGTGCATGGCCTCTGGACAAAGTGGGAACGACCATGCACAAACCCCTCCGAAAGCGGAGTCTCTACGTGTTCCTGTGTTTTGGCATCATCTACCTCAGACTTGGGTGAGTTTTTATTACCTGTGATTCATGCGTAGACTCACATGCGCAAACCTGAGTATCAAACCCATTGCGACACTCCGACGAATAAACTCTTTTACAGGAAAGCATCGAGTGCCCTCTGACCCCCGATTAAAGAACCATGTTATTTAAAAAAAAAAAAAAAACAGTTTTCAGCAGGTGTATTTAAAAAAACAAAGAAGAAGATTTTAATCATTACATTCAGACGCCTGCACCTTAATGTGTTGTGCGTAAAAGCTGCAGATCAGGTCTCATGCCAACAGACAACATGATCGATTCGTATTCGCTGTCAGAGGGATATTAAGTTCACCTCAGGAGAGTCCTGCTCCTTTGTCGCACAAGATAATTTGAGCCGCTGTCTCTGCTCCAGATCCAGCTCACCCCTGCATACCTTCATTAATAGCGGCAGACTGAGTTGTATTTCCACATTCCATTGCCCAGACGGAGTTTTTACCTGTTTTGCAATACTTCACCTTGATGTATAAACACAGAAGGACTTCAGTCCCTTCCTACTCTCCGCAGTCCCTACAGCAGCACTTCTCAAACCCGATCATATCAGGAGCCCCACACTGAAATCATGACAATCATGCAGGGAGTTTTTTGATTGTTTGGCATTTCACGCTCTGCACGTTTAGTTATGTTTAGTTGTGAAACGCTTGTGGTGGAGAGTAAAATGAAAACATACCTATTCTTGATGGTGACTCCCTGAAACTGGGACTGTATCTGAACTATACATGAAGCTATAGTAAGCCCTGGTGGCTTAGTTGGAGGCAAGTATGCAACAGTCCATACCTGACAAATGATGAGGCGCTGCAGGGTAAACTGCGCCAAATCAACACAAGTCACAGAGTATTCATCAGTAGTTGTTTACTGCGCAGCCTCTCATGCACCACTGCGTTTTCTCTGTGGAGTAACTGCAGCCATGCGCATGAAACAACCAGGAGTTATTCACTGAAATATAAACAGGTGATAGGCTACACCCCATTTTTTTCCCTCTTGATAAAATAAAAATGATAAAATCCATGGATACCACGATAAGCCTGTTGTTCCATATTCCACTGTATGCTCCTGCAGCAGCAGTGAATCAAACAGAAGAGTGTCAGCCCTCCCTGCGAGAACCTCAAGTGGAGTGAAGCGTGTAACTGACTTCAAGTTCCGCAGATGTTCATATCACATGACAGTAGCTCCAATATGGTGGGTGGGTGGTGGTGGTGGTGGGAGGGTGTTCACCTATCTCCGTGTTTACTAAGCCCGAGCATTTAGCTCATTCCTTCCATCCTTTTTTTCCCTCCCCCCTGGCTAAATCTTTCATGGTACCCTCTTCATTTACAATGGCTGGAGCCTGCAGGTGTTGAGTGAGAGTCACGATGCTGAGGCGATAAAAGCTCTCCACTCACTCAGCCCTGCGACCAAATCTCCACAAGTATTTTATTTCCCTGCACAGATCCAGGCTCGGGCTATTTTTATACCTTCACCTTTACATAGTTTTTTTTTTTTTTTTTAAGCAGTGCTGCAATTTGAGTAAATTATTATACAACTTTACAGCAACAGGGTCACAAAATGAGTATCAAACACCATCAGAGCGCAGCAGACAGCAGAAATGCTGTAGACGCCTATAGCGATATTATAGTCACACCACAGGATGTAATCAGGTCAGTGAGAGCCGTTTGAGGACCACAACATGCTTTATGTCTCTAAAGAGATATTATAGGAGCACTTGCTACCACAGGATATAATACCTACTGTATATACTGTAAGAATATTGTAACAATATTATAGCCTACTGAGATAAGAGAAATTATTTTCACAATCACTCTCACATAGTCGCATATGCAGGAATGTGACGAGAATCATTTCTGTCGTATTATAAAGACTTCTGTGCGTTAATGTGACACCAAGTTGTTGATTGTGAACGTCTCATCCTGACAAAGAAATGTGCTGATTTTTATTTTTTATTTTTTAATACCTGGAGCTGTGATGATGGTGTGAGGCTCAAACAGCCCAGCGTCTATGTTTGTTTATTTTTGGCTGGATGGTGGGCTGGTGGTGGTGGTGGTGGAGGAGGAGGAGGAGGAGGGGGGTGGAGGGAAGGTGGGGTGGGGTGGGGTGGTGTGGGGGGGGGTGATGATGATGAATGAAACCTCCTGCACGTCCAACGAGGATCGGATCAGTGTCACCCTATTGTCCCGTTGTGGCAAAGTGGGCGGATAGCAGTGTCTCTCCCTGCCCAATGGCAGGCACGACTCTCATGAGAGTGGAGAGAGGCACTTTTCTGCCATGCAAAATCCCTAAAACCATCATCATTCCGGCTCGGGAACCCACAGTACTGTGTAACAGCCTCCGCCGCTGAGAGATGACAGAGCCAATCTCAGCGCACACACGGCCCTGGGAGCTTGGAGCTGCGTAGAGCCGCCGCACCAAAGACACGGAGACGCGCAGCACCTCTTTTTTGATTTTGTGCGAAAAGGGACTTAAAGCCGTGAATTAAGCTTTTTTTTTTGTTTTGTTTTGTTTTGTTTTGTTTTTTTCATCCTGTCCGCGCCTTCTCAGTCAGTCCGAACGTGGCCATTTGCTCAATGTCATCATGATCATCTTCTCGTCGCGCAGTGTACTGCTGTCAGTCTACTACCCACAGATCTTCCTGATCCTGACGAGTGGCAGCTACCTGTAAGTTTCAGCCAATTAACGGCTCCTTAATTCACTTCAAAGAGAGGCGCTCATCCTCAGCGGCACAAAGACGCGCGGCTGTGGTTCCGCTCCTGTGTCGGACTGTATCTCCCCTCTCCTTTAGCCTTTACACGCCGGGTGTGAGATGAATTTCCTTTAGTTTTCCGCGTCCACAGATTGGAGACTCAGCTCAAGTTGTTTATATTGTGCCATTAAACTAACGGGAGCAGGCGGAACAGACGTGCAACTGTCAGTGAATTGAATTGAATGCTACAATGCGTTTCACGCACTTTCTAATGTTATACACGCGTGGAATCTCTCAGAGGGCGCTCATCCGTGGAAACGTCGCCGGGGGAAAACGATCCACGTGGGAACAAACTAATTAGGCGAAAGCCTGAAGGCGCTAATGCGCCGTGGGCAGGCGGGGGAGCGTTTTCCCGTGAGTGGGCAGTGGTGGTCTGTGTTTAAGCTGCCGTACTTGCAAACATTTGGTAAGATCAGAAAAACAAAAACGTCTGGGTGACTGCTACACGGATTCATTTTGGCCACAGAGTGGCAGAGATGTTCAAGACAATTGGATGCTGAGATTCTGTCTTTTTTCCCCCCGTGAGGAGAAGTGAACACAACGCGGGCGGTTAACCTGTCAGAGCAGCTGAGAGATGGGCTCTGTGTGTTGCCTCCTCTCCGGTCACTTCTCAGCATTTTCGATGTTATCGTCTGAAGCCACATCTTAAACACGTCTCCCTGCAACATGCGTGTGATTGACACCGTAATGCGCTGCGGCTATGAATTCAATGAGAATTGCTCTTGCAGGAGAAAACTGGCTTCCTTAAAGCTTTCAATGTAATCACTCACCCATGCTCCCTCGCTCCTTCCTTTGCTGCCCGGAGACCCCAAACCTGATGCTGAAATAGATGTGGTTTTTCTGGTTGTCAGTGAAAAGTGGGCTCCACTGCTAAGTACAGCGATGGCTTGCAGATTAAAGCTGCACACTGTTGTTTGTTTGGATTATTCATGTGTGTTTTTCTGTTGAGCGTTAGCCACAAAACTGAGGAGAACAATTAATATGTGATACAAAATAATGTATTGCCCCTTCCTCAAAACTGCACAGACAGCCTTTTGACGTGATAAGCTGTAAAATGTGTGGGTGGCAAGAGGATCCGTTCATGTGGAGCTTTTGGGCCACTGCTCACCTCACACACCAATATCAAGGAATTTCACGCCTAATGTTCCAGTGGCAATAATCTGAGCGCTTCCACTCTGTTTTGTTAACATCACTCCGGCCTCACCAGTGCGCAACTGCAGCTGCAGCAGTTAAAAACAGACGTAAACAGGATTTTGTTATGAATGAAACAGCTTCAGTACACTGCTCACCTTAAGAGCTTGTGTTTGTAAATTAGCAGCAAAAGGAAGAAAATCACGTCCAACAATAAAATAACAGTTAATTTCCTGCTCCTGAAAAAAAAAAAAAAAAAAAAAAAAAAAAAAAATAGAGCATTTGTTCCCTTGACTTGTGTTGAGTTGTGTCTCAGGCATTTTTGTGAGTGCATTCCTCGGTGGAAGATGCATGCCTGGGAGCTTAATAGTGTGTCAGTTAGGTTCAAAGTGTTCCATGTGATGGAGTAGGTGGCTGTGAGCACACTGTATGCCATGACATAGACTATAGTTTCTCTTAAAGCCGTGCTACCCTGCCATTTGAAAAAAAAAAATCTGTGAGCTCCTTCGCTGCTGACACTGGTTCAGATTGAAGTTTTTCCAAAGAAACAAACTTGTTGTCTGTTGTGCTCGTCTGAGATTTAATGCTGGAGGAGTTTTTCCTTTCTTTTTGCAATTAACATAAAACAGACAAAACCCATGTTCTGTCAAGAACAATCTCAAAAGTGCAGAGGTGAAGCTGTGCATGTTGATGCTCTTGTTTACTGATGATTGATCGACGTAAAAACATAGGAATTTTGAATGCAAAACCCAACACCCCTAAATCTGAGAGGACTACCTGCAGTTTTAGAAAAAAAATCAAAAAATCATGCCATCTGTGGCGTAGAAATTTCCCCCCAAAAAACTCAGCTCATCTCTCTTCAGAAATCAAACGCACACTCTGCAGCACACTCTGTATGATACAGCCAGTCAAACCCCGTGTGTTGCATAAGCTTGATGTTCATTAACTACTGCTGCAGCGTCAGTGCAGGCCGGTCCTGTGACATTAGTGTGTGCAGTGTGAGTTTCTGTTGTTGATGCTCTATCTGATGGGAGATCTGTGCGACCGTGGGCGAGCTGTCCCCAAGCCGCCGGCGAACACACAGAGTATACGCTAAGCAAACAGAATCGCATTTGTGCACTTTGATGATGCAGGGATTTAAAAGCTTAGCTCTGGAATTCCCTGTTTGGTGTTGTCTGATGGTTTGGGTTGCCCATGGTAGACTCTGTGAATTAGCAGGTGAATGACACGAGAAAGAGCCAAGAGTGTAGGCTACTACTGATGTGAAAATATCAATGTGCCGTTGTGTTAGATTTTAAGCAGGGGACTGAAATATCTGTGATGTAAATGAGTGGATTTATATAAACAGACCAGTTCTATTCGCCCTTTGACGCTCATTATGCAAGAAAGTGAATTTCTCCTGTTGTGCATTACTTGTCTTAATGAGCCTGACCTTTCGGCTTGTATGGACTGGATGTCATCGTTGCCATGAACAACCACATATACAGCAGAGGGTCACAGAGGGTCAGAGGAGTTCAGGCCTGTTTAACAGCAGAGAGAGCAGAGAGGGTCTGAGAGCAGCTGCAGGCTTGAGTACATTTCAGAAGTTACCAACAGTGTCAAGTGAATTTTGTCCCGTTAACATCTTACCTGTGGTTCTCTTTTTTCAAAAACAGAGGTAACTCTTGAAGCAGGGTTTGCAAAATCAACAGTGTAAACACAACAGCACCGTAGTACGCTGCCCCTGACTGCAGCGACAGGACCAGAGAGTTTGGTAACAGATATGCGCCTCGCTGCAGTTGAACTGATGTGTTTGAAATGGAGATTTCTGCTTTTCTGTCTGTGTGGCGAAGGGAAGGGAACGTGGTTGTCCAAGAAAGATTTCTAATCAGCGATCACGTCTTTGAATCCGCAGAGATCAGAGTCTGTGTTTCTCTTCCTCCCCCCAGTCTTCCTTTTCACCCCTCTTACGCCGCCATCACTTCTCGCTGACGCACAACTCGCCTGCGTTAGTTTGCCCCGTTTGCGGTGAAGCCTTTGGAGGCCGACGTCATACTTCAAAGCTGGCGTATGCCTCTGCGCTCATTTATGGCTCCCTGTCCCTGACATGTTTGAAAAGTATGTATCTACATGGTTTCAAGGGTTATAAACAGAGCTGTGGAGAAAGTCAGCGCTTTGTTTAGCTGTAATCTGTTTTGGCTTTCTCAGCGGTCACAAAACCATCTCTAACATGTGTTTTGATATTATCACATGGAGTGATCAGATGTGATGAAGTCTCCCTGAGGAGAGCTGAGAAGGAGCTGTGCCATTTACTATACAGCACATTAATACTCGACCAGTGTTGAAAACCTTACATATTTTCCATGCAAACCAGTCTTAGGATGTGGCTAAAGCAAAGGCGAGTCTCTCATGAAATTTATAGGCAGCACTTTACACCCCGAAAAGGTTTCAAACACATAATTACACAAATCATAAGGAATAATATTTTGTGTGACATTTGGTTAAAAAAATGAACCCTGCATCTGCATCACAAGACGCTGAGCAAGTGTACATACTGTATTTGCGTAAGAGTCAAGTCTGGCAACTCTTCATGCCACGATGTTACCTAACAATTAACCCGAAAACCCCAACTCATTACTCAAACTCCCACCATCCAAACCAATGTGGAATGGCATTGTCAGTAGTCAAATAAGCATCTTGTTTTCTCTCTCTCAGCTTTTTTAGCAAGTTTCCCGGTGTGTGTTTTTTGTGCTTTATGTTGGATTAAGTTTTCAGGTTTTTCATTCACCTCTAATCCATTAAAAAAGCCGTACTTTCATGCAGCACAGCTTTCACTTCAGTACGGAACGTGCATCAATCACTGGTTGAATTGAATCCTGTTCTGGAGAGTCTCACATAAGTGAGTCAGTCTGACCATCCTCCAGAAGTTCTAACTGAGTCTGTGTTTGTGTGTGCCTGTGTCTGCAACCATGCATGCATGTGTGTTCATACGTACGATACGTGTTTGTGTCCCTGTCGACGGTTGAGTACGAATGCTCACGTGCACGTGTGGCGGTGTGTTTCTCTTACTGTTTTGCAGGGCCCTGTCCTCGGTGGTGGCTCTGGGTGCCAACATCATCTGCAACAAGATTCCCGGGCTGGCACCTCGCCAGCGGGCCATCTGCCAGAGCCGCCCGGACGCCATCATTGTTGTGGGTGAAGGCGCCCAGATGGGCATCAATGAGTGTCAGTACCAGTTCCGATATGGACGCTGGAACTGTTCGGCGCTGGGAGAAAGGACAGTCTTCGGGCAGGAGCTGCGAGTAGGTCAGTCTGGGTTCTATCACAGAAGGGAAAAGTCACAGTGTGCGCTTGTGGGGGTATTTGTGTATGTGTGCTCCTGTATTGCTGCCCCTCGTGGGAACCTTTTTGAGGTTTAGCTGTTAAAAGTGAGGATGTTTTTTGCAAAGAGATGTAATTGCTTCCACTTCTCACTTCTTTAATGAGCAAGTTACAATCAGCGTCGAACCTTTTTTTAGTTAGCTTAGTTTAGTTGAATTTAGCTTCATGTACATTATCTACATTCTATGGTTAGTTTTGAGGTAATTCTTGGATTTAGGGTTAACTTCCACTCTGCTGGATAGATCATAATGAATGTATGTTACGTTGCAGAGCTTTGTGTAAACTCTTGGACTCAGCCAGTTTAACCTATTCCACTATTTCCATAAGCCAATTAGGTTGGTGGTAATGTAATTAAACACATCTTAGGGATATGCACCATGTGAGCAAAAAAAAAAAATCAACTGAAATAGTTAAATATTGTAGTTAAATCTGATCTTAAAAACAGACTTTGACACAACAGGGGTCCACAGAAATATGTAATAATATAGGCCTCAGCTTGATTGATATAATATTTTAGTGGTGCAAATTCTCTAACAAATTTGCAATCAATCAAAATACCAAATACCAATCAACATGCAGTGAACCCAGAGTTTTGGGCTCTCTGACTGCAGGGCTCCGGGCCACTCTCCCACTTTTCGCGGTTGATTTGCTCTTCAGATGTTATTTTATATGGAACTGAAAATCCCAAAGCTTCCCAAAATACCAAACATGTCACGCTGAACTAAAGGTACATGATGCGCAAGAAGCCTATAAAAATGGCATTTTAAGTTTGAATATGTCCTCAGTTAGAGCTATTTACAGCTGGAATAAACCAACACCAGAATATACAACACACTGTTGTTCAGTGTAGAATCAGGATTCTTTTAAAACTTTGAAGCTACTTGCGGGGTAATTCAAGGGCAATTTTGATGATTCATGAGGATAAGGGTAGGAATGCTGTGTAAGTGATATGGTCATTGCTTCGAAATAACTAATGTTATCAGTGATAGATCTACACAAGTTTCTGTTTGTGCACATTACAAAAAAGAGATTACAGCTTGGATTTTGTGTGTGTGTGTGTGTGTGTGTGTGTGTGTGCGGGATGCAAAGCTGCAGCCTGTGATCACTGACAGCGATTTGGTGATGATGATGAAGCTGACAGTGATAATCCCAGCGACTTTCCGATCAAAAAGGAAAAGCGAGTTACATAATGCGTCTTTTCGAGCCATCCCATTGTCTCCGTTTGCAGAAACAGTACAAGCAGAGTATCAAAAATGTGGTACCAGCCCCCGACCCTCTGAACCCCATGAAATATGGCTCTTCACAAGCCAAACCCAAACTGCACACATCACACAGTCAAAACTCAAACCAGCAACACACAGTCTCTTTGACTCTCCATTGTATAACCATTTGCGTTGGCATTGCTCAAGAGGACTTCATATACTGCTGATTCCAGAACCATCTTAGTTGTCCTCATTTCAATTGACAATGTTGTATTTCTCCAGCGCGCTCTGGTTTCTGTTGATGTAGGTTCTACATCAGCGAGCCTGTTGGTTAGCAGCATGCCGACCGTTGCTGGCTATGCCAGAGTTATGGAAAAGCTACCGAAAGGCACTGGAGCCCTGATGGGGAAAACGTATGGTTGAAAAATGATATCGCAAATGAGGAGACAACTAATGGTGTTATTGCAGAGAACGCTTGTCGAACTGAAATAGCTGGACACATCTGTTGTTAATCGGGCTAAATTGGTTGTGTCCTCGCCTGGCTGGTTCATGAGAGTGTGCACATACATGCAGAAAAAGACCTAAAGCAGACAAACATTTACATTTACGATGCTTTTGTTTGAGAAACTTGGCGTTCTGCAAAACCTCTCTTGCATCGCTTTTGTTTTACAGGGACTTTTATATATTTCCTTTCATTTAGAAGATACTTTGTTGCCATTACGTTGTGGTTGGGCTGTGCATTTAATCCAGTGGCTCTGTTAACAATCACTCCTCCTAAGGAGTAGCTGAATTAGCTCCAGCTCCCTCTCCAAAAGCATTTTTACTTTGTTGTGAATGTGGTGCTTTCTTTTTGTAATGGAGCTCATGTTGTTTTCCTCAACACTCAACATCTCCTCCTTTCTGGTCTGTTCTTTCATGCCCGTTTTAAAGGGCGTAGAGATTTAGGAATGATATTAAGCACTGGTTCATTGGAAGCATCTGTGTGTCTACTTTGCATTTTTTTCTTTTTAGGATTGATGTTTGTATTTTTATGTATTATACTGTTTACCTAAAGTACTCTGTAGTACAAAATTCAAAAATGTAGTCATTCTAATTCACAGGGTTCATGTTCTCTAGTGTGGCTTTGAAAGCATTGTCACTCATCTTTATGTATTTGATGTACATGCAAAGTCACATGTACTGTATGAGCTCAATCGGGTTGAAGCCATCCAACCCTACGTGGGGGGGGGGGGGGGCTTTCCACTTTTCGGTTCATGATGCAACATCTCCTCCCCATTCAGTAATGGCGTCATTTGAATGTCATGCTCGCCTTTTGCTCTTCTTGTTTGGTTTCCATAGTAGATCTGAGCAAATAATTGCTGCGTGTGCCCACGCTGAGCACATCACTGTTGGTGTCCAGTTCTGGTCAGAGAGCGATGACTACTGGGCCTGCCATGATTGTCCAATAATGATGGGACTTGGTGGCCTTCTCAATAAAATATCCAATGACGTCTTCTCTTAGACCAATGTGGAACTTGATTTCACTCAGGGTTCCCATGGCAGATTTAGAAAGACTTTTTTTTTTTTGTTTTCTTATTTTTGTTCTACATCATAATCACCACAGATCTCAGATTTCATGTTACACACACAGGTAATATACCGGAAAAGAAAGCTACACTGCACAGATTAAAGGGAAATGTTTTTAGGCTTACCGCAGAGCAAATCTGTCAGCACAAGTTAAAGTTGCTTCTCAGCTTTGGACTACAAGTTGTAACATTTTATGTGTGTCATTGTGGCCGTGTAATCTCCCTCTGCATTGTTGCTCTTTTCTCAGTAGCAAAAACGGTAAGAAATTGTGCCTCTTCTTGAATGAGCAAATTTCCTGCACCAAGCTTTGTGCCCTGTGACACTGATGCAGCTCCTTAAAGTGAATGGATTTATTCCTCCTCTCCACGGGGGCAGAAAGGAGATTAATGTTACATCGTTTGTGTGTCTTGACACTCTTGGCATATTTGGTGGAACCCATGGCTGCACCGAGGCGCACACAGCAGCTCTTTGTCCATGGGGTCGGTAAACTGTCCACACAGAGGCTTGTGCACTGGTTTTGTGTTCAGGATGTGTGTTCATGGTTTCAGAAGGCTACACAAGTCCTAAAGAGGTTCGTTTTGTAGCCACATGAAAAAAAAGACTTGGGGGCTAAAAGCACCAGTAACTATTAAAAAACAAAATGAGCTCAAGTCAATGACAGATTTAAACAAGAACACATCCATTCACACCATATATCATTGTGTAATAAATGTGTTATTGATAAATTGTGGTAACAATCAAGCCAAACATTCAGAGATGAACAATAACTTCATTTAGTGACTAAAACATCAGTTGCACAGAAAAATAATGTTGTATTGAATTGAACTGAACTGTGTCTTTCTGGACACATGAAACAGGACAAATCTCCTCTGAGCTTCCTCTTCAGCTTGCACAGGTCTGTCAGTGTGAGGCAGCTGCTGATATGTTGCTCGATAAAGTTGTGAAATTGGATTACCGATCTCATGATTACAGCTGCAGTATGTTTTGGGACTTGACAGAATCAGAAAGGAAAAAGTTATCACAGAGTTCTCGGTCCCTGGTGATAATGGGATCATTGTCGGGATGGCACAAAGGTCTCAGTGTTTGGATGCTTTGACCATTCTTCCTATAGATTATTATAATATTTGACTGATGTAGTCAGAACATGAAGGAGGATCAGCAGGTGACCAAACAAATCATGATTGTTGATTCATTTATTTGGAAAAGGAAAGGGTGAAATCTCCTGAACGGTTCATTATAATCATCTGCATTGCCAGCCTGAAAGTCTGCGCAACTATTGTAATGCAGAAGGATATTTACAGGAGACAGTGTGGTTAGTAATTTAAATACCCTGACCTCTCACTTTCAGAAAACTGGGTCTAGTGATACTGACTTGTCCAACATGTCTCAGCAGTTAGGTTCATTCGAAAAAAATATCATAACCAGTTATTTATTTATCAGTTATTGTTTAGCAGTGCTCATGGTGTCATGTCCAGATGTTGTCACTGCTGGTTGAAGTGTTCAGCGTTCCCTCCGGGGTTGTGCTCAGCACTGAAAAGAGACCTGAGGGTATGAGAGATATGTTGCCTTGGCTTGTGTCAGCTGTGCCACCCACCATAACCACCTTTGTTATCAGGACAACACTCAACAATGATCTACTGTCAATTAGGGTTGTGTCAAACCGCAAAGAGCACTGTCTGTAAGTAGTCTGGTTATCTGGGGAGTGGCAGTGCAGGTGTCCAGCTACTCATGCAGCATGCAACAGCATGTTTTCTGTTACTGTCATAGCAGGGTGTGTAGTGATTCAGTTTTGCCCCTTTGAGGGTGAATCCTGTGTGAACTAGAACAATGGTTACATATTGTAATCCTTGTTTCAATATCTCTCCTCATGCTTACACGCACACAGGAAACAGGTTAGGATCAGGATCACAGTCAACTGAACTGAACTGTTTGTGGATGAGTATTGCACCATCATCCTGCAACAACCTACACACTTTCTGACTGTATTTCTGACTCTGTGTATCTGTGTGTATCTGACTCCACTCATACACATTTCACAACTAACTTTAAGCCTTTTTCTCTCAACATATTCATAGCGATTTGTTTTGGTGGCATGGAGCTAAATAGCTACAAGCTGCTGGATACAGGTGTGTGATTGGCTATTGCATCTTGAGGCAGTGAGCTCAAGCGCTCCCCTCCTGTGGGTGGAAAGTGTATTAGATGAAATATGACAGGGCTCTTTCAGTTTATCAGTGTCCCATCCCATCATCGAGGGAGACGCCACAGCTACTGCAGCTCTCACCTGCAGGCTTCACACTGTGGAAAAGTGGGCAATTTTTTTTTTCTCCCACAACCTCAAGCTGCCATCAGCTTGTACGCGACGTCCTTGGTTGTGATAGTTTTCCAGTGTTTGTCTTTCATG
Source organism: Trachinotus anak (assembly GCF_046630095.1). Taxonomy (NCBI): domain Eukaryota; kingdom Metazoa; phylum Chordata; class Actinopteri; order Carangiformes; family Carangidae; genus Trachinotus; species Trachinotus anak. Next base: position 7,401,204 of record NW_027273853.1, on the reverse strand, counting down.
ATTGAAGATGTATCCATGTTTTTTGACCATGTCTTTATGTATTATGGAATTCTTTAGCATGGCATATGAAATCATGGAATACACCCCTTCAACAAAATGTTCCAATCCCTTCTCCGAATCTGCAGATTCCCACATCATCATAATCAAGTACAGGGGAAAAGCTATTCCCGCTCTGCTCCCATTTAAGTTTTTGATTCAAATCCCCCAAATTATGAACACTAAACCTTTCCCCCTGCTCTGTGATCCAGTCTTAGTTTTGTGCTGGAGGGAGGAGATGTCGGCGTTTTTTTTTTTTCAAGAGCTAAAGATCAGCCGACCGCAAGTCTAATGCATTCTCTCTGTGCTGCCTGCTCTTGGAGGCAGTCTTTCTGTTCTGGAGCTGCTCCATGGTATTACATTTGCTTTCCAAGAGAACACACATTAATAGTTGGGTTATTGAGCATTACAGAGCCCAAGATATCTTCATTCAGCAGAGGTGATTCAGTTTCAAAGGCAGGTCATTTGATATTTATTTCACTCTTCTACTGTAAACAGAAAAGTGTATTCACTTGAGGAGATAGCTGCTGCTGCTGCTGCTGCTGCTGGCACCTCCTCTGCTGCCTGACACTCTGCCGCACACAAGACTTGAGGTTAGATGGATTGATGGAAAAATGAAAGCATCCCTATTCTTGTTGCAGTTCTATCCCTCAACAGTTTTCTCAGTTTAGCAAAGAGCGTTGGCTTCGTCATCATGCTCCAACTGACAAATTGGAGAACAACACCATAAACTCGGGAGTGAGATTTGAAACTTGCAATTTAAGTGCATCTCTGTTTCCTCTGCAAAAGCAGATTTAGCAGCCTTCCCCAGTCTGCCCTGCTCTGGTGTTGGCATGAGTTGGTACCTTCAGTCTGTAAAAATGTGGAACGAATTATCCTGTGCTAACAGAAATGGGTGTTATTGAGTGGCTTGTTGCAGTCTATTAAGAAGTAATAATAAAATTAGAGACAGATCCATCAGTGAGTCAGGAGGGAAGGGGAGGGGGCGGGGGGGTGTTGGGGTTCAGGATGAGAATGGCAAACGTGGTCAATCCTCCAATCATAATCCCTGGCCTGGTTTCTGGATGAATCACTGTATTTTAAATATTCCTGTCAAGCCTGATCCCATGGCTGTAATTTGTTGATGCACTTTTTATTATGCATATTTGAGTGCGTTCACCCACGCGTGAAGTGCATTGAAAGCCCCATGTGGTTTCTGTTACACATCTCACATAATAAGTTGATGTGTTTTAGATCCAGCGAGTGATCTTTGCCCCATGGCTCAACTTTAACACACATATTATATGAACACTTATTTTCCTGTTGCCTTTATTCTACGTCTCAACTGTGGTAGATTCAGATTCACAATATATTTATACTTTTTTTTTCCTACTTTAATAACATATTTTGACTGACATGGCGTACCATCCGACCTTCCTCTGGCTAACCCCCTGTAACAGAGATGCCCTTCACTTAAAAGATCTGCTTATGAACACCTTACAGCTCTGTTCAAATTGCAGTGCACTTGATGTCTGCGATTAGACCTTGAAAATGGACACCTTTCAACGGCTACACTCAGCATCAAAGGCCAACACTGGCCCCCTTGTCATAAAAACTGCCTGCTCTGGTTACTCTGTTTGACTTTCCATTCAGTTTGTCACTGTCCTGATTCATGCTTCTCATCTGAAAGAGGCTTCTTGTTGTGCGGCAGTGAAATATTACAAAAGTTCAATCATGCTGCCTCTGGCTCATTGCACAAGAATAGATGCAGCACTTGAGCAGGTGAGCTGTTTGGTGAACAGGGGATACTGTTGTGTTTATTTCCCATAGCAGTGCCAATTTTTTATTAGAATTTATCTGCTGTTTAAGGAAGGTTTTAAAGAACTGCAGGCAAGACTTTATTTATTAATGTTGCTTTGAAACCAAAAGGGCTTTTAAGAAAAGATGCAAGGTCTGTTTTCCTCTGTGACCTACATCATACCCCTCTCCCTTTTGCTTTCTCTTCAGTGTCATCTCTTTGGCTGGCTCTCACTCTCATTTACCTCAGATCGGCACTGAGTTGTTGCCTGAAGCTGTGCTACATGACTAGAAACTCTTAGGATGAGAACAAGCAAACAGGATAAGAAATGTGGTAAAATGTGGAGACTTATGCTGAAAGGACGTTTGAGAATAGAGGGTGTTTTCATATCTGTATTTCCCCATCCTCCCAGCCAGTCCTTCCCTCGTCTCTCTTTCGCCCCTCTCCCCTCCCCTCTGTAGTGAAGGCAGTGGGCGATCCACCTGCCAGGACTGCGGGGCTGCAGGGGCCAAACCAGCGTCTAGTCAGATAAAGGATGTTTAAGTCAGCAGGTTCACTGAAAACCACTTGTGTGGAAAGAACTCCCGGACAGGCACATACTTGATCAGGGAGCTGGGGAAGCGGGACTCTGTCGAGCAGAGCTCCCTCTCAGAGGAGGGGAAAGGTCACTACAGGCATATAGAGTCAGACATAACTCAGTGCTGAGGTTGGGCTTTGTATTCCCAGGTTGAACAGTGGAGGAGGAAACGTAAGTGCAAAGAGGATGTGGTTGATAGAAGATTTTAGAGTTTGGCTCAGTGTTTTACATGCCCTACCCTTTTTTTTTTTTTTTTTTTTAATCTGAATTTATTAAAGATTGAAAGTTATGGAGTCTTTTTTTCTGTCAGTTTCAGCAAGGCAGAAGCAACAGTTGCGCTGAATTTTGGTTTTTCTGTCTTCACCATTTTGAAAAACAACGTATTCTTTCAGCACACAGGTTTAAATCAAACTTATGGCTTTGCATCTTATTTGAGTGGCAAATTCAAGTTTTCCTTAAACAATTGTTTGCCTTCTCTGCCAGGGGAGTTAGGTGCCATTCCAGAGAAGACAGTGGCGTTACAACATCACAGACTGCAGTAAATAAAAAAATATATTCCATACATAGAATCAGATGGAATTAAAAAATGACAACAGTAATAAATGTTCATTGTTGATTGCTTGAGGTAGCCATTAATTATATTTTCCCCACATCAAGCAGCTCTCCTCTTGCGCACTGGACTACAAGCTCCTAGTTTGAGGACAACTGAACACTTACAGATCATGAATGCACTGGCGGAGCTCCTTCCCCTTCTCGGAATCAGTTGATGGTCATTTGTGGTGAAATCATATCCCCGCAGAATGCAAGTACAACATCACAGTCCAACCTAAGACTAATAATAAACGGACAAGAAAATCTATTCAAATGACCATGTGGTTCCACTGCTGCTTTGTTTCTTCATTTTTGACAAAGTACGGGGAAATGCAAGCTGAAATATTAATTTCGAGCAGCTGAACATTTTCATCAAACCTCTTTTAAATCATGTAGAGATGCGGTCTTTAGAATAGACGCTCAAGTTAAATATCAGCTACAGGATAAACATTCTTTCCTTGAAAGCAAATAGGTCAGTCATGTAGTGTAGCAGTTGCCACCTACATTGTGAACCCGATTAATCAAAATTTAAAAAAAGAAATAGTGACAGATTTCTTTGCTTCCCGTATTTTAAACACTATCATCATTAGGGAGTGAAGCGTCACAGTTAAATTCTGCCTTGAAAAAACAATGTTACCCTGCTTGACATATGAGCTTAGTCAGTTGGCAACGGGTGTTATACCCGGGACTAGCTTAATAAAGACAGTGAAGAACTCATTCTTCAAAACTGGGGGTTTCTCAAAAGCACACAAGTGGATACTTTGACACTGGTGAACTCTCCTAAAATACCATCAATCATCTCACTGCCGCCTCGGTTTTTCCCTCCGTGGGATGTGTTTCTTGTTGTGCACACTGCAGGCAAGAGTTGTGGTTATCAACTCATTCACCCAATTCTGTTATCCAATATAGATTTAAAAAAAACGTAAATATTTGTCGTTATCACAAAAGGAGGCTAAATTGTGGCTGGTATCACAAGCAGATAAAATATCTCTGATGCATCGTAGTGCCAAACCGCCACCAGCGAAACTGCAGATTCATTCCCAGGCAGCCAAGTACTTGATACCATGCGGATAACAGTGTGGAAATGACGCGTGCATTGTGTTATGGTGGAACGGTGGTGGATAAAAGGCCTATTTTTCAGCCCATCATCATGTGGGTTGCCGTAATCCTCTCTGCCCTCCTCCATGAGAGTCCAGAGAAAACAGAGCAGTCGTATATCTGTGTGTGTGTGTGTGTGTGTGTGTCAGTGTGTCAGATCTTTCCCCTAACTTTATCAGATAGGGGAGTCTGATGCTTTGTTGTTCAATAGTGTGTGGGCTGTGGTCATCATGGCTCGGTAAAGGTCATCGCTTACTCTTCTTCTTCCAATATTTCGCCTCACATCCCCTGCCCACAGCATATGTATATATCTAGGGTGGGGCCTCTTCGTCCTACGCAACCAAACAGCGCTATCATCGCCAGGCCCCCTTTTCCTTGTTCATTCATCAGCTCTGTCTCTGTCTCAGACTGTGTGGGTGTGTCAGGAGCTGGGGTCCCTCTCCTTTCCCTCACCTCTCTCTCTCTCTCTCTCTCTCTCTCTCTCTCTCCTGCCCACCCACTGTCTGTCTGCTGACGTGGCCTGGGGTCATTCTGGGCCCTGACCCTTGGGCCCCTGTGTGTGTCTATGAGTGTGTGTGTATCATTCGCCCCTCCCCTCCCCGCAGTGATGTGTTATCGGTGGGATCTGCGTCTGTCTGTGTCTGCCAGTGCTGCTAGACGCAGGAGGAAACAGGATGCGAGAGGATCAACTGTAATCTCACAGTGCGCTTTGTTCCACACAATCCCAGGCCAATCACTGTATTCTCTACACGCAGGGCCGCCACTGGACATTTACATGTGCCAACAATCACACAGCTACTGGCCCACGTAGGTGAGAGCGCGGAGAGACGGAGAGTTAGTGGGTTTGAGTCAAAGAGACACTGGTAGGACGGAGAGGATGTTAAGAGACCTGGAGCTTCATTTGAGGGTTTGATGAGTATCAGTGAATATGGAAATATTGGGTCTGGAGGTTTCTTTTGTAATGAGAAAGGAAACATGTCATCAGCGGCATGTTTGACTGGCTGATTATAGTGATGATGATAATGATATCTTCGATGATATGATGTGGGATTGATATATATCTCAGTAAATATGTTTCCATTGAAGATGAAACAAAGTCAAATGGGATTGAAATTGAGGAAAATCCTCAACACTGTCCTCACATGAACTTGATGATTACCACGTACAGCACATACAGGCCTATGTTTCCAGATCTGAGCAGGTGAGGTCCTGATTTGGTCTCATTATTAGGATGAAAGGGTGGGAAGAAGGATTTGTGCTTGTTTTAGCAAGTCTCGGTATTCAGTCAAAAAGCTTTATCTCCACCTCGGGGAGATCAGGGAAGAAAAAGGATGCTTTTGAGATGTTTTCTGCCAGCCCAATTTTCTATGCCTGGGAGGCAGCTTACTTAGATTCTCAGCATTTAATACCGGCAACGTTAAATACCCTCATAATTGTTTTAGCTTTACTGCTCAAAGCCCTCCTTATTATATGAATCAAACTGGAGACCCTACAGTGAGCGGCTATGCCAAAGCGTGTCACTTCCCCAGCTCCATGATGTGAGTACACTGAGAATGTGGAGCCTAGTTCTGGTAAAACAATATTATTTTATTGTACAGGAACACGGCTGTGCTAATTCCTCGAGCTGCAAACCTCACGGACCACAACTTTGTCTATAATTTGCTGGGAGCATATGTTCATAGCAACGGTACATAAAGCGGAACGGAAAACAGTAGTAGAGAGCACATTAGTCAGTTCAGTGATTGGTATACAAAGCTAGGGATTTTCCTCCAGCTTTCTTCCCCTTCCATGGGGCCCTGGAGACACAGTTTCAGCGCCGAGTCGGCTTTGGTTAGAGCTTGTTTTCAGTATCTTTGGTGTCATAATTTTATTGTATATGCACAGTGTGGAAAAATATCTCTTTTAATGGAATAAACATAGAGTTACCCTTATGATCAGTGCTGAAAACCTATACTGGATTTCTATTCGATTCACTGCTTTGCAGAGGTTTTTGCTGGTATGTTTTGGTCATATTTTGAATTTATCTTACTGTATAGAGTTTTGTTTTTCTTTTTTTCTAATGAAAAGTGGGGACTTGTGTGTTTTCATTTTATTCAGATGGTGGAAGTGCAGCAAAGCAGAAAGAACAGGAGGACGGAAGAAAAACTTCCAAAACTTTAAACAGCGATAACTACTCTGGGTATCTCCCATTTCATTTAAAAATATAGTTATCTGGTACTTGAGTCAAAGTGGCAAGTGAGTTTTGGGGGGAGTGGCAGTGGTCATGTCCTCTGGATGAAAAAAATCTTTCTTGCCCAGTTCATAAACACACATCAACACAAGTGCAAAGACTCCTGGCCACCAGCAGGTGACACTTTTCCCTTTGTTCACTGTGGTACCATTTGTCCGTGACAGGACGTCCTTGTGCTTAATGGATACGAAGCTCTAAAACTCCAGTGTATCGTTGTGTTGTTGAAATGTAATTTCTTATGCAATCCAATCCTCCTGTGTCCCTGGGATGTGAGTGCATGTCCGGGATGAGGGGGCCTTTAAAAAGCTTTCCCCTTCACTGCTCCACCAACAGGCTTGGCTTGTGTGGAGAGGCCATTCAGCTGCACTGCTGGGCTCTGCCGGTCTGTGTGTGTTTGTGTGCATGTGTGAGTCTGTGTGTGTGTGTTCCTGTTGCTTGGCAAGACCCCGACCAGTATTCCAGCCTGAACTACTTCTCTCCGGCCCTTTTCATGCGCTGAATGGCTTCTCCTACCCTCTTACTCTATCCAGTCCTCCTCACCTTTGCAGTAATGAAGTTGTATCTGTGCTGCAGCGCTCTGTGTCTGCATGCTTCACTGCAGACCTTCCTATGTGCTTGTGCAACCTCAGTTGTCAGAATCAAAATCAAGTTTTGTGGCCAAGTATGCTGACATTAACACGAAATTTGACTGGTTGTCAGTAGCTTTCTTTGTGCCAAAAACTAAACATTAACACATAGCTAACAACAAGTGAGGCAAAAGATATAATTAAATAGGTCGTTGTCCCTTTGGTGTCTCATAATTAAATACACACACTACGAAACTGACCTTGAGTTGATTTTTAGACAGCCGCCTCCATGGCCAGTCTCTTGTCCAAGTCTCTTCAGTATATCTTTTCCCTTTCCTCCCTTGTCAGCAGTAAAGTCTAACCATTGGCTTGTGAGTGGTGAAGAAAAGAAGGCCTGGTTGAGGTCAGCGGTAGTGTTACTACATCAGCTAGCTTATACCGTACCAGCTTGGCCTGTGTAGTGTCGTCAGTTGTAAATCTCCTGCGCTGTGTCATGTGAAATTTGTCTAGCGGTGTGCCTTTCTCCGGCTCTAAACACAGATTGCCGCTTTAGCGGCAAGCCACTACATCCAGAGACTTCTTTTTGTGTCCCAGCTTTGGCAGATGGTCAGAAGACACGACGGGCATCGCAGCAGGGGCAAGTGTCCAAAGTGGTGTGGTCAGCTAATGTGAAGGCCAAAGCGTACTGAGTCAGTAGTCTTCACTACATCTCCGGTTTTAGTCCCTGATGCAGAGATGTAACAGGATGTTTTGTGCTTGTTTATGAACTCCTGTACCTGTTCAGAGCGAAGCAAGGCTGATCCTCTTCTTCCCTGCTTTCTTGGATAGTGTAGCAGACACTTGCCACTAAACTCCATTAGACATCTGGTTTAATATTCCCTCATTCTTCTCTCCTGGATGTTTCCAAGTTCATTGAGGTTTTTCTGGTCACTCCAATTTTCCACTGGCAGCTTGCGAGGCTATCCCAGGGTGGTTCCTCCTGGAGGGCTGTCAGGACTCTGGGGCCAGCTTCTTCAGGGCTTTCTGCTGCTGTTAAGGGTGCTTTTTCTCCTCCACATTTCATCGACCACACGTCTGTTCAGCAAAGCAGGGCCTTCCTTTCCCGAGGGCACAGGAGCACAGTCATTGTGCACACACAGGATCCACAAGACAACAGCATTGTTGTTGAAATAGGGAGTTTCCTAGTTGTGGTTATTTGTTTTGTTCAGTGCACGATCAAAACCTTTGGCTCTTTGATTTCTGTAGCTTTCTGTTAAAATCTAACCTTAACATATGTTTTACTATGGTTCATTACATTTATTTGGAGTGAATAACTTTTTATTTTTTATGTTTGTGATTTAAGAATCATCAGAAATAATATAATATAATTTGGACTGAATGCTCCAAATGGATATTTATGCCCAGTGTACAATATATTTTAAGCGCTAAAAATCTGATTTCCGATGTCTTCTTGGTTCATTGCACAAAGTAAAAAGAGGGTCTTGATCACCACAGTTCCATGGCTTGTGTAATTGGCTTTCATTATGGCCAGGCTGAGCCTTGGCAGTGCCAGACCCACCAGGGGGTGACATCCAGTACAAGCTCCATCATCATCATTTTCCCCATGAGCAGCACAACTCAATGGGCCCAGAAATGGGCCTGCATCTATGGCTCAGGGAACCACCCTTTCTCTGGAAACTGCCTTTATCCTGTTTTAAACATTACAGTGACGCTCTGTGTCTCGATGTGCAAATGTGTTTTTACCAGTGTATGTGTGTGAGGGTGGAGGGTAGTGTGTGAGTGTGTTGTGTATTTTTATTATGTGGCCGGTGACTGAGTATTTGCGTGCATGTGTTATGCGTATGAATGCACATATGTTACAGCTGTGCGTCTCTGTTTGTGCATGTGTGTGAGGTGGGGGCAGCAGAGTGTTACCACAAGCTGGCGGGGCACAGCTCTGCTGCTAAACCAGAGAAGCAAGTGGTTGTGAGTCAGTCCCCACCGGGCAAACCTGTGGCCGTGGTATTAGCTGTGCAGCACCAGTGCCAGGATAGGAAATTAACAGTGGCTTTGGGTGAAAACGTCTTTGAGAGTTCAGAAAATGCTTCTGAGACTAGAATAAGAGGTGCAAAAGTCCCTCTGAAGTAAGAAGAGGAAATGAAATGGAAAACAGCTGCAAATGACTCCATATAAACAGTATATTTAGAAGCACTTAATGCAAATAACTTCTTCTAGCCTGAAAAAAAAGCTCAGTGAAATTAGTACACATATACACCCCAATAGATAAGTACATTTTACTATTGTGCTTTTTGCAAAGCAGTCATGGCTAGGCTAGGCTAAGCTCCAGCTAACACTAGCAGCCTTGGCTCTAGCTGACTGCACAGTCTGCTTCTGTGAAATAAGGTAAAAATAAGCAAAGATTTTGGACCTAGTAACTTTCTAAATGGTTTAGAGTTTATTTGGTCAGGCAAAACGACAGAGGACATACTGTAGTTTCTTCTCTCAAATCTGAGGCATTTTTTGTGTCATGTTTCCATATAATTTCCACTTTATTGTTGTACTTTGCCGGTGCAGATGTAAACGCCTCATCCTCGTTTGGTCATTTCAGGATATTATTTCTGTTTATGGTGGATATGACCGTGGGTATGGCTGCAATATCTGACAGTGTATTTATTGTAGGTACTGAATGTTTACATGATATGACATTTACTGATTTCACCAGATTCAAATCTGTTGTAGCTCCCTTTGCACTCAGAAGGTTTTATATATTTGTTTAAACTCTACTCCTATGAAAACATATTGTAAATCTGTCACATCTGACATGTTTGAGCATGTTGCAGGCAAAATGCATGAGTAACTCGTTCATATTCACCAGAGCTCACTGAAAGTAATTATTGTTATTACTATACTTAAATCAGCCTGATGAATCTCTAACCACAGATGATTTGAAATATCTTTTGCTCTTCACACCCAATTCTGCTGCAATGAGCAGTGATGTTTGTTGCCAAACTGATCTGACAAGCTTTGTAGCTACTGAAGACACAATATATCAGCAACATGCTTCTGGTTCTCTGAAGTGCAGAATAAGTTTACCTAGAGAGATTCCAATAATTGCAACCGAGTACATTACACAACATACATCAAAAGACTTTGGAAACATTCCTCTCCAAATGCTAAAAAGGCCCCCTGAAACACTCTGCGGTTAGCCTTGTTTCTGCTGCTCGGCCCCTTCCAGATTACTGCCAGTTGAAGGGAGACTGGGGTTGTAATAACCCACAGTCTGTTTTAGACCAGGAGAAGCCTTTTAAGCTGGTTCCCTCCGTGGCCATTAAGAGAGGAGTGGAGGACTCTGAGATATTGAGCATGAGAAGGGAATGGCATGGCATTGTTATTGTCATCAACCTTTTGGCTAAATGTGTGCTATGGTCCTTTTCATCTTGAATCCATCACTGATATTCCACTGAAAGAAAATTAAACAACAACAATTAGGGAGGATAAATGTCAAACAGTTTCCAGTCTTTAGTGAGAGGGTTTGCAGCTTTTCCCCATTTTAAATTACTGCAAATTCAATGTGCGAATACGTTTGAACAGTATCTGAAGGCATCACATTGGGCTCTGGGAAATTTTTACTATTTTATGAATTAAACCAGTTAATGTGATCATCATACTATATAACCATTAGCTGCAGTGTAAAGTTGTTTCCACAAGACCTAATAATTCAAACTTTCTTTATTTAACACAGTAGTAAGTGTAATATTGTTGTTGCTGTCGTGAAAGCTTGTCTGCTTTTTCAGGACCCTGAAACTGTTATTTTTGCTTGATGCTTTTTGCATTTTATCCAGTGACAGAAGCCCAAGTAATACAAACACTTTCTCTACTCAGAAATAATGCAGTCCTTCAATCTGAGGGGTCACATGGTCAAATGTAAGGACAGAAATAACAGGAATCGAATTTACAACATTTTCACACAGAAGTACCCAAGGTGTAACAGATGATACACCACAGGTAGAATATCTCCTGTTTAGGTGTAGCTGCTGATCTTATCCTGTGCAGTCGTAGTCCCGTCTGGCTCCGGCTGCCGTCTTGTCAGTGCATAGTGTGTAGTGAGGCAGTGAGACCTGCAGACCCCAGCTGTTTGCAGTGTGGGCAGCAGTACAAGGTGCTTCTGTAGAGGAATTCAGCACTTTGGACAGCACCTAGACCAGCTCTCCCCACACTGGAATTCCAACACTGCACTCTCACAGACTGGGCCCAAGGACTTTGCGGTCGGAAATGTGACCACATTTCCACCAAGGTGCAGGAGAGGAGCTGCTTAGGAGACGGAAGGAAAAATTTGGTAGCTTATCAAGACGACGGAGCGGCCTTTGAATTTCTGTGCTGTTCATCAAGATCACATTCTCTGCTGTGGTTAGATGATATAACTTGAATATTAAGGTTTAAGGTTCACAAAATCAAAGTAGGGTAGATAACAACATATTTACATTGGTCTTAATGTCTTGTGCCAGGTGCTAAACATTTGTTTGACGTCAAACTGAATGCTGGGTTTTGTATTTTGTTGTTTTGTTGTGTAATGCTTTATCAGTTACATACAAGTGTACAATATGGGCACGTAGTATCTCAGTTTTCCTGAAAAAGATCTCTTTTCCCTCTTGCAGGCAGTCGGGAAGCAGCGTTCACCTACGCCATCACAGCGGCAGGGGTGGCTCACGCTATCACGGCAGCATGCAGCCAGGGCAACCTGAGCCAGTGCGGCTGTGACCGGGAGAAGCAGGGGTATTACAATCAAGAGGAAGGCTGGAAGTGGGGGGGCTGTTCGGCTGACATCAAGTACGGCATTGAGTTCTCCCGCCGCTTCGTGGATGCCCGCGAGATTAAAAAGACCCCACGCCGCCTGATGAACTTGCATAACAATGAGGCAGGGAGAAAGGTAAAGAGGTTTTTTTTTTTAATGGAATCTCAGATGCTTTGCAACAAGTATTTTCCCAGAGGTGATCCAGAGAGGGCAACAGCAAAGCAGTCTTTTTGATTAAACAGACAATATTATAAACTTAAACAACTTATTCCAGTTTAGGAAATAATTACCTGGTTGAAAGGATAATTCTGATGTATTAAAACTCAAGTTTTGAGCATATTCTTTCTGTAAATCTTGTTTGGAAAACCAAACTGTTTTGGTTGTGCTTGCTTTTGTTTTCATCTCCAAATATATTGGTTTAGATAATCTGGCTGAGCTGTTTAACTTTGTTTACAACTTGGCAGATTGTTTTACCACACATGCTTCTTGCCCCCACTTTGCTGTAGCAATGTTCCTGTTCTCCCAGATCTTAGCAATTGCATTATTATTATTACTGTGTTATCATAAGTGATAAAAGCAATAGCCAAAATGAGAAAACACAGACCCAATTGGTAATAAAATGGAATTATCCTTTCAGAGAGTTGAAAATAGATGACATCAAATAATCTTCCTCTAAAGACACATAACATTTTATGACTAAGTACTAAACAAACTTTGTGTGTGTGTGTGTGTGTCTGTGCATACATGAATGCACAGATGTGTGTGTTAATGTATTCTAATGCAGAACGGCAAACAGTCCCAGTCACGTGACAGAAAAATGTGATTGATCAAGTTGATTGATTCATTGCCCAGTTAACTTTTCGGCAGTGTGTTTATCTTCAGCCAATTACTAAGAGGGAGGCTTTTATTTCTGAGAGATTATGTTGGCAATGTTGAGTATGGACATGTTTGTTTGCTATTAGTCTTCCCAGAACAGTCTTGCAGGAAAGAAAAAGAGAGTCAAAGGGTGTGAGAGGTAAATAAAAGAGAAGAGATGATGTTATGTTGACAAATGGATCTAATTAATAACTTGGGCTTTATCATGTCTACTGGGAAAATAGAGCCTGGCCTATGGTTACCATATGTACTACCACCCCTGCTTTCCAGCTCCTTTCATGAAATGTAAAGGACTGGGTATTATTGCAGTTCTCTGAAAGCAGAAAGTGTGAAAGCAGGCCGACACTGCCAGTGCTAGCACAGTGGACTGACAGGGTCTGCACAGTGCTGAGACAGAGGGAAAGTGGAAGTCTTTCTTAGACTAAAAGAGATTTTTAAGATACAAAGGTCTGAGCCTTCTCTGGGTTTACACATAGTTTGTTTGGCCGTGTTAGCACTTAGTCACTTGGGCGGATTGGATAGCTATCAGATATCAAAAGAGCTAAGTGTAAATGCATCCAAGAAGCATTCAAGATGGATTGAAATATGATTGTTCAAACCATCTCGGGCGTTGGTCATAGTCTTGCATAAGTTTACAGACAGCTGCGGCTCGCCGATACTGCTGACTGCGACGCGTTGTAGCTAAATTGCTAAAGGTGTATTACAACCACTGCAGAGCCTGATTTGCATGTAGTGCAGGAAAACCAAGATGGATTCCCATCAGATTTGTGACCTGGCTAATGGAGGCACATATATGTGGCAATTTCTAAATCAAAGTGTATTAAGCTGGATGTGAATTTTATCTGGATAGAAACACTTAAAGCGACAAGTGTAAATGGGGCCTTTGTTGGTCATTTAATCAGAATATGCAGCTGTTTTTATTTGAAAAAAAGATCATCTTCCCCTTTCTGACAGGCTTTCTTGATTGTGAAAAATAGTTTATGTGCAAGTTGGTGAGATGCTTTCATTTCTCTAGTGGCACGTGCCATAAAAATCTGTACTAGAAAGTCTTTGCACCAATAACTTAAAGAGAAATGAGCTGATGAAAATGATCCTGATACTGATGAGGGAGGAGATAGTGCCTCCAATGGAATCCAGCTGAGATTTTGTTTTCTAATCACTGATAAGAAGCATCATTGAAACTCTTTTATCTTGCATTGTGTGTGTGTGTGTGTGTGTGTGTGTGTGTGTGTGTTTGACAAGTGATCTGTAGATGGGAGTCTGGCCATATTGGACTAATTAGAAACAGATCAGGGGCTTTGATGGACACAGTTTAAGTAAATGTTTCCATGCATCTGTCAGGCTCCTTATGCCAGGCATTCCTTGTGGGTTTTTTTTTTTGCCCTATACATTTTTGGAAATCCTCATTCTGAATCAACATCCGAAGCGAGATTGACAGGTGACCCCGGCTTTCATGGAGTCAGGGCAGTTCATGTTTTTTCAATCAAATGTCCTCACATTGGGAAACTGTGATCACATGACAGAGATACTGAACAAGTCTTGTGTACGTTTCGTAAGTGTCTGATAAATGATGACTTGTGCCGCTGGCGAAGCAAGGTGCCAGGAAAAAGCTGCACTGGAAAAATGCCCTGCCAACAAAACTTAGATCTTATACAACAAAGACACATCACATCGTTCGAGCAAGTCGGGGGTTCCTAATTGGGTTAAAGGAGTCATGTCAGGACTATTACAAACGTGTTAATATGACCCATTCGAACTCTACCTCCTCTTTCCTCTGTTCCTTCGTCTTTGTTCAGCAGAAAGTGAACAGGACACACTTTTTTTATTTCGAGGCTTTTTTTTTTTGTTTGTTTGTTTCTTAGACCCACAGGGCAAATATTGACACTTGAATAATGATGACAGTGCACAACATTTCCCAAGTGCCCCAGGATCAGGCAGCAAACAGAAAACATTATGCTCTGTATGCCATAAGTCAGAGAAATTAAAACCAAGTCTGAGCAAGGCAATAACTTAAAAACATAAATTATTGCATTTAAGGTGACTACAAGCATCTGCATGTATAGCAGTGATATTTAAATGATATTCAAATCCACTTTCATGCATGTGGCAACATTGTTTCCTTCTGTTTATCACAATGTTGTTCGAGCACTCAAATAAACCTCGAGTCTCTTGTCCAGCTGTAAACAATTAATTGAGTTTGTCTTTGTTTGGTACTGCATGTGCAACACATTTAATGACACAATAATCTGGCTTCAAATTATCCAAGATGATTGATAGCCATATGAGATCCATGTTTGTTTTCCTCTCTCATTGATGTGGTTTAGGGAAGGTAGACTAAATTACAGGATGGGATATTACCAGTAAGTACAATTTTCCCTCCTTCGGGACATGAAACAGCACGTCAACCATGACTCAAATTTTCAGATACGCTTGGATTTCTCACAAAGGTCTGTTATCCTACACTCAGAGTCAGATTGGCATTGCCTGACTGTCGGACTTAAGTGTCCGTGGCATAAATGCACAGGATTTACTAGCTGAAATGCCTTATTGCCATCGCAGTTTTTACACAAAAATTCAAATAAATATCTTGATGTTGAGTTGATCTGACATATTTCACATTTGTTTCCACTTACAAAACAACACAACACAACACAAAGGCAGCATTCAGCCAGCATCTGGGTGAAACATGGTTATTCACTGATAAATCCAATGTTTAGTGCCTGTTTCATCCAATTTATCTGTCAGTGCATATATGGAATTCAGAAATATAAAATGGCTGGCCTTAAACAGTTCCTACACCTTTTCAAGATTATATAGAGTAATGTTAACTTGTATTTCAACTAGGAAAAAGTTAATGTCTTGGTTGAGGGGTTGTGCCATTTTGATATGTTTTACTGGTATGTTGATTTTGCATTTGCAATAACTGCAGTTGGGTTTGTTCACCCAATTGATAGACATATTTTTTTGCTTCCCTCTAGTAGTATCCACAATCTGCTGCTACTGTTGTATATTTTTTGTAAATATCTATTTGTATATATTACTATTATATTCTTATCTATTATTTATATTTTTCTTAAGTATCTGTTATTGACATTTGCAGTTTTTTTTCCTTGCACTGTCCACTTTGCTGCTGTAATACTGCAAATTTCCCCAGTGTAGGACTGACAAAGGCTGTCTTAATCTTAATCTTAATTGTATCTAGCCATGCACATAGATTTGGTTTTATTTGTTTTGGGGCTACATCAGGATTTCATGTATGCAATGGAGGTAAACAGAATATTGTTTGGGTAGAGACTAGCTCCAATGAAAGCTTCTGATGGCACAGTGATAGTAGATAGACACATTACTGTTGAGTTTCTTTTTAGTTATGTTTATTCCCCATTGCCATAATCCTCCATTATATTTTTGAGGCATAAATCTTGGAGGTGGGTATCAAAACCAGCACAAGTAAAACCTTCTGTGTGGCTAGTAAATCAAGAGGATGTTTAGGCACTATGTGTTTTCTATAATTTGATGTGGGGTCATCCTCTGTCAAGGATGGTTGTTGTTCAATTTCATGTCTATATTCATTGTAGTTCTACAGATGTTGTGTCTTCTGTATCTGTCCTCAGGTTCTAGAAGAAAGGATGAAGCTAGAGTGCAAGTGCCATGGCGTCTCAGGCTCCTGCACCACCAAGACCTGTTGGACTACACTTCCCAAGTTCCGCGAGATTGGCTACGTACTCAAGGACAAGTACAACAAAGCTGTACATGTGGAGGTAGTCCGGGCTAGCCGACTGCGCCAGCCCACCCACCTCAAGGTGAAGCAGACTCAGGGCTACCGCAAGCCCATGGAGACGGACCTTGTCTACATCGAGAGGTCACCCAACTACTGCGAGGAGGACGCAGCCACAGGGAGCGTGGGCACCCAGGGACGCCTGTGCAACCGCACTTCGCCACATACAGACGGCTGCGACCTTATGTGCTGCGGCCGGGGCTACAATACACACCAGTACACCAAAGTGTGGCAGTGCAATTGTAAGTTCCAATGGTGCTGCTTCGTCAAGTGCAACACATGCAGTGAGAGGACGGAGGTGTTTACCTGCAAATAAGGACATGAGGAACTCAGTGCCAGGAATTGAGGCACCAAGGACTAGCTGAATGAGGAAGACCCGAGAGAGCGAGATAAATGTGTGACTTGGATCAGTGAGAGATTTTGAAATAAAGGAATGGAATTTACACTATCAGCTCTTCATGGCATCGTTTTGCACAGCAGAATCTATCTAATTGCTTTTCAGAAAGTAAATGCTAAATATCAGTAGGTAATACCCCAGAACCTTACTGTCACATAGAGGTTATGCTCATGTACTGATGTATCCACAGTGAAGTTGGGACTACAGGTAATGAATGAGGCCCTCGGTGGGAACTGTGCTTTGCACTCTGGGATTTGTAACTGTTCAATTCACAAGAGACTCGTACATGGAGAGGAGACACAGTAACCTGGGAGTTGATCAAAATGACAGCAGCTGATGAGGGTGACTGAGAGAGATTTGTCAAGTCTTCACTGAAAACCTTTAAGGGTTTTGTCGTATTTTCACTTAAGGGGACAAAAAGTCGATCTTGACATGAATAAACCCCCAAAACTGACTGGGCTTATGTTGGAGGCTTGCAGAAATGAAGAACATTTTGTAAGTATGGTGCGTTGGGGTGCGCCAAAATCTAAGTGGAGAACTCTGTTAAACCCTCTGCTGCCAACTGGAATATGGTGGAGTATGTTAGTTTTCCAGTCACACTGGAACTGTCTGTTCTGAACACTGAAAATAAATTGTTTATTTATGTTATAGTATCTTAAAACGAAGCACTAACGGGTAGAGATGTCTTTTTTTGTACTAAGTGTAAAGAAAAATACTTTTTAGAAACTCTGACTGAAGATGTGTGTCTATTAGAAAATGCCCCCCCCCCCCCCCCAATCCCTAAAACACCTAATCTTTTCTTTAAAAAAAAGAAAGAAAAAAAAGGGTTTCATTGCTACTGGTGTGTTGACAGCAAAAGACATCATTACAGTGTGTTGCACATTCAAACACCTTGGTTCTGTTTTACTGTAGCATAGATTGTTTGCAGTCCTTTTTTTCCCCTGAGCAGTAACATCTATTTGGATGCTTTTGCAATTTCAGTTAAGAGACAGTAGCAAGAACACTCATTTAACTGCAGAGATCCTTCCTCAATCCATTAAACATGAAACTGATATGTTGCTGGATGTGTTGTCGAGTGCTGCACTGATATTTTCTATTCAGATACAACTCATGAGAACTAAATAAACTCCCATTTGACTCAGTTTGGCAGTTCATTGCTAAAATATCAACTGAAGTTGAACCTGCAGTCTGCCTTAATTCATTTCAAAATATCTGTAAAGCTGTGGCCAGTGGAATGATTAATACAACTATACACCCATGCATATAATAGCAGTGATAATCGAAGCTATAGAGGAAATTATTATTATTTATTAGCCTGATATGCTGCCAGACAAGCGGATCAGTTTTCTCATTTAGCACAAGGCTAACTTGGATCTGATTCACACTCACTTGTTCTCATTAGGGTTCTAGGGAAATTCTGCTCCTGGCCAGTTTAGCTCTGTTCTGCCAGAGCAATAAAGGATAAATTCAGTTTATTTCAACTTGGATCTTATTTGAGAAGATTTGGATATCAATGCTATCAGTTATAACAACATTGTACTCACTAATTGCTGAGAGCTGAGAACACAATGATACAACTAAATTGGCAAAAACACAGATCAGATGATGACAGATATGAGCCAAAAGTTTAGACAGATCATCTAAACCAGTTTATTGGTAAAGGAAAATAGTGTGCGCACCCAAAATGTAGGCTATAATACACTGCTGCTGAGTGTACAACTATAGCAAGCACAGCTGGTCAAAGCTGAACCAATCTGTCAACTGTGATGGATGTTAGCAACAGACAGTCTGGGCAATAATTTTACTGCTTACCTTTGTTTTTTCTTCTTCCAAATAAGTTTTGCTAGCCTCCTTTTTAGAGACGTCTCAGTATCCCCAGATCATTGCTATTAAATTGGTAAGTACAATGCTGTCATAACTGATAGGAAGGATGGCCAGAGCAAATAAAAATGAGTTAGGTGCTGTAACTATTTCTTGATGAAGCATGTTTTTCTTCAAGAAGACCGTTAAAGCATTTAACTCCCATTAAAACCATATATTTTTGTTTTTACATGCCTGTGTACGGATTAGACAAAAGTGGTGCATTGTGTTTATGATTAGCAAGCCTTAAAGATGTTGGTAGGTGTACTGTTGACCTTTGGAGAGACTTACGCTAGTTGTTTCACACTGCCTGCAGGCTTTATGCTAAGCTAAGCTAAGATAAGCTAAATGCCTCCTGGCTCTAGCTCCAAATGTGACGCACAGATATGAGAGTGGTATCAATTTTCTCGTCTCAGTGTTGGCAAGAAAGTAAATACAAGGGCATTTCACAAAACGCTGAATTGTTCCTTAAATTCATTCAAAGAGGCTAAATAAACCATAGGCTAACACCTCACAATGTGCAGTGCTTTGGGGCACTTTAAGTTATAACCCCCCCCCCCCCCCCCCCCAATATTTACATTGTTGCTGTCTATTTAGCTTTAATCTATAGCTACATACACATTTTTCCGAGGTCATGTGAGGTTTACAGACTATATAGGCCAGTTTATCTTTTGGTTTACATATTAATTCATACGTTTAGAATGTATTATAACTTTTGCACATTTATGATAACCACATATTTTAGAGATTTAGAGACTGTAGCCTAGTCTTGCACTTTGCATGATTAGTGCTGTTTATAGTATCAGTTTTAACTTATTTTATTTCAGTAGAGGTGCTACTCAGATGAATCGAGCACAGTTGTCATGTAAATGGTCTTGCATATTTACCCAGTTAAAGTAACTTATTGATATAACATGTCTAGCATATAGTCTCATTCTGACATTCACATTTACTTCTGCAACAGATAATTGGATGCATTTCAAAAGATCCTATTTATTCTGACAAAGAAAAAAAACTTGTGTAAAAAACTTGTGTCTTTAATGTAATGATGAATTGTATTATGAAACATACAAGAAAGCTTATCCTTAAGGAATCCACATTCTTCATTTTATTGCTCAATGCCTGTTGGTACAAGAATGTTCCCGCTCAGTGTTCAGTTGCCCATATCGACTGTTCCAACAAATCTCCAAAGCTATTATTTTCATAAATTCTCTCCCGTCGAAGAAAAACACACACATTAAATTTGGTCATTGTGTGTGTCCAGGTTTGAAGCCAAACTTTATGTAGAAGTCTGTTATTCAAACATTCCAACCACGCTTAATATAGTAACTGGCAAATGCATTAGGAAGCATAAATCGTTAAAAATCAAAAATAAATAAATCAAGCGGTGTGCTGACTGTGACATTATTTTGTACACAGCACATGTTCGTAATATGCTGTGGTCTTCTGTCTTGATTGTGGCACGCATGGAACAGAAGTCAATTATCTCTCCCAGCATGGAAAGGAGCTTCTTCTCTGTGTGTGTCAAGCAGAGATGTGATCAGAAACACAGAGAGGGAAGGAAAAAAAAAAAGAAGTAACAAGGATTATGGAAAACAGTTTATTTTCCATTAAAGATGAATAACATTGCCCTCCCCCTGCAAAATAAATCCCGAGTAACCCTGCCTGCAAAATGTGATTATTCATCAAGTTGGAACTGGTTTTTGTTTGAGGATGAAGAGATGTTTTTTTTTTTTTTTTTTGCAAATTAATTGGGGCTGTCTGACTTGGGTGGCCACAGCCACTTGTGACACCCACAGTATCTCTTTACCTCATCACTTTGCAGGTTTTGCATGTTTACTGTGGTGGTTGGAACAGCAGATTATATCAGCGGTGCATTCTCAAAGCATGATGCGGTACAATTGATGACACTCAGGATGAACTGAATGAGGATTTAGGATGCAAGATGACAGGATAACTGGCTCAACACTCGAGCCTCTCTTGCTTTCTGTGTTGGCAGAGCTGTTCGGAGTCAGTAAATGGGGAGAGAGCCTTCATGCAAATGACCTGATGGATGAATAGGAAGTGGCTCAGTGTGCCTCTTGTTTTTAGACACACAAACAAGAGTGTAGTTCTTTTGTGAGGGTGTTTTTGAGATGGATGGGATGGCTTGATGAAACAAGGAGGTGCATGTGTAGCCGGAAACTGCAAGTGAAAAGAGTGGTTATTTAGAAGAGGAGCTAATTGAGAGTGGTTTGGAGAAAGAGTGGGTACACCATATAAGTAGGAGCAGCTGTCGAAGCAAGTTTGGGACTGTGTACAAAGCATGGTAAAAAAAACATGGTAAAAGAGTTTTCATTATTTTTTCATTTTTATGATGGTCTTCAAAACGGTGTACCCTGAGGTACTCTACAATTTTTCATTGTTAATGTTACTGACCGTGGAAAACAAAAAAAGCATAGGAGTTGATAGATGTATGTTTTTTTATTTTTGTGGCTGGGACTTTACATCCAATACTTAACACAATTTACATCATTCATAAATTACAATTTTGGACACTATCACTGTCAGTGGTTCCATCCAGCTCTTTCTATGAAGTGGCTCTGTGAAAGAGAGTCATGCTACTTCATTCATTTGCTGGACGCTCCCACTTGTCCTCCTGTATGTGAAAAGCATTGTAGGTGGGCAGCAGAGCAGAAGTAAGATGTGTTTTGTTAGTTGTCTGAAGCCCTGGGGACCGGAACCGCATAAGCTCCCCATACTATGCCCTGGATTGAGAAAAATAAATCCATTTGTTTCTGACAAACATTTTGTCATTAAAAATATGAGATAGAAAAACAGAGTCTGCTGTGTGTGCCTTCTTCTAAAGCAGCTATTGTTTGGGTGTCAGGATCATTAGTTCATTGGGATATATTCTGCAAGCTAATGCTTCTGGTCTAATTCCCACTGGGAGCTACGCACCCACTTTTCCAATTCAGGGCCCAGTTAGGAGGGAAGACAGCTGCAAAGTAACATGACCACTGGAAAGGATGTGGCTTATGTCTGCCAATGCTATGCATCAACTTTATGCAAATTTATCATATGATCCTACTATTCAGAGTTCACTGACAAAACATATCAGTGCTTTGGGAAACCAGGGTAGCTTTAATTGACCCCGAAGAGGATATGAAGGAGTCATGAGACTGCCAGTTTTCATTTATACAGATCTAAGAGGACAGGGAAGGCAGACAACTGAAAACGTCTGTATACACAAGTGGTGGTCATTGACCTCCTTGTCATCTGAAAGCTTAAATTGATTTGAACCAATAAAGTAGCTCAGTACAGGTCGATTCCTCATACGGCTGACAAAGCCTTTTATTCATCTATCATCTAGATAATTGCATGGATGTTAGCCAAAGATTTACAAAACTTTTAGTTTAATTTTTTAGGGCTAGTGTAGAGCAAAAAAATGACATCCAGTCTAGATAGTAAACAATGTCTTTTTTTTCCCCAACATTTTATTCCCTGTTTTGTGAAGTGACAAAGCCCTCCCAAATTCCTTTGAATTAGCTCGATCGTTCTGCCTCCTCTTGTAATTTGTAACTTTGGCAAAGTGAGACAAAGTGAGGAATGTTCAGATCAGAAGCTTGGCCTCTCGAAGATAAGACACGTCTGCAAGAGCGGAGGGGGGAGAGAATCAAGGGTGGCAAAAAAATAAATTACACAAATGAAAGGATGAAATTAAAAATCCAGGAGTCAGAGGTCATCTGAGCTGACACTTGAGCTTAGCCAGATACCAAATGAGAAAAAAAAAGGATTGTTGTCTTCCAGACACTGCATTTCAATTACAGACTCCTCCTCATTTGAGGAAAGGGATGTTTAACTGTCCCATGGAAGACGGATTATACTGGGACAATCCTTTAAATCTTGTTTGTTTTTCCAGGATGTGAAGGCTTTGGTTAAGGTGATAGAAAAACATGGAAGTACTACTGTATTGAAAGCACCTCTTAGCAGCCCTTGTGGACTGAAAAGCAATCAGTCTTCAAGCCATGAAAGTGCTGGTTTAAAACCTTAAAATTCACAACAAAGAAGAAGAGCACACAATACAGTGTAACACTGCCTGCAACACAGCCTGCAGCAATTAAGAACGTATAGTCTTTTTTTTTTTTTTTTTTTTTTCATGTGATCGCTTGGAGTGGTGTTTTTCTGTGTTCCTTTAACTTTGTTTTGACTGCTTGTCTTAGTGAAAGACCATCATTTGGAGGTTTCTCATCATCTGTTTGATATTAGTGGTGAGGAACACATGGCCATTCAAAGGCAGAGCCCTGTGTGACATCATAGACCACAAGGCAAAGTGGGGATCGTCAAGACCCCAGACTGAGTACCCGGAGCACTACCTGACTGCCTCCATCCATCTGCAACTGTATTGTCCAAATAATGGGCCAGCACGTGTCTCTTTCTGGTGTGTGCTTGGTGCTTTTGCAGCAGTGTGTATTGTCTCTTCACAAACAGCACAGATCAGAACGGCCCTTTTCATGATATCTTCAGTAATATCAGAATAACAAGCACAGCACAATAAGCTGTACTGAAATTGAACTAAATACCAAGTACTGTGCCTGATGATTCAATCAAATTTAGAAAAAAGAGCGAGATGCCACAGACAAAAGCAACCTCTGTCCTACATTTGGTTGTGACTGAACAGGTTAAAAAATGTGTGCTTGAGAAACTGTGAATAACTTTAGATTCACAGATAGTAAAGTGAAAGTTCCATCTATATATATAAGCAGACAAGACATTAGCCTGGGGAGTAATGACGCCCAATTTGGCGTGCACACCTGTTTATGTTGGCCTGGGGTAGTAAGCGGTGCTTGTAAAATATGAGCGAGGTTAATACTTATGCGGTGACGCCCTCAGGCCTCACAGCTACAGTAAGGACAGCATCAGCAGTCTCAGACGATGGGATGGGTCTAACCCCAGGCGCTGCTGGATTTGCGTCTGTGTTCATGTGTGTGCAAAGATTACTGCAGATTTAAAGAGGAACACTAAGCATTTCTTCGTCTGCTCACCTTACTTAATGTTTTTGTCTGTGTGCCACTTTTACGTATATGAGTGTATGTGTATCCGTGTCCGCATGTGGCATGTGTGAGAAAGAGACATTCCTAATGGGAAGTGGGTTTCTACGTGGAGACATTTGGCGGAGGGAGTTCGAGGACAGCCCACACGCGCTTTTGTGCTGCTCAGTGTCCAGTGGTTGGCTAGGCCACGGCTTCTCCTTGAGGTTATTTTTCCTCCTCACGTTTTGTTTTCATGAAGTGAGGTTGGGGTTCTAAAAGCAGACTCCACCTAGGGAAAAACTACAAGACCCTTAAGGGCCCTTTTCTTAGCACTTCACCCCTCACCCTCTGTGAGATGAAGCAGAAGATGAACATTCTGGAAGAAGAAAATTACAATTTCACAGAGATGAAAATGTATATTTTGGAAATACATTTTCCATGGCCTGTTGCAACATATACTGAGGTACAGTATTTCCAGGGACACAGCGTGCATTTTAACAGCTAATGGCTCGGCAATTCATTTCTCTAAACCATGATCTTTTTAGCAAATTGAATTTGCCATTTCAGTTTAATGCTGCGAATAATAAACCAAACTAAAATTACAAAGAATTAACTCAGTCCAAACCAGAGAAACTCAGAAAGGCTCCAAGTGCTGTAGTCTAAATGATCTGTTCTGATAAAACAACATAAATATGCTACACAGCTGAGACCACAGAACTTGACACTCTGCAGCTGCAATTTGGAAAATCTTGGCATTTTGAATGTTTTTGTTAACTTAACGGCACACAAATGCTGTCAACAACTTCAAAAAAAATCTGTCTTGATCACCTCAAGCAACTTCACTTCACACTCTGAGCTCACTGACAAGCTTTTTGATTGAGCAGTCTCAGTTAGTTTCCTACTGTAAATCACTGAGTATCACTGGAGTCACTTAGTCCTTTGCTTCACTGAATACTTTAGAGTCAGTTCCAGAGGCTAGTCCAGGAATAGCCAACCCCAGTACACAGCCAGTGCCAGTGAGATTCAGTGCCAGTGTATCATCCTTCCCTGTCTAGCCTGTGGAAAGAGCAGTGGTGGAGGTGAAGAGGTTCCATGATGTGGGTCATATACATGGAAAGTTGTACTGAATCCCTTTGCTTTTCCATGGGGATGGAAGGTCACCGGAACAACACACAAACAGCTGCAGCTCAACATGTAGCTACAAGAAACACTGGGCCCTGTTGTTCAAAGAAATTATCTGACTAAATTGAATGGCTTTTTCTGCTGTGTCAAACCCAACAACTACTCCAGATTTTAAGTGTTTCTGGCAGGTAATGATGAGCAGCATGGTGACAAAGTTTGCTTAACACAAATGAACTTGTCCATCTCCTGCTCAGAGAGTTGATGGCTAACTCGGTCTGTCAGCAGAGCGCACCGCACGGAAAGCAACATCAGAGAAATTGGTTGCCCAGCGCTTGTATATTTCTGTCTCCATCTGTGTCACCGGCTGGAAGTCGGCTAGTGTACATGCCTTTGAATATGTAGGGCATTGGACACCAGCTCCATGTGGTTTGGGAGAAGTTAAAGGCTGGTTGGGGCTTTAATCCGCCAACCCTCCTCCCAGATTTTCCCCTCTTTTTCTTGTCTCTGCGGGTCCCGTTTCCCCCCACCAGCTCCCCATCTACCACACAGGCCCGTCAGCACCCCAGCTCCTAAAGACCCTCTGCTCCCCGCCACCCCCCACCCCTACTGCCTCCACACCAACTGGGCCCTGCCTCGCCACAGTCCTGACATCCTAATGGCTGATGGATGCACCAAGGTCACACTGATGATCTAGAGAAGTCCTTTGGTCCATCACTGAGCCTTTGATCAACATACTTAACCCTTTCTTCCTAAGAACCCCCTCAGTGGATGAGAATGTGGGGAGATTGAGTTACGCAGTGCTGGGTAGCGGGCAGGCTGACATCCCTTTGGTAACACATGTCTTTGTTTAAGGCAAAGCTCTGGCACTGACAGTCCTCTTCCAAGCTCCTCTGCTTCTTTAATACCCCACCAGAGTTACCAGGGAGAAGTTTGCAGGGAAGAGATCCAGCCCCGAGTTTATGAGAAAACCTGCAGTTTTTGCAAAACAACCTGTGTAGTTGCTCAGTCAACCATTCTGTTAAACCAGCACATTTGTAGGGAAAAACACTTGAATGAGAAGATTGATATAACGTACCTGTCTGTTAAATATAACAGGCTCACAGTCAGCTAACTTAACTTAGCATAAACAGCTAGCCTGCCTCTCCCTGAAAGTAACAAAATCCACCTACCAGCACCACCTCCTGGCCTTCATTTTTATGGATTAAACAAATAAGAACTAATTAATTACTGAGCTTTAAAAGGTACTGGTAAGTGGATTTTGTTAGCTTTGGACAGAGCCGAGCTAGCTGTTTCCCCCTGTTTACAGTCTTTGTGCTAAGCTAAGTTAACCAGCTGCTGGCTGTGGGATTATATTTACCAGACACATTTTGGAAAGGTATTTATTGTACATTACTCAGCAAGAAAGTGATTAAGCATACTGTATTTCTCAAAATGTCAAAATATTGCATTTACAACAGTAAATGTTGTATTGGCTATTCGTTCATCTACACCTGTAATTTTTTGCTTAAAATTGAGAGTGAGATTATTTGAATTAATTTCATCGTTTGGAATGAACCTCTATATTTGCATTTACATTTTAAAAGAGCTATTTGTAAGTTTAGCCTTGGCTACATAGCCAGCGTTAGCATTAACAGCTTTTTACTTTACAGTCAAGAAGAAATGTTGCAAGTTCAGCATTAAACTTCATTGCTTTACTCACCAAGAGTTGTCTCCATCAGTGGAAAGCAACGCCAATGTTAACTCTTGTCTCTATCACATCTTTTCTTCTGCTGAAGTTAGCATGCTAACCAGCTAGCCCCAGCCCTAACTTTCTGATAGTGACTCACTGTAGCCTCCAATCTGTCCTTAAGACATAGGGCTTCTTGTATTTGGAAAGATAATAATGGCTGAAGCTTTTATCAAGCAACAATCACCACTACCCGCTCCCGGCAAGAAACCACGTTCAGTGGCAGGGAAGAAGATGTTAAAAAAGCCCTTTTAAAGCTTTTACAGCTGTTATACATACCAAGGGTCCAAGCAATTCCTGAATAACGCATATCCAGTGTATTGGAGAGATACGTTTGAAGTATGTACCATTTGTCAGTTTCTATCAGCAGTATGAGTAATCATTGTATTTGCAGTGCAGGTGTCAACTTGTTGAGCATGAACCACATTGGCACTTTTTTTTGGAGGCAGAAAGCTGTGTGCTACCACAAAGTAATTTAATTCAATTTGCTTCTGAGAAACAGGATACAGTTTTTGCAGAAAGCCAGTTCACTTGTGTCTATAATTATTTATGGTTCATCTGAATGATATTTTTAAGATACTCTGTGAGTAACTATTTGTTTTTTTAACCAATTAACTTCTGTGGCTGGGAGATTATAAAATGACTGTGAAGTGCCATATGTGTTGTAAATCTCATGGTAGAATTAAACAGTAATTATATAGTGTCATTATATAGTGTTAATCAGATCTATTGGTTTCTGTAAACACAACAAATCAAATTTATGTCCTTGCATTAGCAAAACAAAATCTTTGTTTAAAGTTATGAAAGATTTACAAAATAATGTCTTTACCTTGAGTTTGCTCAGTGATGATTTTCATTACCCATTCACAACATATGAAATGTGGTTTGAAAAATAGTTGGGCAGTATGTTCATTTTAGGATCACCTTACCAGTATTCGGATATGTTCTATCAATTAGCGGGCTTGGGCAGAAAGCAGAGGAAAAATTAATATGTTTCTAATTTTGAGTATCATGGTTTCTACATATGGACCTGTATATCATCCTTCCAAAGAAAACTTCTACCCTTACATTTCTCTGTTTTATTGAGCTGAATTGCAATAAAATGTAATCCACAAATACATAAACGCATTAGACCTCATTGGGAAGTGCTATTAGGTCTGTCTTGGAGCAGCCGTAAAATCCATTTTTAACTCGTGCCAGTTTGCTGGCCTCCGACCTGTAGTTACACCTCTCATCACTCGGGCCATTAAAGAATACTGCCTGCTCCACGTATAGTTGTGATGGGGCATGCAGACATTCAGGCCGTTCCTGTCCTGTCATGTCCCAACTGTCTGCATGGCTTTCTGTGGACTTTTCCCATGCGTGCAGGTTGGTGAGGCAACAGCAGCTGTCAGACAGTGGTTGGTGGCAGGGCGTGGTGCCTGACCAGTGGGTCTGACCAGACACTTGTGCTCCTGTGCTGAGCCACGGGCAGAAATTTGACCCCAAAGCCTGCCTCAGACTACTGGTTGACGTGCTGTGGTTGTTGGAGTCAATGACAGCATGGATGACACTCGGTGGTGTGAATGACCTGGACTTCCTGGGTGTGCTTGGGTGCATCTGGATTGGCTAATTCTGACAGAGGATGTCTGGGCTGCTTTTACATGTCTATTCATCTTCCTTTGATTAAGCTTCTTTAAGCTGGCTAAGTGACTTCACAGCTAAACAAACTGTGATTTGTGACCCACAGTAATCCTGTTCTTGGGTCATATCCCTTCTTTTCTCTTTCCTAAAATATGCTACTTGAAGTTCGCTCAGTGAGATCTTTAGATCTGGCTGAAGAATAAATAGTGAACACAGCTTGAAGCAGAACTGGTTTGAGAGGAGTATGAGTGATGACTGTCACTATGGAAACCTCCTCATGTTTTCAGTTTGAAGCTGACATCTTAATAGGTCCTGTTGTGTGCTGATATGTGGGGATAGTAAATGTTATAAATGTATGAGGTGAGTTATTAGGAAGTCTGTTAATTACAGGGGTGGGACAAGGTATAAATCTTGCAGATTAGAGGCTGGATGTATAAGCAAGACAATCTGCAAGCTCAACATTTGGTAATTTAGGGGCCCTGTGATGGCAATGCCAGATAGCCGCAATGTCAAGATGTGGCATGGAAGACTCAGTTATCAAAGTCCAGCTGAGTCTGCATGAAACTGAAGCTGATGAATGTAGATTCATAAAATAGGTGGGGGGTGGCCATATGCAGTGAAAAGACCAGTGTAGTTCATTCCATGTTTTCCCTAAGACATTGAAATCTTGCCAAATATTGTGTGACCAGAAACCCAAGAGTTTGCATTTAAATTCAAAGTGTGATTATAATGATAAAGGAACACAAGCATAGTGTTCAGCTCTGCACTATTTTAGAAAGTCAACCCTGCAATGGTCAGTGCAATATGTAGCTTATTAAGCTGTAGAAACCACTGCAGTCACTCATTCATACAGTAGTCTGTACTAACCCTAACCCTACCTTAAAGGATAACTGAGGTTTATTACAACTTAGCTCTTATTTTTATAGTTTTGGCCAACATTTCTGTTATGATAACATTGTACTCTACACTGCAAATTCTTGAATGGAAAATCCAAGAATTAGGCTCTCTACAGAGGCTCTGTGGAACTTTACTTTTTACCAAAACAGGAGAAAAAAAAGACACCATTGGTTTTATTAGTACATTGTAATAAAATATTCTATTAATGATGATAGGTTAATAATTTAATATTGAAAAACAATTACCAGGTACTCTAATTCTAAGGGCCTCTGTGAGTCACAGGCACTTAAAATTATCCCAATCCCCTAAAATCATAATAAATTAATAACCCTTTAAGTTTGTGTGTACACTTTTTTTTTGTAATAAAGCAATATGGGTATGTTACCAGGATATGTTTACAGGTCTGAAGTCTGAAAGTGTTGAATGGGTCACAACAGAGGTGACATAAAATGAAAGCTGAACACAAACACAAGCATTCCTACTGGGTGAGAGCAGGCAGGCCTGGGTAATGAGAATGGGTCAGGAGGGAGGCTGATGGCTGGAGCTGGAGAGACAGGTCTAGAGGTTGGAGCATTCATGCACAATGGGCCATGAGAGGCTCCTTTCTCCCCTGTGGCAGGCCCTTTCACAGGTTCCTCCTCCCCAGTCCTGAAAAAGACCCCACATGCGTCCCCACTGCCCGGTCAGTCCACTTTCCTTTCCCATCATTCCCCAACAGCTGTTTCTGGGTGGCGTTGTGTCATTATTTGGACTCATTTACGGCCCCCTGCTTGTGAGGATCTTGGTTTTGTTAGGGTCGTTGTGGTAGTATGCACACATTTGGTTTTAAATATGTTGCATGTAAGTTATTTGATGGTTTGGCTGTTGACAAGTGCTGGTTAAACTAATTTGGGTGCACATAGAAAAAAACAAGACTCCAATGAGAATGAACACTCGGAGTACATTTTTCAAAAGTGACGTATTTTTTTCAGTGCCGCTGTTTCGACATTGCAGGAATGGTTTCCTTTAACCATAATATAATGTTGCTGGCACTAAACGTTTGAAAGAGATATTTCCTAATTATGACTGGGGAACATAATCTGTGATCAGATATCAAATGAAACCAACGTGGCATGTTTTCGTGTGGAGAGCAAAACTCCGCTCTGCAATTTTGGCGAGGCAAGAGATGTCTCAGACGCTCACTGACACTCGCGCTGACTCCAAAAGACAAGGCATCATCTACCACAGTAGCTGTGACATTTTCTGGGCTTTCGATAAACAGGTGCACCACCACGACCTTCATGGAAAGAGTCTCAGGTCTGTAACCAACCCACTATCTCTCCCAATCCACATAAAGACCTTGTGGATTGTGCAGGAGGACAGTGGTGGATGTATCACGTGAAAAAGTGATATGGCTCACTGTTATGGTTCTGTGCCAGAGAAGCTATAGGAGAGACCCGTGTGGTCAAAGTGGTGAGGGGAGGCCTCACAGTGTTGGCAGCCATGTGAGCCATACTACACCAGATGCTGCTTCCACTGTCATTTACTTGAAGCAATTGCAGATTTAAGTGTATACCTGCTTCCATTCTGAGCAGAGCGCAATACGCTCTTAGCACAGAATGTAAATTAGGTTGGTTATTGCACCAACTCAACTTTGATTTGTTCTAAATTTATGATGATAATAATAATAACGTAAGAAGTCACAACAATTATGTATGAGACTAAGAACTGAACTTATTAGCCAACACAGACCTTCTGAACAGGCTAAATAAGTATTATAACTGTCACAGCTGAACTATTCAACTGAAGATTGTCCAATCATCATGCATTTTATATCTGGACACTGCTTGTGGTTTATGGAATGCTTTTAGTGGTCGATAAAATTAGCTGTTGCATAAACACGTGGACTTTGTTACAAGGATTTGAGTTATCAAAGCTGTACGGCAGTTTGGTTTTTTTTCCCCATATTTTGCATATTTTCATTGCTTTGTTGTTGACTTTGTTTCAGGCTCAGTTTTGTGAATGAGGGTTCTGCTATGGCCTCCAGTGTGATCCGTAATCTTAATATTTTGTGATTTACAAATGTTTTTCATCACTGGGAAATGAGCTGTAACATTATAGAGGGGAAAAAAGCTTGGAAGTTGTGCATATTTTGTGTGAAAATACGACTGCTTTGGAACACACTGAGCATACAGACGGAGAAGTGGATTGTGTTGCAGGAGTGATGTGAGACTTTTTTTTCACAGTGAAAAGTGGTCAGTATTATTTCCACTGGAGCTGACACGAACTCAAACTTGCTAACCGCAGAGAAAAAGAGCAAAAGGATAAAGGAAGTGTATATCATTGATTTGTTGGATTGATTGGATGCTGGCCACATGTCACAAATCCACATTAAATACAGTTTAAGTATCTAGTATTTCTACTATCAGTTACATTAATTCAAGCACAGGAGGCCTCCAAAAACGTCTGGCCTTATGTTCCCAATGAGTTTGAAGATTTAACAGATTTAACATTTGTGAAAAAGAAGGAATTAGGTTATTGGGAATGAAGAAGTTGAATGGGTGCACAAAACAGAACATGTGCAACAAATGAATGTTTGTGTCATGGTTAAAGCTGACTTACAGATTATAGAAATGCTCAGTAACAAGCACCATTTATCACTACACCAGAACCCAACAGATCATTACCATGGTGATAACTTACTCATTCAGTAGCAGCTGACAACTCTAACAAAATACCTCCCAAGCTTCTCTTCCATCATTGTAATACGAAGGTCATGACTAATAGTGGAATCAGGGCCATAGGATTTCCCTGCCCGTGTATGTAAGTGGCCATGCCAGTCATGAGGCCTGGGTCACAGCAGCCATTCTAGTCAGTGGTCACCATGGTCCAGTTGTTAATGATTGAGTGTGTTCCTTGTGCTGACACTAAGTGGTGAGTCAGGTCAAACGGCCATTCAGAGGAATTCCATCTCTGACATTCCAGTGCTGCGGTTCCCTCAGGTTCACATCACGGAGGCTGCGAGGGAAAAAAAGGTCGAACAATGTGATCTGGAATCTGGGAGGGAGTTCACCACCGCTTGTTCACAGCTCCTGAGATATGAGTTAAACATGCGGAATGTTAATCTGTCAATGTGTGGTCATGGTGCGTTTTTCTAAGCGGTTGTGATTTGAATCACGAGGCCCTGCCGTACTGCCCAGGCCCTCTCCGCCTATCAGGCGTGATTAGAAGTAACCAGTTCTGACACCCTGATGGCCATGAGAGACATCCCTCGCCCGCCAACAAAGCCACATGTCACACACGGCCATCTTGTTTTCTCCCAGCAGGCCTCTGGAATGTAGTTCATCCCCTTGGCCTCCTCAATAAGGCCATTCTACAAATTCAGGGTGAGAGACTATTGAATCAACTCTTCAGGGGGATGCAAAATAGCCCTCAGCATGTGAAACTATGTAGAACGAATGCATTTTAGCATCCTTTATCTGCCCCTCAATAGACTGTCTTCATTGACACGGGCATTCTGAAGCCTGTCTTGGTAAACTTGTCTCAGAAATGAAACGGTGAAACAGTGGGGAAGACATAAGCGATCATCAACTCAAGCTCTAGCGATCCTAACGATACTCCTGCACTGGAAATATAAATCTCATTTAAAATTCACAAAAACAGCCAACCGTGTTTGAAATTGTTTGCATGAAGAGCATCTGGGACCCCAAACCTGAGCGTACTAGTCATAACCTTCTTTGGTTTCTCGTTTGAAGGAAGTGAAAAATGCATTTTTTAATCTCAGTATGCAGGGATAGATCCATGCCATGTTGGAAAAACATTTGCACCACAGCTCTGGTTTGTGGCTGGCTATTGTACAGGGAGTGGTATTTCACTTATGAAGTGATTCCGTTACAGCTGTCCCCTCAACCATCCCCCCTCTGCACGCACTCACTTACTCCCATTCAACCACATGCGTGCACAAGCATGCACACACACACACACACACACACACAGGCAGAACCATTTAAACACAGTTCTCCATAAACACGTACAAATCAGTTCCAACGGGTGCTCCAGCAAAACTCAGACATGGACCCGGACCCACAGCACTCAAAAACAGGTTATTTTAGAAATGACATGATATGCCAAGTTGCACATCTGCAGTTAGATCCTGCCAAGCTGCCATGTGAAATACGATCTAATGCTGGTCTGCTTGATTCCAATGAATGACATCCTTACGCTCCTATCTGTTGAATAATGCATTTCACTTAAATCTTCATATAGGGGGGCGCTCTTGCTGGTTGGGGGGAAACAAATCTTGAAAGGATTATTATATTTACTTTCTTTGGCAAAGGTCTGAACTGGTATGGGAGGTAGTTGTGGTTTTTGTGGTCATGTGTTTATTGTTTATGCTTTGTATTTACCCTTAATTAATGCCGCGCTGATGAGTGCTGTCACAGACACCAGCGAGCAACAGTCGGGTCTCACGCAATGTGCGGATGATTTCCTCCCCACATTCAAGGTCTTGGAGAGGAGCAAAACACTTCCTCCAGCTTGTCTCTTTGAGCCGAAGCAGGAAGACAGATGCTCTAGAAAAACACACACCAAACCAGAGACTGTCAATCTGTGTTCCCGCTACTCCTCAAATGCACGTCTTTTTTGGAAGCCCTCTTCTTGTTTTCAGCATGCACTCTGGAGCGAAAGGAAGTTCAAAGATGTGTTTTCCAGCATCACAATAGTTACACACGTTTTCCCCAGATGAAGACTCGGGATCCACATGCAGATCAGTCATGAGGGTCACTGCAAGGTCTCTCCGACCTCCCTGTATGTGGCTACCTCCATCCAACCAATCTCTGTCATAGGATTATTGTTTTCAAATGATCTGCTCGCTGACAAATGATGTGTGACCAATTCTAAAATAATGCAACTTGTCTTCCCTGAGAAATGGAATCCAGAGTTATACAGTTGGAAGTTGAATGAACATGTTATGTGGAATCAAAAGTGACTGACACTGTTTTTGATTAATGTTCTGCTTTATAAACTGGCACTTGCACTCAATAATAGTCTCTCATATTTGTAATAGCCTACTTTATGGTGCAATACATTAATATTGATTTTAACATTGAGCTTGCTTAATTGTCAATTTGGACAATCATATTCAAGGTCAATAATGAACCTCAATACTAAAAAACATCCATGTGTTTCCCTGCAACAGCAAAGAAAGTCAGCTTTAATGCATTTCCTGATTTGATTCAGCCACTTGGGGAGAATGCTATAAACCTCATAAAGTAGTTATGTCCAAAGTGTTTGCAAACAGTTGATTATTTAGACATCCTGCATTATGCAGATATCCTTAACATTCATTTTAAATTATATATCTGACCATCTGATCAATGTAAATCCAATACTCAATTACATTTTAGCACTGTTTTGGTCTCCACTCTTTCCTAAAGGGAAAACCTGGATGTTTAGTTGCAAAACGCTCCACTATATTCACCAGCTAGCAGCTAACCTTGTCTCTCTGCTGTTTGCTGCAATGGAGGTAGCATATTAGCTCAGCTTTTCCACCAAGAACAATTTTCTGCTGAATCTGGACACTACGGTAATGGGAGCACTGTGACTGAACCAGGAGAGTAAAGCTGTGGGCAAGAAAACCAAAACAATGAGCTGAAATATGACAAAATGCTCCACAGGGCTGACGGCAACTGCAATGTCCGTAATTTTCTACGTATCCATCACTTCAAGCAGCCCCTTTCACATTACAAATAGTAATTTAATCAATTTTCCATTAATAAAATAATGGTCAGAACAGCTTTAAAAACGAGCACAGTAATAGGTGTTAATCATGCATGACCTAATGCAGCAGTTGATGAAATCCATTTCAGTCGGCTTGTAAGTGAGACTCACTCCTGGCAAAGTAGTCAAGAGTTTATTGGAACACATACAAAACTATATGTTGAACATCATACATGGTAAATAATCCTAATTTAAATGTCTACAGCAATGTTTCTCTCTAAAGCACAGCTCTGTGTACTGTCCTGTGTACTTCACATTTGAGTCCTTTGTTTCTGCTTGGACTTTCCGGAATTAGATCTCTTCAATATCTTACAATAAAGACGTTAAAGACCCTTGTGGCTTGCTAACTCAAGCATGGGGGGACTGTTTTGTGGAGATGTTGACTCACCCTAAATATACTCTTCTCTATTTTGGTTGAAGCGCTTAACATGTCACGGCTGCTCTCCCCTATAGAGAAAAACACTGCTATGTTTCATTTTTGCCAGGGGTCAGGATCTCCCCGAGGGAGAGAATGGATGGGTTTTTCAACCCGCCGTATCAGCAGGACCATCCCGACATGTATAATCTGTTATGCACAGCTGCCTTTTACTACATACTACTGTTCTACCACTGAGGCCTGACAGTGCCAAGGCCTGTGGTGGCATGGGCGGTGCAGGCCTCAGAAGTTTGTTTTTGTCTCGTGGGCCCCAAAATCATATCTCACCACCTGAGGACAGGAGTGCTTGGCTCCATGATTCACCAGAGTGTGGCGGAAGAGTTGAGGAAAGAGGGTGGATCATTTCACTTTGGATTACTTTGCTTTGGTTTTAGGTTTAAAGAACATTTCTTTGTTTCACACATTCTAATGAAAATCTACTGCACTGTAATAAATTCTGATCTAATCTAAAGCCCTTGTCCAGCTAACTGCATACAGTGTATGGTCAGAGCCTGTACAGGGCTGTTGTACACCTCAGACAAACTCTGAGAGAAACCAAGGAAGCAAACAGATCTTAAAGTAACAAGATTCATGAAATTATATGAGAGAACACACACAGAGAACAAACATTACATAAGATTTAGACACAGTTAAGGACTCAGAACAGGCAACAAAAGCACAATATTCAGACTCAACAATATAATCTGTCATCTATTTCTAATCTAAAAAGACATCTGAGCATCACACAGTAACACAGAATATTTGTGGGTTTAATTGCTCATGTGAAGTGAACTTTAAGACGGGACTGGACCTCTGCTGGGCCATGTTGACAGACTGATCCGTTATCGACATGTGATGAGACACAGAGCCTGGAAAGAAATCAGGTCTACTCAGACAGGGCCGGGCCAAACTAGGCCAAAGTTGACCAGGTTTGTTTGATTCAATCTAAGACAAAGAAAAAACAAAAAGTTCAAATTGTTGGCCCAAATTCTAAGCTTGAAAGATGTATGTTACTTAAAATTAAATCTCTTTCCTGTGCAAATCAAATTATGTCATCAACATGAGTATAAGCTTTCTTTAAGAAACGATCATAATCATAGGATCCGATGAAGCCATATAGCTCCAGCATGTTGATGAGACAATAAACCAGTTTTTATTTGCATGAGGAGGAAAGTGCATCTTTCATCACTTCTTCCACAGTGCCCAAGGCTGCTTCCTTCTCCGCTGTGCGGCCAGCACCCATTCAGCCACACAGGAAGCATCTTCCACTGCTCCCCCTCTCCCTCCTCTCCCTTTTTCTCTCAGTCTCCTCCTCACTCGCCCATGGTGGAAACTATTAACAGGGCAGGGTTCCATGGAGCAGTGTGGCGAGGTTATCGTTCACACAGCTTTCCCTCTCTCTTTCCTTCTGTGTGTGTGTGCGCGTCTCTCTCTCTCTCTCTCTCTCCTCTCTCTCTCGCTCTCTCTCTCAGTACAGTAATCCTCAACACACAGCCCAATATAGCGGGGGAGACTCGCTGCCCTCTGTTTTTAAACCTCCACAGCCACAGGGTAACGATTTTTCCTGATACACGCGTGGTGAAAATGCGTAAGACTTGACCTTTTTTTCATGGGCCTCGGTGTGTCACAGGCAGGGGTGACATGGGAAGGAAAATGTGATGGCCGGCCGACTGTGAAACAGTGTCAACAGAGGAGCAATGTAAAGATGAAACAGCTCAGAGTTTAGAGGAATAGTAACTTTTTGGGAAATATGCTTATTAGCTTTCTTTCCAAGAGAAAGATGACATCAGTATCAGTAGACAAATTTCCACCAGTTTTTATGTACATTTTAAATGTGTGCATTAAAAAATTTTTTCATGCATGGCTGAGGTGGAACAGTTGGCTTACGGAAAAAGATAAAGTGTGTATGTTATTACACTGTCCACACTGGGGACTTGAATATCACCCACTTCTCAACATAACGCCTGATGAAAACAAATGAGCAGCGATGTGGATCAGTGGAGACAGATTCACTTTGAGTTAATGATGTAATCTTCCCTCTTGAATATAGTCATATAACATACACAGTGATACTTAACACTTTTCTAACAATGTAACTGACAATGCAACGGAAACATTAAATCGCAACCCTGTGTGTCAGGTACAGAGCTGAGATCA
Source organism: Trachinotus anak (assembly GCF_046630095.1). NCBI lineage: Eukaryota > Metazoa > Chordata > Actinopteri > Carangiformes > Carangidae > Trachinotus > Trachinotus anak. Next base: position 7,363,941 of record NW_027273853.1, on the reverse strand, counting down.
GGGCGTATTTAGTTCAGCAAGAAGACTGGAGGGAAGAGGAAACAGCTGACTATACTCTCTAAAGTGACAAAAACAAAACAAAACAAAAAAAAAAAACTACCAATAACTGTCTTGTTTACAAGATCTTGTTTGCTTAAAAGAGCTATTTGTAATCTTTGCTATTGCTAAACAGCCAGCGTTAGCATTAACACCTGTTTACTAGAAGAAACAAGTTCGGCCTCAAACTTCATTCCTTTACTCACCAAGAACTGTCTCCAGTGGAAAGCAACGTCAATGTTAACTCTTGTCTCTATCACCTCTTTTTTTCAACTGAAGTTAGCATGCTAACTAGCTAGCCCCAGCCCTTCTTGTCACTTTCCGATAGCGATTCACTGTAGCTTTCAATCTGCCCTGAAGATGTATCGCTTCTTGTGTTTGGAAAGACAACAATTGCCAAAGCTATAACCTCTTGTCTTGTGATAACTGTCAAGTTTCAATCACCACCACCAGCTCCTGTCAGGTTCGGCGAGAAAACTTTGGTGAGAAAATTGTTATTTCAGCCCCGACACATTAAACAAGGTCCCAATGTTCAGAAGTGAAACAATGATTATATCTCAAAGCAGCTTCTCAAACCTCTTGTTCCTTGTCGGGTTGAGCACCAAACCTCCTAAACTAAAAAGCCGCTCCTCGGGTGCGCTAGATGTGGTCGGAGTGTTGTACCTCACGTAAAAATTTTTTTAGACCTTTGAGAACCGGTTCAGAGTCTCAACCTCATGAACTCCCCAACCTCAAGTAGTCCATTACTTCTTTTTCTGCTGATGAGCTGTCCTCAGACACCATCGTCATGGCTGGACACAGAAGTTGGCTCCTCTGCAAGAGCAAGTGTGCTCCCTCACCAGCTCTCTCCTGCTCTCATCTCTCATCTCTCAGCCATCAGAGTTTGAACTTCGGACAACTAGCAGCTGCAAGAAGAGCATCTCTGCTATCCAGGACATCAGCAGAGCAAGGGCATCATAAGATACCTTGGACAACAAACTAAATGTGTCCTGGTAATGCAATGCTGATAGGATCAGTAACAGTAATATTATTACTTATTATTACTTATTACTTACTGTAATCCCCTGCACTACTTGTTACTGGGGAAAGTAATAATATTGCAGTAATTTGTTACTGAGTAACACTTTACTGCCAAACACTGGCAAAGACCTGCATACATACAACGTTGTGGAAAACCAGGGCTTTTGTTACTCATGCAAGACACTGAACCCAAGTAAGAAGCTTAGAGCTGAGGAAAGTTTGAGTACCAGAGAAAGAGTTGCATTAACTTGTGACGCGTGGACGTCATGGCCAGTGGACTAATGTAAGACTATAACAGTTCATTATCTCATAGAGGACTGGCGACTGCTGTCTAATGTTCTCCAAACTAGAGCAGCACACAACAGTCACAACGTATATTGCAGACTTGCAGCAAAATGCAGCACAAGTGTGGGGGATGGCCAACAAAAACCTGTTGGTTGTCACTGGGATACATGCATGTGTAGTGTGTAGTGTTACGCTGACATGCTCAACATGGCATCACAGCGCAGTCAGTGGCTTTTTTCTTTTCAACAGAAGCACAATGGCAAACTGCTTTGGACAAAAACAATGTTACAGCTCCCAGTCCACAAACTCAAGACTGACGTCAGCACAAGATGGAACAATGCTTACAAAATGCTCCAGTGGTTCCTTGAACAACAGCCTGCCATTTGTGCAGCGCTGTGGTCTCCCAAAGTGAGAAGGAGCAACACAGATATCTTCACCCTGAATGACACAGATGTTGGGAACGCTGTAGAAACTGCCCGAACCCTGAAGTCGACGCAAGTGGTGACCACTGTGATGTCTGAGGAGAAGAATCCTACTATTTCACTAGAAGCACTACTGCTCGCACAATTGTTGCATGACACACAAGTCAACATTGGTGACACAGAGCTGGTCAGAGACATCAAACAAAGCATCACTCAAGATCTGAAGAAGAGCTATGCCAGTGCAGTAGAGAAAAACACCCTCTACACAGTATCAACACTTTAAAACCTTGTTGTTCCTGTCCCCAGACGAGACACAAGAAACCTATTTCAGGTTGGTTGCTGAGGCTATAACCCCACAGGTAAACAAACATTTAAATAATAATGGTAGCTTATATTCTAACCCACTTAAAAAATGTCACTGATATTGTAGTCATATTGGTAAAGATTTACTTATATCTAAAGACTACTATTACCAGAGAGAAACAATGTATTTGCTGCATACTTAATTAAAGATATACAACACACATTTATTCTCTCCCTGTCTGCGTGTATGTATACTCTACAGGAAATGAGATAACAGATCATTTCTGAGCGAGAAGCTCAGGAACATCAGAGGTAACCTGGCTACACTTAAGTGGATCCCGGGCCTCCTGTCATACTAGCCAAGATGAGGAACTCAAGTGGGCTAGCAGACTTGCTTGATCAGATTTATGGTGATATTGGAGTCCCACCAACATCATTATCTGGCATAGCTGAGGAGGAGGTGAAAAAATACCAGGAGGTCATACCACTGGCACTCACAGAAAACCCACTAAGCTGGTGGAAACCACATGAGCAAGGCTACCCTTTCCTGATTAAGTCTGCAAAAAGATACCTTTGTATCCCAGGTATTAGTGTCTGGAGACATCATTACAGCATAATGGAGCACTCTGACATCAGAGCATGTTTATCAGCTCCTCTTCCTCAGCAAGAACGCTGACAATCCTTCACTTTCCAATTGTCTTTGAACGTTTTTAGTCCCAAGGCCAGAAGCAAACAACAGGACATTTTATTTATTTTCATTTAAGAGTAATGTTTAATTTAAAATTTAACATTTGTATTTTAATGTAAGATTACATGTTTTATTTTATTTCAATTTAACAGTTATTTCTCTCAAATTGCTGAAGGGGCTGCATAACCTTTCTTTGTACAGGTTGCATTGTTCAAAATACCTGTAATAGTACAGTAGTAGTACAATAGTAGTCCAAGTCCATACATGTTTTCATTCAGTTAAGTTGGACTAGACTGTAATACAAACAGAACAGTCTGCCAGGTGCCTGCAACATTTATGACAGGTTTTTATGACAGTGTTAGTCAGTCTGTCTGCTTGACGATCCCATTTTGCAGGAATAAAAATGATTGAAGTGAGGTGAACAGACTGAGAACTTATCTTATCAGATAAAACAGTTGTTGACAAAGTTTTTCTTTGAGGACATAATGTGCAGCTGGAAAAAAGTAATTAATCACAATATATCACCTTAATATTATTTCAATATTCTAATGTAGATACTCAGCATATCACAAAATATTTATAATCGCAATAATATTGTGACTTAAGCGCCGTGGTAGTATTGTTTTGTGGGGCCTCTGGTGATTTCTACCCCGACTAGATATGGGTGGCATACACAGGTTTTGGTTTTTGACTTCCAGGAAGTTGTTGTACCCAACCCCTGGCATGCAACAATCCCTAAAACCACAAACTGCTGTTTTCATTTTTCTATTTCTGAATGAGTTTCGAAAAAGAGGTACGATCACTTCATGTGTTTAGAGATGTTGGCAGGCATATTTTTCACACTTTGGACAGAGTCAAGCTATCTGTTTCCCCCTGCCACCGGTCATCAATCAAGTCAGGTAAAATGTGGCCTGCCTCCTGCTCTGCACTTGATGCAGACACACAAGGTTGATATCATTCTTCTCATCTCACTCTCAAAAAAAAACAAATTCCCCAAATGTTGAGCCATTCATTGATAGACTGTGTGTGTGTACTATGTTAAATAGGATTGTAGTTGTTTGCGTGGGGCTGTATTCATCTGTAAATACACTCTCTCTGACTGTAATGTACCTGGTCACACACTGTGTACTGTAGTGCAGCCTGTCCTCTCACTTCTAATCTCTCAGCCAGCCTCATCATTCTCTTTTCCTCCTCCTCCGCCACCCCCCCCACCCCAGGCTGCTGAAAAGCTGTCATTGATGAGAACACTGTGAGGGGGTGAGAGGTGCTCGGGCCCCATGGGCTCGTGTAGCAGCTCCACTGAAAGACTCCCATTTAAACACACACACCTGTTAACAAACAGCAACAATGGGCTGCATGGCTGCCAGTTCAGTGAGCTCCGTACTCTGACCCTACTCCCACCCCTCGTCCCCCTGGCGGATATTAAAGAGCTTCTATTTACCCATACTGGCACACAGCTCACAGGCCCCACAGAGGCTGGCCTGCCCAGGGTGTCCTCAATCCTCTATTGTCTGGTGATGGAGAACTAGGCGGATGGATGGCAAGGAATGCGGAGGTAAAATAAGTGCTGGATGGGTGTTCTCTTTTAGGTCTGTCTGAAATGTTGCAGAAGGTATGAAAAACATCAAATCGAGCCAAAGGTTGCCTCGTTTGTCCGCAAAGAAACTTGTATTGTCAGTGGAGGTTAGTGTCACTTTTACTTCTCTGTTGTTATATCTGGTTTGAATATGCTGACGTTTTGTAAGCTTTGTTAAGTGTATCCCTCTGACTTTTTGGGTTTTAAACAGGTAGTGTAAAAAAAAATAACCACAGACACAATTATGGCAGCCAAAGTTCACTTTTTGATACTTTGTTACCTTTTTCTATGATTGTTTAGTAGAAATCACCAAGCACTGGCTTGTTTACCTGCTAATATAGGAACTATAACAGGAGCTAAGAAAGTAGATGAAGGATGTTCACAAGTTGAGTTGCTCCCACTTAGCATTTTTTCTCGTATTCCCTTTGTGCTATTTTCAATAGATCCTACAAATTTAATGACAGAATAAATAATTAGTCTTTGCCTCCCAGATCGTCAGAATGACTTCTCTTGTCAGTGACTTCCAAAATGTGCATATAACGATGTCAAAACTGATTTATGACTGTTTGTCTTACTGATCTGCCACCACTTAAACTTTGGTGGTTAGTTTTAGGGCATCAAAGCTGCTTGATTATGTTTAGGGGACAATAATGGTTCAGGTTTAAAGAAAACAACGCAGACAGGAAGCAAACTGCAGTCTCCCAAGTCAAAATCATAGGCTATGTTGACCCAACTATCCACGCTGACCACCTCCACAAGATGTGATGTGGTTTTATAACAGTCATAATGAACACAGCCACAACAGGTACAGCAAACAATTAATTTTTGGTTTTTCATCCTAACCAGTGCTTTTTGTTTTTTTTTTTTGCAGTCTCACTATTTTGATCACAACTTATTGAAGGTCTTACTCAACATAATTTATGATTCCAATAGGGCTGCAACTAACACTTGCAGTACTTCATGGGCTTAAAACCCCTTTTGACAGCTTAAAGCCTTTTTCTTGATATATTGTGCAGTGTGAAGGATTTTTATAGCTGGGAACACATGGAATTCGCTCTTATTTTGTGAGAAAAAAGCAAAAATTACATATGGTTAGAAACAGACATGATTCCCCAATTTATCTATCTCTTTTATTAGTTTTTGACCCCTTGGATTCACCTTGGGGGGGGGGGGGGGGGGTCCTGACCCAGGGGTTAGAGGTTGGGAAAATAGGGAAAAGCAACAATATGCCTGTTTTGTTCCACTAACTGTTTACAAACATTTAAAACAGATAAGACTGACCTGAGCGATTAACTGATTATCTGCAAACATTTGCCAACTCTTCCAGAACAGTGATCAAATCTGTTGAACCCAAAACCTAACTGATCTTTGTAACAACTCTTTTAGTAAGTTTTTGAGGATTAAGAAATATGTCATTATTAAGAGCAAAAGTTTTTGCAAGGTGAACATCCTCCGACACAAAGCCATCAGGGACCAGCCACCGCTGATGGCCACCATTCTTCAGATGGGGCCGCTCTCCAGTTCAGCTCTGACCACTCCTTTTGTGTTCGCTGAGGGGGGCCAGCCATTCAACCCTATGGGACGGATAATAGCCTCGCTGGCCTGCTCCCCCTTCACTCCCCTCCCCATCACTGCTCCAGCCTCCCATAAAATTCCCCACTTTAATTGCGTTCCCTGGAAGCTGTAGGAGAAGAGGAGGAAAAACGTGGAGGGAGGAGGGAAAAGAAAGAACTCTATAGTGGGGAGCCTGTATTCATCCTGGGCCTATGCATTGCAAACAACAAACTGCGAACCACAGTCTAGGAAGAAAGAAGCAGAACGGTCAAAAGCAGTGGAGGACTGGCCCACCAGTCTCCAATTCAGTGGGCCCTGGCTTCTTTAATAACTGATCGAGTTCACAATTAAACCCCGCTCACTGGTAATACAAGTCTCCTTAGAGGCTCAATTGCCATTGGTGGGAGACAGGGCCACTGTTGTGTCCCGGGGATTAAAGCAGGCAGGGGGAATCAAAAGCCATTTTACAATACAGTAATCAGCATGTTTTCCCTCTGAAAGGCCCTCTGCTCCCCCATTTAGAAAACACAGAGCATTACCTCCTTTCTGCTCCCTACAAAACCCATTCAGCCACCCGCTTTATTATATGGATTAATCCTATGTGTTGTTGGGAGCCCTGGGGCTTTACGAAGCAGGGGGGGCAGAGGTGGAGAAGTGTCCACTCCAGACAGGTTGGTGAGGATGGGGAAACCCACGACCTGGCCAAGGACACATTTCCCAGCTGAGCCTCTTTTACCCAACTTGCAGTTTGCCTCCTGAGTGCAGATGAACCTCAGCATGGAAAGTTGTAGATGTTCCCTCAAATGGCCAGAAGAAATAACATAAGTACACAGATGATAGAAGCTATATTAAGATAAAGTTTGTTGTTTGGGTTTCTCCACAATAAACAATACATGAATTAAGGATCCTGTTACACATGAACACAAACATTTTGTCAATGAAAATTGCATATGGTATAAAAATCAACAACCACAACAAAAAAACAATACCAATGATCAAAATATTTTCTGTAAAGGTTGACTGCAATAAATCAAACTGAAAAATACTTCCAATGATGAAATCATTTCTCAATCAATCAATCTTTTCCATTTTCACATTATCCCAGCAATTTATATGCATAAGGAAAATACTGAACATAGAAGGAGCTGCCCTGACTTGATTGTGTTACATGAGTTTTTTGTGATGTTGGTTTGCGGGTGATTCCATGCTGTTGCATTCCAATGTCTACGTTTTGTCAATATTGTCCATTTCAGCTGTGTTGTGTAATTAAGTGTAAATCTAGGAATAAGATTCATTGTAGCAGTAATTTTGGCTGGGAATTAATCATTTTGTTCTTGCTTTCTCTTTTTACATTAAAGTGCAAATGTATTCATGCACTAATAGCATATGTAGCATAAACTGTGCTGGCAATGGCTCTTTTTATTCTGCCTGATGATCTAGTGTCTTGTAATGCACAGCTAAAATATCTATCTAGAATGAGTGTGTGTGTGTGTGTGTGTGTGTGTGTGTGTGTGTGTGTGTGTGTGTGTGTGTGTGCATGAATGTGTTAGAAAGATGGTGAATTACTGAATTATTTACCAACAATTGGTCAATCAAACATCAACTTGAGTAATCGAAATGAAATGACTAAAGGAGGACCAGACTGTGGCAAAAAATAAAAATAAATTAAAAAACATAGGTGGACACAAAATCCAAATACGGATGTCCAAATTAACACTGCTGCTGAATGACAAATTAGGACTCTTATTCAAGTGAAAGGTATTTACAAGCCTCAGTCCGGACAATTGGCATGGTGTAATATGAAATTAATTGTCAGGAACTCAATGATGTCAGACCAAAGACTCAAGATCAAAAAGTCATTTTTATGGTCAAAAATGTTGACTGATGTAGAAACTCCATGAGGCCTAAAACAAGAAGCATCTGGCGGAGAAGGGAAGGAGACAGATGTGCTGCAGCACTGAAACAACAATGCCATTTTTTCTTAATAATGCTATCAAAGAATCTATTATGTGGCCTGTTTTTCCGTTGTGTCTGGGCATAATGTCTTAAGAAAGGCGAGATCCATGTATTACAATGGAGTGACGAAGTATTCGATGTCGCTCTGCTTCAGCTTCCTGATCAAAACCACATACATCTGATTCAGTTTATCCTGCGTCATCCACAGCCATTCACTTCATTGATCTCCATGAAAAAAAAAAACTGCTGCATGTCAAGGATTTCACATTCTTCACTGCAATGCAAATCAAGAAAAACAAGCTTCAATTGTTAGGCATGGGGTGTTTGCAAGTGCACACCAAGGATGGAAAAATCTTCAAGTGACAAACAAGCTAACATCTGTCATCTGAAACGCTGCTGCTCTCAGTCACTAATGGAGAGTTACAGCACTGAACTTTTGTAAGCATTAGCTTTGTCAGTGAGTTATACAGTGTCCAAAGCTTCAAATGAGTGACTGTTGAAACTGAAAAATCTCTGTTGGCTTGCACTGAGATGCCTCCTGGCTGCAGCAGACAATGAAAACTGAATGGGTGTGGAGGAGAGGGGCTGGATGGAGGAATACTCGTTGTGATCTGCTAATCATGTTCACACACGGTCAGAGTTTTGGACATTTTTGGTTGATACCTACAACAGAAAAAAAAGAAAAAGAAAAAAGAAAAGAAAAAGACAGAAAGAGAAAACAATCATAAAAATCTCCAGTAAAGCCCCGGGCATGAGCTGCTCCAGTGGAGTAACTTAATAGTCCACATCTGTAAAATCCTCGACAGCTTGTACAGTATGAACGCAGGCCAGGAGATGTGCAGACACATTCTTTAAAAGAAGAAATTAATGGAATTTCATAGAACTCAGTCACGAACAATACATCATGACATTTAAAAAATGAAATATTGATACCATGTCAATAATACACATATGATAATATTGCAATGGCAGTTGTTAGGCCTTTTGTTTTTCAGAACATCTGGTTGCCTTCTCCCTATCCATTGAAGGTCTTCTCCAGACATGGTTTAAACTGTATAAAAATACTCTGCTATGATTAATATTTTGTCTAACATGGCTTTCCCACATAAAAAGTAAAGGAAATGGAAAACTGAGGCTGGAAGCTCCTTTATACTTACTTCTTCATTGATAAATTCTGGATCAGGTCTTGTGCCCCGCCTACCACTGCTGCTTATGCTAGGTTGACAGCAGTGGTGTAGTGTACTTTGTTTTAGTGGGTATACTGTGGATTGCCACCCCATCAAAGATTTTCTGATACTGATTTACAACAAATTATTTGAGTGTCTGTGCAGAACCAGCACATAAATTAGGTTGTACTTAAAAGTGTATCTTAACCTTCAACCCTAACAGTCATAATGATATCCGCTCTACCAGGGGTGCCACCATGACATCATACTGTAATTCATAAGTGTAGAGGGAAACCACTAACACTGACATGTATTTTCTCACAGCACACGAAGCTCATCAATCCACTGCTAATTGATGAACGTTTCACTTGACATTACATGATTCACAGCAGCCATTTCTAACATACACAAATTGTTGAAGTGCAAGTTCTGTCGCAAACCTATGTTGGTACGTATCCTTGGGCATTTTTCAGCTTGGAGCTTTCTTAGTGGGTATACGGCATATACCCGTGTATCACGTAGACTACACCACTGGTTGACAGCAGAGAGTATCAACATGGTTGAGCAGGGGAAACATCGGAGAGTCTCAGCCACATGTTCCAGCCTCAGTCAGACCCAGACTCAGGAGTTTGTCGAGGACCGAGGAGACTGTTGTGACCAAAATTGGCAACAAGAAGACATATCAGAATGGTTAGCATAGTTAGCATCTTTTATTATGTTGTTTGTGAACTTTTAACTAGCAGTCCTTGACGCGTTGTTAGTGGTTGGCTTCACAGGTGGATTAAAACACATCAATGAAAGATGAAGTTCTTTCTCACGAGAAAGAACTGATGAAGCCTCTTGGATGAGAGGTGAAACGTCTTCCTAGACAAATAACCAAGTCCAGTTGCTTTCGATTTAAAACTCCTTTGAGATACTATGACCTGGACAAATGAGAATATTCACAGGCTTACGAGTTTAACAAAGTTAAATTATCATCGTTCAATAAAGGAAGTTAAACGTGAATTTGACTGACAGCTCCAAAACAGTGCCTCAACAACATTAAAACACAAGATTGGAATATGTCACCATTTCCACCTTATCGCAGCCATTTTGATTCTTAAATATTCAATACGACTGTTTTATTCTTGCTTCGACAACATCTGCTGGTAGAAACAACAATATGGTTAAGGTTAGGTAAAGATCCTGATTATGACAAGTCACTTACAGTTCAGCTATGGTTCAGTTGAGGTAACTGCAGATATGGTTCAGATGAGGTAACTTAAACTGAGGGAAAGATTGCGCTTATGGTCAATTAAAAAGGAGAGCAGTGATTGCAGGTCTGTGACTGGACATGAATTTTGGTTTCTTTCATGCACATTCACCACTAAAGGTCAAGATCTCTAGCCACAACTATTGTGCTGATTCACACAATGTGCCAGCTTTTCTCCCTGCATCATGGGCCTGTTTTGTGTTCCATGATTCATACACATAATGAATCAAGTTAAAATCTTGTGCAATTGTTTCTGGTCTTACATGATGTGTTAAAGCTTTGACCAAATTATTAAAGGAGTAAAGCATTATATGCACTGATACTAATCCTTACAGAAATACGTATATTATACCACATATACTAATGCTTTATGCACTCCACTGGAGGCCATTAACAGTGGGTTGAAATAGCCCATTAAAGGTGCCACGATGACATTAGTCTCACCCACCCAGCATATCTCTGCATGTTATCTCCTGCATCTTAAAACATCACTTTGCAGAAAAGAGAATGTAGCACAGCAAAGCACAAATCCATCCGACGCGTGGGCAGAATGGCCGAAGACAAACCTTTATCAATTTGAAGACACTCCCCCACATTCCTGTCCAGCCGCCCCATGGCTTTCTGTGGAGGCCTGTTGCAATAACCTTAGTCACGACCTCCATGTTTAAATCAGAAATGAAAAATTCGAAGGAATAAAATGGAGGTCTTCTTTAAGTGCTTTTAGGCAACGGAGAAGATGATATAAGATGGTACTGTGTCTCCAGGCCTGTTCTGTGTGTGGCACGTCGTGTATCATGACAAATTGTTACTTCACAGACATCTCATGTCTTTATTTTCTCCATGTTGGGTTGTTTCTTTCATGAGGAAGGTGGGGGGGGGGGGGGGGGGTTAAGAGCATATGCTGTTAGGGAGAGAGAGAGAGGGAGGGATGGAGAGAGATGGTCAGAGGGTAAAGGGAAAAAGACTAGAAAGTGGGAGGGATAGAGGGAATAAGGAGGAGAAAAACAGAGAGACCTTCAGTGAGTTTGGCAGCTTTCCACAGAAACCATTAAACACGATGTGCATGGTCATGTTTGTGTATGTGTGTGTGTGTGTGTGGATGTGCATGGTCATGTTTGTGTGTGTGTGTGTGTATGTGCGTGCATGCAGGTGTGTTTATATGTGCTTGGGTGCTATGCTCGTCTCTCTCCCAGGTAACCACTCAGTCCGCCTGGCTGGAGGTACAACACACTAGAAGGAGGTAGCTGAGTCTCATAAGTCTTTCTCCCTTGGGGTGAGTTTGCTCTGTACTGTATACCTGAAGACGTCAGCATGACATCCGTATCGGCTTTTAACAGTCACACAACAGCCTTGATGCCAGTGCAACATCAGTGTTTTTATGTAACAGCCTAATCTTGATGAAAAAGCTGATGAAAATCTAATATGATAAGAATGAATGTGTATAGATGGTGTCAACAACATTGCACTCTGCTATTTCCACTGTTAAACTTCATGACTTCAGGTGAGGAGAGTTAACGCCTGTGATGGAATATTTCTCTAACTGCAGTAAAGATCCATTTAAAACACGTTCAACATAATTCATAATCTTAATGGACAGAAATATGAAAATAAGATCTAGGTTGATAAATGCTGGAATTTCCCCTCAAGACAAGAAATCCTTCAACCCAATCCAAGCAAATCTTTTCAGGATAGTGTGTGTCAGCTCAAAAACACACAAGCAGCTAATGAAATGAGTTAAAGTAGCAGGTTGTGTGTTGCTGTTCAAGTGTGGACATGTCATGAATGCTGATACTCTCCTCAGCCAAAGCACTGCTGAGACTAAGCACAATGTGATTAATATTCTGTGGCTGCACTTGTTAGCATGCATCATCTGGTCCTTACCTACTCTCATACAAATACACACATACACACACATACACAGACTCACACCCAGACCACCCCCCCACCCTCCTGCTGCTTGGCCTCAAGTGTTGAAGGGAGATTAGATGCTGGGGTTGGCAATGCTCCCCATTACTCTCTTGTTCGGTGGCCCAAAGGTGAAATGAAAAATAGCCCTGTGGTCCTAATCCTGAAGACACTCAACGCACTCATATTGTCCTCCCAGGGTGCACTTCTTTTGGCCTGCAGCGCTGCCATGGTGACTAGCTGCTATAAAACCATTAGTGGATTTGTTGTGAAAGCAACATGGACGCACGCATCAGAAATACAGAACACACAATTTATGTAACCGCAAGTAGACAAACATGTGGTCCCCTCTTGAACTCTTCTTATGTTTTACCATGATTACAATAATCACTCTTCTTTTAACATGTGCTGTCAAGATGAAAACATATGAGTGTACAGCAAGAAAAACACTGTGAGGTGAAGTGAAAATCCCCTCGATATGGGATCCCAATGATGAGTGGTGCTAGAAACCAGGCTCATTGCCAAGAAACCATTACTAATCCCTCAGGGCTGTTAGAGTAAGGAGTGTGTGTGCATGTTATATGAGTGCACGTATCATTCAGCGTGTATGTGACTATGTGTGTGTGTGTGTGTTATTCCCAGCTCATGAATTTGCGCCCTCCCGTGACTACCCTCACATCTAAAAGAGTCACAGTTGTTAGTTAAACATTACAAGAGCACTGAGGGAGCTTCAAACACCTGGCAGGAGTGGAGCAAAATTGTGTGTGTTCTTAGGCACAGACAACATTTCCACACAAACATATCAACGTGAGCATGGAGCTAAGTTGGAGGTTTTGAAACCATCTTGATTTAAAGCAACAATCAAAGAGCAAAAATCCAAATAGCTCATTTAAAGCATGAGTAACTAATCAAAATTGTTTATACACAGTTAATATCATTTATGAGTTCCTTTACAACCGCTGGCATATTTATAGCCAGTGCAAAATATGCCGTGACAGCTAATGTGCGAATAAATACATATCTTTCCATCTCTCTCCTCACTGCCTTGGTGACAGCCATAAAATGTGTTTTTGAAAACATAATTGTTTTTACCAATTAAAGGCTGGCTGCAGGTCCATGAACCCTGTCCTGCAACTTAGCAAACCCAAATAAAAAACAGCCTGACGCTGTGTTGCCATGAACAAATGCATGAGGCCACGGCAAACCTTTCCCATGCATGTCTGCATGACAGCCTTCAATATCCTCACAGAAAACACCCACCGGACTATGTGCACGCACACATACGTACACACAATGATACACACCACAGCACAACACAGAAGAAAAGGGAGTGCCAACATCAAGCTGGTGAGTATGCTGTAGTCAAGTTCAAAGGTCAATATTGGACCGGTTTGTGGTTCGATTTGGCATTCGGGCACTAATTCACAACATGTTTAGTTGTTACAGTTGAAAGGCTTCACTGGGTTCTTAAGAAGTGCATAAGTCCATTTTAAGTTCTAGTTTTTAAACCAAATACAGATTGCACATTAAGATCATCTGGCCCTGATTAGCTAACCATGTTTTGATCATATTCCAGTAAAATTAAGAGCAGGTGGTTAGGTTGTCTTTTGTCTTTTTATTTCCTGAAATTCAACTTTACCGTATTTTTTTTTCCTGAAATAAATCTGCCTTCTCAGAAAGTCAGAAAGCAAAATATTGCTTTTTTGTTTGCCAAGAGCATTACATTTGCTTATTTGCTAATCATATGTTCAAAACAAAATACAGAGTGCATGTTGAGCTCACAGGCTCGACCGCAGGCATGACAAAGACATGAATTCACCCAACATCATAAAATGCACCTCACAAGAAGCCAAGGCAAAGGCAAACACAAATAAAATGGCGTGCAAGTCTTTTTCCCCCCTGTTCGGAGAGGAGTGCAACCCAATGCTCTGTGAATGAACCCACTATAAAAACATCCTCATAGGGTCTACCAGTTGAAGCATTAAAGAGCAGAATTACAAGGACACCTCTCACATCTGTCTCGCACAGTTCAACACATTTAGCTGTGCTGATTGAATCACTGAAATACTGAAATACTCTGTTGTCATCAGTTCACTTTGCAGCCTAGTGTCTCCTAATTGATTACCACTTATTATGGCCAAAACTATTCCTCTCTCTCTCTCTCACACACACACACAGTCAACCAGTTCCAGCGCTGTAATACATATCTCATTAACCATGCTACCAAGTGTACACTTAACTGTCCAAAACCTTTTAGATCTGCCTATTTGTCACTGTGTTCTAATGTTCCAGTCACTGAGCTCAGTTATTAATCAAAGCAGGTAGACACAGGACAAAAAAAGAACTGTGTGGTCCAATGCTTTAATGTCTGAGACCTTAAATGGCCATATTAATTCAATTAAATTCAAAAAACTTTATTTGTCCCCAGGGGCCAATTTAAATGGGCACATACAGTAGACATTAAAAAATACACAAATACACAAAAAAGAACACATAACTAGTGCAAGATAATGATTGATTTATAAACTGCCCCTATCAGGTACAGCAAATAATGAATGAGGATGTTCCAGTCAAAATGGAGGATTTTTGCTACTTAATCCAAGCATTTCCTTTTTCCACTACACAGTACTAAAAACAGCTCTAATACACTTGAAAAATAACAAAAAAGAAAGATATAATAACAATTGTAAGACATCTCAAAGCAAATAAGCAGTCATAGAGGGAAGGTCAAAGCAATAATGAAATGTTTCCCCAAGTCCTTGAAAAAGATGACCTTTCATTTCTCTCAGTTGTCTGCAGACAGTTGCTAGGAAGGATGACTACACTGCATTATACTTACCCAGTGAGCCTAAAGTAAACTGGAGGGCACTCAGAGAGTGCAGGCCTCTGCCAAGGCCAATGTTAAACAACATTCACCAAACTTCAGAGAAAAAAAATTCAAAATCACAGTAAATGATTCAGAATTTAATGGGCTCTTCACTGGCCCATGTCCCATCCCCTAAGCAAATCCTGCTGACAAATAAACAGACACTGGTGAAAACATAACCTCCTTGGCAGGGGTAATGACTCTTCCAAGTTTAGCAATTTTCAACAGAGCTTTAGTCCTGTCTTGAATTGCACTGATAGAATATCACTCTCCCTCCATTTAGAGAAAATCTCTTTTTCTAACAGAAAGCTGGCTGGAACACTGCAGTGTGATTCAGCTCATAAAGGCACAGCAGCAAAATGTGAAGATGCTAACAGGTAAAGCTCGACAAAAAATAGTGACTGTGGCAAACAGTTTCAGTGGCTAACTTTCTTCAGATCACAGTTGGATTAAAAAAAAACATGCATCATTTAGTTTTTTTTTTTAGATTGAGTCATTTCTTTTCAATGAAGCAAACTCACGAGAGCAGAACACCAAAAGAGAAACAAATTTATACAAAACCATGTGCAGAAATAAACATACTCACACACGCAGAATCTGAGTGTGTAAGAAGAGTGTGTTTGTCTTTGTGAATGACTCTCAGTGGATGTGATGAGAGAGAAATATAGCGCGACTGCAGGTGTGCCTCCTCCTCATCCAGTGAGAGTGGATGCGGCTGAGTGACATCCTTTCCAACAACACTCCTGCCGGGGACACACACTGCAGCTCCAATCAGTCACTGACACCACCTGTTGATGGATCTATATTGTTACTGTAGAGCTTCATCTTATAGCTCACAACCAGGTTATGTAGGTTGGTTTACAACTGGGTGAATTATACTGTGTCAGTAAAAGTGCTGTATTACAAGGGGGGTGTTTCTTTGAATGGTACATGCTGGTGAATATTTTTGTTTTGTATAATGAAATACAGTATAATTTATTTTTTGTAGCCTTAATTGCAATTAATAGTATAATAAGAGTATACTTGCCCATAATGTGTCTTCTGTTTTTCCTGTTGTACATTTGTACCTAATTCTTCATCTAAAATCAATTCACATCATTTCACAATTAATCATTTATATTGTTGCTCTCAGTTCAGACAAGCACTCTCATTTCATGATTTATGTAGTGTACGTTGGCACTTTAAGCCGCTTACAAACATCTGTCATGACATCTGAATCACTTCAGTCAAGGAGAAAAACAAAACAGCGCAGATTCAGTGACTGTATAAATCATTCAAGACTGAAAACATTAACAGTATATCAAACACATAGCGTGCTGTCACATGTTTAAGAATGTAAAGGTAAACTGCATTAGTTCAATCATTGTATTTGACAATGAAAATGATTTTGATTCATGCTTTCATTGCACCAAACTTCTCTTTTAAAGTAACTGCAGGATCATTATAGTGGGCTCCTTCCTCAGTGGTAACGGGTGGTCTACTATTTGCATAAGCCAACTGGCTTCAGAAGGAATTACAAACTGGAGCCAGCAGTCCTTTATTGCCGGATTCATGTCAATACCTCCGTCTTGTCAGCTTAGCTTCAGACATGCAGACCATTTAAGTGGAAGAGTGAGCCAGCATTAAGGAAGGATTATAGAATCTCAGAGGTTAAACATTGCCTGACCCGCTTCTTTTTCCGCCAGCAGGTGGACTGAGAAAGTTTTCTTCATATGTGGCAGGATTTTTCTTTTTTCCAGTGAACAGTACTAATTCCAGAGAATTATTTTAAGTCTTGAAGTTACATTTCATTGATTAAACTTTAATTGTACAGTGAATAATGTCACATTAATTACACCAGAATAATCATACTAATGAAACCATGCTGTTTTTACTTTGTAGTTTTACTATTATGCAATCAAAAATTTGGAGAAAAAGTGAAGACAGATGCACAAAAACATTTGAAATTGCTTGCTTAGTGTCATACTCTAATCAATACTGTATGATGTAATCAATTAATTTCAAATGTTGTGAGACAGAATAAGCTCCTATTGTCGAAGTCATAGAAGAAAATGAGAAAAAAATCAGTGCAGGTTTACTGAGTAAATCTTGATGAGAATTATATTGTTGGTGCAAGAAACCTATGGCACGATTGAAAACGCATTTTCAAAAGTTAATTCACAGCTCCCTGCTTGCTATCAAAAGAACTCATTCTCCTTCAGATCTCAATAACAACAACTGCACTTTATCTCACCCTTAATTCCACCTTTTCTCTTAAACCACATGCCCCCTTCATCCCTCTCTGTGTCAATCAGTCTGTCAGGCAGTCAGTCAGGCAGGCAGGCCTGTGCACTGTCTCCCCGCACGCATGGAGCCGAGGACTGGGCCAAGCTGGGTGAGTCATGCTGCAGGAGCATGCTACTGGATGTAAAACAGAACAGTTGTTTCCTGCTGAGTCAAACCCGCAGCTCTTATTAAGTCATTATGCGGTAATTAGCCTGCGTGTTAGCGGATAGGTAGCGTAGCAAGAGAGCAGTAGTAGTAGTAGTCTACTGCTGGAGTCCATACCCATATCAGGCAGATGTAAACTTGGGTCTCTCAACAGCAGTCCACTGGCTGTTGTCTGTTATTTGATCAGGTTATTGATCCAATCTGTTCTGACTTTGACATGTAGCATGCACACTGGCTAATGCTTGTGTTTTCTCAGACTGGCAGGTTGTGTTACGGTAACTGCAGGTCATTCTGTGCTCACATTAGAGTTTGGCTCCGAGTCCAGACCAGGTTCTGGCAGTGCATCTCGTCCATTCGGAGTGATGAAGACCCACTGTGCGCGTCCGTATCCTAGCAACAGACAAGCCCATAAATCAGCACAGAGGGAAGGGAAACGCAGGACAGGCTAGAGACAGACAGAGAGGGTCTTTTCAATGTATGAGCATTTCTCAAATAAAACACTCCCCGTTCTCCTCTTGTATCCCTCCTTTCCTGTCTTCTCCACTCCACAGCGCAAACACCACTGCCATTCTGTTTCCACATAGGCAAGGCAAGTTAATTTGTATAGCAAATTTCAACGAGGCAATTCAAAGTGTTTTACAAACAAAATGTAAAAACAGCATAAGGCAATACAAAAGAAAAGCATTTAGATAGAAAGAAAGCGTTAAATAGAAAATAAGAGACACAGAGTAAAGGTTGCAGTGTAAGAAATGATTTATGCATTTGATTTAACAAAATGCAGTGACAAACAGAAAAGGTGTAGGCCTTGATTTTAAAGAACTGAGAGTTGCAGCAGACCTGCAGTTCTCTGGGAGAACGACACAGAACAAGTAATCAAACAGAGCCCATGAGGTGTGAGGAGGAGGCAAGTCGATGACATTCAAATGGGAAAAACATGGGTAAAAGTAACCCAGTATCAGGAAAAGCTAAACACTTTGTTCACACTATGTCAACAGTAAGTAAGTGAAGTTTATTTATATACTGTCTGCGTGGAGCAGATGTCACAATAAAAGCAAACAATAGACATAAAATTCAGATACACGATTTATGCACAAAACTATACAGGTCAGCCTCAACCACTGGTTCTTCAGTTCCTTTATAAAGGTCTCCATAGTATCTACAGGCCAAGCAAAAAGAGAGTGAGTCTTAGGGATGTTACTATTCATTTCAAATGCTAATTGCTGTATAAAACTGGGAAAAATAAAAAATTCAATCTGTAATCAATCATGTGTTTGAAAAAGAACTGATTACATAAGCGCAACAGCTGTGCCTTGTACTTCAGCAAGGGTGGGCCCTGTCGCTCAGTAAACTCTTTACTGATGCAAAACGGAGAAAACTAGCAAGCTATGTTGAACAGATAATCTTGACATTAAACCATCTGATAACTACTGTGAACAAGCATTTTAGACGAGACACCACATAACTTCAAAGGCACAGTTTGTTAGTTGGGTTGGAGCACAACCAACTACTGATCAGAGGACCTCAGTGACCTGATCAGTGTTATATAGCTGACTAATGTAGGTGTCTGCCTTACCATGTAGTGATCACAGCCATCACAAAGACTGGATGCCTGTTGAACCTGAGGTGTGCACAAACAGGACATATACAGTGCTGACTTTCAGCTTCTGGGGTGTTTCAAGGTGTTTACGTTAAGATTTCTTTAAGCAAGTGGAAAATCGGCTGCAAAGTGTTTTGGCTTGTGAACATGTCATCTAATTTGTTAATGGTTACAATCTTGATGTGAAAGTAGGTTTTATAGTGTTGCTTCATCATTGTATGGCAGAGATTTACAAAAGTCTTAATTGCTTCCATGAATTTCTCCTCCATAACTATTGTTGCTGCAATGGCTGACTGTATTAGTAGTGTTAATTACAACCACATTTTCATAAAATGCCACTTTAAAGAAATGATTAGGATGATTATTGATACATGAAACAAACCTCAATTCTTTCGACGATTTGCTGAAAGGCCGTTGAAAAATCTGTATTACATTTGAATGGAAACCTGACTTCTAATTTCACATTGACCCCAGCTCCACTCATCCTTTTTCTGTAATTTCAGATGTGTTTTGACCTAATGACCTTACATCTCTACCTGGGAAATCCCTAACTGCGCCACCAGCAGATGAAGTCAGTGCTCTGCCTCCATTTGTGGTTAATCAGACTGGCATGCATCAAAGCCCTGGCTGGAACGAGATGTTCTGAGCTGTCATGAGCTGCTGTGAGGTGTTATGATGTGGTGTTATGATTTGCCATGACCTCGGGGGTCATTTGTCACCAACCTTAATGTGGTAGCTCTGAGTGAGTGTTGATGGTAAAAGGCTTCAAGGCCTGGAACTGAACCAGCAATGGGCCAGCCAAGGCAGCAGCTGCACGCAGCACATGAGGAGCTGATGGCAGGTAGAGCAGGTGCTCTCCTCCAGACGAGGGCTTTTATCAAGCCTTAATGACACAAAGATTATGATTGGCTGGTAAATATGACTTTATATTCATTAATACTTTCAGAGAAACTTTAATCCTGGTGTGGAAATGGGTGCCAAGGGGAAAGGTGACGAAAGTAAGAGAGAGAGAGAGCCAAGAAAAACTGATGATTAATTAAATATATGCCAGTGATCTTCTGAGATCAAAGGTGACACTTTTAAAAAGGGGCTTTTACTGTCTCCGGGATATTTATGAACACCTTGATTTTATTTTGTACGACTTTGTAATTACTAGTCTGTGTAGTTCAAAAGTTGATGCCCCATTTCCCTTGATAGTTAAATGTGTGTAATTTCTGCAATGATCAGTTTCCATCTTTGAAAACTAAACAAACCAAAAGCATTATCGGGTCTTTAAGCTTCAAAATATACTGTAGTATACTTTATCATCATCCTCATCACATTTTGAATCTAAAAACAATTTTTATCTTAAAGGTGAGGTGTGAAGTGCATATCATACGCATGTGACTAAACACAAGCAACCTTTACAGAAGAGTACAAAAATATGCACAACAATGCCATCCCGGCCTCCACACAATCACAGTAATACTCACACACATCACAGAACAACCACAGATTATAGGCCACTTCTTCAGTAATTGCTACTGGCCAGGCCTAAGGCATAATCTTGCAATTTCCTCTATGACGCGCAAAGCATGCAACTCCATATAGGCACCCAGCTCCACATGGAGTCCCACGTTCTTTTTAAACTTGGAAGGCATACTTGTGATTCTCCAGATAAGAGATTAGCCTTCACCTTCAGTGTGTGTGTTTGAAAAACAAACACTATTTATGTGGCTTCACTTCTTTGTTGCCTTGACCACTGTGCTGCATCACCGTGGTACACCAGCTCAACCACATGACCTCACAGCGACAGATACACCAGCCACCAAGTACCTTTATCTCTCACACAAACATGTAGCATATAAAAGCTTACGAGCTAAGATGTTTGATTTGATTATATCGTTTGGTCAATGTTCGGTCATCCCCTTGTATTGCCAACCACGCACTGTTGGCTCACAGCTCAGAGCTGGTGTTGGTTCATTTGGGTTAACGTAATCGCAGACAGACACCAAAATGCTTCAGTGTTGAGGGCTATTGTTCATTGAATGCAGGATTCAGCTTTCATGCATTTCTACTTTCTTCCTCCTTTCCCCTTTTCCTTAACTGGCTGATATTAGATAAGAACAAACTTTTTGACATTTGGTAACCAATTGATGACAGCCTGTGACGGTGACATCAGTGACACAACCCATTCTTGAAAGCGCATTACCTTTCCCTTTAATGGACAAAGAAGACACAATCATCACATCTTCACCAAGCACCTGTATTTCCAGTACAGGGCCAGTGTAGCACAGAGAGAGGCTTTGTCAGTTGGCTACTACAGCCATTCAGGATGCCAGCCGTGGTATGCTCAATGCTCCAAAACACCACGAAGGGTCCAGTGACGAAACTAAGCTAAAGCAGCAGGGGTGGACATGCAATCTCTGGATGAAGCCATACTATCATCAAAACTGCTAAAGAAAAGTGGATGAGGTAGCTCCTGCACACAAATGGAATGCTCTTTCATATACAAATGAAAGGTGCTACATTTGAGTGCTGTGATGTGGCTGTAATGCCTTGAGGCTGGTTTGGTTTGTTGAACCAGGAACACCAGTCTTCTTCCTTGTTCCAGTAACAATGCTTGGTTCTCCAGAACGAACTAATCTGCATAATCATCATAAGCTGAGCTACCAGCAGTTGCAGAGCCTAAAATAACTGTGCAGTCATTCCAAAACAAAGGTTCCAAAAAAAAATGTGAGGACAGAGAAAAGGAAGGAGGAGATGGCTGTAATGAAATTCCGTGAAAGAGGAAGAGATCTAACAAGAAAGGAAGTAAAGCTGGTCAGATGTGGAAGATCAGATATTTTCTCCCTTGTTGGTGCAGGATGCTGTTGACCCCCTGATCACCATTAAGTTGCTGACATTCTGCAGACCCGTCTTCCTCTGCTTTCTGTCCTGAGATGAAGGTGTAATGGAGTGTGTTGCCCTCAATACCCTTATCAGCACACTGAGGTCTTTACTGAGAGGCCCCAAGAGAGGTCGAGGTGCTAGTTTTGTCTGTTCAGTGAAACGGTGTGTTAATTGGGCTATTTAAAAATAGCACATTCAACAGGTCATGCACTGCCCTGCTTAATGATTTACTTCTTTTAACAGTACGATACCAAATCGGCCATGATATGTGGTTCTATTTTATGGACTCTCAAAGGAATGTGAACCAGTTGTATTAATCTATAAATGAGTTTTAATAGAGGAATTTTGTTTTAAAGATGTGTTTGCCTTTTTATGGGGTGTTTCATAAAACTTGAGAGAGGGAGAAGAGTACAAGCTTAATTTATGAATTAATCTGCAAACACCGAACTTCAAACACTTTATTACCAAGCACACATATAACCCTTTATTGTGTGTTCTTTGTTGTATGAGAGACTTTCAATATGGTGGAATGAAGAGTCATAACAGTGCCATGTCATCACCCTATTTTTCCCCTAACACGATCTGCAAAAGTGAAATTCGAAACTGAGCATCTATAACTATTATCCTGTCTCTGTCATTTAATGAGTCGTTCAGTGAGAGAATTTCAAAGTCAGTAAAAAGGGGAGGATGGAAAGTCTGCTGCCGGCACCATGAGAGCTAGACACGACACTGACACCTAGTGTTAGAGAAAGCAACTTAGAGATCGTCTCTCAAGGCTGCTCACATCAAGTTTATTAATGATGTATTACAGCAACACAAGACAGTGCCTGTAAGTGATACTTCAGACTACAAGAAGAATTATGTAGGCATGAAAAACACAAATAGAGAGGTAGCAGTTCACTGTATGTTTGTGTTTCCCACACTGAATTGTCAAAACAAACAAAAGAGAAGCTTGAACCAAAATATGAATTACTGAAGAGGTGAGTGATGCTGATACAATTGAACGTGACATTATTCCCAAAACCACACATAGACAAACACACATGCCATTATATGTCTTACACACACAAATATGCACACACACACACACACACACACATACAAGTACAGTGAGCCTCTTAAAGCCATAGAGCAGAGAGTGATAATTATGCGTGTAAATTCCAGGACCCCTCTCAGCAGCTCTGCTGGCTGGTGTTGAGAGCTGTGTCCTACTGGCCCTGTGTTAATGGTAACCCACATACAGCCAGCTGTCACTGTTTCAAGCCCCCCATCATGCATTTTCACTGCATCACTGAAGTGTTGGCATAATTCTGTACTCACAAATGTGAAGACATATGTGTGTATTTAGGTTGGTGTGTGTGCTTGAGCTGAAAAACATACAGTACCGATGAGCATCCACAAACATGGCTGCAGAGAGGTGAGGAGGCGCGCAGACATGCAACTCATGTAGCTTTGAGTTTTCAATGCTGACTTTCACTGATTTACACAAGTTTGAATCAAAGTTTAAATCACTGTTCTTTAAAATAATAATACTGATAATGGAAAGGGCTTATTCATTACCTCTACCAACCCCTCTTAAGGATGACTTACGTTTTCAAGAGCTTTTAACCATATACTTTTATTTTAGTTTATTTATTTCTTTGCAGACTATAATAAAAAAAAAACAAAAAAAAAAAACAAGAGGGCTTATAAAAACATCTCACCAAATGGAAAAAGAGGAAAATTTAATGAAAGGAAAAACTAAAGGAAAACAAAACACGGGAACATAGGAAATAGGAAATAATATGAATAGGAATGACCAATAATTGTATGTGGCAACAGTAAAATAAGCTTAAGATACATACATACAATATGTAAAAAGGTCTTCATCAGTGGATGGAGATTAATCAGAACTCAATTTGTTGAGGAAGACTGTGTGAAATGGTTGAAAGCTCCAGCAAAAAAATACTTATGTGGACCTTCATTTGCAATTGTTTTGTCAAAGTACTATTTCCAAGGTCAAGAATAAGCTTTGATTCTGAGCATTCACAGTGTTGATGATATTGGTGATATTGGTAATTTAAAAAAAATTACAAAATAGTAAGCTTTTTTAAAAACATGTTTAATTGGAAAGAATGTGTTACAACTAAATAAGTAGAGGACATCCATAAGTTAGGACCTTGGTCATACTGAAAATTGAACTCTCTGGAAAACCTTAATTATCATGAAAAGTTTCTAAAATAATCATGTTGTTTAAAACTTTTCATATCTTTGCCCGTGGTGCAGTGGTAGATTGCTAGGTGATATGTTGCTGTGTTTCACATATCAGACACATTCTTTGCTTACTGTGAATCATATCAACAGGAGCTGACCTGACTGTTCAAATTGGCATATTACTTTTGTGAGACCTGTTAGTCAAAGTGATTACATTTGGAAATAAAAGCTTTGTCTCATGTATCAGCAGCGCAGTCTAATCTTCTGTCAGGAGCCAAGTTTGCAGTTAAATCCGTCATGAAAGAAAAATCTAAATGGATGAGTTACGCTATATAACCAGAGGTAAGCAGGCAATGAACACCCATCCATGCATTCATTTAAATCAATATACACCCACACTGATGAGGTGCCGTAAAATGACCAAGCTGACCTCACTTTTCAATGATCATCCCATGAAATCCTCCATGAGGTCAGCACGACCACCACAACCACAGAAAGAAGCTTTTACTCCCTCAGTTTCTCCCATGGGAATTACAGCAGCATGTTTTCCCTTTCTGCTGAATGTTTATTCTGGTAGGCATGGTGGTGGTGTGATATCTGAGGTGCAATGAGCCAAGACTGCCGTGAACACATTCCTCTCTTTACCTGACTGATGAATGTTAAGCATGTAGGTAATACGAGTGCTTGTGAACCACATCAAAGCCACACCTCTGTGCACCTCACTTGGCTGTAGAGAAAATGCTGTGTGACAAACATCAGGCTGAATTCCCATCTGCGTCTTAAAGCAGGGTGTCTGGGATGCTGAAAAGAAGAACACAATTTATTGAACACAGCTCATGTCTGGCTGGGCAGATGGCAATCACATAATGCAACTATTTTAGCATCACAGTGGCGAGCAGGAATCAGCTGGTTTAGTCTGGGAAGTGACTAAGAGGCACAGAGTAGAGGGAATAGGGAGCTCTGTGGCGACTGGCCTGGTCTAACCTGGCCTATACCAAGCTGTCAGCAAAGAGGCAGATGAAAAACGCAGCACAGGGGAGAAGAGGAGGGTGGGTGGTGGTCTGATTCCTGTTACATCATCTGTAGCTGACAGACTGTGTGGCAGACTTATCTGTCTGTGGTCTCGGGTGGCATTTGTCTGGACTAGCAGTGAGTCACACTTTCTGTTTACCTCAACGTGAACCCATCCCTGAAGCTCCTCATTCGCCATCCAACAGCCTCCATTCACCAGCCGCATGAGGGCCGGTAGCAGGGTGGCTTCCACCCGCGGGTTGGCATGCGATGCCAGGAATGTGCTGTGCCCACACCTTGCTAAACCATGACACCTTTCCTGTGGTGTAGGAGCTGGTTCCTTTCAAAAAGCTCTCAGCTGGAACCAGGAGAGTAATTATAGCCCTTCTACTGTAGCCGCTCTTCCTCTGGAGCAGACGTAGGTCAAACAGTGTTGAAAATACTGTTCTACTGTTTGTTTTTGCCTGCTGAGGTGCCAGATTTGTAGGATTTGCCACATAAGACAATAAATGAATCCAAGGCTGTTTAGACAAGCACAGGAAAGTGCTTGGAAGAAAGTTTATTACACTTTTCAAAGACAACTTAACAGACTATCTGATTTGACCTGATGTGGCAAACCCCAGCCACCTGGTTCGCTATGACTGTTCAAATAAACGCAAGCCTTTGCTAATATCAAGTCTGCTATGCAGAGGAGATTTACACAAAGTCTTCTCAGTCTGGCACTGAGACCTGTAATAGAAGAGGGAAGCCTCCACACGTTTACCAGTGTTTTAGAAACATTACCTGAAATTAATACTGAAAGGATGCTGTCTTTAACCAGAGACAAACAGTTTACTACTATGAAAAGTAGATTCTACATTATAGTATATCTGCCAAGTCATGGTAATAGCTAAAAAACTAAGGAGGAATATACAAGATTACAGAAAATGAAACACCTGCTCCATATTGCACTGTGTTACTGTTGGTTGCACATAATGGAAGAGGAAGTATTTTGACAAATAATCTTAATACAAGGTCCCTTTATCATCAGCTTTCAGCACATCTTATGGTCTTATGATATAGAAATTGGTGCCTTATAAGTTACTTATAGATGAACTATTAGAAGAAGAAAAAGAGAGAGCACCCTCTCCTCTCCTAATGATGTACAAAAATGGCTCTTCACAGATTAGACAGATTAACATTAATTTTGGTGCACTGCACTTGGATCACAATGACTGTTTCCCAGTTTATGATTCCATTTTAAATTTGTATTTTGGACATTTAGTTTGTATCTTGAGAAAAAGGAGCAGGGTGACAGGGCTTATGGTTACTCTCTTGTGACCTCCTGAAGTTGCTGCTGGTTGCCTAGAAACTGTTCGGCATATTACCCCTTGCAAAACAGCAAACTGTCATTCTTATAAGGTATTTCTACAACAGGTTAAACAAACAAGATGCTAAGTGTTAATTAGTGAGCTTTAGAAGTGTTAGAAGACATTTTTTGTTATCTTCACAGGACTTCACAGAACTGGAGCCCCATGTTTCCAGTCTTTGTGCTAAGCTCAGCTAACCCGCTGCTGGCTCCAGCTGCATAGTGGTGCTGATTGTCATATCCGACTCTCAGTAACAAAACAAAAAAGTGTTTAGTTTTTTTGTTTTTTTAAACTTCCAACAATGAGGACAAAATAAAATTAAAATACTGAAAGACAGTTCAAGTTAAAAATAATTAAGTTTCTGTATCATATGAATGAGACCTTTGGGAATGGAAAATAGCAGCATCTCAGCCACACACCTCTGTCTGTTGCATCACTGGCATATTACCTCCTCTCTCTCCCCTCCTCCCCTCCCCTGCCCTGTCTGCTGCGGCTGCTTGGCAGCGGCTCCTGTGACCCCCCCCCCCCCCCGTGAGCAAGTTCAACATTAACCAATGATGACAACGTCCTCAAATGGTCAGGAAGCCCCATCAGTGAGACACAAACTCAGATTAGTGGCTCATCCCCAGTGAAAAGAGCCCCTGGCACTGTGCCCTGGCTTCCAAATCTAAACCAGCAGTGCTCTCGTGAGAATGACAGGGCTTGGACCGCCGCTGTGTTAGCCCCCCTCTAACTCTGCCAAGCAACTGCCTCACCCACATCCTCTATTGTATCTCTTTCTCCCTTAGATTGTGTCTTTTGAATTGTTTTTAAATATCTAAATCTCCTTTTACTCAATGGCATAAAAGACATGATGAAAAATAATGTTTTAATGAGCGGTATCAAATTTGATTTATCAGAACTGGTGTTTGGAAAATTTCCAACAACATCCAGCTCAAGCCTTGGCTCAGTGGAAGCTTGTGTTTTGTAACTAAAACCTGTGCAACTGTATCCCGTCATCTATCTAGCGCTATCTGATTCTCCATCTATCTCAGCCTGCAGAGGAGGAATACCAGCTTCTGCATCTCTGTTTACTGGTCTAAACTGGGGAAACCACAGTGCAGCTAATGAGACAATGATAGAGCCAATCAAGAAAGCAAGGCTTTGCATTTATTATAAGAAGCCCAACAAAGGCCCTGGACTCATGCCGTGGGGATGAGGCCACACTTCCAGTAGAGCAAGACTAATCATGAATGCAAATAAGCACAATGAAAGCAGCAGGAGCGAGAGAGGTGCTGCGACGTCCTTTGGTAAACCTCTGGGAAACAGCACTTGGCACGTCTCAGGGGTTCTACTTATCACTCAAAGAGAGACTGAAACACACTAGCTGCTGAGACAATGATGTATTCCCACCAAGCAGACAGAAAGAGGGAGGGTAAATGAAACTGAGAGAACAAGAGATTAGCAGATAAAGTTTGCAAAAAGGCAGTGTAATCATCTCCGCCAATTTGTTCGTTGCAGTTCGGGGGGAACAAGATACACTCATTAACGAAGGAATAAACTTACAAGCAGAGCGTGCTGTATAGCAATATACATCATGAGGAGAGATGTCCCTGGTCTTTGACAAAATGCTTTGGGGAGATGAGCAGGGTCTGAGGATGATATCTTTATGCACTATGTGACAGCTTTATTGGGATTGATCATGTTTGAGTTGTGTAGTGAACCCTCCAGAGGGGTATCACTAACTCGAGTCTGGCAGCGCAACTGATATTGCTTCATCTCATGCAAAGCTCTGAGCTCTGAAACTGGCATTCCTCATTATTACTGGAGATTGTTGTATATGCAATAATGTGCAATAGGATATATTGATAATAAAACTAGTAAATTGCACTAGCCTCCCACAGACACAACAAACACCATACAGACACAATAGGTGGTGTACACACAGCTGAAGTCAGTGAGTTATCCAGATATAAAACAGAGCTATCACACACATAAAAATGTATAATATGCATGTTTATCAACAAAATAATGTCTGTATCAAGTACAGTATGTCATTATGGTTGATTATGTGATTTAAAAATTTGTTTATGTTCAAAAAGATCAAATCTAGGTTTAAGTGGCTGTACCGTCCATAGTTGAAACTGTAAATCAATAGCTGGAGATTTAGAGAAGTACACAATGGCTCCTGGCACGGAGCTGAACCATTCAGAGCGGAGGCTATCTGGAACGCGGAAGAGTGTGCCAGTTCACACTGAAACATAAGCAAATACTCAATGAATGAGGCAGCTTCCAGGAAAAGCCAGAGCCCAGTGGAGATAGCTGCTAATCTGAGCATGAAGCAGAAACCCAAACAGAGGGCGACCGCAGGGCAGGCCACCCGAGCACAACGGCCAAATGCATCAGACACCTTTGGGTGATACCAAACCGCAGGACGCGCAAGAAGCCTGGGAGCCACGGCAAAAGCAGAGCAGCTGTAACCCACCGTTGAAATAACTGACCACACAGAGAACATCAGTGACGAATAACCGCCGACAGCCGCTGACTGTAAGGAGTAAGGAACTTTATACGTTACACTTTAAACATGCAGTAGAGGATGTTCAAGGGATTCACCGACTGCCACTGTTGAGCAATTTACAACTGGTTAACATTCAAGCAGTTTTTTAGTGTAAAAAAAATCTTAAATGGTATTAATATAGTTCAGGGAAAAACAGACATTATTAAAGGTCTTTTTGCCAAATCAGACAGAGCATTCAGAAAGGGAACCACATCGTATTGTGTAAGACTCTGTGGTGCTACAGTTCATCATTTACATTTTGTCACTGGGTAAAAAAATATAGTATTGTGGTAAGCTGTTAATGCCTAAAAATGTCACTGAAAATGTGCAGAGCAATGCCTGGAGCAGTCAAGTTCACTGCCTTAGGAACCTTGAGTTGCCACTACATTGACCAGACAGTGAGTCCTGTGACTGCAAAGACCCACAGCCCTGTCTCTGCCACTTCTCTCTCGTCACTGCGGGCTTGTCACATTGATTTTTGGCTGCATTTAGAGACAAGAGTCATTCAAAGGAGAATCTGAAAAACAACCATGATGACGATTTTCTCTTCAACCAGCATTTTTTCTCACCAGGTCTTCCACTGCATCGCTTTTTCTTGGGGAGTCTATGGCGCTTTTAGGCGAATTCTGTTTCTTAAAAGTTTTCTAATATCAGTCCTGGACCACCTGCTTTTCCACACTGGTTTGAGAAGTAATTCACTTACTTCTGATAGAAAATTAACTATGGTGAATGTCTCGTTGCTCCTCACTGTGAGTGAGTCTTCAGAGTTCCCTCCACTGTGTCTGCCTGTGAGTAAGTAACAGAGCTAAATTCATTTTCCTTTTCTTGACTAAAATTATGTAGATGTTCAAGATAAAAGCCTTCAGTGCACCAAATCTGAGTCTGTCACTTCAAGGTTTATGCAAAAATACTGTTTAGTATTCATAAGTGTATTACACTGAAGGGAAACTATTTATTAATGGAAATACCATAAACCACTGAGCACCTTAAAAAACTGTCTCTGAACAAGTGACAAGTATAGCACTATAAAGTACTTTGAGACCTAAAGTATAAGAGGAAGACAGAATCCAAAATTTTTCTTTCATAGGGACCATGGGACCTTCTAGAGATTTCTTTACAGTTAACTCTATGTGTCAGCTACATGTCACAGTGAACTATTCCTGTAACATAAAAATAGGCATCCCAAAAGAAATTTTATTGCCTCATTACAGAAAATAAAGACAAATTACAATTACATCTGTGGTATATTTAATGAACACACTATTGTATCTCATGTCAAATTGATACTTACAACTATCTGCATTGCCCCAAAGGGTCTTTATATTATAATGTTGTAATGTTGCATACAAAGCTGCAATACAAAGATTAAAACTGCAAAAACATATTCTTCTCTAAGAACCAAAATGATTGTGGACATTCATTACTCATTTGAGGAACTGCTTCCTTAGCAAAGTCCGACAATGTCCGGGGATTCCTTTCACAGGGAAACGGACCATTACAGAGAAAACCAACAAGTCCTCTCACACTACTGTAACTCATATTGACAGGAAAACAATAACAGTGTGGTTGCTTCACAAACAAGTGGAAAACACGAATGTGGGCTTTCCCCATATTTTTGTTTGTGGAAAAGCTTGTTTGTCCTCAATATGTCACATTCTTCGCCATCAGTGGCACAACACACCACATGGCCTTAACCTAATGTTGTGGGTTTCCTCATAGGAGTAGCCAAGTATTTTTTGCAAACACACTTTTGCCCTGTTTCACACAATGAAGTGAAGTAAATTGTTGCACTGATAAGTAAAGTGTTGCACTGATAGTTTCTGTGAACAGTTAGAAACAGTATCTATTCAGCCTTAGGATGAATTCTTATGAATGATGTTTTGAAGCAGTCACACACACTCGCACACATGCACACAGACATGCATCCAAAGATACTCATGCCCACCCACAAGGACATAAGCACTGCATAAGAAAATAATATGGTAAACAGGAAACATGGGCGTAAGAATGCCAGATGCATTCTGCAGCTTCAGCTCCAGTCTATCCTCAGCACAGCAGCATCTATTTCTGGGAAAGACTGTGAAAACAGTCAGCAGGCTATCGCTGCTGAAAAGAAAGAAATCTACTCCTG
Source organism: Trachinotus anak (assembly GCF_046630095.1). Taxonomy (NCBI): domain Eukaryota; kingdom Metazoa; phylum Chordata; class Actinopteri; order Carangiformes; family Carangidae; genus Trachinotus; species Trachinotus anak. The sequence goes on along the minus strand of NW_027273853.1, from coordinate 7,332,794 downwards.
GTTTTTGAGTAAAATAAAACTGTATTATATAGTCAAATAAATGACAAGTCTAATGAGTGACAGTAGAAACGTAAATGTGATGTTTGTGAGCTCCGTAAAGACCATAAAGGAGCCCGGTTTTCCACTTTATTGTCTGCAGCTGTCTAGTTGGGTCACTGGCACTGTAGATTGGCAAGTGGGCAGCGTTTTTAGCAGACCTGGCACTCTGCCAGCTTTTGGTTCCTGTCATTATCTGTGCTTTGTGTCTCAGTGATGGCCACATGCACATAATGAATAGGCAACTCTTTTCCATTAAAATAATACCCTCATCAAGTGGGCTCCTGTCAGCAAAGTTGCATCTGTGCCCGACCGAGCTCCAAGATTCAAGACAGCTCACAGAGTGCGGGCCAAAGGCTGGAATTTTAATTGTTTCACGGGAATCAACTAGTTAGCCATTCAAACAGGCTGGCGCAGGACAGCTTTCCATGAAAGATGATGAGCAGATAGAAAGGAGGGATTTAGGAAATGTTGCCGTAAATTAATCCCGGACAAACCACGGCTTTGAAAAGTTTTGTCGTGTTGAGATGAACTACAAAGGGTGGACTACAAAGAGGAGTGGACTTGAAAGAAGAGGTTATAAGGAGAATAAGGAGGGGGGTTGGTGACTACTTGTGAAGTTTGCCAAAGGAAAGATGCATCCTTTTGAGTCTCAGGGAGATTAGACATTTCTTCAAGTGACAAAACACCTTATTAACCTCCGCCTGACCTCTGAGGATTGACCTTTGACTTGTGACCCTGTCACCACTGCGCTTTACTGCTGTTGGGAGTCATCAGCATGAGCCTTTTCATTGTAACTAATGGTTGTGCCAAAATGCCAAAAGAAAGAGAGAATGTGAGGATTGTCTGGGTGTATATTCGACAGAAGATGGAGGGATAGGAGTAAGGGGGAATGCAACAGAGTGCAGATTTTAATTAGACACACAGCACCTCTGGTAATCCACTCTTACCCCATTCATAAAAAGAACAAGGGTGGGAGGGATGGGCAGGGAGAGGATGAGACGTATTTAACAAGAGGTCAGAGAAACTTTGGCTTAGAACATAGGCCTTTATCAAATCCACTGGCAAATCCGCAGATTAGTCCATTCCATTGTTTTCAGGAAGTCCGCTCCCACCGACCCAGAATGCAGGAGGCAGATTCAGGAACTTTGCAAGAGCTCCAAGCCACTGAGCTGGATGGCAGGGTGTGTGCATGTGTGTTTGTCTGTTCACGTGTAATTGGGTGTCTGAGTGTGTGCACACATGTGCATGTGTGTGTGTCAGTGTGTGTGCATGGGGGGATGACACAGTGAGGAAGGGGTTGTTAGGAAGGCTTGGGCTCAAACACGAAGCTCTGACCAAAAAATTCCAACAATCGCTCATGACTTTCTGGCCACCAAATGCAACGCAGACGGATGGCGGGCCGCTTTCCCACTGTGACCTCTCCATAGATAATATGTACTTTGGAAACTGTCATCCCTCATGGTTTCATTAAACCTTTTTTGATATTTACATGGCCTGCTGGGCTGTTCTCTATACAGAGTCAATTTGGTCAAAATGTGAAATTCTCCTCCTTGAATAAACAATATGCTTTCTCCTCTGCAGAGTCACTTTACCACAGTCAAAGTCACTGGCATATGATATGAAGCTATGGTCAAAACACTTGTGGACAGCAATAAAAGTCAGCAGTGGATTATGAATCAAAATATTCAATTACTACATTTTAAGCCTGTTCTTTTTCCCTCCTTTTCCTCTCCTTTACCTGTTACTTGTCACAATGTATCTTCAGCACTATGCTTCCTGTCCTATTCAGCCTAGGGAAATGGGGCATTGGAGTGATGACAAGGACCAGGAATCACTTGCAAGCACTGAATCTGTCTTTGCACACTCCGGGACCTATTTAAAGTAGGCATCTTTCAACTCCAAAACCAGGATGGAAGAGAGAAAACACATTAGCAAAATAGGCAGAAAGCCCAGACACAAAAGGCAAATGATTTATTATAGCTTTCAGCAGAAATACCTGTGCAGGAGTGCAGGCCCTCAGGTGCTTTTCTGGCAGAGTATAGAGGAGGATAAGAGAGTCAGTGCTGAGAGACGTACTGGAATGAGGAGCCCAGGAGTCTTTAGCAGAAGGCAGCCAGAGAAGATGTTGGTTGTGCACCTCACAGGTGGGGATTTTGGGGAGAGCTAAGGGACGGGTGCTTCAGCCACTGAGCTGTTGCTGGAAAACATTTTTGCCAAAGGGATCTCACTTGTTTTCTTTAACATCACATATCCATGAGCCACCCCCGGTGGCTTTTGCTCAATTACTATCTTGAAAATACAAGCAGACCTTGATATCTGTGGTGAATTGCATGTTAAAAATAAGGGAGAGGGGGAATTATTTTCCATGTGGAAAAATGATCATGTAAATTAAATAAATTTCCAAACAAGGAAGTTTGTGGATTTTTGTCTCAAGTTACTCACGCCACTTATTGCAGTAGAATAACAGATACAACCTTACCAACTTTAACACAAAATCCTCAGTTGGCAAGGAATGAGTAAATTACAAATATGATTGAAATAACTGCTAGTAAATTAGACCAGTGGTCTCGGAAGAACTCTGAATTAATTGTGATATGTGACCAGATGTTAGGAAGAGACTTCTCGATACTACAGTATGTTACTGAACCAGTGCCCAATTATTATGCTGATTAAAGTTTCCAATACCTATGATATCTGTGAATCTACTTATGGGCCACTTTATTAATGAATTGTTCCTATTAAATGAGTTAAGGCAGGTCAAGGCAAGACAGGTGGGTCTTAAGTGATAATTAATCGTACTTCCTCATTATTTACGTGTCAGTTACATTACAGTATGTAATGCCATAAAATGGTCAAATGGGGTATCATACTGAAATGTTACAAGGTCGCATAGGATGTTGCATAATTCATGGTTCTTGAGGTATACTGAACGATGATTAGCAGAAAGAAAGACGGGATATATAAGTAACAATGAAAATTGTTGTGGGCATCAGCTGAGTGGTGAGGTCATTAGTATTTGCAACATTTTTCCTTCCTAAATATTGATGATGCACTTTTTTTGATTGATTTAGAAAGTAACCAGTTTTCAGATTTACGTATATCTAGAAAACATTAGATACTGATTGATTAATAAAGCTGAAATCTGGTTGCAATCAATGTCACAAAAAAATCCAACCAGCCACTGATTAGGTCTTTATTAAACATGTAAATCCACTGCCTTCCACAGCACAGTGAAAGCCAAAAACAATCATCACAATGTGACACAAAAACAACAGCTAATGTCCTGTATTTTTACTGTTATTTTTGTGTGTCAACTGACAATGTGTCAGCTATAGTTGAAGATAATTCTGAAGTCTCTGTATTGGTAGCTGTCTTAATCTAAATCAAGCTTGATGAAAGCAGCAAAGTAGACTCATCTAGCACTTCATTAGGAACATCATATTAATACTGGGTGGTGCCTTAGTTCTTCATGGCATGGACTCCACAAGATGCTGGAAAATTTTCTTTGAAATTCTGATTTATGTTGACATGATTGCACCACATCATTTCTGCAGATTTGTCAGCTGCACATTCATGCTGCCAATCTCCTGTTCTACCACATCCCAAAGATGTTCTGTTGGATTCAGATCAGTAACTAGGGAGGCCACTGAACTTCACTGAACTTACTGTCATGTCCATGAAACCAGTTTGAGACATCTTTTGCTTTGTGACATGGAGCATTATCATGTTGGATGTAGCCATTAGAAGATTCATTGTGGCCATGGGGGGATGTACATGGTCAGCAACAATACACAGATAGGCTGAGGCTTTGAAATGATGATTGATTGGTAATAAAGGGTTCACATTGTGCCAGGCTCACATTCCCCAAACCTAAATTAAGGGTTTCTGGACAGCAGCAAGTGCAGATGCAGCAGCCCAGTACACTCCAGAAGGTAGTAGCCTTAAAACCAAAATTAAGACCTACACCCAAACTGTGATTTTCAATCTAAGAGACTTTTGTATTAGACGTTCCCCTAGAGAGTTAAACATTATTTTGTTAGAGATTACTCTTCCAGTGCGACGCATGAACACTTAACTGCCCAGCAGAGAGGAGATGCAGGCAGAACAAAAATGAGGCAAGTGAGCAGGGATGTGGGCCAGGCTGAGAGCATCACCACTTAAACCAGCAATACCAAGCATCTTTCTCACCAACGCCCACTCTCTTGTCAACAAGCTGGACAACTTGAAACTGCAGATTACCACCCACCATATGAATAGCTGCATTATGGGGGATAACAGGCACCTGGCCGCATGAAAACATCCCCGATATAGCTGTGGAGCTAGCACCCTCTACCGTGCAAGACCGCATGTGTGACTCTGGTATAGCAAGAGGAGGAAGAGTATGTATACATACAAACAACAGTTGGTGCACAGATACCAAGGTTATTGAGAGACACTGCTGCCCGGACATGAAGTTTTTAATGCTAAAATTGGAGATCCTTTTATTTACCGAGGGAATTCTCAGCAGTTTTTATTACCTATGTCCAACCTGTAGCTAATGCTAATATGATGCCATCAGCAGACAACAAAACAGAGCGTATTTTTACTGTGGCAGGAGACTTTAACCATTCCACTCCACGCTGTTCACCTCACTTTGCAAACCAGGTTAAACTTTCCCGTGCATGTCGTATGTAGCTTCTCAATTCACTTTACACAAAATACACAACATAAAACTTATTCACACTGTCTTAGCTTAGCTACTGGCAATTTCTACTAAACATCCAGCTTGAAAAACAAGGAAATAGCATAATAATTGATACACTGAAATATAGTTTAAACTCACCAAATCATCGTTCAAACATGAGCAAGGCAGTTTCCGGCAACGCTAAATTGGAGGCCCTTTTACTTACCAGGGGAAGAGGGGGATTTTCTCAGCAGTTTTTAATCACCTATGTCCACCCCATATCTAATGCTAAGCTAGCAACAAGTAAACTACACGATGCCATCAGCAGACAACAAAACAAACAGCCAGAGTATTTTTATAGAGGCAGGAGACTTTAACCACTCCAATCTTAATACTTAAGGCAGGTTGGGTCAATAGATTCATGCCGTTAAAGTCAAATTCTGACCCTACCATCCACTGCCTCAAGATTCATCAGACCAGGCTACGTTTTTTTCCAGTTTTCAACTGTCCAGTTTTGCAGCCTCAGACTGACTGACAGGAGTGGAACCCAATGTGGTCCTCTGCTGTTGCTGACCATCCACCTCAAGGTTCAACATGTTGTGCATTCTAAGATGCTTTTCTGCTCATCACAGTAGTAACGAGTGGTTATCTGAGTTACTGTAGCCAGCAGTTCTATACGTTTTTCACACTAACACTCTGGAGACTGTTGTGCATGAAGACAAACAGTTTCAGAAAGACTCAAACCAGCCTGTCTGGCACCAACAATCATGCCATGGTAAAAGTCACTAAGATCGCACTTTTCCCCATTGTGATGTTTGATGTGGGTGGAGCGCTATATATATACACAGATAACTAGGACCAGAGTTCAGGTTCAGGGGAGCAGTTTATAACTAGAGTTAGGGATAACAGACCACAGACCAAGGGACTAAGTTTAAGAAGCTCGCCTACTTATGTTGAAAATTTGTTTTAGGTAAACACTTGTACCAAATCACACATTCACACATGCAGACATTGTGCATTCAATCCCATGGAAGCATTTGAAAAAAGGGAAGAGTAAGTATTTATGTCTAGGTTATCTCACTTTGGTTTGACTTAAATAATACTATTTGATATACTTGATTCCAAGAGTTAATTTTCAACTGAGTCTCCCTCGAATTGTTCCTTGCTTCACTCTGTGGTTGGACGATTTAAGAGTTTAGTTCTATCATCTTGTTAATTTACTTAACCGGCAAGTTTAAAATTTGCAGTAACACAATCCATTTGCATCGCCAAATTGGCACAAAAATATACGTAATTTGAAAGACAATATATAACAGAAATGAGACACAAAACTCAAAATTTCACACATCAAACGATATGATCACACAACTCGGTGTGTAATCAATCCTTTTTGTTAAGTCACTCACAAGTGAGGTCCAAATTAGTTCCAGAGCATGTTGCAGCAAAATACTTAAAGTTTAGTCCTACCACAATTCAGCTGTATGAATCATTGTCCTTATCTTGGGAGTGTAGGTCGGTCTTTTAGAGGCCAATCCAACACGATGTCTTCTATGAGTGACACCAGGTGATCCTGTTGTTCAACAATGCAATATACATGCAAACATCTTAGTTATACAAATTTTGCTACATCACTTGCTGAGTTGATGACATCATATATGTAAAAACATGGCGGTCAAAGTAAATGTTTGCTACTTGATAGTGAGAAATGTTTGATTAATGAGGTAAATTTACATATAATATTTCTTTTTTTTTTTTACGACCATTAAATTTGTAATACGGTAGGCTTATTAGGATTTGTAACTGTAAGTTGCTGTCCATGTAGAGTGACATAGATGAATTAGACAAATTATTAATTAGCAGTAACCCTGATAATAAGTAACACAGAAATACTGGAAACAGCTATCAAAGTATTGTGATAATGCTCTGAGCAATAAAAAACATTCTTTGTAGCGTCCTGTTACCACATTCTGACTTAACAGCATGTGAGTCCCAAGAAGGACCTCCCAATTAGGGAAATGGGACTGTCCCAGGAGCATGTGAATGCAGCATGGATGGGATACTGGTCACAGTGAGGGTTCATTTACACTGAAGCCTGCCCACTTTACTAACCAGGCTAAACTTGCCCGTGCATGTCGTATGTAGCTTCTCAATCCACTTTACGCAAAACACACAACATAAAACTTATTCACGATGTCTTAGCTTAGCTACTGGCAATTTCGGCTACACTTCCAGCTTGAAAAAAAGTGAAATTAGCATGCTAATTGATACACTAAAACATAAGTTTCAACTCACCAAATCGTCTTCAGACGTCAACAAAGCAGTTTCCGGTAATCCAGACAGCAGGTAAACATAATATTCTCCACAAAAAATATGGGAAAATAAAAGTGAACCTTCCTCAAAACGAGCTTGTTAGCTCTTCCTGCTGTTGTCACCAGTTTTTAATGGCGGGTCTGTTCTCTCTCTCTCCAGCAGGCGGCGCTACAGTTAGACTGATTGGCTGCACTTGTTGAAGGGACAGGCACAGTAAAATAGCAAACTCATCACTTTACACTATTATTGTAACTCAGACCTAATAACTTGTCATTTAATTTCCTTACACTATATTTATTGTTTGTTTAACCCTCGGCTGATTGGATAATTGGATGAATTAGCAGGTGTACAGGTGTTCCTAATAAAGTGCTGAGTAAGTGGTGATGCAGGAGCTGTTCACATGCTAAAGATGAAGTTTAATGTTGGCTAACTGAGTTGCAATAGACAGCAGTCTGGACAGCCATCTCTTTTAGGGCACAGCTGTCAGATGTTTCGATTCACATGCCGCTGCACTGTGGAACAGATCAGGGGATTTTGAGCAAACTGGATTACATCAAACAGTTTTTATGAGCCCCTGCAATACAAACATGTGTCACATCTGTAAACCAACTAGGTCTCCACCAGGCAGTCCAGTGATGGCTGTGAGAACAGTTTTAGTTTTTTAGTTTTTTGGGACTGGCCAAAATCTAGAGGAAACTTTTTAAACTGTTGGACAGTATTACACATTGTTCAGTGGAGCCTATAAATCCACCCACTGGTGAGAATGATCTTCCCAGTTCCTCAGCACTGCATAGCAGAGCTTCATTTTCCAGTGGCCACCTAACAAAGGTCTTAACAGATTACAGATAGTGTGTGCCGACTCGCTGTACACCAAAATCCTTTCATATTTCAAGTGTAATTATATCTTTGAATATTTTTGACCCAGTTACAAAGAAAATTGCCAGACAAAGCTACTTGTGGGGCTAGAAAAAAAAGGAATATATTTTCCGGAGCTCCCAGCATCATCTCAGTCTTCTTCAGCGTTTGTTCAGTTGTCAGAGAGATAGCTCAGTGTTACTTTGGTCACACAACAGCTAGTAAGAGGACATAAAACATCAAGAAAGAACTTTCACATTCAACTATTAGGGCTATGTGGGCAAGGTGTTACAGAGTGCTCAAGTTCAGACATTATATCCAGGGAGGCCTCTGTTCCACTAGTTTCTTTAACTCACCGCAGTCTCACAAAAACATTATAGCCTATTCCTGGGGTTCCTCTTCTGTGTTAATTACAGTCCTTTTTGCCCTTGTCTTGACCACTATCTGCCTTCCCACTCAAATTTGGCCGCTTCTCTCCATTTCCTCACCTTTGTGTAATTGTTTTGGTTCAGGTGTGCGATTTGTTGAGTAATTGTAGGTTTCATTAATCTTTAAGACTGTTCCCAGCTTGTAGACCTAATGGCTTGTGAAAACAGGCCAGTGACTGCAGGTAAACACCATGTCACCAAATCACCATTTGTGATTTCCTATAAGGCTAGATCTGAGAACACCTTCTTTACAAGGCTGGAAGACTACATCATCCTTTGTTTTGTAGTTAAACCCAGCTAAACAGAGTTCCCCACAATACAAAGTATCGGTTGGGTTGACTAAACAAACCAGGGGTTTTGTTTGGGTTTTGCCATATCATCATGGATGCCAAGTTACTCATTTGTGATGTCTGCAGCTGTGTCTGTGTATTTTCCTAATGGAAATCCTAGATGAGGAAATGTTCAAACACAAAAATAAACATGACATTTATTGCTCTTTGTTGTCCTCTCATGTAGTAAATAAGCCTCAGGACCTGCCGTCCTTTTGTGCAATGCTATTGCTCATTCATAGAATCTCATCCACTCTCAGTATTCAGTTTCACACACATCTCCCCAGTGTCAAGTCCTGCTCTAGTTCTGAAAACGTCATTGGCAAATTGAAGGAAAAGTAAATATTTAACTAAAACTTAAAAATAATTTTCCACCTCACTAAGAGGACCACACACACATACACACTCACACCAACACATATGCATGCATGCGTGCTGAGTGCAAAACTCTCCTCTCTCCCCCTCTCTCTCTCTCTCTCTCTCTCTCTCACGCACACACAAAATCTGACATTCCTACCTTACCAACAGCCCCTATTTTTAGTTTGAGAAAAGAATGAAATACAACATTTTTATTTAGACTCATGGCTTTAACAAATATTCTGGAAATAATGATGTAGTGTTGCACTAAAATGTCCAAAAGGCATGAATATCTAGAAAAATCATTAAAGTATGTCATTCGTAGTGTATGCAGTGCTGCTATTAATGTAGTAGACTAATATAGTAGTGGTTACTTCAGTTCTAGTGTTTTACTATTGTTGCAAAAACATTTTAAAATACTTTGCAACTTCATGTTTCAGTAAAGCCTCTGCTGCTTGTGGTTTTCTGTCCCATAAACCACTGACTCTATATCTGCTGAGGGTGGGTGGCTGGAGGGCACACAGCACAGCAGGATTGGTTGTGATGCTCCAGGTACTGAAAACAGGCAGGATTTGAACCCGATGCTGCACCACTGGCGCCTAACCCACCACGCTATCAGTTGTACTGAGTGTTTTTCTTCACTTCGGGTATTGGACTTCAAAATTCACCGATAAGTATCAAACCCACATCCTACAAACTCCGAAGCAGTTCTCTAACATCCTGAGCTATTATTATTTGGTAAAAGACAGTTTAGGTCCATTTCTAACAGCCCTTAAGTCTGCTTTGTAGTTTTGAAATCTTGCGTTCAATCCCCAGGCTCTTCAGTGAATGTTGAAGTCCAAAGTAAATATTCAAAGGCTCTTGGAATGAAGGGTCAGTTGTCTTGACCAAATAGTGCTTTTAAGAAGATATGAGTTCAACCCTCATGAGAGTCAATGAAGTTTCAAGTCCAAAACCCAAAGTGAAGACTCTCAGTGAGAGAAGCTCCCAGTGTGAAGGTGGAGTGGTGGCCATAAAGTGCCAGTGATGTGGTGTCTGCTTCGTATCCTGCCCTTTGTAATTGTAGTACAGGAAGTACAAGAAGGAGGTTATGTAATGGAAAACTATGAGTGGCTAATATTTTGCTAAAACATGAAAATGAAAAAGTTCTGTATGTATATATAAATATATACAATGCTTTATATTTATATAAAGTGATATTTTATATAAACATAAAGCTTTATATTTGTATAAAGAGATGTGTAATTTTACTATATAGCTTGGGCCTGCACCGGCCCTGCACTGCACTTCCAAAATGTTTTTGGCTAACTGGTCCACTGTTGGTAAGTGTGTAACAACGGAGGGATCCACTGTGTGTAAGCACACAGCCACACACACACACACGCACACACACAGTTCTACTTTCCTTCAAAGCCACATCCTGATTCTCCTCCCTCAAGGGAGACGATTTACACTGTGGTTGTCCTTCAGGTACACCATAAGAGCCCTGCACTGGAGCCTCTACTCTTACCCCTGATTTCTGACTTGGTTTATTGTAAAATGGATACAGTGGAAAGAATGGAAAAGTGGAAAATCTGCATTTAGGTATGAAATCATATTAGTAGCTGCGCAGAAATTTCAATCTTGCTACAGTTCAGTTAATCATTCCTTTCAGACACCAAAACCATACTGTAATAAACACATGGGAAAGCAGGAGGGATCACTCACAACAGCACGGTAGCCTATATAGTGTTCATACATACTCAATATTCTTTGAATGGGGGCTTAGGGAGGGCAGCCAAGGCCAGGCCACGGGAGGGGGCAGTGGAGAAGGTTAATCTGAGCACCACACATGATCCAGGTTAAATACGCTCACTTGGCCTTTATGATTGTGGCTGTGTAAGCGAAACACATGAAGTTCAAAACTATGATCCATATCCTTGGTTGGTACTATTGTTTAAACAATTTTTGCTAATGTGAACAGTTGTTGACAATGTCTCAACCCTATCAGCCCCTCACAAACTTGACATTTGCATGAATCTGGATAGTAATTTTACTTTATTGCAGAGAGGACCAGAATTCAGCTGTCACTGAATTTCCCCCTGAATTTCAAAAACAAGTAAGCTGTGTTGTTTCAATATAAACCATGATTCACTGGTCATGTTGTAATGCAGAAGGGAAGAAAAAAAAATGTTGCAAGCATCAACATAAGTCAAAGCAGCTGAATTTCAGAGGGCGTAGCAAAGAAGAGCAAATGACTGTTAACACAATTTGCGGTACATCCACAAATGTCTGCATGTAGGGTCAAGCTTTAGGTTGCGGCAAAACATATTGCCAAAGATTCATGTTTTGAAACTTTGCAATTTGAGAGCTGGTAATGTGTGAAATTTCTCATTTTCATGTGTTATGCCTCAATGCCCAAAATCAACTTATCCCCAGTCTCTTCATTTAAACCTGGCCTGTCTCTATCACATCCTGTATGTTATTACACAATATTAAGTTAGTGTAATTGTTCCTCTAAAATAAGAGGTGCACGTTACGTTACTTGAAAAATGAAATGAAAAAATGATGAGGTAAATGCTTCTATGAAAAAAAAACAAAAACATGTAAATATACTCAATACAATTGGCAGCTATCTCAGTGGGGTAGAGCGCATATTTGCAATTCCAAACTGGTCATTATATTCAATTCATGCTGACACTGAAACTGTTTTACCAATCATTCTGTGACAACCTATGCAGATGATTGGCTGGCAATAAACACCACCCACCTATCACAGGGGCCACCAATCCACAATAAACGATGCTTTAGCTTTCTGTGGCCGGCATAGTGTCAGCTTACACATCATCAGCATTCCTGAAGTCTTGCCCAGTGCAAAGGTCTATTTACACTGCCATAATAACACAATTGTTCAAATGGGCTGTATGAAATATGAAATGAAATGGGAGAGGAATGGAATCCAGACTGATATGCTTGGTTTCAGAGAGGAAGGAATCGCCTGTCTCGCCTTGTTTACCATACGCAGGCAAAGTAAATCATAATGCTGACAAATGTACGTTTCTTTCCAATCTATGAGCACATAATGCCTTTGTGTGGTTTTTTGTCACAGGACACTCTGTCAGATTCAATTACGCACAGCAGAATTTCCTCTTAGAAATAAACAATTCACAATAGAGGTAGCAATGCACTCAGAGTTAAATTGTTGCCCCTTGGGCTGCATTTAATGTTGTTTACTTTGAAATGTAGTGAATGTGTGTACATAATGTTAAAATAATATGCCTGAGATTTGGCAGTTTCACTGACCTTGGATATAACACAAGGGCTGACCAGCCAGATGCAAGCGTGTCTGTGTTTCATACAAAATTTCAGGAGCCATGAGTGGAGTAAGAGCACAGAAAATTCCTCTGCAGTGCATTTCAGTCTTGATTACACAACTTCCCATGGCGGTAACTTGCAGGTCTGTCATGGACTCTTCGCTGTAGATTCTTTAATACAGGGCTTAATAAAACATGACAAGATTAGACTCGCCTGTGGTCTCCAAACATAAACAATTACTATGAAAACAGCAGACACCGAGCCTTCCAGATGTCCTCTTTCTACAAAGCAGGTTTCCAAGGTACTAAGTCCAACAGCACAAGGCTGGACAAGGAAGAGAAAAAAAAGTGTTTTAGTCTGTGGCATTTCTGTCAAGCAGGAGATAACATCAGGACATTGTCTAATGGAGAGGTATGCATGGCTTTCTTGGAAGAGAAGGATAGCCAAAACTGTTGTAAAAATAAAAACTCGATGCTCATGTACAACTGTTGCTCAAGAAAACCAGTATACTGAAGAATTGCTTATCGTTACATGTTTATGTTACATGTTCCCTTTACATTGACTGATGGGAGATGGATGCCTTTTGAGGTTTGATTCCTGCCATGGCAAACTAAAGATGTTACAATCACATTATTATGAAATGTTTCACTTAAACCTGCTCTGTCACTGGCAGGTGATGGTAGTATTACAGTGCTGCTGCTATGTTATGTGGTGCACCGTGAGACAGTCAGAACTAGCTGTGGTTTACATTTAAGCTCCATGTGCTTTCTTGCAATATTCTTCTATTGTATTGTAATACTTGTATAAATGTCACGCTAATCCTGCCTGCCATTACTCAACATCTCCCCATGAGGTTGAATGATTATGGATGGTTTTACAATAGGTAATGCTAAGCCAAGCAATATGTCACGTAATATACAAAATACCAATGTGCGCCAAGCAAAAACCATATTATTGTCCATCTGTGGTCAGAGCATCGGCTTCCCATGAAACAAGGCTCCAGGGGCCAAATGTTGTTGGATTTGTGGCCAGGGCCACACTGCATTTTGGCCATTGCATGTGTCATAGATCTGCCTGGTCCCCTGATGGTGGAACAGTGTGTCCAGAGCTGGACTGAAAGGGAACGCTTCCTGAGGTCAGGGTAGTATAATACACTAGCTGGCTCTCAAATAAAACTGGTTTGTTTTTCTTAAAAGGAGGCTGAGGTTTCTGGGTTTCAGTCCATAGCCCCCACAGCACACCACACCACCTCCACTCCTCTCCATTTGTTACAATGGAAGCCTTATGGTGTGTGCATTTTGACCTTTTTTTGATTTTAACACAAGGTGGTGATTGGCAGAAAGCATGTTTCATCGTGACTGGAGCGCTGGTTTGGCCCACCTAAATGTCAGCTGTGTATAAATTTGGTGAAGAGGGACTGTGAACATAGTGCCATTGTTGAAAATGCTTTTGACTTTAAGAACATTATGCAGAACAAACAACATATAGTTCATTTGACTTAAAAATATTATTGGTCAGGACAGCCAATTTATGAAAGGCCATTGCAACAGTGTGTATATACCATATTTTTTGCAGGGTTATGAGGGGCCATTTTCACAAAAATGGACATTTAACTTCAAACATACACTGAGACGGAAAGAGACACTAAAGTCATTTTGAGTCTTCATAAACAGTATGGTCAAAAAAAACATAGAAAACTGAGTCATCTCATTTTATAAGGTCATACATGAGAAGACGGTCTGTTTTCTTTTGCTCAGCTATATTAAAAGTTAGTGGCTGGAAAAGGAAGAAGTTATGGAGAAGAAGTTGTGAGTTGCTCTCATGTCCCACTGAGAGATTACACTTAAGTGTGAATGTACTCTGTTAACTCGGGTAGAGCACAGATCCAAAATAGTTAAAGCTCACTGGGTGTAATGGTCAGCAATGGTCAGTAATGGCCAGTGGTTTGGCAATAACTGCTCCTCGTTACACAGCTCTTCCTGTCCACACACATACTGTATAATAAAGACTTCCTCAATAGATTGGAAACCACTCTGCTCTCACCAGCACTCTTGAGTTCCTCTTTCTCTCTCTGCCCCCTCTCTCATTCTTACTTTTCTTTCACTCTTTCTCATTCTCTTTGTCTATCTCACTCTTTCCTTCTACATACTGACCTTCCCAGGCTGGCCTGGGTCTTTATATTTCAGGCTTTGAGGCTACATCTGAAACAAAAGCAAAATTATGGGTCTGGTTTGGCTTGAGGAGAGCACAGTGACCCCGGCATGTGGTTTTCTTAGGCCAGACCAGAGAGAGGTGAGGTGGGGAGAAGAATTTGTGTGAATCTAGCTGTGTATTTGAAGAAAACCCTAACCGCAGCAAATTTGAATGTGTCATTAGCAGGAGGGGGTGATCTAAACTTGGGCTGGCCAGTGATGGAGTAAAATCCACATACTACCGGAGACACCACGTGCTATTCCTTTTTTGTTGAGTGATTTTGGGGGGAACATAGGGGCCATAGCCTCGAGCGTAAGCACACTACTTATCACCTCATAAATCTTCTCACCTCCTCATCACTTGTCCAAATGAAGCTATTGTTGCTATTGTTGCTCTGCTTCCTCATCGTGAACTAGGCTGGTATTACCAAATGCTATAGATTATTGTCATACAGTCACATTTACAATATTGTGTCCTTATTCAATCAAATAATAGATATTTTGAAAAGAGGGTTATTGAAGGCATTGCTTATTTGGTGTAGCATAATTTTAAGACACCTGGGTCACATGGGTTTATAGTTCTAAGTGCATGGGATGCTGTCCCATTGTTGGTATTCATTAAAAAGAGGTGTACCAATGACAGATACAAAGAGAGTGCTGTATTTTGAGACCTTACGCAGATGGGTCACCCTAAACTAAAACAATCAGCGAACAAAGCAGAGTTTCTTCCTGTGTCTCTTGTGAGAGTTTCCTACAGTGGGCCTGCATCGCACTGTGTGGTCTTGAACCCTATTTAGACCTAGTGGGTGACCACTGTACAATTAGGTATGCCATGTTTCACAGCAGCAGCAGAAAGTGGAATTCCTGTCAATGGAGCAGACCTTCTCATGTTTACTGCTGACATATTCTTCCCTCCATTCATGGCAGTGCACCCGGCTGGGCTTATGGTCGATTGTATCATGCAATATGAATAACACAATTATAAAACCCCACAAGACACTCCATGTTTATGTAACTGTAGATCCTCCAAGGAAAGGACTTGCTACATGCATGAATGAAAGTTGATGCCGTGGATGGCAATTTTAGAGCTAACGTACATACATGTCCCTTGGCTCAAATGTGTTTGACACAGCTAATTTTAGGATGACACAGTTAGATGTCAGAGGGAGAAATAGGTCATCATCTTGTAGATTTTCCTAATAAAGTGATAAATCTCATATTGTAAATTTTATATAATGAAAAAAAAAACACAACACAATCTTCAACACATTATTTACATCAAAATCAATAGCAACCTTCTGCGTTATCATCCCTCCTCATCTGTATAGATGTCAAGAAACAACTGTATTAAAGACTTGCCGAAATGTACCTAAATTAACTTTTAAAAGTATTAATTCTATATTTTGCCAAAAGACAAAACTGTGATGAATTGGACTTTGCAGTGAGGATTTCATCAGGCCTTTGAGAAGACAGTGTCAGCACCATAACGCAGAAAGTATTCTGGTTTTGCACTTTTGCGGAGAAGTGAATTGCCAAGTATTCGGTGTGTTTATAGATTTCAGTCAGTGACTGCTGATAGATGACAGCTGAGGACATCCCCAAAGACAGACCAGACAATCTTGTTTTCAAGGGTTTGGGCGAGTAATTTGGGGGAAAAAGGACAACAATGGAGAGAAATCACATTATGGTTTTAATACCTTGAGCCAAATGGTACCATGCTTCATTCATAATGGTGGAAAGGAGACTTGAAGCATCAAAGTGAAGGGGGAGGTTTTACACCCATGACAGTCTTGAGAAAAACCAGCAAAAAGCCACAGCCCTGGAATCATATGTTAAAATCATTACAGGGTAAGACCCCTTACCACTGCAACCAGGCCCTAACGAGAAATCTATCCATGCTGCTGCTCGTTGAGTGGTGTTGTTGGGAGGTTCGGTGACAGACTCTCGTGTGAACTACCATTGCTTCATCACTCTGTAGCCCAATTGCACATCCTTGAGATTAAGCTATAGAAGCCGCCATGGCCACTTAGCAAAGGCCAACCAAATGCGACGGCTTCTCAGAATCCACAATGCGTTCAAATTGGGGCTTCGCGATCTCTTCTACAATTACCATATACCACACACTCAGTCCATTTCAAAACACAGCCGCCATCCATATATTACTCTAACCATTGACTGATTGGCAACAAGTGCTTTTTCAAATAAAGAGCTCTCTTAAATCTACCTACTTTTGTGCAAGTGGTCAATCAGAAGTGGGAACCACGACAGACTGATGAGATCACAATATGATATATTATAGCTTATTCCTCTCTATGTTTCTTAACCAGATATCAGTAAGGAATCTCAGAGTCAGATTTGTTCTTATGAGTTTAAAACATTTTCTCAGTCCTTGCTCTCAACAAATGGATGACTTCCTGGCAGGTCCCTCTGTTGGACAGTACAGATCCAATGGGTGACTGTTGGTCAATGTCGGTACCACCCTCTTCCCACACTTGGTGGCTCGGCAAGTGGGCACAGGCCAGAACGTGCTCTGGGCAAAGGGCTGTGTGTGGTCCCTGGAGCTCCCACGATAGTCCAGTGCTGTCCAAAAGAAAGCCAATGCCAAATCCACAATGTATGTAAAAACGTAATAACATTTCCTTGAATTCTGGAATTATATTTTGAAGAATATACAAAAGGACATCTACCATCCAAGAATTTACTGCAAATACTTTTATTGGTTTGTACATGTGTCAGTGTCCCTGTCAAAGTATTGCTCTAGCTGTATAAAGGACGCCTTTTATGACACCCAAATACAAAACAACAACCAATTTTAAGAATTTGGAACACATTCTGTAATGTTTAGTCCTAATACGATCCTATTCTAATGTAACACAGAAAAAAAATACTTACACATCACATACATATTTATAATTATAATAATAATCAATCTGGGATGATAATCCAGAACAACAGAGCAGACTATTAGGATGACATATTCTGAGATGAAATGCTTTGTCCCTACAGTCATGTCTCAGAGGAGATGGCAAAGGCTGCCTCTTCATCTTGTGCGTTCCCCAGCACACAGCGGGTCTGCTCTTAATTGTGGCAGGGAGAACATCGGCAAGAGTCATTCTATTCTTCATTTCATCCCACAGACACACCAGAAAACAGCTACAGTAGTTTCTGCAAGCTGCATTTTCCACGGGAAACAGCCACAAGCCCAAAAGAGCAAAGCGCAATGTCATCACCCAGGAATCTAAGAAATACCAGAAAGTCTGAGTTTTATTACAAAAAATCATCTGTGAGCACAAACAAATGTGGAGCACAAACATGCCTTTTAATTGAGAAGGCAGATGGTCCCATCACAGGCGGGACAGCAGCGAGCAGGGACTGTGGAAAACAAAGCATTTGCGGTGACCACGACCCTCCATTTCTGTCGCTCCAATTGGGAGACAGGGTCTGGGGTTGGAACCCGCAGGACTCAAACAGAAATCACCATTGTTGCCTCAGTGAGACACACAGACAGACCAATTCACAGGAGCAAGTTGTATTGGGTTTCCGGGGGGGAATGTTGTTTATCCACTTCATCATCATTGTTGTGTTTGTCTTCTGCTGTTTCTTTGATAGCTTTGGGATGGAAGCCACTTCCACCCCAACCTGAAATCCCAAATGCAAAGAGATATCGGTTTAACAGTCAAACATTTACAATGAAACAAACACAATAAAAGCGCCTGGAAGCGATCTTTGGAGTAATCATTGTGTAAAAGCTAATTTCTTGGTAGTCACCATAATCTGAGGAATTCCACTGGGTAAAATGTCGAACAACATGTATGAAAATGTTTTATGTTGGATGGGATTATACTGAAGCACTCTGAGGAACTGAATCTCCCCTCAAGATGCCTTCCCTCCCAGACTGGTCATAGTAACTGGATCCTCTGTTTAATAGTTTGCTGTAGCAGGGGACTGACTGAGTGGTTCCCATTCCGTCGGGCTGTAACCGATTGTCCCAGTGACCACAACAAAGGATAAAAAAGAAAGGAGGGTGAGGGGATAGAGAATAACCCCCGGCTCAGTATGGACCAGAGAACTCTGAGATCAATGACTCAATAGCTTCCAGAATCTCCCCCAGCTTAACTACATTTTAACCCTAACCTTATCTGTAGCATCTGCTTTATCCTTACCACACAACAAGTCAAGGCTGTGTGATACATAGTTTGTATAACATCATCATACACAAAGGATATGGTGTCTAACAACCAGTCTGGCTTCTCTGAACTTAAAAAAGTCAGAATCAGGAAGGCTTGATCTATTTAATTCATCCAGACATGAGAGGAAACAGAGAAAGGCATCATCACAGCGGTCTACCAACAATGTAGGCCATATGTCCATTAAGTAGGCATTTCGTTTGGTTTTGTGAAGTAGATGTGTGTGTGCGTGTGTGTGTGTGTGTATTCTGCTTTGTGAAGGGTGACTGCTAAGTCAACAGATGTATGGTGCACAGAGTCAGCGTTGTTGATGAAGTGGCATTACCTTTACAGACCTGCACTTCAGGTGTCCATACTGTAGCAGGTAACCATTAACCAAACCTACTTTGTGTGTATGACCTAGAACCAATACAAAGAACATTTTGATGGATTTCCCCAACCCTCTGAAGTTACAAAGGCAGAAAAACACCCTGTTGAAAAACAAAATGTGACATATTAATTATCATTGGCAATGGTACACTACATTTAGTCACACAGAAAAGCGTCTTAAGAGTGTGCCAGATTCAAAGGCCTTCCACTCATTAATATCACAGATGACCTTTGTCTCATTGCGGTTCCTGGAAGCCTAATTCACTACATAGTTATGTATGGAGTAAAATGGAGCAGTGAACAGGGAGAGATACGTTGATGTTAATGGGAAAGCAGGCAAAGGCATTGTGACTGTCACCAAATTAAAAAATGTGTCTTTTGACGCCTTAAGTCCTGTTTCCCATGATGATGCCTCTGAACAATTGGATAATTAATTCTCTGAATCTCTGTTCTCAAAATTTTAGTGTATGCAGAGACAGTGGTTTAGGGACAATGACATACAGATGTGCTCTGGAAGATTGGGCTTTGCTGTTACCAACCCATAAATAGTATTTCTATCAAATAGACTTTTTTGTCTTATTGTGCTCAGGCTAAAACAATTACAGTTTTCATTTTGTCTCAGTGGCTAATGTATGCTTTACTTCCCTTGTCAGACTAGAATTGGTTCAGACCGAGAATACCAGCAGACTCTACTAACACGTCAATCTACTTAACACGTTTGTGATTTGTGACATGATTGTGGGAATTTCAAGGCCAAAGGTTCTCTTAGATTTTGTACCTGAGGTGTCAGACAATGTATCTTTGCTAACATGAACTCAGCATTTAAATCTTACACGTTCTGTTGAGTGATTCGGTGATGAATTACTGGGTGTGATTTTGACCACTGCAACTGATGATTCCAAATGTCAAACTGAAAGAGCAAGTGCTAAGTAAGTTCCCGATGATTACATACTTGACACCTCATATCAAAACAGACAGTACGTAATGGTTTCCCTTGTAACAAAATGCCAAAATCCACTGACAACTCCCTGTGTTTACAGGGTAAATCTCCTTTCTCCTGATCTGGTCACTGTCTGGTCACTGCTCCGAGACCCGGAGACATCTGAGATGGTTCGAGGTGTCCACAGAGGGGCGACAGTTGGGCGTGTGTGCTCAGTTACAGACAAAACATCACTTTGGCAGACACAGCAAACTCCCAGCTCATTTTCATGCACAATGAAAGCTCAAACATTTGAGGTCTGAAGGCCTCCTAACTCAGTGAAGCCTTTTGCAGACAAGGCATGAGATCATGGTCATCATCAGAGTGTACAGCTTCAGTCCTCAAGGGCTGAGCCTCACCACTGGACACGGTTTTAAAAGTGCAGACAGCTACTTTATGACGTAGCTTTGATATGTGACCAGAATCCCCCTCATTTTGTATTATTATAACATACAGGGCTATCATGGAAATAAATAGATTTTACTTTCTGAAAAAATAAAGCCTTCAAATTTAAAGACATTTAAGACAAGCTGTGGGATTTTTCTTTTTCAACAAGCAGTTTGCCATTTTTTTAAGTGCTATTTCCCATTATTGGATGTCTAAATCTCGCTGCTAGTGTGTCATGGAGCAGGGACAGTTTCCTCAATAAACAATGTGCTTTCTGTGCTTATAAAGAACACATTTGTTTTAAATGTCACAACAGGCAATAAAAGTTGACCAAATATATAACAAATAAATGCCATGTTAAAATCACCCATTTGATCCCGTAAGAAAAGATGACTTTACAGTCTAAGGTCAGTGACCATTTTAGATGGTCATCACATCACGGTTATATGCGGTTGGATTTGTTTCCCCTCCCTCCCTATGATATGCATCCACTTAAGCACTGTGGACGTCACTGTGTGTTCTGAGCTGCTTGTAACAACAGAGAGGCTACACGCTGAATTTTCATGAGTACACCCTCAGTCTATATTCCCAAATGTGATTGATCCACTGTGTACTCTGGCAACAGGTTGAGTTCAGTAGTGGTTCTAAATGGTTATGTTTAAAATCTGTAAGTTATGGAGGGGCACACTTGTGTGCTTTGTGATTTTCTCTAGGTCAAGGTGGAGCCCCTGTATAATTGGTGGACTGTCTGTCACCCTAAACCTCAAAAGATTTAATTGGCGATAATAGGAGTCCCACATCACAAAGACTGTATAGACTTGTCATGAAATACAGTGTTGTGGAGCAAATCATTTATGATCCTGTTTTGGGTGAAAGCCCCTGTAGACTTTTCCGTAACATTTACATCAGACTCCCACATTGTTTTTTGTGCAATCCAACACTTTGTTAGGCTTAAGTCAGAATCTTATAGGAGTTTAATGTTGTACTATTTAGGTCCCTGTGGAATGTATTTAAAAATGATGGGTATAAATTTTAGTAAGTTCAGATTTTATTGCAAAGTCTTTCCTACTGGATACAAAGCAAAGATTCATGAGGGGTTTCTTACTGAAAAGTAAAAAAACATTGGTCTTTGGTTGGCTGTTTCTCCCATTGTAATGTAAGGTGGTGACAGTTGTTCAGGGAAATACAATGTTAAAACTCCTTGCCTGTGCAGTGTTGTGTTGTATGTGTCTGCCATCTGTTGGACTTAAAAGAAACACCACTTTGCAAATTCCTGTAAATGCACAGTAGGAAAACACTTTTGACACAGGTGAAATATTTCTAACAAAGTATGTACTGCTGGAGACAGTTCATGGTAATTTGTTTGGTTTTTATTCAGAGTTATAGTATCACAGATGACACATGAGTCAAGTTGGCAAATAATGGGCATCTAGACAAAATGTGTCCCCGTCTCACATTTAAAAGATATAAATCAACCCCATTATCTTTGTGAACATGAAATTTACTGCAAAGATGAGAATCTCAGTGAGACGGGAGCAAAACCACAGCAAGTTGGTAGTGCCCATTCAAAAAGAAACATTTTTGTGTTTATGGTAATGAGGGCCAGTGGTTTGTAAAATAGAGGAAAAAAAATAAATACCCCCAAATTTATTAAAAGAACTCACTTATATCCTATAACATGTGTTGCGGTGGGAGCCAGGGTAGGACGCCAGGAAAAAGAGGGAGTGGGTGAGTGCAGGAGTCGGCCGAGCACGTGCCTCCTGAGGTCCTCTGGTCTCTGTCTGGGATCAGCCCGCCTTCGCCAACCCCTGGGCTAGACTCCCATCAGCCCCATACCCTGTATACTCTGAGCCAGACACCACCATGACCACTTGTACTGAGAGGCCTGACCACCATTGTGCCACAGTAGAGTACACAAACAAACAGCGCAGACACACACAGGTCTGCTCCCCTGCCATTACATCGACTCATCAAGCCCACTCGGCTTAGTCATACCAGAGGCTTCCAGTGCAAGCAGCTCCCTCTTGGCTTTGGATGGAGAATCTGGCAGAAGATATTTGCTCATTTGTCCCCACACATGTATGTGGTTTGGTAACACTGCTAGGGACTGCTGCCCCAGCCTTTCTTACAGTCCAGATTCAGAGCCAGCCAGGCCGTCCCTGGGTAATGTCCTCCCACACAGTCTGACTATATGGCTTTTTGTTGCTCATATTCAGCTGTTTACGTCCTTACAATGTGTTTTCTGTGGATTTTGGTATGCAGTATGGACTAGCCAAATATGTGGGCATTGTTTCATCTTGCAAACTAATCAGAGGCAATTTAAAGTGTTTCTCCAAGTGTGTCTCTCTCCCGACACACTCCTGAAATAGA
The DNA here is from genome assembly GCF_046630095.1 of Trachinotus anak. Classification (NCBI taxonomy): domain Eukaryota; kingdom Metazoa; phylum Chordata; class Actinopteri; order Carangiformes; family Carangidae; genus Trachinotus; species Trachinotus anak. The sequence goes on along the minus strand of NW_027273853.1, from coordinate 7,310,035 downwards.
CTAGATATTGAGTTAAGAGTATAGACAATGTACTGATTTTTTCTCTCTCTCAAATCAAACTGGCCTTGTGCAGCCCTTCAAAACTGATCAGAAATGGACACTTTTCTTTATTCTGATTAGCATAGCCATTAACAGACACGCTGTAGGGCAAAATTATGTTTAGTTAGTGGATAACTGTATTTCCCTCTGAATTAGAAAAAAAATGTTTTAACTGTTCTTACATAGGTACTCTCCAAACCAGACCATTTGGAATGATTTTTATCATTACACTTCACTCACTCTAGTCTGAATACATACTGCATAAGTAACTATGTACATTGGGCATTGGATTTTAAGTGTGGTTTTAGGGTTCTAGAGTTAACATATGCACACACACACACACACACACACTGCATTTCTTTACTCTTTTCATGTCGACCACAAGGCTGACCTGCTGGCCTCTATTTCCTCTGAAGAGGATATCCCCCTTCAGTAGAGCCTTAAAATCCATCACGGCAGACGACTTGAGAACCTGATGTATGCGTCTCCTCCTCCATTGTCTTTGAAGCGTTGGGAGGCTTTAGCTGGGCCCGGCCACAGTGATGATTATGGTCTCATAGTTAGGCCGTTACTGACATGTGTACAGCTCACTCTGTCTGATGTTTCCCCTTGTTTGATGAAGAGAGGAGTTCTGGTTCACTGCTAAACATAATTAGGAATGCGGTTGTTGGTACCCATGCTCATGGTCTTTAACTACTGCTGCCACCTTGTGCCCCCCCTCCACCTAAGTCGCTCAAGCAAAGACATTTTCTGGAAACCCCCCCCCCCACCCCACATCTTCCGAATTGACAAAAAGGCTAACATGTTTAAATACGCATGCAAGAGTATCTTGAGCAGCTTATATACATCCCTACTGAGGGCATTTGGAGGACAAGCCGTTACATCTTTACTGCTCCTCAACAGATACGATTGAGTGCAAAAATAAACAGAATGTTCCAAATGTCGCTATGGAAACTGACGTTCCTGCGACCGCCATGAACAAAAGTCTACTAGCTAAGATAGCTCTGTTTGCACGTCTCTGTTTGCTAGCTAATATTGACACGTCCGGATGATCATAATCTAGTTTCCTGTCACAGGCCCGGGTATTGCACATGATGTTCTCATAACCAAAGTACATCGAGTAAAATTCTACTGAATTACCAATGTGATGAAAACATTTCACGTTTACATTTTAAAGGGCAATTTTTGGGTTAGTCAAAAGTTCAGTCCTACTTTTCCCTCTATAACATACACTCAGTAGTATATTCTATAGTGAGCAGTAAATTGAGACTATTACCGTTACTATGACACAATTACCCTTTGCTATATTTTGTAGTGTACGAAATAGCAGGGAGTGATTTCAGTACCTTAAAGGGACTGTTTGTACGTTTTCTCTGCCGCTGAATGTGGTTTCTTGCTGAGAGCAAGTAGGAGAGATTGTCGCTTAACAATAGCTTCAGCCATCACATTTCATAATGCAGGAGGTTATAATACACCGTCTGAGCAGCGCTACTGGGCTAGCTGGTTAGCATGCCAACTTCAGTAGAAGAAAAGACATGATAGAAACGAATTAACATTGGTGTTTGCTTTCCACAGCGAAGATCTGGTACACCTGCCAATGGTATGCTCATACACTCAAAGGGTCATATTATAACCATGACGACACTGAGCGCAAAAGTTTGTTCCTGTTTGACAGTGTTTCCATGATGTAGCAACATGTACTGTATATCCCTGAACCCAGAAGTATAAATTCAGTGAGAAAGTCAAACATTGGTCTGTAAATGTTACTATGAAGAAATACAAAAAACAAATACTGTAACTAAAATAGTGTTTATTCCGTAGAAAAAATACCTCATCAAATGCATACAGTAAGAAAGGAAAAGTGAATGTTACAAAAACAAAGGCTTATACTGTTTTTTTATGAAAAGAATATTGTTGAATGTCATCATCATATATTTAACAACCTCTCTAAATGCATGCACTTTCAATTTAAAACAGTTCTGATTGTCTCATGTCCTACAAGATTTTTTTTAATAACATCGAGTTTCTCCATATTTAGCTCCATTTTGCCAGATGTGACATGGGAGTGCACTTCAGGCTGAGCTTGTCATCAAAACAAAGTGTGGTGCTCTCACCAGAAGCAGCTAGTAGCCTTTCATCTCAGAAACTGTCAAAAGTAATCAAACATAACATTAAAACCTCGACACTGATCTTTGCATTGATATAACAAAACCAATGTGTACAGTGTTGACAATGGATGTCCTAATACATGTGGTAAAATCTGGCAGCCAACTTCTCAGAACCAGAACTCGGAGACAAAGACGTGAACGTTGATGATGTTCTGGCCGGAGTCACCCTGAGTTGTCAGGTTGCGCATGGACAGTTTAAGTACTGTAGTCAACGGACCAATCAGAGGCTTCACCTGACGAACAACACCTGAGGGAGACAAAGAAGAACAACAGTGTCCTTAAAAGTGAGTACCATACAGTAAATCAACAGTACATTGCACATTGGTACAGCACCTATACTACGAACTGTGTGTTCAGATTAAAAGCAGCGAGAGCATGAAAGTGACCGTAAGTCATTAATTTCCTATGTGAGCCAGCGTCTCTTGGCAGCGAGCAGCGGCATGACCCTTGGTGGCATGTCTTGGGCAGTGTGGGCATCAGAAAACGTTGAAATCCCAGCAATTTTATGGTAATAAGCGGTTCAATGGCAACCAATCGGAATGTAGAAGTAATCTGCTCTTGGGAACAAGAGGATGGGAACTGCATGCTAACTAGCACCATAGCATGCAAAACAGTATTGCTTGACAACTTGATGCAAATCAGTTGGTAACATTAATACCAGTAATTCAAAAGATTTCATGCAGTTAACTTATACCCTTCTTGTGGTCAGTTGGCACAAAGATACCGGTTGACATGTCTGTTTCCTTTGCAGGCCTTTTCAATACAGTTTGCAAGACCACCCTTGCTAGCTGTCTATTTCATCTACATCAAGTATGTCAGATCGACCACGAACTCCCAACATTGTTCTTGGCGGGGCAGCCAAAGCAAATTCTTTCGCTCTTGCTGCTTTCGATCTGAACGTACAGTAAGAAAAACAACTGTCTGTGTTGCATGTTAAGCATGTGAAGCTAATCTGAGATGATATTGCAGAAATGGACTATTAGTCTGTTTCAGTAATTTAGTTACTCGGTTTTTAGATGCTATCAGTACCAGGGAATGAAGCAAAAAGCAACAACAGCAACAAGACTAAAACACCAGCAAAATGTTAGGATGTAAATCTCTGGCAACCACCTGTCTTCGTTTGGCCTCACTGACAACAATATGAATTTGTCAAGTCATTTCTTCAGAAATGCTTTGGTAGATTAACTGAAATTGCTGTGATTAACTAGTATTAAAGCTAATGAAAAGGACAGGGCTTGTTCATTTTGACTTAATTTTGAATGTTTTGATTTCTGTGTTGCTATTGGGTTTAAAGGATCACCCAAAACATGTTTTCTCCCTTACCCCCCAGTGGTTTCTAGCCGTGCAGATAGTTTTGGTTTTAAGAGCTGAGGTTTCGAGCTAGAAATTCTGTTTCCGCCCCAATACAACTGAGGCTGGAGGAATTTTGTTTGTGGTGCTCAGCACATTTAAAAAAAATTACATTTGTCATTCAACACATGACACAAAGTATCTTTTCAAAAACAATGTCCTGATCACAGGCTGTCTAAACCAGTCCTCTTCTTTAGTCATCCATCTCAAGTGTGACAGTTCTGTCGATTTTATATACACTCCAATTTTATTCAATACAGCTGTCTTCATTTCTTCAGTAGAAAATTCTAGTTAGTGAATACCAGCTACCACTAATGATCTCTTATGGCAAAAGAAAGCTCAATTTCCCGAGAAGTTAGAAGTTTGGACATAAAAAGGTCATCTCTCTAACTACTCTTTCACTTGGCGACATCACTTACTGTAAACCTTCCTGACGTCAGGTGAGCCACGGCATCAACTGGTACATTTGGATGAGTATTCAAGTGACAAGCGATGTTGATGAGCTAAACAAAAGGGCTGTCAGGACTGCCCGTGACAGTGTGAATTTTATTCCTCCACTCCCTCTGTCCACCTTCTCTGTGGACAAAAGACACCCTCTATCAGGGTAAAACAGATGGGAGAATAAACATACTGAAACAGAGCATTACTGAATGCCCGTGGAATTCACTGGGTGCTCTTTTTAAGTGAACATGCGATTACAGGGGGAAAAATGCCAGTGTTTATACAGGCTGTCAGCGGGCCTTTTCTCTGCATAGGGCTGGTGACATTTCAGCTCTGGCCTGTTTGAACAGTCTTCGCCAGAGTGCAGTCAGGCAGCACAATCACCACGCTGTCCTCCGATCACACCTTTAACCATTCTCTTTCTTTTTCTCATTCACTCATCTTGTGTTTCTCGTATTCATGACTGAGTCAGTAAAGCGTTCAAGTGTTTAGTAGGATGACTCAAGTCTTTAATTCAACATGGATCAAAATAACATCAACATATCACTGCCTCGATCGGGCTGAATTATGAGGCTCCTTGCTGTGGTACGTTATGTGATAAAATAATAAAACCCATTTGGTCATTGTTCACCACAGGGCAAATGATGAACCATTATTCGACCTCTGGGACCTTGGCATTGTATGATGGCAGATTCCCCCACCCACTCATCCTCCTCCTTCTCTTCTTCCCCTTCTCTTCCCTTTCCTGAGGGGGCCTGGTGTTTGTGGCACCATCACTGTGGCCCACAAGGGTAAATGAGTCCCATGTGTTTGATGGAGGGGAGCAGTCACAGTCACGCGATACAGCCATGGAGGCATTCCTCCAGGAATCCATCTTTAACTCTGGGAGGGGCAAGCTATAGGAGCCTGAACTGCTGTCTCTCTCTCCCTCTCTCTCTCACTCTGTCTGTCACTTTCTTTTGCTCCCTCGTCCTTCTCTGAGTCGAAACTATGGGCACACAACAGATTCCAGAAGATTCCGGCGATAAGCACTTGGACGAGTGTGGAATGGGGCCCACTTCTACCAGGGTTGCCCCCTTGTTTTGGTGTTTTGGGACTCTGTTGCATAGTGACACCAGACAGAGGGGAGCGGGACTGAGATTTTATTGTTTCCAAAGCGTCAGCGGCATCTCAGAGAGAGCTAACCTTTGCTTAAACCGAACAACAGCCGCAACATTAAGAAAATAACTGACATGGAAAAAGAGATTGAATTTTGAGTCTGAAAATTATTTTCAGACATAAGCCAGCTGAGATGGCACGCAACTCCGAGTTGACCAATTCAAACTCAAATTGAGTTCAGAAGGTTCATGATTTGTGCATGTGCTTAAATCAAATAAAATCCATTCAAAAGCTTCTGTGCTGGGCTGAGCAAGCACACAATGAAGATGAGTAAGATATCATTATGAGCACAATATGGACCACCGCAAAGACAGATGGGTTTTAGTTCACATTAAGGCTTTTTTTTAATTACAGTGTACAGTAAGTGCGGCCTAAATCTATTGAGAACTAAACACTCTGTAATCAGGGTCAGCCGAGGGTAAGTTTTCCACTGAAAATCCTAAAGATTGTTTCTATGAAAGAAAGCTAAACAATCTCACCACATAAAAAAATAAATAGCAAAAACACAGACAAACATCACATCTAAACCGAAAATTTATTAAGGACATCTAAATAGTGCAATATGTGGAATGTGTCTGAGGCTCGTTAGTGTTTTGTAAATTTGTTTGTGGTCTAATTAGCACATATGGACGGCACAACTGTGTTCTGTTCTAGTGTCCTCCTCCAAATCCCCAAATTTCCCCTGAGCTCACTGCTGATTTGAAACTTAACTCAAAACACAGTTCAGTTTTCCCCAACTCAGATTTTTGAATTTGCTATTGGGCGTGATAACCAACAAGCCAGGAAGATGTAACCTGTAAGATGTATCATGGTTTCTGTCGTGATTTGTGGTTCGGTAAGAAACACCTAATTTGTCAAAACACGTTTTACTCAACTTCTAGTCTTTGTTTAACTTATCTTTTTCCACAGCCCTGAGGGCAAGAAAAGAGTAATTATGTTATTACAATGCGGGCTTGTGTGCCCAATTCTGCTCAAAGCAGCCTGATACTAAAGTCAGTGTATGTGACCTCTTGGAAGCCTCTGTGCAATCCTAACATGATGACTCCGTGTTTCCGTAAGCTTCCCATCAAAAGCACAGTGGTATCCTCAATGAGGGGAAAGCATCAGCTAACAGCTGGGCCTCAACATACTCACAGTGAACCTGAGGTGAAACCACAACCGCATACTCATCTTTAACATTTCATCCGGGCTGTAAGGCAAAAAGCCAGCAGCCACATAACAGGTTGACTTTGATTGGCTACCATACCACCTGAGATTCATATAAATAAACACAGGGAGGTTTTCACAACCCTACAGCTGACATTTCGCGCTGTGACTGAGTTGCAAGGTCATCTCATCTGAGGCCTGAAGAACCCGAGCAGGAGATCCAGTTGTAGTGTTGGAAAGGTTTGTGGCCTCTTTCCATCTCGCTGAGGTATCTGCCACAGGGTGCAGAGGTGACCCCGCAGACTTAAACAGCCACCATCAAACAAACAGCTGTACAATCTGTCCCTCCTCCAAAACATTCCGCCACACCATAAAGTAGCCCCTTAAGTAGAAAATAGCCTTAAATAAATGCACACTAGTAGCAGGGACACTGCCACAAAACAAAGTGAAGCAAATGCCAGGAGGCATTTGTCATCCTTCATGGCCACGAGGGCTGCAATATTGAAGGGTTACATGTAAACAGTACAATTTCTGGGTTTTCTGGTTTCTACAACTCAGCGAGGAAGTGTATGACAAAATCCAAAATGAACGGTTTTAACACCAGAGACAAATGAAAAGTATGCATTGGCCTCACCACAGTATTGTATAATGACACGCTGGTTGTGGCGCTATGCATGCTCACTGCAGTGAAACCACTGGATAGTGTCCAGGGGGTGTACAAAGTTCCAGTATGTAAAGAGGGTACTGGAGGGCATTCTTCAGCATCATTATGGCCATAACTATACTGTGTTTTGTATCTAACTATATCGCCAATGTTCAGCTGAGCACTGCTGGCATAAACATGAACACAGCAAAGAGTGGTTTCTTGTTCAATGATTCTTTTTTTTTTTTTTTTTTTTTTTTTATTGCCTGACACTTTTTCTCCAAAAAAATCCATAAAAGCTAGGAGGCATGCCAAAGAAATTGCTAACTAGCTCCCTTGTTACCCCATTAGCAAAGCAACCAATTTCAGTTTTGATAACCCGTCAGCATGGCTGAAATATAATCCTCTCAAACTGCCAACATAACCCACTGAATGAAGAGTGTACATGGACCCCTCAGGGAATGAATCTTGTGTTTACGGCCAGGTCACTAGCCCCCGGTACACGGAAGGCCAGTCAGGTCAGGCTGTCCAAACACAACTCTGACCACTCCAAAGAGGGGGGTGGGATCTATGCATACCCCCGTTCTGAAATGCCAGCATGTGTGGCTTGATCTTTTAAGGTCAATTAACAGTGATTCATAGTTACAGATCTCTCAAATGGTCCATGGGTCATTGTTGGAAAGTGTCACTGAATGGGTACTGACATCACTGAAAAGTAGCCTTAGGGAATTGGTTGGTTCTTTTCTCGGACTTCTTGGTTTCAGCAGTTGTGGGGCCAGAGCAGCTGAGATGACATAACATGCGCCATTATCTTTACCGCAACATTTGCACTACATTACAAGTGACATTTCAAAGCTAAGACCCATAACTAAGGAGAAGAAAATAGACTTTTTTAAATCTATTTTGGCATGTCCATACATAAAAAAACTGCATTCATTTTGTGATTTGAGTGATTAACTAAACAAAGTTACATTTTTTTAAATAGCGGTGCCAGAGAGCAGAGAGTAATGATGAGTATCATATAGTATAATGCATCACCAAAAATCTGATGAATTATTAAGACAGTTTTATTGCAAGAAATACTACATGTGTACATACCAGTGTTTTTTTTGACTGTGCACATGGTACATGGTCTGCATCACCATCTCTTCATCAGTACGTGTTTGACTGTGGTGTTGTTGGGTGGGGAAGACCCTGTTTTGATCAACCGTACTAATCTCTACTGGGACAGACAAGGATTCCTTGTGGGCTTGGCTTACACTGGTAAGCCTGCTGCTGCCATGTCATGATTCATCCAAATGACAACCTCTCAAACTCGGGGAGCTTGTTGTCTGCTTATCTGGCTGTCCTCATCTCCTCACCAGCACAGCCACAAGCCAGAGCCACAAGCTCCACTGGCTCTGAAGTAAGTCATGTCTCACACAGAAGGCTCACATTCCACCAGCCACTGTGGACGGCTGCACTGACGACCACGACGACCTGCATAGAGACAAACTGTTCACTTCCTCCTCTATTCATCTTGCTGTCTGCCTCACTTCGCTGCCAGGCCTGTGCCAGTACCAGCACAAAAGATATTTATTCTCTGCACAGGATATAAACCGCAAAGGTATATTTTCACCTGCATTAAAAAAATGAATGGAATTTAGCTGCTGTGTCTTAGACTTCCTGTGTCTCCAGGGGATGGGGATGATTTATGAAGAGAAGAGTCTGTATAATCTGTTGCTGCCCAATACGATAAACATAAACACTACTTTGGAAAACTGTTCGACATCAGTGATTAATTGTACAGAAACATCCCTACATATGACAAATAATTAGTCATGAAGAGGAGTCATTTGGGCAGATTCATGGGTGGATGACTGAACATGTCCTGACTGTTTGATTCCACAGCTGGCTACTTGCTGTATTGTACATTCCATTTATGCACATTCACGTTGGTCAGCCAGCTGGCGGAGTTAAGTAAAAACATAACTCACATAATCATGTGATCCAGATAACTTTTGTTAACTTTGCATTTTTCATGGTAAACAGGAAGAAATGGGATTGGTGGGTCATTAAGTCTTTTCCCCTCATAAATGTCTCTCAGCAAACAACTAAGTAACAGTTAAAGCTGACCTGGATACTTGAAGGTAAAAGAAAATTGTAGCATATGATACTCTCAAAGACAATATTGATGCCCCCCAATGTTGTACACTCACTCAGCACTTTATTAGGAACATCTGTACACCCGCTTATTCATGCAATTATCATGCAGCAGCTGCGAAATACATAACAGGTCAGGGGCTTCAGTTAATGTTAACAACAAACATCAGAATGAGGAGAAAATGTGATCTCAGCAACTTTGACTGTGGTGTGATTGTTGGTGCCAGACGAGTGTTTCTAAAACTGCTCGTCTCCTGAGATTTCCAAGCACAACAGCCTCTTCAGTTTTTAGTCAGAATGGAGCCAAAAACAAAACTCATCCAGAGAGCAGCAGCTCTGTGGACAGAAGCACCTTGTTGATGAGAGAGGACAGAGAATGGGCAGACTATTTGGAGCTGTCAGAAACCCTCTCTCTACTACTGTGATGAGCAGAAAAGCATCTCAGAATGCACAACATGTCGAAGGTGGATGGGCTGAAAAAAAAAAAAAAAAAAAAGAAGCGCAACCTGATCTGCTTTGATATCAACAGCATGAATCCATTGACCCAACCTGCCTCCTGTCAACAGTGCAGGCTGCTGGTGGTGGTGTAATGGTGTGGGGAATGTTTTCTTCACATACTTTGTGCCCCTTAATATCAATCAATCATCATTTCAAAGCCTCATACTATTGTTGCTGACCATGTGCATCCCTTTATAGCCACAATTAATCTTCTGATGGCTTCATCCAGCAGGATAATGCATCACGTCACAAAGCAAAAATGGTCTCAAACTGGTTTCAAGAGCATAGGAATGGGTTCAGTGAACTTCAGTGGCCTCCCCAGTCTCCAGATCTGAATTTAATAGAACATCTTTGGGATGTGGTAGATTGGCAGCATGAATGTGCAGTTGACAAATCTGCACAAATGATGTGACGTAATCATGTCAACATGGAGCAGAATCTCACAGGAATGTTTCCAGCATCTTGTGGACTCTATGCCACGAAAAACTGAGGCACCACCCAGTATTAGTATGATGTTCCTAATAGAGTGCAGTGAGTGTATGTCATTCATGTTGCAGGAAGTCCCCCAGTCTCAGCCCATGCTTCCAGCAGAGGCAACAGAGTCAGAGGGAGAACTCATCTATCCACCTGCTGACTGCCAGAATCAATCATCCCTATTTAAACAACTTGTCCCCAATCAAAAGTAGATGACAGCATTAGCATGAGTAATGCATTCCTGCACTGTCTGTGTTTCCAAATATGTGTGTAAGTCATAAATGTTGTCTTTGCTGTGAGGATGACAGACTGTATATCACTTTGGTGGATCTGCTGTGTGTCTAGATACCTGAAGGGATTTTGTGTGGTCCCCGCTGTGCTACTGTGGTCGTCATGGGAATTTCTAAGTGTTTGATTGGTTCTGATCATTTTTTTCCAAGTGCTGAGGGTTGGTTGTGTTTGCACAGACGCATGAGGCTGTCAGGGTTGTCATCCAGATGTGACAGCATTGGGAAAGCCAGTGATGGATGACCAGGAACTGGGAAAGAGTGGCGTGGCTCCGATTTGGTGTGCCGTCAGCCAATATATGTCCGTGCATGTGCGCGTGTGTGTATGCACATATGTCCGTGCATACATCGCATGCCTGCGTGTGCGGCCGACTGGTTTTCAAATAGTGAGTAAGTGTGCAGAACGGAAAAGAGCGTCAGCCAATCAAACCTTTTAAGAATCACTTTTTCAAGTTAGCAACGGATTCTGAGGATTCCTAATTGCCTCTTTTGTCCCTTTCAAAAACACAAAAAGTGGCCAAAAATAATGGCAAGTTAGTTTGAGTTCACGCACTTGTTCATTAGTGGAGCCTCAATGTCTGCTACTTTTCACATCCCACCAAGCTGTAATACCACTGTTGGAGACCCTGGAGATACTGGAAACTAAGCTTCCTTAAGTGACACGTCAGCGAGCCTCATACAATGGTTACGCAACAGCAGCGTCTGTGGGCCAAAGCACCAGCAGCACAACCCACTAAGTAAAACCAAGAGGGCCGTCATAGCACCGTGGATGCCACACTTCACAGTGAGCAGTCAGTGACCAAAGGCCCCAGTGCACAGGGCCTCAATTTGGATACGTGATGGGCAACTGGTGCTAACATGCAAGAGCTGCATCCAATAAGCATCCAATGGGTTTGGGAGAGAAGTGGCTCCTCACAAACAGACCTTTCATGTGGTCGTCAGTTTAAGTGCTCTAATGCTCGGCGAGACACTGAGGCCTAGCGTGGGGAAATGGAACAATACATTTAACCACATGAAGCAAAGCACCCAGGATTACTTCTGCACATATTTTCTCTCTCTCTTTCTCTCTCTCTTCCCTCTTTCATTGAATCGCAGTCTCTCACTTTGTCTTTCTCTCTCTGCAATTTTATCCTCCCTCCCTTCCTTGCACACACACACACATATACATACTTGCCCCTGCAAATGAAGGCTGCTATAAACAGGGAATTTCTCCTAAATCCTCACAGACACACACACAGTAGACAATATATAAAAAAAAACATAAGGCTTATCACTCATGCAAAATTACACCATTGCACATTCCAACAAAAACATACCATTATGAAACGGTACAATATAATTATAACTGCTTTTACAGTGAATTATGTGAATTATTGCTGGTAATAAACATTTCTCTCCCATGTCTTTGTGTGAATTTGGTTGTGTTTGATGAGCACACATCTGTTTCTGCACAAGTGTATAAAAGAGGAACACTTGCGTGCACCCCCCAATCCAGTCTGAACCAGTGACAGTCACACACTCTCCCCCTCCTCCTCCTCCTCCTCCCTCTTTCATTCTTGTAAAGGCACATGTGCATACTGACAGGCCATCCCTTCATCCATCAGCAAGAAGGAGAAGAAGAAGAAGAGGAAGAAGAGGAAGACACTCACTCTCCTTCCACTACCACCCTGCCTGCATCTCAGCACACAACCAAAACAAAAACACCTAGACGGGCCCAACAATGTGTCATCCTCAGGCTCACAACACCCTCATTCTCCCAGGGCCAAGGCTCAGTTCATCTCTCCCACAGGCGCACAGCAGCCTTGGGTCACCACCAGACTAAAGGATGGGAATGGCTTCAACCCAAACATGTGCTGTTGTTACACACCACTGGAGATGGTATCTGTTGCTCCTACTTGAACTAGTGCAGGGCTCTTCTTGCATGCTGGCGGTCGTTGAACAGGTAGTTATGATGAACTGCTTGTCAACTGCAATCACTCATGCACATGTGCATGTAAGTACACAAGTATAGATTTATACACTCTATTCCTGTACATTCAGACCGCCATAACTCATTGTGGAAAGTAATGATCTGCTTGGGATAAGCCTAGCCGTGGATAAGTGAATTAAATGGTACTTTGTTTAACCACAAGACTGTGAAAATTGATGCCAAATATTTGGTGAGACAGAAACAGGCCTTCGTCTGTCTCAAAGAGCCACTCAGAGGACAACTCTCCAAAGACACAGACACCAGGAGCCCCTGTGTAGACGATGACAGCTACATGATGCCACCACACTGCCGAAGACCAGAACGGGCAGTGTCACATGTACTTATGTCATGGGGTCCAGACAATCCGTATGGAAAAATTTTGTGCCTTTTTGTCCCTTCTCAGTGTCCACATGTGAGTTTGATTTGTAAAAAAAAAAAGAAAATACACATATATATTTCAAAATGAGAAATGAGGTCAGAAAAACCACCAACTTTGTCAAAAAGAAATGTGATTTCCAGTCACAGAGGCTGTCGGGTGGTGCAGGCTGCAAGTTGAAGCTTCTGTTGTCCAACATTTGCACCAGGTTGGTTAAAGTAAAAAATCTCCGTACTCACCCACATACAATCCATTCTCTACCCGCTTGATGATGTCGAAGGCGTTCTCCACGTTGCCTTCCAGGATGTCAAACTTGACGTCATAACTGCCTAAGTGATAGGATCCGTAAGCCGGCACCGTGGTTCTCAGGAAAACAATCTCTGTTGGAAGATAACAATTAGACACAAAAAGCTTTTGGAGCCTAAACCCTCATAATCACACTGGGATTGCGCGGCCAAACCTATGCCAACTCTTACATTCCTTTTTTTTTTACTTTCCAAGAGAAAGACAATAAAATGGGAGACGGAAAGGTCTGTGTTTATTATATACTGAGAGGGTCACAGGAAGGTTGAGGCTTTTCAATGCTATTGTTCAGCTGAAGGGCCTTGAGTCCTTTACACCCCGACTTGGGCTTATGAGAAATGACAAGAGCTTAACTCCCCGTGACGTTGAGCATGAGTGTGTCTGAAACATGCTCTGCATGCTGGCCAATAGATGCTTGTCAGCTGTCAGTGTCTGCGAGTGATTACCGTGGTTACTCATATCCAACCAGCATGGCACTTAGTCTCTGGTGTGGGCCAGCCAAGCCCAGAATGCACGGAGAACATCATGGAATAGCTAATTTGGGGGGGGGGGGGGTCAGAGGTGGTCATATGGATTCTGACAACTGCAGGGAAATGCATTTGATGGGAGCTTAGAGATTAAAAGCGATAAAGTAGAGCCAAAGAAAAAAAAAAAAAAGCCTGAGGACCACAGTGACACTAAAGAAACCCACAAGTTATCATACTGTCTTCAAATTCATTGTTTCCAAAGATTTTAACAGAGTGTTCTGTCACACAATGAAGCCACAAATATGGACTATTGCGGGTTAGTTAAAATGTAGAGTAGAGGGATAAACAGAGGAAACTTCAGGGGAGCTTAAATGATCAGTTATTTTTGAAGCACTCTCGTAAAGCTCAACATTTTGGGAAATACACTTTTATGCTTATTTGCCAATAGTTAGATGAGAGGATTGATACCGCTCCCATGTCAGAACAGTAGAGATTAAACTAGCTGCTTATCTTAAGCAGGTGGAAACCAAATCTGCTTACCATCACATCTGCAGCTCACTAATTCATACCTGCAAATTGTTTTTCCACTACTAAGCATGAACATGTTTAGTAACATGCTGGTAGGTGGGTTTGGCTGCCTTTGTACAGGGCCTGGCTCTGCCTAGCTGTTTCCTCCTGGTTTTCCAGTCTTTATGTGAAGCTGAGCTAACTAGCTGCTGGCTCAAGCTTCATAATTACCCTACATTAATGAGAGTGGTATCAATCTTCTCATCCAACTCTCTGCAAAAAAAGGGAGTATTTTCCTGTTAACAGTTCTTTTGAGACTTGTTTATTCCCCAGGGAACTTTCTTTCATGAAACATGAGTGTATATTTGTGACTTTTTCACATGCCTGCTGCATGCTTGCCCATCTGGATTATTCAAAATGTTCACTACTGATCACTGTTTCAAAAAATGGACTTGCACCTACCCTCTGGCTTTGTGAACTCTCTGAAGGTGGGCAAGGAGATGAAGGTGTGGGACAGTGAGAGTGTGGGGTCCAGAACACAGGCGACGTCACCTGGCTGACAGGACTTCATACAGCGAATGGTGTCGGAGCGCTCAAGTCTCTGCGCTCTGAAGGAAAGAGCAAACATACACACCCAAAACAAAAAGACAACACAAATACATACATGGCCTCTGACCTTTAGGCAATGTCTGTACAAAGGCTTCAGAGTCAAAAGCTCACAATAACAGGGCATCCTTGGGAGCAGCCCACTGCGTAATCAAGAACTTGGTGGGACAACTCCAATGGCCGCCACACAAACAATATCTGAACAAGACAGAATGGATGCTGGATATAGCAGTCAACATCAAAAACAATTAAACTCTGTGTGGTTTGGAAGAGTAATAAACCAACAATGGCCAAAGCTCATGCAGAAGCCAAACTTTGTAGCTTGTGGAGACTCGTGCTGCCATTGATGCTTTTCTGACGCACTATTTCAAGCTGTGTGGGAAATGAATTACTGCACTCACAGAGCATGATCCACAACCTGCTCAGGAAAATATTTGGATTTGTTGAGCATCCCCGGCTTCACATCAGATAATCTCTTGAGGAGGATTTATGGGGCAAGGGAGTGTTCTAAAAGACTCCTAAATTGTGAGCAACATGACTAGACAACTCCCCAGCCTCTCCCCAGGGCAGCTCTCATCCTATTATTTAGGGCTTTGTTTATTCCACAGACTAATCAGTGACAGGTCGGAGGGAATGGAGGGCCTCTGCTGGCTCCTAAAGCTAACGCCACCTGAAGTATCACTATTCACTACCTGTCTGCTACATAAGACTTTGAGAGAGGTTTGTAAGGCATTAACAACATCATGAATCTTGAGTTTGTCTTTGTAATGATGAGGAAATTGTGTACATGAGAGAACTTTTGAAACAAAATAAAAGCCTCGACTTTGACATCCAAGATGTTGAATTCAAGTTTGTTCTTCACAAAGGAGACAAGTCAATGGATGGTTATATTGGGTTATGAAAACAGCCAGGTTGCCATGTATAAGTCTAGTTAATGTGCATGGCAGCCATATAGCCACATTGTGAGTCATGGGCCATGGATCTCTGGCACTCCTCAGGGGACCTATAGGCTGCAGCTCAAAGCCCAGGCCCAGCTTGGGTTGCAGGGCTCCTTTCATGGAGAGCGAGGAGAGAAGCCCCTGACAAAAAGTCAAGCCACCACTGGGTAGGGGCTTGTAATTAGCAATTAGCGGGTGGGTCCAAGTTTTGCTTTGGCCCAGGCCAAACCCACAAAATGTTCTCCTAGTTTATAATACCACGGCCTGAGCTGCAGAGAGACCCGAGCAGGGCTCAGGAGGACGAGGTGAAAGCTCTGTTGGGGTAGAGAGTAAATTTACGAGAAGATAATGACCCAGAGTGAACTGCCCCCTCACACACAGATGGGCACTTCAAAGCAGGAGCAGCAAGTGGAGATAATTACAACTCCATGTGTGTATTAATGCATGTATACATCTGCATCTAAAATACCTTTATTTGTGTGTTTATGTTCATTTGTGCACGTGTGCCTTTGTGCATTCAAAAACATGCTTGTGTACATGTGTATGTGTGTGTATGTGTGCACGCGTGCAAGCACATATGCACGTCTTCTTTGTCTCCCCATGCCTCACGTGGCCCAGCCCAGGAGAAAAACCCCAATACTTTCAGACCAGAAAGAAAAACAGACTTTTTGGATGAAAGTCCTCTGGTCAAGCGTAGGGCCTTTTATTTTTTTGGTAATTATTATTTATAGTCGGCACATTGATAACGCCCCAACACAAACACTGCAGGGCATCATTCATTCTGTGCGCGGTGATGTTGCTGTACCACAAATTGTTCAGACCACCGGCCAGAGCCCAGAGCCCCATAACTCAATGTCAAAGGGGAGGAAAAAACCTCCTGCGCGCCACTATGTTCTTATTTTAAGGATATCCCCACTAGGGACCAAGTGCATCCTTACTGGCCTGACAGCTCAGGACAGGAGGAACCTAGGACATCTGAATTTACAGTTATTATAAGCCACAGCCCTCGGGCAGCAGCCTCACAGCATGTCAGACTATTTATACTCTCTCCTGCTGGTGCACATTTCCCTCTCCTTTGCCACTGCATCCCATCGCGTGTCACTTACTCAGCCTTCATTTGGATTATCTGTCTGCTTTGGGGTTTACACCCGCAGTATGCAGTGGAAATCTGTGCATTTTACATTAAGTCCAAATGGACTAAAAATGGGCAAAAAAAAAAAAAAAAGATGAAGAAAGATGTATTTGCGGTGCAAGGTAACTGACGTTTGGGAAGTGGAATCAGTGCATTAAAAGGTCCAATCTGGCTTTTGACTGGAATTTGGAGGCATGGAATTACCTCATGGACTTTATAAATAATGAAATTTGAAGTATTTGGACATCAAGTACAAAAATGAAGAGTCTGACTCATAGATGGGAAATTTAACTTTTGCATTTCTTTGTCAATTTAAAATAAATGACTGGTTTGCGTCTGTGTTTACACACATTACTGATGTAGGAAATCTTTCAAATCATCAGGAAACATTAATAATAATAACCGAGAACATTATTAATAGATTCAGTTGTTGTCTAGTGCTAGTATATGCATTTTATATATGTATATGTAATTTTTTTGTCAGATGACCCCTTTTTCAATAAGGTCACAAACTGTACCTCTAACTTTACACACATGCATTACTATATATTTGCATTTATCGATCGGTTTCTCTTCACCAAAGCTACTGGAATAATAGTAATATGAAACTATGAGAGGAAGTCGTCATGCCTCCATCTGTGATGTGGTCTCACATTCCAGCTGCTCTCTTTGCTGTTATGTGATTGAACCCCACAATGTACCATTATCAAGAACTAGATTTGACTTGAACATGTGTTATTTCTATTTCAATTTTAATAGAAAACGGTTCATCCAACACATAAACCATAAAATACTGCAAAACGTCAGACTTTATCATGCAACCATCATCAAATTACACATAGTTGTAGGCAGACTTGGGTCGTTACCGTTTGAAAAGTTACCCTGACCTAGAACGCCACCTAGCGGCTATTGCTATGCCTCGCTTCCAAGAGGATACATTCACTTGGGCTTAATTTATATTGCTCTATAATGATCCTTAATTCTAGTGTTAAAAAGTTGATTATGTAAAATGCTAAAAACAGCTTCTGATTTTGTGTGTTCATTGTAATGTTTTTTCATATCCACTCTTAAAAATGATGTGTCATCTTTAACATATGTTTGGTGTGGGACAGAGTCATATTTGTTTTAAATTACTGTATTTAAAAAAATGATTCAAAAATTAGTTTAAAGGACTACAGGAAATCACTATGCCCAGCCAAGAAATAGTCCCACATACAACCTGCCCAAACAAACTGATTTTGTTGTTTTTACAATTTGGGTTTTGAACAGATTAAACAAACAAGATTCAACATGTTCATCATTGAACTTTGGAAGAGTAGGTGGATTTTGACTGCTATTTGCAGTTTTTATGCTAAGCTAACTTAGCCAGATGCTGGTGGTAGCATCATACTGGACATGAGAACAGTATCATGTCTTTTCATCTTACTCTTGGCAAGAAAGTGAATAACTGTATTTCCCAAAATATCTAATTATTCTTTTAAGAACATGCAGCACTTGATTATAATATTAACTAAATTCTGCTTTTTGGGGTCAAAGTCCAGTTTTATATATTGTTGAATAAATTTGTCTATTTAAAGATAACAAGATGATTTGCAGATAGTAAGGACTACTGGGGCCATGTCTATTTTTTGCACCAGGATCCACAAGCAGGTTAACTTATATATATATATATATATATATATATATATATATATAAGTAAACTGTATATATATATATATACAGTTTACTTCTTTTTAAGTAGGACTGAACCTAATGGCATTTTTTGCCATTAGGAAAATTGTGTTTCTATGCAGTATGTTCTGCAATGATTTATATATTACAACATACTCCAGACTGCATCACTGTGCTATGCTGTCATTATGCATTTTGTGTTGAGGATAAACTGACACATCCTTTTTAAGAGTGAAGTAACTTATGTAACTCTACATAACACTTGTGTTTATTCTAGTAGGGGGTTGTAAGGTACTCTGGGCTCCTCCTGGGTAACAAACACCAGCACTTTAGCCAGGTATGTGCTGATCGTGCCATAGCGACGTAGCCTTAGCTCCACAGACAGATCAAAGTCCTGCGGCTTGTTGATGAGCTTTGCCACCGACATCACGCCACCAGTGGGCATCTGCTCCGTCTTGAAGAAACCTTCGTCGTCGCCAGCAGTGATAGCAATCTGGATGTTGTCGCCAGGTACGGTTTGGGAGGGGCCCATGCGGAAGATGTTGGTGAAGACGGGAATGTTGGCGGGGAAGGTGAGGTAATAGTAGGTTATTCTCAGGGGCATGGCCAGGCACTCGACAGACTCATTGCAAAGCAAGCGTTCACATCGACTGCAAAAAGAGAAGGGTGAGGAGGGTGGGGGTTGGGGGGCAGGACAGGACAGGACAAGACGGAACAAAACAGGCACAGAGAGAAAGAGAAAGAGAGACCAGGTGTAAATTTCATTTGCCGTGCATGGCATGCAGTGGAAGGAACATAAGCCTCAGCAGCCTAGTGCCTGACAGGCCAGTCATGGTGCCCTCTGTGTTATCATGCAAGAGGTTCCGTCACTAGTGCCTCCAAACAAGGGCGGGCATACACAGCCTGTACTGAATCTAAGCCAAAACTGAGGCTGAAAAAAATATCCATATGCATCATTCTAAAACAACAAAACATGCTACAGCCACATCTTTTCTAAAGTCATTCCAGCATTGAGCATACTGGACATGCAGAGCCTTGATCTATACATACGAACAAGGGTTGGTTTAAGGAGTTCATATTGTTTAATTGTTGTACCTTTATTCAGAGCTATTACTAGATGACCATTCAGACTTGACTGTGAGGAACATAAACCTTTGTATTATTTATGTCTGTCTACTAAATATCATCCTCATACATATTAATTCTCAGCACAGCCGATGTGTAGTGTTTGCATCAGAGACACAATCCAGATACTCACGTTTCTCCTACGCGCCGGTAGTTGTTTGGACACTCGAAGGACAAGCATCTGAATCCTCCCTGTACATTAAAGCAGCTCTGATTCACTGTGCAGGTGTGTGTTCCTGTCACGCATTCATCAATATCTGAAAACACAAAAGTGGAAAAACATGTTTTTTCGAAGCATTCACAAAAATAAACTGAATTTAAGTTTAAATAAGACTGCAACCGTCATGTCTGGCATTACAGTAAGGACAGCTTACCCTGGCAGCTGCGTCCATTGTTTGCCAAGGTATAGCCAATGACAGGACAGGAACAGTGGAAGCTGCCAGGTGTGTTGTGACAGCGAAAGGAGCAAATGTGACCTCCAGTGGGCAGGGCACACTCATCGATATCTACAAAGGTCACAGAGGCAAATAAAAGTCAAACCAGAGAAAAAAATGTGGAAATACACTGAACAAAAATATAACGCAACACTTTTGTGTTTGTTTCCCATTTTTCAAGAGTTGCAATTAAAGGTCTAAGACTTTTTCTAAGCAACTCCTTCTGAGTTTATGGTCTCAATTGGTAGTTTCAAGTCTCCTTCAATACAACATGATGTTTGTTTTTTGAATTATGGTCCCATTTAGAGGATAATAGACCATAAAGCAGGGTATGCATTAGGGCAGGACTACCATGTGATTGACAGACTGTACCACACATGTGACCTGCCTAACAATCAGGTGGAGTAGAGAGTTGTAGAGTAGAGTACAGAGCAGGTCGGATCCACGCCTCGCTCCTCCTCAGCTCCACCTTCTTGTTCAAATATGGTTTCTTCTGGTTCCAAAAAACTAAGGTGGCAACAGCCAAATCACATACTCCAGGCTTCAAAACGGCAGTTCACAACCCAGTGAGTGATGTCACGGTGGGTTGCCACTTGTTGAGGCTTGCTTCATGCAGTGCTATATTTTTGTTTGGTATATATCCTTTAACAAGTTATCATAGGATGATAATAAATCCCATGCTTATATGTTATCACAGTGAACATATCAACACATAGTAGAAGCTAGTTTGAAACCTCAAAACCTCAAAACCTAGCACTAATAACATGGGAATCTGATGTACTTCCAACATATTATTAATCTAAGCAGCTGTTAGACTGGCTCCATTTTACCTTCGCAAGTTGTGCCGTCGATGTCACTGAGCTGGTATCCACGGCGACAGTAGCACTGGTAGGAGCCATACACGTTGGCACACTCTTGACTGCATGGGTTACTCTCACATTCATTCAGATCTACAGAGAAAACAAGTATTACAGAACATTATGGACTCAGGAGAAGAATAAAAACACTACCCCTGCGGAGAGGTGGGTTCTCCCCTGTCCTGATGAATATGTAAGTAAACTGTTGCATGCACAGTTGTGCACGTGGTTTCTCTGTAAACTGGTTACTGAGAATGGGCTCAAGCTGAGCAGACTAAGAGACATGATTGTGTTTAGAAGAGTAACATCACAATATAACTGTGGGATATAATTTTCAGCACACACAATACATTCATCTCTCTTGTAGGTAGCACGGTACCTCTCCTTTCTATGGTTAACTATCTAAGAAACATCAGCACTGTGCCACACATACCATCTTAATAGACTCCTTCTATAAACTGAAAGAATAATGATGGAACTTGATATCATGCATGATTACAACACTACAGGCAGGTGAGGGAGATGTAATGTTTTGGGTACATTAAATTAATTTGGATGATGTCTTTGTCTAAATTACGTTTCATTCCCCCACATATACACACATCAGGAGTGATTTGAGGTTAGATATCTTGCTTAAGGAGGGAATGGGTACATTTTTTCTGCCACTGAACATAGTTTCCTGCCAGGAGCAGCTGTTGGTGATGGTCACATCTTGTGTTTAAAATACAAGAGGTTATAATAAGCTGTTGAGTAGTGCTGTTTCCTCAGGGCAGAATGGACACTACAGTGACTCGCTATCAGAAAGTGATGCCATGGGCTGGCCAGGTCATGGCTACCTGGTCAAGGAATGAAGTTTGATGCTGAACATTTCCTCTAGACTGGTAAGTAAACAGCTGTTGATGCTAACATGGACTATATAGCAATAGCAAAAACAAATGTACATATAAGACCTTTAAGGACACTTCAAAATGGAGACAGGAGCCAAGAATCAAACCACCAGCCCTAAAGGCTTCTGATGACATCTAAATGAAGAGTATTCTGAAGTCAGATAATGAATGGCAGTCTCTGATTTGATGAAGGTTAATTGATGGACTGTCAAGATCATGATGAAAAGAAGTCCAAGACTTAGTCTCAAAGAGATAAAAACTTGTTACCACTGCTTGTAGCAGAAAGTGTCAACTCTTCTTGTGGCCAAAATGTCTGATCAAACAGGGGTTTCTATTATCCCCGGCAATGAGAGTGTATGTAAGGTGCAGCCTATTGTGAATTACCGTCACAATTCCTGCCATCACCAGCGAGCTTGAACCCTGTGGTGCAGCTACACTTGTAGGATCCCAGACTGTTCTCACACTTATGAGCACACAGGCGGCCAGGGTAGTGCCTGCATTCATTAATATCTAAAACACAAAGTGAAAACATGCCACGGTGACATGATGAAATCATGAAAATATTCTCTTGTACACATTTTAACCAGTAGCACAGTATTAGTAGACGAATGGTTGAGAATGTATTTGGTTTTAGCTACTTACACTATGGGGCTATTCAGTGTTCATTTCTTACCCTCGCAAGTCCGAGTGATGCTGTTGAAGATGTAGCCACTCTCGCACTCACAGCGGTAGGAGCCCACCAGGTTGATACAACCATGACCTGAGCAGACCTTTTCAGGGCCCTTACACTCATCAATGTCTGTGGACAGGGATGTAGGGTAAGCAACAGAGAGGGACATGATATACACCTTAGTTAAAACAGTGTGATGCTTTGTATGTAGGAATACAATACAAGACGTTCAGCCTCACCAACACAGCGCGTGCCCTCTTCGTTAAGGTGGTATCCTCGACCACAGTTAACAGAGTTCCTCTGGCAGATGTATGAGCCGACTGTGTTGATACAGACCTGCCCTCTGTGGCATGGACCCGTCTGGCTAAGACATTCATTGATATCTGAAAACAAAGACACAGATGGCTGCTCTGATTCATCTTATTATTTCAATTATGATGAGCTAGACTTCACAAAGAATTGTTATAATTCAAATTTAGCCAATTCTCCCAAATTTTTCTTCTAATATGCAGCAACATTAAATGTGCTGTTAGTGAACGTGCAAATCTTAACGTACAACCATGTGTCAAAGATTGTGGAAGTAACTTGGCAGGTAAGCATAGCTGATAGCTGATGGTGGTAATGATGATGGATAAAAATGTAAGGAGCTCACAAAATTCATTCAAAAAATTTCAAAATTGATGTATGGCCAGTAGCTGGTGTACCAACAGCCAAAAGAGCTGGTAATGGTGCAGATGTTTACCAATGCAGTTGCCCAGGGCATCCTGGATATAGCCAGTCCCACACTTGACCTTGGGAATGCAACGGAACGACCCCTGGGTGTTTTGGCACTCAAACTCTGGGCCACAGTTATGGATTCCAGTCTCACACTCGTCAATATCTGGAGGAAGAAATGAACACAGTGAAAACATGACTCAGACCTACATTATCCATGTTCAAAGTGTCTCTCCACACTGTGAGTTCAACACTCTAACTGACCCTTGCAGTTGTTGCTGTTAGTGAGTTCGTAGCCAGTCCCGCAGCTGACCTCTCTCTGGCAACGAAATGAGCCTTCTGTGTTGATACAACGCTCTCCTGCCCGACAGTCGCTGGCTCCCAGCAAACACTCGTTGATATCTGGGAGAGGAGAGGAGAGGAGAGGAGAGGAGAGGAGAGGAGAGGAGAGGAGATTCACATTTTCGTTCTTCCCAGCGAGGCCCTAATTTGTTCCATAAACACTATATATGCATTTGTCTGCTCCACCTAATTTCCTTATCACACAAATTTATCTGTGCAGAGTCTTGATTATCAATTTATTAATCTTCACACTGGAGGTTGGAGAAATGTCAGAAGGCCACTTACCCTCACAGCTCTTTCCATCTGGTTTGAGTTTGTAGCCTTTTAAACAGGCACAAGTGTCATTGCCGACACACCTATGAGCACACTGCCCTGAAAAAGCAACACAAACAAGCTAATCACTGCACTTCCATGGTTAAATCATTATGGGTAAAAGCTGATTTATTGGCTTGTGATACTATACCTTTGCATTGGTCACTTAAAACTGAATTGTCTCCATTTGTGTTGGTTTCATCCCTGTTTGGTTCTGTGTGAGGGAGAAATAAAGCAGGTTTATTCATATGCTCACATCTTAACACCTTATGCATCAAGTCTTAAAGCGCAGCTTTATGTCATCCAAAAAAGATTTTTCAGTGGCAAATAATAAAAAATCAATAATCTGTTTGAACAATCAATATATTGCTTACACAATAATGTCAACCATTGTTGGAGAACCAAGATTTTTATGTCAAAATGCTGATAAACAAATTAGACCACACCAACACAAATCCTGCCTAAAATCATAAATAAGTTTAAATTAAATAAAATATATCCTCTTCAATTTGCAATTGCATAAATTTGAAATTTATTTGTCTGTTTGTCAAATAAACACTTGATAAATTGATCATTTCAGCAGCACTTGGTTGTAAAACAATTGCTGCTGTGTGGCTGAACCTGAGCTGCTTGTGTGTAGGTGTGAGGAAAAAGATTCATTTATCCTTTGACTGTAATCACTCGTGAACTCCAGTGAAAGCTAAAGGCAGTGACCACGTGCATCCACCAGGGGGCAGTGTGGCCTTATGTTTGACAACACCAGTCATGCTCTGATTTCTCCAACTGTTTTTTCTTCTCTCTTATGTTCATCCTCAAATATTTAGAGAAATTGTATGTGGTCTTGCACATGTTTTATCTCACTACATTCTGTTTTTCTACATTTTTTGGTTTTAATTTTAATTTTCAATTTCCTGTATTGTGCTGCCTGTGGGAGTGTAACTCTACTCACCTCTGCAAGTTGCCCCTCAGGGACAAATAAAGTGTTATGAGTTGAAGTGAATTGAACTGGATTATTGTAAAACCCTTTGCTACAAACAAATGTGAGAAAAAAAGCGCCTTCGGCATGATTGTTAATTTTTCACGTACGCTCAATTTGTCCTGCAGCTGCTGTTTGGTTATCTGAGGCTCCATACACGCAGCAGGCCCGGGACACCTGGCTGCACTGGTAGCCTACAGACAGGCTGTGATCACAGGGTAAGCCCTGCTCCTGGGTCGCCTTCCCCAGGAGACAACAGTCACAGCACATCTACAGAGGACACAATACAGTACAGTATTAGATAGCAAGTAAATCTGAAAAATTTATTAAGAACAAAGAGGAAAAACACTATGTCAGGAATTCGTGTACCTGAACTAAAATGTAGACAAGAAGAAGGCGATTGTGGGATGGCATGGTTACTGAGGTAAACGAGACAGACTTTTAGACCGACAAATGAGGATGAGGTAACTCAGACAGACAGACACTAAAACTCCAGATTGGACAGAAAAGGAGGCTGACTGATGAGACATGCCAACTGAATGGTTTCAGACAGACAGACACACAGACGGACAGACAGGTAGTAAGTCAGTATTAAAGACGGACAGGCAGACAGTAATGAGGTGATCATCAACCCCTCTGGCTGAAACACGGTCAATCAATCATTACAGCAGCCTGGTGATGTCAGGAGAGGGATGAGAGGTGCAGAGTGTGGGGGATGCATGTCTTTGTGTCTCAGTTTAGGCAATGATGCTATAATACCTGAAATCTGACAGTCTGTGGTGTAATGATTGCAAGGCTGAACACATGCCATAAGTCTTGCAAAGATTGCAGCTCTTACCAGAAGTCGTTAACTGCCACTCTGTGTGTGTGTGTGTGTGTGTTGTGTGTGTTTGTTTATGTGTGGGCACATGCTTGTGTGGCCTAGAGACTATTCTAAAACTTGGAGGAAGTTTCAGGAAAGGAAAACTTTTCAGGAGAGTGCAGAGTAAACAGTGTAGTAGCTGGATATGACAAGTTCAACACTGCGCCCACAAACACACAGACCTATCCTATCCTGAATATAATTAGTGCTGGTTGTAATTTGCTTAAAGCTCAGCAAAGTTAATTAAATCAGGGCAGGTCAGACGATGAGAAACTAATAGATAAGGTGCTGAAAACAAATTTAAAGTGGGGAGAAACTATAATCTACAGCATATAATCATATTTTCATGATACAAATCACAACAACGGGCTATGTGTAATTTGAAAGCAATTGCTTTTAAAACCCACAGAGAAATATCGAAATATCACCTAACTCAGAATTTCCCCTCAACTCTACAGAGCTTCATGGTGTCTTTCAGGTCACTGTTTTGGTTTTACAGTCCACAACTTTATTGTTTTGGTTCACTCTCACCGCTCTCTTCTGCTGCAACAGGCCGCTGCTCTCAGTGAAAAAGCTCTGAAAACCTGCTGCTCACTAGGATATCTGTTCAGCACCAAGTTAGCAACTAGCTTGTAAACTCTTGAGACACATATTTCCCACAGGATTGAGTGGAAACAACGGAAAGGAGAATAAACATTGGACTTAGGCTCTTACTTGACCATGCGACCCCACAAAATGTTAATGCTGCTCTGTTTCAGCAGGACGTGTAAAAAGGGAAAAGTTTGCTAACGAGTTAGCTATATCAACAAAAAGGTGATTGGTGTTTACCGCTTGTTTTCACTGCCCCCAAGTGGCCAAAATCTAAAAAACTTGCATTGTGACACATATTGACTCAACTTCATTGTTAAAGAATGAACTATGCTGTTGATCTGCTACGTTAGATTAGCAGATTGATACAACACTCAAGTCTGTGTTTTCCATACCAGGCTGGAGTCAGGAGACTGATAGCTTAGCTTAGCATTAGGAGGAAACAGGCAGCCTGGCTCTGGCTACAGCTAACAACATCTGCACACTAGCTTCTCTAAAGCTCACTAATTATCATGCTGCGTCTTGTTTTTAAACAGGTTGTTGTTTTAATGGAGATTAGGTGCACGACTGTCCTACCAGTGTTTTTACACTGGTTGGAACAATATTTTCTTTGGACACAAACAGAGTAGCTCTTGCCTCTGCTTCCAGTCTTAATGCTAAGCTAAGCTAACCATCTCCTGGTTGTAACTCCATAGCTATAGTAAAGACATGAGAGTGGCGTCAATCGTCTTCTCAGCAAGAAAGCAAATAAGCCTATTTACCTAAAAAGCTGAATAATTCTTTATAGGTTAGGACTATTCTCTCAAATTTGTGCCCTAATGTTAAAGATAAACAACAATTACAGTTTGTGCAAACTGTTCCTGGCTGTCGTTGAGAGTTAAAGATGAAGACTGATCGCCATGTCCTGTTTCCTTAGATATTGTAAATGTAATGACGCAATGGACAAATAAATAACGTGTCAAACAGCCTCCTTCTCAAAGATATAAATCATTTGTTTTATTCACCTTACCTGGACCATTAAGTATGAGCCACTACTTGCACTTTACAGACGATCAAGTAAAGACAAGCTGTCCCACTGAAACCTCATCCTGTCAAGAAAATGCACCAACTTGCATCCCCTCCTTTCCACGTATTGCCAAGCATTTATCTTGGAGATGTGTTGACTTGCAGTATGTTGTGAAAATAAAGGGGCACACAGAGGGTTGGACTGAGAGGGAATAAAAGCATAGAGAGGCTCAAATGTGCTTGGACTTGAGCCTGAGGAAGATTCGAGAGTCAGAATTTATAATCTATCTGACAGCAACAAGCTCCATTCCTCCCTGGAGTGACATGCCTCATCCTGCTTGCGGCGCAGACACACACACACACACACACACACACACACATTCAGACACACATCATCACTCTCACCAATCATTTGCCTCCAATCTGGCTGTCCAGCAGGGTGATATACTGAACAGTGATTGAGCAGCGGGAGATTTTTGGTGCACACAGTGATTACTATATATTCACTCTTTTTGTCTGTGGTTACAGGATTTCCAGTTAGTGAGGAACACATACACAATCATTTGTGAATGTAGGCGCACGTCCAGGTACAAACAGACCTTTGTAGTCTTGGTCTCGCAGGTGCTGGTGAATAAAGAATCACAGGCTCCTTGGTCTTTGGCCAGGTTGATACCAGTGGTGCACATGTTGTCCTCAAGCACTGTTACACAGCACTGCTCCTGCACCACCCTGTCGGCAAGACAAAAAAAAAAATGCAAAACACAGGTGGTGCATTTATTCTCAGCTCTATCAATAACCAACTCCCCAACTCCCCCTCATCCCCTCCTCCCCATCAGTGCACAACAACCCTGCCTTAAAGTGTAGCCCTTTAAAATAAGCCTGAGGCGAGCCTGATGGGGATCTCAGAGTTGTCACACTAAAAATGCATGGATGAGTGGGATGAGTAAACCCTGTGCGGATTCAATGGAAGTTTAGTGTGTTTCGCAACGCTGACATCACTGGATTCAAACTGGGCTGAGCAGCACTCCCTGAGGCCCTTTCTCCTGCTCTTTTAGACCTGAGTTAAACCAACATTTTCACTCCCAAGATTGACATTTGCCCACCTCCACATGTCCTTACTCATGGTGGAAGAGTGGCTTTTTTTGAAGGCCTTACTCCTATAATGATATCACTGAGACAAACCACTCCCTTAAGACAAGCCTGCCGTGTCCTGTGAGAGTAGAGAACAGTCGGCCACTGATTGGTTGACTAACAGCTGTAAGTACGTATGTGTTTGCTTGGGCTCAGCAACATCACCAGTGGATTTAAAACATCTCTATTAGCAAAAAGTGAGTGGCAGAAAGTCTTTGAACTGACCTTGACCTCTGAGCTCACTGAAAGGAAGGAAAATGTATATCTCTGTGGAAATCAATAAAGCACTGCATGCTTCAGTGTTAAAACCATTATGTGGAAGAGGCACAGCCCTTAACACAAAATATCAGTTACTTAATATTTCTGTTAGATCAGATTTCATTGTATTGTCTAGCGTTTTGCTGGCTGTTTACGCAGTCCAATCAGTTAAGAGCGGGTGACTGTTTCTGTCTGGCTTGGATCGCTGCCTCTCTCGCTGCAATTTTACAAGACAGAAAGCACAAACGCCACCCCCTCACATCTCCTCTCTCATTTCCAACAAGCCTCTTTATCAACTCTTACCAGAAATCTCTTTCCACATAAACCACTGTGGATCTCAAATTCACGTCAAGGCACACACCTCCTCTGCAGAACCTTTTAAGGGCACAGTCGCGCTCCTGTTTTTCTTTTCTCTTCTTTTCTCTCCTCTCTTTTCTTCTGTACTTTCTTTTTTTTCTTTTTTTTTTTCCTTTGGTGTCTGAAGTAATCGTTCAGATTTCCTGTTATTGCCTCTCTCCATCCTCCCTCTATGTCGCATTTCACCTCTAAGGTATTTCCTGGGTTTTGAAACAGCCCCTCTTCTGACCCCCCCTCATCCTTTTCCACCCCCAAATACACCCTGCTCCCCCACAAACCTCTGCCCTTTTCCTCTCTTCCCCTCACACTATAATTTAGACAAATTTGGGATCACTTAGGGTGGCTATGGTAAATGTGTTTGCCATCAGTGTTCACAGCAGCAGATCTCCCTGGCTTATGGGCCCTGAACCTGTGGCAGCACACCTTCTTGGGTTACCAGCAGACCTGTTATTATCCCATCACTATTAGTGTTTCCCGCTCTCACGTGAAGTGAATAATGTGCCTGGAGATTTATGGGAGTAAGGTAAAACAATCTTTTATTAAGGGCCCACAGACATTTCCCCCATAGATGGTACAGGCCAAATCCCTCTGGGCCAATACTGCAGGAGCTTCTGTGGTGCAGATAGAAAATGTAGCACATACGGTGCCTGCTTACCTGCACGTGGTTGACTCGGATATGAGAGGGAGGGAGGCGCAGTCTTCGTTATCAGTGCCACGCTTCTGTCCATCCTTACAGCAGTCCTCTATCGAGATCTGCTCTGCTCCTGCAAACATTCAACACAATGCTAGGTACGTTTTTGCATCTGTGACCAGTTAAAAAAAACAGGTGTTGGTAAATTTGTGCACATCCCATTCCCTGTCAGGGCATTTTCAAGCATCATCTGGCATTATCGCCAATAGTCAGGGGACCCCCGTGTAGATAATGACTGGTGCAGACACACAGACCGCAGGCAACACACCTGCCTGCATACACATGAGGTGGTTAACACATTTGCCATGCTGCTCACGACTAGCAAATGGCATAGTCATAAGCATTGTCATTTGTTGACACACTGTTTTTGCTAATTAGGTAAATAACAATGATCAAATCTGGATATCTAACCCAAACAAAAGAGTCTTGCCAGTGTCCTCAAAGGCAAGTGTCCTTCCATCCTCTGAAAGATGAAAAAATAAATTTTAAAATCTGTTTGGCACTTTAAACTGCCTGTAGATTTTTTTTTTTTTTTTTGCCAAAGACAATGAATGATGGATATGTTGTTGCAGACACAAGAGGGACTTTTTTGTTTTTAACTGGAGGACAACCAACTCTGTGGTCATCTGGCTGTTTATTCATGTGGATTAGAGAGCGTGGAATGCCTCGACTCTGTAAACAATCAGCCGACGCAATCATATCAAGTACATTCATTCGCCTGCGGTTTGTGGTGTGATCTGCCAAACATGAAATAGCTTTGGCAGATCGACCCCTTGGACTTTTTTTTTTTTTTCAGGGATCGGTGCGCCAAACTGTTATTAACAATAAGTCCCCCGGGGGAAAAAAAAAAAAAAAAAGGGAGAGAAAACAAACTCACCGAAAAATAAACTTTATTGATCTACTGTAATAGAAGAGGAGTTGTTGCTGGTTAGTGACTGAATGTTCTGAATTATTGGGAATAGTGATTGTGAAATGTGCTGAAGAAATCCATCTGTTTGAGACACGGCACGTCTGGCAGGAGTCAGCAGCTTCAGATAGTGAGTTAGATTAGGTAGGGAGGACAAGTGTCTGGAATAACAGTCCTCAGTTTTACAGACTTGCTGCTTTCTCCCAGAGGGGCAAGAGGAATTTTATTAGAACCGTTAAATCAAAGATGAGGAACGAGCAGGAATAGTCATCATCACAAACAGTTTTCTGCATTGATAAACACTATAATGAAACTTCTCAGAATAGTTATATGAGCAGGATGACTATGACTGTTTGTCTGAAGGCTGCAGGAAATCAAAGCACAGAATTAAAACACTGTGACTACTGCTACTACACGAAGGATGATTGACCTGGCAGCATGGAGGGAATATGGACAGAGGATTTATTACTAGGCAGCCACATTAGCTGACTCACTACTGACTTCTGGAAGTCTGGCACATCCCAGAATCCTTCGGGCCAATAAACCTTGTAGCAGCTGGATGAAATGAGATGGCATTTTAAAAGCTTTTCACATGGGCCTACCAAGTAGGTCCTCTCAGAGTCTCTCCCTCTGTCTGTGAATGTTAAAGACCTCTATCTGCACGGCTACACCATGATGTTGCAATGAGACAGGAGCAAAATATTTTTCTTGCAAAAATATAAAATATGTTTATATGGATTTGCCCTGCATGTCATTAATGCCTCACATAAAGGTGTTAAAGACCAAGTGTCAAACACCCTCACAGAGCACTTCTCCTAACTCTGCAAAGGTAGTCCAAGTTTTTTTTTCTTTTCTTTTTTTTGTTTATGACCATTACCAGTAATTAACATGCTCTTGCCAAAACACTCGACTTGTATTGAAAGTCATCCAAGGAGCACCTTTCCAGATTCCACAAAATAGCTAATCCCCTAATCTTTCTCTCCGGGACAGGATAAGCATATTCTATATCTATAAATGACAGGAATTGTTGGTTACATACTCTGGAGATTTCTCCCCACAGTAGCTCTCAGCTGATAACTAACTCAAACCCACAAAGCATCACAGAGTCATTCCAACGCCACCACTGTCTGCTGCTTTGCAAACCTAAATTGAAAGAGCAGAAGTGCCTTAAAATTGTGTGGTGCTGTTTTATCAAAAGAAGCAAACCAGGCTCAGCCGTCCCCCAGTCTAGATGCAGCTTGCCACAGTTCTGTGTCTCTGTAATGCATTGTCTGTCTGGGGAGGGCTGATTTCCATCTTGGATAGCGGTGCTGGTTGTGAGGGCCATTCTGTCTTGGCAGAGCAGCACATGGCTCGCCTGCGTCTAGACGCCTCATGTAAACAAGGCTTAATGAGCCCAGTGGTGGAGCTCCGCCCAAACTGAGGAGCTGGCCAGGCGTCACAACAGAAGTGTGCATCTCTCTCATAGGCTTCACTCAAGGCTTCAATTTATCTATCTATCTATCTGTCTATCTGAATTCTAATGTTATGTTCCTTCTTTGATCAGGTCTCAGGTCTTTTTTCTGGGAGCTTTGGTCATGTAACACCACCCCCCTGCAATGAGGGCAATGAGCTTAGAAAAAAAGTGGCCCCTGCTGACTGTGAAAATTGCTCCATGTGTGACCAGGGGACCATGAGCATTTGGATATGCCTCATCCTACACCTTGATGACCCTGCTGTGGGCGTTCAAGTATAAATCACACCCGTCTGTCTAGACCACCATGGCCTGGTGGGATACTGGTCATTCTGACACAGCATCACAGCATACCAAGGCACTTGGCCTTTGGCCCACAGGGCAGGAAGTACAGAAACCAGGGCAGCGAGAACTCCTACTTAAAGTTATTGTGAAACTGCATTCTCTTCATGTAATGTGACATCTCAAGTTGAATCTAGGCTATTGCATAAACACAATGCAATGAATGAAAAAGTTAAAGATGTTAAAGTTTACTTTTTGATATGTTACATAAAAATGTATTATGCGAATATTGTGCATAGAGTTGCACACACTTTATATCATTTCCTGTGATGTAAGAGGGAAAACAGTGGAAACAAAAAAAAAAAAAAGGAAATAAAAAAATCAATAAATACAACGGGTAGGCTATAACATACATAATGAAATCACTCAAGCCTACTTCTTTTCAGATCAGACACTTTGAAGCACCCAACTTTGTAAATTGAGCTTTCATCACATGTCCCAACTAGTCCGATGACAAATTCACCCCCTCTCCGCGTCTCAGTTTGATTCTTACTGTAAACTTCACCCTGTAAAAGTCACGCAAATACATCATTTACACACACCAGTGTCATCCACGGGTGCCACTGTTTGCGTGGCTTTGCTAATTAAAAGTGGTCACGTCGCAGTTTCTCCGGGAGGTGACTTACCTTGGCCAAGCAGAACTCCGAACAGGGAGCAGAGCAGCACTACATGCGGACCCATTGAATGAAGGGAGACTCGACCAAATGCTGATTTAGAGTAGGTGTCCGAGCGCTTTCAGCTGTTCCAGCTGCTGTTTTCTTTTTTCTCTGCAGGCTGTGTGAATAAGCAGCAGTGCTCCTTTACAGAGTCCGAGAGGTGGATGTGATGGAGCTGTGAGTCGCAGTTGCAGCGTGACTGGAGGAATGAGCGTCTAATTATGGCA
This sequence comes from Trachinotus anak, assembly GCF_046630095.1. NCBI lineage: Eukaryota > Metazoa > Chordata > Actinopteri > Carangiformes > Carangidae > Trachinotus > Trachinotus anak. The sequence goes on along the minus strand of NW_027273853.1, from coordinate 7,276,925 downwards.
CTGTGAGGGGCGGGCTGGGGCCACAGACACCGACTCATTACTAATCAAAGCGGGGTTTTTTTTTTTCAAGTTAAAGCAAGAGCTCTTTTATAGTATATAACAATTAAAAAATGTATTTAGGTAAACACATGTATTGGGATTGGTAATACTCAGAAGTGAGTTTATACAGTAATTTGACAGGCATGATTTCACAGATATTTTTAAGGTCTGACGTCCTTCTAAAATGCTTTATAGGACTGATATTAATTGGAAAGTCTAAGAGCTGAAATACTCCAGAGGGAGCTGCCATCACTGTTCTTGCACAGCCAACAGTAGGAACTGCAAGTGTCTTCGGCTACTGTGCTGCAGAGTATGCATGCATACTTGGAAACTGTCTTCCCATCAATAGCAAAGTAGACTTCTCTGTCTGTGACTAATGATTGTACTGATTACTCAACATCTGGAGCTGGTTTTGAGGTATTTTAAAAATCTGTTGTGGCTATGTCCAGACTGTATGCCTTGAAACCTTTTGGATATCTACCCTGTCTGCAATAACTGCACTTATTCACTGCTACATTTGGGTTTGTTGCACCTTAAGGGAGATGATAGATGAGACTGGAACCTGGCTCTGTGCTGTTGCATCCCCCCTTTATATTCGATTCCTCACTGATATCTGCACAGCGGTATTACTGGCCCCTGTAGCCCCCCTACTGAGCTTATTTTTCTCTTTAGCTACTAAACTTTACAGCTGTACCAAAGAAAATGAGGCATTTTCCCTTAAAAAGTTAATAAATTAAAGCTTTTGCAAGACTGCCACAGATGTGGGCTCACTGTCAGCCAAAGTGATCATGAACTGTGAAGAGCCGGGCATAAACAAGCCGCGCACACACACACACACACACACACACTCATACACATACACACACACACACACACACACACACACACACACACACACACACACACACACACAAGTCTACCAGAATTGGCAAGATGCAGAGAAATAATTGCTAGACTGCATTATAAACATTTTGTACCAACTAAGGCTCTCTGTAAATTCAATCAGTCTACTGACTCTGGGCATGGTGACAGAGAGAGGTTAAATGATCTTCTAATCAGAGCCATATGTCTCCACCACCAGTCTAGCCAGTCTAGAAACATCACCGAGGACTTGATATTGGGACACCACAGGCATACAGGGAAGCCCGCAAGTCTATGGCAGTTATAAATGGGTAACTGCACAGTAAAAGTGTAGTGTGTGATGAGTTGTGTCTCAATCTGCGTGCTCTTCAGTGCACCGCAGCAGTCTTATAAGAGAGGCCTGGCAAGAAGATGAAGAATATTTTAAACAGCGACACTAGTGTTTTGCATTTTTTGCCAAAAAATTACATTTGCCACAAAAAGTAAATTATACATTTAAGAATGGTGCTTGTTTGACTTCCAGACAGCCACTTATCTTATTATTTCTCAATATGATTCACTATCACTATTGCAGAACTGCTTAAGGGTAACGGGGAGTGAGGATCTAAGTTTGAATCCTGTTATTTATCTTCTTCATTTACAAAATACAACTGCCTTTTTCAATGCGTGTATCCTGGATCCATTTCCTTGAATAAATCTACTCTAAAAACATCCCACGATGAGTATGTGTGCGTAAAAATGAGCTTGCAGAGGTCTTCCTTGTGTAATCCATCACAGTGAACAACACGCCTTTTATTTTTATCTGTCACTCTTCTGTTGCCTGGTAAAGCACAGATCTGCACTTACACTGCCACAGTTGACAACAACACCAGCGAACATGGTGTTTATTGTAACGGACGACATAACTTGAGAAGATATTTTCTGCGAATCAGTGTTAAAACCTTCACAAAATGAATGGAAATCAGATAAGAGTAGACTGTTACTATGGCAGCATAGATAAGGTTCCTGCAGACATCGAACAGTCAAGGATGTGGCAACCCCCTCTCTAATGTAACAGTGAGTGCATCCTTTCCTGCAGACCAGTCTTTAATCTTATCTTTGCCTTAGTGTAACGCAGAAAAGAGATATAGGTCCCTGAAGGCCATATAAGGGATGAAGAATGCCCCAACATGAGAGCCAGGCCAGTGCCAGGCTCCAACCTGGGCTGGTTAGAGCACATCTTACCCCGCCTGCACAAGCTACCAACCCTCACTCCTCCTCTCCACCTCCAATCTACATTTGGGTTTTAACAAGAAACAGCAGCATGAGCTGACCTCCCAGTTCATAGGTGGAGGAAATTAGACCGGCTGAGGTCGCATTCAAACAGTGTTAATCTTGTAGTGGTGGGGGTGGGGTGGGGTGGGGTGGTACAGTTCCTTTGAAGCTCAGCAAAGCTTGTCTTGCCACGTCTGTGTCAATCAGCAGAGATTCACTAACACACCCAGGCAAACTGAGGGGCCCAAAGGCTGTTTCTGTTTCTCAGCTCAGCTATAGAAACGTGTTAAAGGAGAAAGTAGCCCTGCTTAACTATAAAGCTTAAGTTGAGGTTAATAATACGTTATTATTTCTAAATGGGACGTTAATAGACTCCCCTGACATGCAGTTATAAGCTGAAGGTTCTGAATAACATTTTTATATCTTTACCCAGAATGAAGCTATCATATCTCAGGGTACACTGTAAACAACTGCAAGCTGACTTGCATGCAGGTATGTTCATGGCCAAATGTTCAGGATGTTGGAAAAAGAAAACGCTTCAAAACGCTGAGTGTGTAGAAGACACGCTTTAACTGATTCAAAGTAATACTGGAAAAAAGTCTCACACATTGAAAGATATGCAATGTGTTTAGTCCTTCACAATAAAATCTGATAAAATCATTTTCTACTATAAACGAATAAACAAACAAACAAATAAATAAATAGATACTTTGTAAATAAATGACACATCACATTAACATTTACAACATTAAATCTGCAGTTCTGCACTATGTTAAAAAAAAACATACAAATCAGACCAGATAATATTTGACAATAAAAACATCTTAAACAGTCAGTGGTTTTATCAAACTGCTTTGACTCTCTACATGTTTTCACTTTTCTGGCCTGGTAACTTATCTTATTCCACTTAAGATAAACCACAAACATCAATGCTCATGATTATCATCCTTTCTCTGATCGCAGCTATATTTACACAGGAGATCTGCCCACACCATTGATTAGCTCAGTGTAATAAGACTAAAGAACTAAAACCTTTCATGTAACAAAAAAACAAGACTGGTGACCATCAGCTGTACACTGTGAGTGTCTGAATTTGCTGCATGTATTGTATGCACTTCCAGATATTAAATCCCAGTCTGATTAATTAAGATATTTTAGTATTAATCCAACAATTGTTATCTTTTTATATATAGTTTATGGCTCTAACACAGTTTAGTCCAGAACATAGAAAATGTGTGTCATAAGTTTTGTTTGCAGTACGATTCACCACAAAACATATAAAACATTTTAGTGACCTGAATTTGTGTCATAAATGTTTGTAATAAAGTTTTACACACCACATATTGGCTGGTGATGGCAATGTTGTCAAATATCTAAACCATTAAGAAGATCTGTGCTTTCACACTACTCCCTCTTCTCCATTGGGACTGCTTGGTGCATCCTGGGAGTCTGAACATGTGCCCTGGCGCTTTGCAAGCTGGGGGATATTGTCAAGAGACGCGACTTGAGAGTAGGGCGGGGCAGCGGGTATCATCTCGTGTTTGATTTCTGGGAAGGTTTGGTCAGAAAAGATGGTCCTCAGGTGCTCTTCGAACAGCTCCATAAGCTGCCTGCCTGCCACAGTGACCTCTGTGACGGTCTGACATGAAAGCAGAAGAGAGGTTTACTGCCAGGTGTCAAGAACTGAATGATGCTCGATAAATGGGGGCTTTTAGCAAACACTGTACCTCACTGAGAGCTGCACAGTTTCCGAAGATGAGCCTGATGTCTGATACAAACTCTGCTGTGCTCTGGTAGCACAGGCTCTGCTTAGCCTCCAGTCGTTTTCTCACAGCTGAAAGACTCTTCGGCCCCTTTATAGTCGGCCAGTTATTAGCACATACCTACAGTATTTAGAAAGGGAGAGATAATACAAGAATGAAACTTCATGGGCAGATGTTAAAGTAAAATCATGAATAATATCTAATATTTCACATGTCAGCATTGTGCACAAGAGGTAATGGATCTGTACCTAATTTTGTTATGTGACGGTTAAAAAGCCAGAAATAGGCTGTGCGGTTAAGTGCTGCACACAAATATGGGCTTTTATGTGCTGCAACGTACAGTTTATAGGCTATAATTGTTCATTTTAATTCACTCTGTGCAATAACAAATGCTCCATGCTCTGTGTCAGCAAGACAAATCTCTGCATATTTACACACCTGCTTCTGTTTTTCTGTCTTTACTAATAAATACTGCATATTACACATCATTAAAATTACAGTCTCTGTAACTCTATCTGACATTAATCCTGTGAACTTTTTCCTCTGTAAGTCACAAATGCTTCCAGACTCACCGCGGGGGACACGGGCTCTTGAAAGTTTGAACTCAGGTCACTGCAAAACAAGTACAGCAGCAGCCTCTCACACTTCTGCAGTGGTAGAAAAAAAAAACCATCTGACTTAATGTCAACTGGTAACTGAGAAAACCAAACGCAGATCTCCAATCTATAGTCTCCTCTCAGGTGATCATGTGAATCTGACCTGAGTACCATGTTGGTATTCATCTGACTGTGATCTGCTTTGCGTCAGGCTGAACACTGATTCTTAGCTGTTTAATCACTGCAACACACAGCATCAAGCAACTTTCTGCTTTTCAGATACACTATTTTAAACACCATTGTATTAAAAACAGAAAACTTGCACAATTTCAGATACTATTATCATTAAACATTATTCTTAAACTACACAGTATAGTTGCTAGACAACAGCAAAGACAATAAGGTTGCCAGGCAAACAATTATTAAGGTTGACTTATGAAACTGATCCCGAATCTATTTATGAGTATCACACACTCACCCACTTTACACATGGATCAAGTTTCGTTCTTATTGGAGCTTGGAGAGCGCTGCAACATGTGCACACTATCATACACATCTACTAACAAGCACCAAAAGGTGGTACATCAGTATAGAGACAGAATTTGAGCATTTACCATGTTTGAAGAAAATATGACTGAGCCTGTGGATGAAACTACAAACTTTCATATCTACAGAGGTGAGGTGTTAAATATATGTATAACATCTAGATATCCAAAAGTGAGGAGCATCACTTTAAAATGACAATACTTATGCCACTGTAATGATATGTGTTACAGCTCTGCTATGCACATTTTTATCTGCCCTGCTTGGGATGAATAAAGTTAAGGAGTTTAGTAACTGGAAATCAGAGCTGGAACTTTCCGTCTTACCTGATAATGCTAAACATTTATTTTAACTTTGCGGCAATCTAACCATGTCACATCAGAAGCACTATAGATCCACAATCGTTACTGTCACAAAAAAGAAAAAATACTGACTCGTTTGTCCACTGGGGGAAATCCTCCTTCAGAGTCGGGCTCCTTCTTCACTGTTTTGGCCTCAGGTTTGCTGTCACAGTCATACTCCATCTCAGGCACGAACAGGTCACGGCAGAAAGAGCAAAACCACTCCCCACTGAAAACACACAGTCCAGAGACTCAGTGCAGAAGTCAGTAAAAAGGAACGTACCTTAGCAGGTGCGTCATGCTGCTGTCAGATGAAAACCTCCCATTGCCAAAATGCAAAAACAACTTGTCAAAATCAGATTCATTCTTAAAAGCTGGCAAACATAATTCATTGAATACTTGAATAAACACAAGGATGAAAAAAAAAAAAACTTGCCTGGGAGCTTTGAGGAGAGCTGGAATGTGGCACGTGAGGTGAAAAACTTTGGGACACTTATCGCAGAACAGCAGCTCTCCTCCGCTCTGACACACAGCACACAAGACTCCATCAGAGTCGTCCCGCCGAGCTTGGTCTCGGTCTACCTGCTGCTCTACCTGCAGTGAACAGATGTGATTTGGAACATCCATCTTACTCTGGTCCCATGGGCTGCTCGGAGGCTTTGAAGGACTCATGGGTTTGTGGTCTGTGCTTTGAGGAGGACTTGGGACCTTGTTGTCTTCACCTTGGACACTGCTTTGCGGGTGTTCACCTGTGCTGTCAGGAAGGCTGGCTCTTTGGTTGTTTTGTACCTGAAATCCACAAAAATAACAAGATAAAAAGAGGCCCTGAAAATACAGTAACCAACATGTCATAAATGGGCTCATCCATGACATATTGCACTAAGCTGAATCCTTGTTACACACAGAGCTCTGGTGTGGCTGAATGGCTATAAAGGTCAACAGCACGGTCACATTCAGAGATTTAAAGGGAGATTTGGGTTTCATACAAACTGGATTTTAGTTTCAGTTGTTTGGACCAGCATTTCTATTGGTAATAATAGCACTGCACTAACCAAGTTGATTGCTAAGATCTGGGAATGTGGTAACATTAGTAAAAAGAAAACAGATGGGGCGAGAAACATGAGAAGTCAGGAGACTGTAAATGTTTTAAACAACCTTCAAGTTGGCCAAAAAAGAAGGCAAAGAGTAAAATGGTAACCTAAACTGTCTGTTTAAATGACACAGTTTACACAATGAACTTTTGGTTCAAATTTGACCTACACTAATATCCACAATTGTGGCTACACACAGACAAAAATGGATTATTACTGACATTTCAGGTGACCTCACTTTTGGTTTTACTTCCAGAGAATGATGTTTAGATAATCTGGCAAAGCTGGTGGCTTGTTTACAGCCCATCTAACCGTTTAGGGTTTCTTGCCTCGTCTAACTTCACTGTAGCAATAACCTCTGTTTCCAAATGTCCCCAATTACTCTGGTGCGTGCACTGTGATAACCGTCTGATGGCCAAAATTCCTACCCAAGCTGTGATACACTACAGTTTTTCTTTAAAGTCTTACTGTGAGTTAGTCCAATGCAGTTAAGAAATGCAGACACCTTTGGATAAAAGTATCGACCAAAAGTCATATCTATATATGACATACTGTAATAACTAACAGTCATTTATTGTCTCCTTACATAGCTACTGTCGTCCTCTGGCTCATCTTTGATGACGATGATAGGCCCTGGTGATGACCTTCGTCTTCTCTTCACAGCTGAGCCCATCGCTCCACTGGTCTGTTGTGTTTCTGGAGGTTTCCAGGAAACCGTCCTTGGGAACAAAGTGAGAGCCAATCACAATAAAGCGAAATTCACTGGAGAGACCAATGGCACAAGGGGATTGGGGTCATTTTGAGGCAGTAGTCTACTGTTCAGGGCTAGACAAGGAGAGAAATCTGTGCTTTTGTATGTCTGTGTGTGTGTATATGTGTGTGTGTGTGTGTGTGTGTGTGTGTGTGTGTGTGTGTGTGAGTGTGTGTGTGTGTGTGTGCGTGTGTAGGTGTACAGCTGTCCCCTTACCCTGGTTTCTCCACTTGGGAGACAGCAGCATACCCTGGTGAAATCTGCTGTCCTTGTACTGGGGGAGAATGAAAATCTGCTTGCGTATTAATTTATTAACAACACAACAATACATAAAGTCTGCACACCAATAAAATATACAAAAAGTACAAAATGACACAGACGTACCATTTCTGTGTGGCAAAGAAGGCGGTAGACCCTGGGGATAGTTTGGTTTCAGCATATACACCGGACCAGCTGAGTCATTCCTCCTGTTCAGATACGTGGGCTCAATCTAAACACAGCAGTGCCTGTCAGTCACTGCACAGCAGAAATAATGTAATAATAATAATCTTCAGGCACATCAACACAGGGACTCACTTACTGTCTGTCGTGACTGAGACGAACTCACGCCACCATTGATGGGCAGTGGTGAAATATGGGTGTACAAAGGTGAAGAGGAGAATATGTCCATCGGTTTGGATTGGTAGTTGGAGCCACTTTCCATCCCCCTCAGAGGCTACAGACCAACGAGGGAGGCACAGAAAGATAGAGAAAAATACTTCAACCATTGTCAGGTTACATTCCTGTCGGCATCTACAAGCATGTGCTGATGGAGGTGGAGATGAAAAGGTGTATTTTCATTACCCTGTCACTGGCTGTGTGGGTTGATTGTGGGACGAAAGTATAAACAAAAAAAAAAAAAAAAAAGATTCAGCCAAAACTGAACAAAGGTTTTTTTTATCCACTGTAGCTTTAACCTCACAGGCACAGTTAATCCTGTTCTTCCATTAAAATGCATGAAACCAAATATTATATGGACAATACGCAATTCCACATCACGTCAAATCACAATTTAAAGGTCCTGTCCTTTAAAGGCCTGTTTGAATGAGCAACACAGGTCCTACATACATTAAACATTTGCCACCAACGTTTTTTTTATTTTAATTTACTTGACATTACTTAACAAAATCTGATGAATCCACACCCACACAAACGTTTTATTTTGTAACTCTAACTCTGGGTGTTGCTTATGGACTCATGGATATGCTGTTGTCAGTTTCTGCAAACTTCTCAGGAAAGCTTTAGTTTTAATTTATTTCACAAGAGCATTAAAATTAATTTGCAGAGATTTGAAACTTGCCTCAACTTTTCTAGTCATTAAAGTTACACAAACACTATGAAGTCATTTCTCAAATTAATCTGCACTTACAGCTGAACCATTACACTGTGAAACAAGCTGACAAAAATAGAAGCATTTATAGTCATAGGCCTGTCAGTTCTTAAATTTCTTTAAGCTACAACACAACACAACACAATCTTAAAACCTACTACAGCGTGACTACAGCACGCTTTGAGAATACCACTAGACTATTTTTAAGTATACACAATATGCAGTATATATGTCTTTACCACAGGGAAGATTTTAGAGTTCATTATGCAGCTGTAACAGCTTGTTCATATCAGTACGACATGCCTTATGTGTGCACTTCACACGCCAGTATTGTCCTGTGAATGAGCCTATACTTCAGAGCTGGAACCAAAACACCCTGTGAGCTAGACTAAACAACTTGGATGACGAGATACTATCGACCCTTTCTTGTGGAAACTTGGGTTCGTCCTCTGTCACATGTTGGCTGCTGTTTTCCCGCAGATTTAGCGGTTATATTTTATGATTTTGAGTCATGAGCTCATCCAAGACTAAAATCCGTCTTGACAAGGAAAGACATAAATTGCCCAGGATGTGAAGGCTGTCAGCTCTATTTAGGACAATGCCATCCGCTGTCGCTGCTTGTTAAGAGAGCTTGTCAGTCAAACGGACACAAGTGCACACAAGAAGACACACTAACCTGGGGCGTAAACCCGGGGCTCGATAAGGTGCTAGTTGGGCTGATGTGGCTGGGAGGAGGCACCATGAATCTACGGCCCGGTTGAGGGGGCATACTGTGGGAGGGAGAGCCTCCCTGCAGGGGCCCTGGGACAGTTCGCTGCAGTCGGACACACTGGTACCATGTCCACGGTGGAGGAGGCGGCTGCGGCTGCCAGTGGCCCTGCGGGTTCAGCTTGTCCACCTGCATCTGGAGCTGAGCCAGAGTATTATGGGGAGCTCCCATGGCAAAGCTGTGGGGCGAGCCTGGGGGGCCTTGCCCAGGGTGGGACAGCTGATGAGGGATACCCTGAAAACCAACCAGCTGGTGGCCTGGTACACTCTCCACCACTAAAGAGCCTGAAGGAAACACACACACACACATACAGAGACTGGATGAGCATAACAAGTAGGGATGAAAAATACACAATACAGACACAACTCCTCCTGAGAACTCTGGGAAAGAGAAGGTTTGGGCAATGATACAGGAAAAGTTTTGGAAAGTTTTGGCCAGTATTAAGGGAGGAATAACATGTCAAGTAGGGCTGCAACTAATCATATTTTTATCTATTTAGTTATCGATTATGCAATCAATTATTTAATCAACCAATGTGAGGTGTTCAAATGGCTTGTTGACATTCCAAAACCCAGAGTATTTAACTTACAGTGACATAAAACCAAAATAAAGAGCTCCTCATCTCCACGAATCAGCTAACAGAATAATCTTTTAAGCTCATATTTCAGACACATTTGTCAGGCTTAAATGAGTTCCAACTGCTGCAATTGCCACCGTTAAACCCCCTGAAGCTCCGAATCCTCAATTCAGCCTCCTTCACCCACATGACAAGGGAGAACCACCAAATCTCTGGTGTGATTTGCATGAAGAAGGCGGCAGTGATGGATAAAACATCAAATTTATTCTATTTCAGAATCAAGCACCTGCTGCCCTCTGCATTGATGAGATGACAAGTCCCAAATCCCTCTATGCAAACAACAATAAAAAGCCAATTTGGGAAAACAGAGAAATACAAAGTGGACTGGTTTCTGGTTGAAAACCTCTACAGATGCAGTTTCCAGATACATAGCATGTGTGTAGCATGTTTACTAGTCCATTTTGTTGTGGTTCAGAGACTATAACTGTTGAATCACTTGGTATTAAAAGTCAAATAATAATAGATAATCAGGATACAGCGTATGTTTAACAATATAATATCAAAGTAGTCACTAGAGTAAAATTTGCATTTTAAAAGTATCAAAAACAAATAAAACAACATAAAAACTGACTGAAAGGAATCCATTCTCTAAGGTTCTGAAGTAGTTCTTATAACAGACACTAATATCTATAGCTAATACCATGTTTATATCATCATATATGATATCATTTATATCAAATATATTTATGTCTTACCCAGATCAATATTTGAGGCCCAGTAAGAGGATCGACACTGGAAGCGCACAGTGCTCTGTGGTACAAATGAGGTACTGCATTTAGCCCGCAGGAGGTTTCCAATCTGAAACAGAATCTGCAACAGAAGGGATGTTATTAATAATTTTTAGATGAGGACACTTGTGTGTTACAAAAGGCATATGCTCCCACTTCATCACGTGCAAGACAGACCAGGGTCTTAACAGGCTCTCAGTGCTGAGCTGAGCTTCACGCTGAGAAAACAAAGACCGTGATGAGATACTGTTGAGTGGATAAATGATCGGGGCAGGCCTCACCAGACGTTTACAGTACAAGAGGGCCGTGCCCCCATTCTTGGCTGTGGCCCATTTGGTGAAGTTGATGACATGATCCAGGTGTCTGGATAGATAGCCGATGTCCTCCTGTTGTTTTCGCAAGACACTCTCATGATCCTTTGTTACAGCCTGGAAAACATGAATAAGTGAGTATCTGCAGTGTTCAAACAGCTGGAGGGGATGTGCTCTGGGCCTCAGGGTGAGACAGTCGACTGAGCTTGCAAGCAAGTAATGTTCCTCTGGAAACAACACCACAGCAAGTTAAGATCTACATCATGCGGTTAAACCGATAAATATCATTGCTTTTGTTATGTTTATTATATATTCAGAAGGTTCTTTTCATACCTCAAGTTGATTAACTAGCATCTTGCCCTTCTTGTTTATCTCCAGAATCAAACTGCAGATGGACTTCTTTATTTCATTATGAACAGATGCTCGATTCTGATCAACCTGAAAAAGTCTGCAAAACATACAACTGTCAATAAAATATTCAAATTCAACAAATGACATGAAGTATCAAACAGCACATTTTGGAGACATCTCATAATTATCACATCTCCGCCGGTCCCTGCACTGCCTGCCCTCCCGTGTGAATACCTGAGCCCGCCCTAATGGGTTGCACCTGTGTCTCACTGTCTCCCCGGCCCCAGAGTCTTTAGTCTCATTGTTCCCTTCTGTCTGTGCCAGTTCGTATTGTTCACTTTGTGTCAGCCTTCCAGCCTTTTTCCCAACGTGTGAGTTCTCCTAGTGAGGCCATGTATGACGTGTTTCTGGGTTTTTTTTTACCTTGCCTTCAGTCGGCCCATTTGGAACTGTTGCTTTGTTGGACTGTCTTCCTCGGTACAAAACCTGCTTGCTAAGTTAAGATTATTATTTGAACCTACTGAGTGTCTTGAGTCTTGCATTTGTGTCCTGTCTCTGTGTGTTCAGCTTTACAATAATTTGCCACTAGACGTCATACTAAAGACAAAAATGTCTTTCACACAGCTCTGTAAACTGTCTCCAACTTTTGTTTACATTTAGCATTTTCTGCCATGTATAATCTTGTGGTATGTGGGAATACATACCCATTGTTTATGGAGTTTGACACCTCTTCAATCAGTTTCTTCTTCTCCTGCAGCTGATGGGTCATACACTCCATGTGCTGTTTGTGGTTTTTATAAGCATCTTCAAGGAACTGGTAACTAATCAAACAAGAGCTGTAAGTCAGTGCATCCAATGTAAGGAGTGAATGTTGAGTACATAATATCAGCATTCTGCTCTGCTACTGTAGTTAACCCCTTTCTCTCCTCAAACAGGATACACAGTGTCCTGCTTGAGAAGACGTCAGCAGAGTGCACATTAAAGATGGGTAATAGGGTTAAAATCATATCATGACAACCATGAGCGTTTCAGTATGAGAATATATATGATATATGTGGGTTATGTAAATTTCAGTTATATTTGTTAATCACACTAACCTGTACAACCTGTAGGTGTAATGTCAAACAAAACAGAATTTTACACAGGTGTATGAACCCGTATATTAACATAATATGACATTAATCCGTAAAGCAGGACTGTACTTGTGGTCTTTGTGCTTCACCAGTTGGCAGTCGCGACAGGTTAGCTGGTCACAGGTCTCACAGAACAGCTTCAGCGGCTCTTGTTTGTGGATGTCACAGAACATCGGCCTCTGAGTCGACACACTGTGGACGTCTGGAAAACAGCAGAGGTCTCATCATTGTACACCTTCATTTGAGATACCAAACAACATCTGTTCATCCACTGCTTGGACAGCTGGGCTTGGACTACACACAGGTTTTTAATGTTAATGGTTAAAGTACTGCCTGTCTATTATTTCATTTGATGCAATGACAAAGACTTAGATAGAACATACTAAAGTAGACGCATGTAAGTGCAGCATTCCAAGATATACTGTACGCTTTCTTATTGTTAGTGAATTAGTTGCATAGAAAACACAGAAATTCTTGCAGGTCATTTTCCAAATGTACAGTAACTTTCAGGCCAGTAATATTTGAAGCCCTTGTTAACACATCTTTGGTCTTTGCTTTTTTACACACAATCCAAATTCCTCTTTACTTAATGAATGTGCCCGATTATTTAGCTGGGTGATTATGTGTTAAATTAGCCTCACAGTGTCACAGTATTGCATTAAAACTGGTTAAGATCATGTTTTTCTATGGTGTATTTACTTTTCAGGCCATTAAAATACTCAAAGGGGGCAATGTTTTACTTTTACCACAATTTGCAGTTGAGATTATTGTTTGAAAGTTAATTTCAAACAACAGTAACAGCAGTCAAGATTGTAAGAATATAAAAATATTGCAATAAAGCCAAAATATTGCCTATGCATATTTTATTTTTTGACTTACTGTTAAAAAAAAAAAAAAAAAGGAAATCCTTTTTTGGCAGATCTTGCTATATGAGTCACTATTGGCAGTTGGAATGATCATTTTTACATTTCATTCTCACTGAAAAAAAAATCAAAAATGATGTGATTTTTGTTGGGGCTTGTACCAAACAAGCGTGTCCCCTTACATCTGGAAAATAAGATTTGTAGGCTGGGGCATCTCTGTAGCACCACAATGCTAATGGTGCTAACAATACACAACACTGCTGCGACAAGGCAGAATACCTTTATCAAAAATTTGAAGCTCCTGTGATATATATATATATTTTTTTGCAGTTCCTGTGATTTGGATATTGCACTTGGCCATACAGCAATTTTGATTATATATACAGCAGCCCTACTGTATGCTCTGTCACATGAAATGGACTGCCCTAGAAGAGAGGTCATTAAGTTGTCTTGCATTTACCTCTTGAATCCGTTCTACTAGACTTAAAAAAAAAAACTCCTCTAAACCCAGAGCACATTGTGACATCCTCAGCACTGATCCCATAATCATGCAAGCACCAAGTGTTTCACAGACAATAAGGACCTATGCTAGAATACCTTGTGACAACTCTGTCATCTGTCTGATGGTGTGGTCTTTGGTGAATTTGACCCTTTGATGCGCCTCCACACATGTGGCACAGAGGTACTCAACACAGTCCACGCAAAACCCGGCAGCTTCAGTGTTGTCGTCACAGGTCATACAGAGCTACAGACAGATGGGACAAGCATCAGAGGCAGGTGACGGGAGATGAAACCATTTTTTACCTCCTGTTTGATCAAAAAAATTATATAAAATCTTCCCTGTAACAATAAAAAAATATATATACAACTCCTCTTAAGCATGAGCACCTTGAGTGTATGTATTATGCACAGGGGGGGACACAGGTCTGCTGTAGAGATTTCCTCAGTTCAGACTCCCAGTGCACAAGCTGCCCTTGCTCATCTTGCAGGAATATTACAGCCATTACCCTAAAAACTAGCAACAAGGCTGCCCCCATATGGTAATGCATTTTGTCACTGACCTGGAGTGTCCTTTCCACGGTGCTGCTGGGAGCCTCTGCTGAGTCCTTCACAAAGACGTTCTCCACCACATCCACCTCCATACACTCCTGCCTGCACACCGGGCAGCGGATCACATTCACTGGAATCAGACAGGAACACACATGTATAACTTACACAGGACACCAGATATCTATAGGTACGGGTCCACACACACACCTGTGAGTAGAGTCTATGCCCCTACACACAGCAGAAATGTTACTTCCTGTCTTGATTTCAGGGCGATGCCTTTTCACATCCTTATGTTTGTAAACACAGTGACTCACGTGGTCTGGTCGCGCTGTCAACCGGGGAGTTTGGCGCCTCTGTCAAGGCCAGGTTCCTGGAGGGCGAAGGTAAACACTTCTTGCAGAAAGAGTGCAGACACGGCAGAAGTCTGGGCTCTCGGCTGTGAAAGTTCAGACGGCAAAAGGGGCAAGTGTCCAGGTAATTGTGGCCGGTTGCGCCTGACTTTCCCTCCTGCACCGGCATGCTCTCCGCTTCGTTCTCAGCGACGATGACAGGAGCGTCCCCGGACCCCCGCTGCTCTGCCCGTCCACCCATGTCCTGCGCTCTCATCCTCCAGGGCTCGATCTGTGTGTGTGTGTGTGTGGGTGTGTGGGTGTGTGTGGGGACACGGGCTGTACCCCCACAGGTGAGCACACTGCGCTTTCTCCTCCTACAGCCTCGGCGTGGACAGCACCCCCCTCTGCCCCCTCTCTCCACGCTGCCCGCGCATTAACAGTCCACGGGTGGTGCCTCTCGTGGGTCTCCCGTCGCCTGAACCCACGCAGGATGAGACGCGATGCCTCCGCGCGAGGGTGTCGCGTTGCTCAAGCTGCACCGCACGCGCTCGTTGCGGCGCGAGAGGGGTGGGGTCAAAAACAGCGCGCGCTCTGACGGGAGAGGCGCGGGCTGAGGGATGAGAGGTTAGAACATACATATAAATACATATATCTATAGATGTATATTAGAACTAACAATAGGTTAGAAGCGGCACCCAGTCTGTTTGTCACCCTGAGAGTTGGCGTGTTACTCACCAATTACTGGCTTTTATGAATGAGATGAAAAACTCTCGTTACTGTAGCTAATCAGTCAGGTTCCTCTGCGTTACTCCTCCTGTAACGTTACCTTCCATCGCGTTAAGCCGTGGCAAGTCATCCGTGTGATGGGTGGAAAAGCACACCCGCTCCACTACCGCTACCCACATGCTTATAGTGTGTGCTCAGACAATTATTATTCATTTAAATCACTTCTATCCTGTGAGAGCCGTTAATTACTTTCTTGGAAATTAAGTGATTTTCAGCCCACATACATTCAACTATATGCTAAATCAACTCAAACTCATTTTAATACAAATTCATTGGAAGTGTAATGGTAACAGAATAACTGGCTGGGTGTAATACACTTCCACTTAGAGACATAGTGACCATCATTCAGTTTGTAAAGATTTGTTTATAGAAATGTGTATGACTTCAATAATTTTGGTACTGTTTTCAATTATGTGTATTTGAGCTGCTATAATCACAACAGTAACAGCAACACCAATAAATAACATCAATAGCCTATTAATGGGAGCCTGCCTAGTTATTATTTAACACAGCGTGTTGAAAAGCTGAACAATATTTACACAAGGTTGTGTAATAGGAGGGATTAAAATGTCATCTGCTGGTGAAATGAACCTTTTGACTTTCTCTCCTGAGAAAAACACAGCACTGTGCCACAATATAAAATGTTAATCATAATTGTCAGGTCCATTTGTTTAGGTTTGAGTCTGTCTGCGAAAGCTTCCAGTGAGAAGCCACTAACATAGATGTGTGAAAGGTAAAGTGTCAAGGTTCAAGGTTCAAGGTCATGCACTACATTATCTGTTCAGCAGTTAGACTGCAGAGCAGTTCAGTTTGTTCACATTAGCACAAACATGAATCTGACGGCAGAGAGCCACAGTGTCCCTCTCAGTGATGGAAACCGAATTCCGCTGCTGGGACTGGGCACCTATGGGGACCCTCGAACGGTGAGGAGACTATAATGTCTGTGTTTCTAGATTTAGATATTAATTATTAATTGTTAATGACTGCTTAACCAGGTGGACTCACCATTGCGTAGGAGCGTTTATTGCTCATAGTGATAACTGCAGTAGATAAACATTAACAGAAGCTTTAAATGTGAAACATATCATCCAAACAGGAATGCATATTTGCACAAACTACAGCATGACTCTATCCGAACCAGGTCCGATTACACTTACATTCCTGTGGATTTCCTATAGACACCCAAAGGCACAGCACTTGAGTGTGTCAAACTGGCCATAGATGTGGGTTACAGGCACTTCGATGGGGCACTGGTGTATTTCAATGAGCACGAAGTGGGTCAAGCCATTAGAGAGAAGATTGCTGATGGAACTGTTGGAAGAGAGGACATCTTTTACTGCGGAAAGGTAATAAGTTCTGACATATGTCAAGTGTCTCACTTGTCTGAATTTAATTTGAACACTATTTATTTAGTTTAAGAATTAAGAAAAAAGCGGGATTGTGTGCTAGGCTTCACTTCGAGCTCTGTATTATCTCCCTCAGCTCTGGAATACCTTCCACCCACCGGAGTTGGTGAGACCAGCTTTGGAGAGGACTTTGAAAGCCTTAAAACTAGACTATGTGGACCTCTACATCGTTGAGCTTCCAATGGCCTTCAAGGTTACTATATAGTGCACATATAGATGACAGTTAACTTATCAGCTATTTAGAGTCTGAACATTGCCCTTACATGCACACAGTGGTGGTGTTTTGTTTAGATAATGCTCTTGCAGATTCCCCTCGTCAAACAGGATGGGTTGAAATAAGAAGAGACCTCTGAAATTAAAGAAGGAATAGATTTAGTAAGGAAGTCAATGCAAACCTAATATACAGTAAAGTGTTTTTAGTTACAGTTTTACAGCTATATTTATGCATAGTGGCTGTGTGTGTGTAATGTGGCTCATGCTTAGTTTTAGGTTTGGAGTGAGATTAGAGAGCCAGGGGTATGTTTGGTTAAGACTGGATGACTGGAACCATTTGGGTGGGTTTCAGGTCATTTTGTTGTTGAGTTGTAAAAATGAACTGAAATAGTCCAGTTGAAGCCAACTGCAGCTCCACACCGTCGCTTTGCACAGTATTTCAGCAGCATCATGAGCAGCCCATGCCACCACAGTCTCTTAGGAACTACATTCTTAAATAAGAACGGTTAATGCAAATTATTTAATTGTGCTTAAAATTTTAGCCTGGAAATGAATTCTATCCAAAAGACCGGGATGGGAAATACATCTACCACCACACAGACCTCTGTGCAACATGGGAGGTGAGTTCTATTAGGTTCACAATGGATGATCCTGCTATTTGATTACCTTGCTCGTCACCTCCTTGTTGTCTGTAATATCTCAATGTGATATTTTCATGACATATTTCATGACATAGCACAAAAATCAATTGCATGGATCTTGTATTGCATCGCATTAGACTAAACTGGAAGTATCTAATAAAATGTCAAGTCAATGTTGGTTTATTTTTTCCAGTGTGCTATCTATGAGTGTGTTTACATGTGTTTACGTGTGTGTTTTGAGCCTTGTCTTGTCTTATCTTGTCATATTTGAGATGAAAAACCTGGTTATTCATATCCCTGTATAAGTGATCGTAACAATATCCAGGTTTCTGATTGACTATCTTGATTTCTCACCATCTTGGCCACTGTGAGTGGTTGAGAAACCTGGATAAGGTGTTTACATGCCACAGTATCCCGGTTTCTACTCCCAGTAGTACATCCAGGTTTCTGAAACCTGGATAAGCTCTTTACATTCACAAAACATAACCAGGTAGGCATTAATTCATTGGCCCTTCATCTTGAAGGATCTGCTGTTTTTTTTTCCGTGCATTTCAGTGGCACCTGTGTTATGTCACAAATGTCTAAAAAATACCAAAATAATAACAACACAATAATGGATAATGTGAAACCACTTCATTCCTTCATACCTGAATGTTGATGCCAGAACATTCTGTGCTGCAGCATCTGAAACTGTCAAGGAGAGTGTCGTAAACAGCCAAGCTGTGTTCCGTTTTTTCCTTTTCCCTGTTTTATGTTTTGTTTTGTTTTTCTCCGCTGTCTCGGTAAGTCTGTAAAGATAATCACTATCAGTCTTTGAGGAGATATAAATCTTTTATTCTCCACAGGCTTTAGAGGCTTGCAAAGACGCCGGACTTGTTAAGTCTCTGGGAGTCTCCAACTTCAACCGCAGACAGCTGGAGCTGCTGCTGAATAAACCTGGCCTCAAACACAAGCCTGTGTCCAACCAGGTGACCCCACAGCTTGTCTCTTTAGCCCCCATATTGACATCAGACATGGCACAGTGTGTGTCGTTAGTTTATTGCAGCATACAGTAGTTTTCAGGCTGTCAAACAGAAGGCTTTGCTTAGCTTTTCATACCTCAGCTCCATTGAGAATTCTCTGTTTTCCATTCAGCAAATGTTAAAAGAAATCAGGTGACAGCTTGCCAATAAATCTGTGAGTGAATTTAAGTTGTTTGATGAAAGGATTTATCATTACTTGGTGAAATGATTGGAAGCAGTTTCAGCTTTTTCCATCCTCAGTTGGTCCATATTAGGGCTGTGCAATATGCAAAAAAAATCATATTTGGATTATTTTGGCAGATATTGCGTTATGAGTTATGATTATTGTTGGAATTATTGTTTTTGCATTTCATTTTCACTGAAAAAAAAACAAACAAAAAAAAAAACCCATTTTAAATGATGATGATGTGATTTTTGTGGGGCTTGTACCAGACAAGCATGTTTCCCTACATCTAGAGAATATGATTAGGCTATAGGCCGGGGCATCTCTGTAGCATCACAATGCTTATGGTGCTAACAATGCATAACAATGTTGTGATGCATTTTACCTTTCTCAAAACATCGCTGCTCCTGCGATTTGAATATTGTACTTGGCCATATTGTGATTGCGATTATATTTCAATCAATTATATATATATATATATTACTACTAACGTCACAACAAGATGCAGTAGATTTCGCAGTGTAGCTGTGTATCCTTTGGTTTCCTTACATCAAATGTTTAGTTTTTAGTATTAATAAGATATAATTATTTCGCTTAAGTTGTTTTATAAATAGTGGATCTTTCCATTTCCATTCAATTTTATTTTGGTAAGTAAGAGTGCAGGGTGCAAATGTAATGTCAGACCACTTTTCTTTTAAATTATGTATTTTCTTCTCTCACACCTGCAGGTTGAGTGCCATCCATATTTCACACAACCTAAGCTTCTGGACTACTGTCGCAAGAATGACATAGTGATTGTTGGCTACTGCCCAATTGGATCCTCCAGAGATGCATCCTGGTACGTAGGTTTTAAGAGGATGATATTTTTGAAAATGACTAAATGACAGTTGATATTTTGCAATGTTTTGATCCCACTGGTATTGTATTCATGGGAGGGTGAAAAAAAAACACAGTCACATGACACATGATGACACGTCACTTCTCTGTGACACAAAGGGAGGGAAACTCTAGTGATGTATTAGGCTTGAAAATACAGAGTTAAAATTCAATAACAAAATTGAACAGCTAAGAAATTCCTGACATGATACATTATTATGTTATTGAAAGAACCTGAATTATATTTGAAATGGAGATCAATATTTGGTAATATTCAAAATCAAATTAAAAAAATAAAAAAAATAATTAAAAAAACGACATATGTGCAATTTCTCGGTCTAATATATGACACTGAAACATTATTATTGTTACAAACCCTCATACTAAACATAGAAACTGTGATAAAAGTCTCTATCCTGGCATCATTAGTATTTTCTTCTGTGTCTGGTTCAGGGTGAATGTGAAATCTCCTCCCCTGCTGGAGGATGAGCTGCTTGTCTCCATTGGGAAAAAGTACAACAAGAGTAGCGCCCAGGTGGCTTTGCGCTTCAATGTCCAGAGGGGAGTTGTGGTGATTCCCAAGAGCTTCAGTCCCGAGAGGATCAAACATAACTCCCAGGTGGGTTCACTAAAATATTTTCTTTTTGAAAGTACGTCACACCTGCAGACACATAATCAGAAACCTGGGTACTGTTATGACTGTGTATATGAATAACCAGGTTTTTCATGATCCATGTAAATGACATATCCCAAATATAATCAAGAACAAGATAAGGCTTAAAAACATACAATACAATGCACACATACAGTGCATTCAGAAAGTGTTCAGACCCCTTAATTTTTTTCACATTTTGTTTTTCTAAAACAAAAATAAAAAATCATTTTTCCCTCACCAATCTACACTCAACACCCCAGGCTGACAAACTGAAAACAGAATTTTAGTTATCTTTGAATTTAGAGGAAAAACTAAAATATCAAATTGACATACGTATTCAGACCCCTACATTGCAAGGATGCTATCAAATTCACTACAATATTCATAGATATATAATTTTAATAAAGCCATATCATATTTTTATACAGATATTTGATTTTTCACTCACCGAGGAAGAAATGAAAGCCATTGAAGCGCTGAACAAAAATATTCGTTTTGTGGAGCTGCTGATGTAAGTATAAGTTGAACTGAACCTGATCTTCTTAAGCTATTGTTCATATTGTACTGTGATGCATTGTTGTGTGGTAACATTATCTGTTGTGCAATGCAATATAAGAAAAATGACTTCTCACATCATGCTTAGAAATAACGACACTTTTTGGTTTGACACAGGTGGAGTGACCATCCAGAGTATCCATTTCATGATGAATATTAAACTTCTTCTTTCTCTGCGATGTGCTTCATTTCTCAATTTCAGATTTTTACACAAATAATGAGAACAAAACACTTTTATTCTGCATCTTTTTCACCCTTGGAGGTTTGAACTGATTTTCACACTAAACACTAGAGGGCTCCAGCTCACAGAGAATGAAAAAGACATAAATAAATAAGGAAGGTTTACAAGGATAACGCACAGCTCTGATGTGAAATGGCAAAATATATTTGTTGCATATTATATTCATGATTGTGTTATATTGAAAGGGAGTTCACTGTTAGTTTCAACTGATTTGAAATAGACTGATGCAACTGCTGCTATGAATAAAGGTTCATTTGAAAATAAGACCATTTGAATTGAATGTGGCAAGATAAATGATATCTGGTTGCAGTACATGTGGATTATTTCTTCTCTTTTTTCCTGAAACAGACATCCAGCTCTTTCTTCAAATAAGAATATTTTTCAGATACAACAACTATTAACAGCCACTTTCTATCGACCAAGCAACGTCTGATTCCCTCGTACATATATCTGGTCTTCTGGTCTTCAATTAAGTACAGTCACCTAATGTATGAAGCACATTTAAAACTTGATCAAAGTCCTGAACATGTCCATGTTCAAGGCAAATCTGCTGTGTTAGAGCAAACAACACAGATATAGAACAGCCTGGGACGTAACAGGTAGTTATGCAAGTCCAAATGCCAAAAATATTACATTCTGTGAAGACATAAATGTTTCAGTGGTGAGGATCTCATGAATAAAGAATAGCTCTGGCTGCAACTAATTCAAATATATATACAGTATATATCCTGTTTGGAGGTGAGGTTAAGCACATGTGACAGCTGGAGAGGACTGCATGAGAAAATGTAGTAATTATTATGGATTATGCCGAATTCCAATTCAGCATTCATCTGGTTGTTATTTTCTATGTTGTCAATGTTAAATTTAAAGAAATGAAACACATGGAGCACGACACTGATACATGTAAAATATTCCGTCCCTGTGGGAAGAAATGTACGAAACAGACTAGATCAGTGGGGCGTAATATTGTAATTTTTTTGATGACGTAACTGTAAAATTCCCACAGATGCAATGAGCAAATATTTGTCACGCAGATGCTGTTGTGACACTATTTTTTGCATGTATTAGCAAAATTCAACCATAACATCCTGTCACATGTGTGGAAGTGGTCTGTTTTTAAAACCTCTATTGTATTGTCCTGCTGTCCAAACATTTCAGCCCCAGAGGAATTTAGAGTCGAGTATTGTGTTGAAAAACACCTTTGTAGTAACAAATCACAGGGGGGAATGGGGCAGGTGTTATCTATTCTGTTATCAGATCTATTACATACATATTAATTACATATATTCTTTTCAGCACGACTTGTATTAAAAACTATCTGACTGATGTCGGATGAGGATAGCTGTCAAAAAATAAGAAATTCCTTCACAGACCTGCATTGTTTTTATGGTTTTTTGTTTTGTTCTTGTCATACTGTAATAAAAAACGGTATATATATAATAATCATGTATGAAAAAGAAGTCTGAGAAAATCAATTTAGTCATTCTAAATAATTATTCAGCATTTTATGTTTTCATGACAGTTGAGTATTCACTAGCATCACCTGGACTCCTGCAGAAACATTACTGGGTAAATGTTTTTGCAGCAAGGCTTTTGTCAAGCTGTTATAAGAGTTACATGATACATGATTGATTTTAAGTTGTGAGTAACATTTTTGGATGATGACACATGGAAGAAAATACTTTTTTTATTCTTTTTTTTTTTTCAATGATTAAAGCAAAAAACAAATTTGGGTGCACCTCCTTATGCATAGCGATTTACATTCAGATTGTTCTCATTGTGTAACATAACGGCCAGATCTCTGCTGGCGTTCATCTTTAAGAGCGCAAATGAGACAACGGCTGAAAATGTTCTGTCAGACTTTGATGTGAATCACATGGTTAACTCTGAGCTCTCAGAGTCCTGTTTGGTCAGAGAGGGTATATGAGTTTGGTCAGATCAAATCCATCATCACAGTGTTGACACACTGCGTAATCTCTGTGTACACACCTATTACCTACTTTAACCATCGTGGCCAGTTTTCTCCTTGGCTGTCTGTCAAAGGCAAAAATTTTCCACCACACAATGAAGGTATGAAGCAGCATTTTACTAATGTGGGTTTTTTTTGTTATTGGTGCCTGTTAAGGTCTGTTTAAAGCAGGCATCTTTTACCTCTCCTGTGAGCAGTCACATAAGAAACCTCTACTTTGTTAAGATACCCCTCACTTGAGGAGGCCCCTCTTGAAAAGGGTTTGGTAAATATTTGTATATGCCACCGTTGATCATTTCATTTCACAGAAACCTAAAAATGGGGTAAAGAGGGGAGCTGTATTAATCTGTTCCTTGCAGTCGTCCAGTGCAGCCAAATGCTGTATAACATGAACTTTGATCTTCTAAGCTTGACTTGCAGTTAAAACATCTGATGTGCTTCACTTCCTCCATCCTCAAGTTAGCCAGTGTAATTTAATGTATGCAATCTCTTGGATCAAATTGACCTGATATTAATCATTAATAAACCCTGTGAGTGATCCGCTGTGGATTAAATTCTAACTTCTCGTGTCAGAAGGCCTTAAAACAGATGCTTTCACGCATCTGACTGAACCAGACTTTTTGAATTTGATCTGGAGAGACATGATGGGCCCTTCAAAGTAAACAGGCTACAACCTGAGCAGTGACCTGTGGCCGTACAGTTAGAGAGCAGCAGGAGACTACTGAGAGAATGAGGAAATTCAGTTCATTAATGAGCTTCCGTCTGCTGTTTTGTCGTCTTTTGTCTTTTTTTTTCTTTTGTCCCATGGAT
Organism: Trachinotus anak; assembly: GCF_046630095.1. Classification (NCBI taxonomy): domain Eukaryota; kingdom Metazoa; phylum Chordata; class Actinopteri; order Carangiformes; family Carangidae; genus Trachinotus; species Trachinotus anak. The sequence goes on along the minus strand of NW_027273853.1, from coordinate 7,252,806 downwards.
ATTTGGAAGCGTGACCATGACTCTGGATGAGGTAGTGACAAACAATTTGGAAGGAAGAAGTAGTTTCACAATTACACTTTTGCCACAAATAACCATTGAATATTTTTTACCAGTTTTGTGATTATCATCCATAAAAGTTTGTAAGTTATTATACTTTTCTTCTTAGGGCACATGCATTGTCCCGTATATAACTTAGAGCACTTGTTTGATAATTTGGAAAAAGAAAGTTATTCACTTTTCTTACCGAGTATTAGATGAGAAGATTGATAGGTCTCTCTACATGATATAAATATGCAGTCAGCAGGCAGTTAGCCTAGCTTAGCATAGCACAAAGACTGTAAACAGGGACAAACGGCTAGTTCTGTCTGTAAAAAAAAAAAAAATACACGACCTCTAAACCTCAATACCATGTTTTTATTTAATTTGTTTAATGCCTATAAAATCCTGAAGTGTAAAAACATGTTACAGTTTATATGTTATGGTTTATGGTTTTATATTTTATGGAAATTTGACTATTGGGGATTAGGATGCCGCTATCTCTTTGATATATATACTATAAGGCCATGCAATCAAATGAAATTAGAACTGTTAGGGATGGGTTGCAACATCAGGTTTGTGGCCAGGAGCTATACTCAAGCTGAGAATGGCAGAGAGATCTAGAGAGAGCGATCTGGACTCATTCAGAAAATATCAAACAAGTTGGTTGTTCATACATTAAAAGTCAAAACTGCCACAAAACTGAAGTCAGGAAGACGGTTTAACTTTTTTTTTTTTTTTTTTTCAGAAAACTAATGTGTCTGTGTCTTGAATTATAATTTGATCTGAGGTTGGGGGGGTTGGGGAGTTTACAAAAAAAAGACCTGCCCCCTGAAAGATTTCAGACAGGAAAAGCAGAAACACATCACTCCCCCCCATCTCCACCTCCATAAAGACCCTCTGGATTGTGACCTTATAACAAATGCCTTGAACCGGGCCGCTCTAGACCCCTGTGGTGGGAAAATGTTCTGAATGGGCTACTGGGTCTGTGAGGAAGGAATCTGGTTGAGGGAATAAAGGCTGTTTTCCGGGGGCTGAATTAAAGATGTGTGTTGGAGCAAGGAGTGATGTTTTAATTACAATCAGTCAGAAGAAAACACTGATATAACGGAGGCTCTTATTGTGAATCTCATGCACAAATTATTTAAAATTTACAATTTTTGTGGATGATGCATTTTTGTATCTTTAAATCATTTTCAAACCAACATCAGCCATGTTTCAGACGTGTATAAACACGTGTAAATGATGTGATACACAATCTCCACCTAAAATACAAATCTATCCAGCCTCTCATACTTTCTGTTTGTTCTCTGGACAGAAAGGCCCTGGGAGAATGTGTGTGTCAAAAGGTTACGCAATCAGCCCACCACGCTGAGACAGCACAGACCTCTAGTGTGCTGTGGTGAGTGTGTGTGTTTGTGTGTGGGGGGTGTCTGAATGGAATTGGATGAAGGGGGTGAGGGGGGTCCTTCAGAGAGGGGCAAAGCAGAGGGGAAATCTCACTGCATGCTGCACCAAAGTTTTCAGTCGCTCACATCTCCGCCCCTTCATGTAAGTTATATAGTCAAACCTGAAACGGGAGCAGGCGTGCATTTGGTGCCCCACTCTCTTCTGGAAACTGTCATTGTACAACATTATGAAAGGTGAGTGCCTTTGATTATTGATCATGTGATTTACATTTCTTTTTACAGTCACAGGTGGATAATAAATGAATCTATTGTTGAATATGAGTGTATTCATTGCCATCATGGAATTTTACTTGATTGTTAATTGATTGGCAGCAGAGTTCAGTGAAAGCTGTTGTTTAACATTTCATTTCATCTCTGCCATGCAAATAAGCCGGGCATGGTTCTTCATTTTGCCCAGCTAGAGAGAGGCCTGCATTATTAAAACATATCTAACATGTTCATGTGCAAAGACTGTGCATGTGAGAATTGAAACTTGGCTTTTATAACTTAGTTGTTGTTTTGAGCACATTTTCATGCAGCACAGTGTATCCCTGCTGATATTCATGCTGTTCCATGCTATAATCATGACCATATGTCTTACCAAAGGATTGTGCGGAAACCGCACCAGAGTATTCATCTTCATCAGTGCTTAGATGTCGTTTTTGTTTACAGCTTGTGCGATTTTTTTTTTTTTTTTTGTACCGCCAGTTTGCATTTCTACCTCCTAAACGTTCAATGCCTTATGCTACAATTGTAAGTCTTTGCTGTGCACAGGTAGACATGTGGCATGGTTTTTCTTTGCCTTATGTAACTGATCTGGTTATGTATTAGCCTGCAATTATCAAACCGCGGGGGCAAAGGACATTATGTGGATGCATCTCTGAGCTGCACGTATTTAGGAGAAGTGCCAAGATCACTGCCTTTGTCCATGCGACGCCATGAGGACCCACAGGACTAGGAGACCATTCATTCCCATTGATTATGATATTATGTCATTAGCATGGTTCTTAGCCTTATGACCAAGAACCATGCTAATGTCTGACAGTGTTCTCTTCGGAGGTTTTTCACTGTCATTCACCATTGGGTCATTCACACTGGGTGATTTGAATCAACTGCAAACCAAGTACAGTGATACCACAGAAAAAAACAATAGACAAAAGAAACATATTTTCATATATACAGTCAATTACAACTTTTTGTGTGTGAAATGCTGGTAATAATGAATCCACAGGGATTCAGTTCTGCAGAGTGTTTGAGCATCTTTCAGCTCATTGCTTTTGGTTTAACTGTCCATAACTTTACGGCTTTGGATTGCTCTTGCTGCTTTCGTCAACCTTGTTTCCGCAGCCACAGCAGACAACTGTTTCAGCCAAAAAAAAATACTCATAAGCTCATAGCGCTTTGACAGCTAGCCAAGGTTAACCTCTGAACACAGTGCAGCATTCAGGAGGTAAAGAGCCAAATATTTCCTTAAGAAGTTGGTGGAGACCAAAACACAGCTCAAGGGTATATTGGACTTACATTCATCAGGGGGACACACATTCTTATTGGATGCTAAAGTTGATCTGTGTTTGCTGGATGTGTAAACGAACTTGCTAACAAGGTCTTAATATGTCAAGGTGCCATCCCTTTTGGTCTGACCGTAGCACTGGCTCAGGTATCATTGTACGACCCAATAGTGGAACATGGGTTACGTGGTAAGAACAATATAGCACAGTTCTTATCACACCCACCAGCGACACTGGGTGAAATGTTTAACTCTGAACCAGAGTGGGAAATATCTAGATAGCAATCACATGTATGTACTGAAGCTAGACAGCAACTTTGTTAGCTTAGCTTAGAATTAAACTGGAGACACCAACTACTGGCGCCTGTCAAGCTTACTAATTAATATGTCATATTTTAGTTGTTTGGTCACCACAAAAACTTAGCTGTAAAAACGACAGTTTATAGTTTTCAGGTATAAGGCAGCCTCACTCCCAAGTCGTCCCATGTGAACGCTTCGTCAGAACCCCTGAGAACCCCTCTAGCATCATTCTCAACGTGCAGGGTAGTCCAACAGACTTCTGATGTTGTCTGCTGTGTTGAAAGTTGACACAAGTAAAGCAGACTTCAGCCATTGTCTGCTGACGTATATGGCTCAAGACCACATGATGGTTTTAAAGTCACAGTGAACTTTTTTTTTTTTCTCCTTTAAAAAATGTAGCATTTCATTCATTCAAAAGATACACTGCCTCTGCGCATTGAAAAAAGGTACTAAAGGGTACCCAGACTGGTAAAAAGTGATGCCAAGGGGTCGTGAAGGGCGTCCTTATGCGACAAGTTGGGAGCGAGAATGTGTTGTTACAGGGGGCTATTTCTTGGCTGGGTGTACAAACTTCCTGGAGTACCATCACCACCATGAGGTTGCCAGACAACCAGTGCAGACTCCAGAATAGTGGATTTTGTTACCTTTGCTACGGAACTGGTTTTAACATTAAACTCTCAGCTAGAAAGCAATATGACCGCTTCCTGATATAGATTATATAAGATAGTTTCCAAACTATTCCTTTAAGAACCATGCATATATTAAGATCAGTGCCCAGTAGTACAACATGTCCTCTAAGTCAGCCAGTCCTTCATTCAGTCAGTCAGTCAGTTTCTCATTCAACAGGTCAGCCTGTCAGTCACTCAGTCAGTCAGTGGCTCAGGCGAGTTCACAGCTTTTCAGAGAGAGGTGAAGTTGGCGCTTTTTCATGGGATAATGCTCCACTGTGCCTCAATGAGGTCACTCTCAGTCTTGGCATATTTTCTCACAGTGTGCCTCTCCTCTGATGCTCTGTAAGCATGTGTGAAAACTATTTCAGCCCAACTTTGCTACTATAAATATTTAGTCTCACCTATTAAAAGGATGTGTTTGAAGTGAGGTATTTGGCATGTCCGCTGAGCTCCCCTGGTGTCCATGAAAAAAATGAGGTAAACTGTGATTTGTCGTAAGGCCAGTGAGGACTGTCCTTTGCCAACACAGAGGAGACGAGCTCCTCTGCTTTTGTTGCACTAAGCCTTCATTCCCACCAAGTTCCTTTTAGAAAACAAGGGGCTCTATTTTTACCTCAGGCTGCAATTTGGCTCCAGCACTGGAGATTTTGGCTTCTAAAACAGAACCAACCTCCAAACCCATGCACACAGCACATACAGAGTCAGACTTGTGCTCGACCTCTGCCCTTTGCCAGTAGGAGCACATTCCTAAAGGTGGCTTCACACAGGGCTGCTGGCTAAATGGGATTTCCACCTCCTGTGCCGTTTTCAGAACATGTAACAAAAGTCAAATACAGGCTACTTCATTGGCCCAGGTCACACAGCACGTAATGTGTGTTTGTTTGTGTGGACGTATGAAAGACAGAGGAAGGGAAGGAGGTTTGGTGCCAACATGTGTTTTCCTGTCTCCTCCTGCAGACTGATGACCAACTTGTTTGAATGTGGACAGTTTGAGAGGGAGATGAAAGGGTAACAGAGGAGCTGGTGAGAGGCCTGTTAATGCAACCTGACAGGAGTGAGCACAGTCAGTGAGCCGTCTGTTTCCTCCACAGAGAGAAATTCTTTCAGCAGCACTGGTCCCCAAACTGGGTCTGGTCAAGGGCATAACTAACGTGGTCACATAATATCCAACTAATACTGACCTCATCCAACATAGCAAAAGTAGTGATATAATATATTATAGCTCGTGTAAACAGCTAAGACTTATTTAGCACATCACATGCACAGTGGGAATTCTCCTTGAGAACTAGCCAAGGTCCTGAAATTATATCTTCTCCCTCCTGGTCTTAAGTCCATTTAATTTTCTAGGCAGGGAAATATTTCTGTATAGCACATTTTATGACAAGTTAAATTAATGTGCTTTACATTATAATGCATGAATAAGCAAGTAGCGTGTGCAGGAAAGAATGAAACAGTAACAAAAGAAGACTCACACATACACACAATAAATAGTGAAAATGAAGTTTGCTTTTGAATGTAGACACAGTGTCAGATTTTTTTTTTCTTCAGGCACCAATGTATTGTAACACGCCCTCACCTGATCTGGATCTTCTATCACTATAGGTACAATTTAAAATTTGACACTTATAGCCCTGATAGGTGCGACTGGATCATACTCAGTGAGCAGGTCAGGAAAAGCTAAACCATTGAGTGTTTTAAAAACTGTTGGGTGAAATTTGAAGATGGGTCTGTTCTCACTCTGGGAGTCAATGAAGTGATTTAAACACTACAGGAATATGTTTGGCTATGAGTGTGTGAATAAAGACTCTGGCTGCTGTATTTGGATTTAGTTGGAGTCATCTTATTGGATGCAATTTCAAGCTTACTGAGTAAATTGTATCAGTTCCAAAAATTGTGGGTGATTTATTCTGTACAAGACAAGTAATAGGTTTGTGTCCTTAACCTTTTTCATAATTTTTTCCAGAATTGTTTAGTTTGACTAAAGAATTGTGAAAAGTGCAGAACAAATATTCAATATTATCATGTATTGATTGTCAGTTGAATCACATTGTGATGAGATGGTCACATTAAATTGCATCTGTCAAAATGTTTGATGTTAGGCCATTTTTATTATAATCTAACAAAGTTTCTTTTGACTGCTGTAATACATAACAGCAGAGCAGAGTTCATGACTTTGCATTATTTTTTGGTGTGATTTTGCTTATATTCACCATATCATGATATATAACTATTTTGCAAAAATATCAATCTGGTGATATTGATTTTAGACAGACCCAGGCCTTGTGGTGAATCAGTAAAACTGATGTCTGTGGAGCAGGATTTGTCTCTAAGGGACATCATCTATCTCTTTGCTATTCGGATAGAGAAGAGACTTATTGATCTTTACAAATTAAAGCTGAGCTGTTTCATCTCTTTTCGATTTAACCCTTAGGACGCACAGGTGAAATGGAGAACACATCCAAGGTGGAGCCCTCCAATGGCCACAGTAGGGCCCTGGACATTGTGCCCAGTACGGAGGAGAAGATGACAGACAGGGGTCAGTGGGGCAATAAGCTTGAGTTTGTTCTGTCAGTGGCTGGAGAAATTATTGGCCTGGGAAATGTCTGGCGTTTTCCCTACCTTTGTTACAAGAACGGCGGAGGTGAGTGCTGGAATTACTTATCTCTGGTTATCTTGTTGCCTGTTTGACATAAAACATTTAGTTTCAGAATGCAATCTTGTGCAATCATGTGCAGCATCAGGGTGTTGTGGCAGGACTGCAACCAGAAAAAGGGCACTTGATTCTAACATAACATAAATAGAGCACAAAGAGATAATAAATGGGTTAATGTGTGATCTATTCTGTTGCTCAATGGAGATCATAGTTCACCAATATTAAGAAAATAGCCAGACAGTTTTTTTCATGCAGGTAGTTAATGTCTCACACATGGATGATTTCAAAAGAAAGAAAGAAAGACATTCATAACTTCTAGCTAAATTATTTTGTCAAGATATTTTTATTTAGATGAGAATGATAGAGAGTGATCGTCAGCGCCACTAGATGACGTATTACACCACCAGCATCTCAGCCAAAAACAAAAGCTTCACTGTTTGGCCACAACCCCCACACCCATTCCCCAGTAAAGTGTGATGGAGCCCAGTGAAAGCGGCCAGTAAACATACAAGAAGCAAAACTGCATGAAGTTACGCTGTGTACACAAGAGCAAACAAAAACAGTCCAGCCACAACCATTAGCCCATGTTAGCATTGCCATGATAAACTACAGAAATGCTAGCAGTTAGCCAGCTAGCAACATTTGCTAAACACATTCATAATATGAGAAAGTTCCCTACGTAATCATGTCCTGTGTAGGAGGTCACCAGTCAAAATAGACATGTAACATTATGTAGCCATCAAGTTCCTGGCACATGGAGGAGAAGAAGCCAATTCCGGGTCAAGCTCAAGCCCCGCAGCGGCTCATAGGCTCCATTATGGTAAAATCAGAACAGTATTGGCACAAATTCAGCCTTGGACTTATCCGCGGGGACCGGACCCATGAATGACTAATGGAGCCAAAAGACACCTGAAGGAGCCAGTAATAAGTTTAAAAACTTTATGGGTGTTTTGACAGTGCCACCGGCCAACCTGGATTTGAGCCAGTAATCCCCATGGCGGATACTCTCTGGCTTTTTTCAGTCTAATACAAGTAAGATCGTTGCACAAAAATAAAGCCTTACTAATTTTAAGCCAAAAAAATGACACACCTTACCCCTAAGTGAACTCAGGCCTAAGAGCAGTGTTACCATGGTAACTAGTAACACCCAACAGCAAAAAACACCAAACATTTTTAGACATCTTTTTTCAAATCTGATTTTTATTTTTATCGTTGCACTCTTTGCTGAATTTCAAAAGTAAAATGTCCTTGTAACTGCTGAATTCTTCCTAAAGACAGACATGTTCTGCTGGATTCAGTTCCTCAGTTGGACATTTTTTATTTAGAAAAAAGTCTGAATTTACCCAGAATGAATTGTACCACGGTTAGGTTTAAGGTAGTCAGAGGTAACTTGCATGCACTGACATGCATGTGTACATGCACTAACATGCACGTGCTGCCTGACCAGCTACCAAAACAAAGAACAGTAAAACTACAACACACAGAGGGGGTGTGATTTCATTCTCTGCTCAGGATGCCAATACCACACTATATCTTAACATAAAAATAGTTGCGGCTATATTATTATTTTAAATATTGTTTACAGAACTTACAGAAAACAATTTGCATGTATCTCTTCTATTCAGCATTGCTTGAGAACATATTGAAGGGAGTCAAGTGTTCCTTTGTGTACTTATGTCAGGCGCCTTCTTCATCCCATACCTCATCTTCCTGTTTGCTTGTGGGATCCCGGTCTTCTTCCTGGAGACGGCTCTGGGTCAGTACACCAGCGAGGGAGGTATCACCTGCTGGAGGAAGATCTGCCCTTTGTTTGAAGGTAATATATCTATTTTCTTAACATAAATGTAATTTCATTTATGTTTAATATTGTTAAAAATGCCTGACAGTACCAAGAGCGGATCAAACTCATCAGCATATAAGTTTTACAGGCATTCACTCCCAAGATCTGCTGTTCTTTCATGATATCATTAAGATGTTTCCTTTGTAAAAGTTTATGTGTGGGGGTTCATGATGTTTGGAATGTAATAATATGTAATAATCTAATGACCCCAGTATGTGTGTTGAAACAATGAGTTACTTGTGCACCACACACGATACAAAGATTTATGAGGACAAAGCCCCGACAACATAAATCTACAACAACGTGGGGTGAGAGGAATTTCAGTGTGTTCATGTCCATTTATCATTTTCATTGGCATATGTTCACTGGGCATTTGTGTACATGCAGTATGTGTATAACTGTTTGTGTGTTTGTGTGCATGTGTTATGTGCATGGCATACAGATGTGGGAAGGTTATGAAAGTAATTCAAAGGGCTGGAAAGCAACCAGCACCGACTAATATCACATTTCTCTGACGCTTTTATGATTTAGCTGCTCAGATAAGTCTGTAATCAGCCTGTACTCATGACAACTGGGCGAGAGTCGAGTCAGGCTTGCAATCATGAGTTGGAACAAGAGTTTCACCAAAAATTTGAGCATATTATAATTTAGCCTGCATGTAATTTGCTCTGATGCATTCATTTGAAAGGGCAGAAGCAGTGGGCTGAGGATGGGTTTAATCAAACACTGGAAAGATGTGCTGTTTCCAGGGTTAAATTATCCCTCTTTGTCTGTAGTGAATGGAACTGTCAGGGAGGTCCTGTCACTGATTCAGAATCATGTCTGTGAGTCACTTGAGATAAACTACAATCATCTCTTACATGTTGGGCTACGAGTACATTGCAAATTAAATCAAATTTGAAATGTCCTCAGACTGCTGTGGAATACACCACTGCAGCCAGACAACACACTCAATGCTACTCCAGGTGTGCTTGTTTAATGGCATCCGTGTTGCTCTTGAGTGAGAGTGTGAGCAGGAAATGCCTGCAGGAAAAATTCCTCATCACAATGCTACTATATTAAAACACATAACTCCAGAGTACAAATTATACAGTGACAGTCAGGGCAGTCAAGGGAACCCAGAACGCATGCTTCAGTGAACTGAAGTGACACAGTCCTAACAGTATCGTGCTCGTTTAATGTGATGTCTGTTTGTGATGTCTGTTTTCTCTCTTTTTTGGCGAGATATTGGATCATTTGAACATTTATTGAAATGCAACCATGTGAGACCCACAGGTTTAATCTTTAACATGTTGTATGTTAAAAAAAATGTGTTGTATTATTCATTATTTAAAATATTCACCTTAGTAGTAACTAAAGCTGTCAAATAAATGGTGGTGTAGAAAGTACAATATTCCCCTGTGAAATGTAGCATAATGTAGGAGTGGATGTATACAGTAGCATAAAATGGAATTACTCAAGTAAAATACAAGTGCATCAAAATTGTATTCTCCCACAATTCAAACCATGCATACCTCTGTGGAATTAAATAAGAATATAGTCATGAGTTCCAGGTGACTGTAGGTAGCAGAGAAAAAGTGTGAAACTTCAATAAGTTAAGAGGACCACAGCCCCCATTCTTGTTAAAACAAGCTGCATTGTTGCAGCATTGTTTCATTTTTTCACTGTTTTGTGTGGCTCAGTAAATGCCGTAAACCTGATGTTTTCTGTTCCAGGAGTGGGTTATGCCACCCAGGTGATTGTTGGTCTGCTCAACATCTACTACATCATTGTGTTGGCCTGGGCCATCTTCTTCTTGTCCAACTCCTTCACCTGGGACCTGCCCTGGGCTTCCTGCAACAACACCTGGAACACAGGTAACACACTCCATAACAGCAGGCAGAGATTTTTAGTCTATATGCAACCATGTATTTCATCTGGTGTGGCCAGGCCTCCATTTTGGCAATCGTAAACACAGGTTTGGCTAGAAAAGGAATAAGATAATTCTGCAATAGGGAACTGATGGCAGAGCCTGTTGTTGTTTTTTATTATTTAATTTTCCTGGTGTTCCCCTTCAACATTTTATCAATGTATGATTTTATTTTATCTTCAGGGAGAGAGTAGTCCTGCACCCTTTCACTTCTCCGTCTCAGTGGTGGCATTGTTTCACTTGCCTGTGTGTAACTTGGAAACCTCAGCAAAAGCTTGGATTTCTTCACAGGATTGAATGTCTTTTTGTCTTTCCTTCATTCAAGATTCCTGTATGGCATTTCAGAGGGGGAATAGCTCCATCAATCACCATGAGAACGCCACCTCTCCTGTCATTGAGTTCTGGGAGTAAGTGCCTTGTTGTTTGGCTATGTCCTCAAATGGCCTTATGTGCCAGAAAATTCACCAAATATTCATCTTAGCATGGCTTTTTGAAACATGTATAGTTGTTACACTAGATGCAACTTTTACTACTGGTTCAAAAGTTTTGCTGTTCGGTATCATGGCCTTTTGAATTGTTTATAGACCATTTGCTTCTTAGCTCCTGAGAGCATAGACAAAACAGTATACTGGAAAAGTTGTGAACATAAATAAACTGAATGTGGTCTATATAACTCTAAGCCTAGATGAAACATTTCAAATGTTTGTCCTGTGTATGTGTTCTGCCCCAGGCGCAGAGTCCTGAGAATTTCCTCAGGTATTCATCACATCGGCTCTCTGAACTGGGACCTGGTAGTCTGTCTGGCCATTGCCTGGGTTATCTGCTACTTCTGCATCTGGAAAGGGGTGAAGTCCACTGGCAAGGTAAAACTTGTCTTCTGTTCATGACAGACAAATACTGAACATGGGTATAAGACCAATTCTGGCCCCAGTAAATAAGTTAAAAATGTCTAGAATGTCTAGTGACACCTAGTGGTGAACATAGGTGACGTTATTAAAACCTGTGGAATAAATCCTCCAGTTTTACCAGAGACACAGCAGGTGGGCAGATAAACAGTTACTTCCACATTCATCTATTTTTTGTTAATAATCACAACTTAATGAACCCCATGGTTTATGCTAGCAAGGGACATTTTAGCTAATACTCAATCAAAGCTAACTGCATTTTGGAGTCACTCTCTTAGCTTCGTGGATTGTCTTATGCGAACATTATATTACACAATGTAGTCAACTAGAGTAGATTTATATAATGTGTAGCTCATTTGATAAAATTTATTGTCATACATTCACTCATTCAATTCCATCAGTTTATCCGTGTATCTCTTCACAAAAAAGGCTTCTTTCTCGAGTGTTGTTCCTGGAAGAGTGTTTAGCTCTCTGTCCAGGACAGGTGCTGTGTAGTACTGGTGATATTCTGCAGCATTTTCATTTAACTGGGCAGTCACCATAATCAGTGTTCATCAGTGCATGGACAAAAGATCGGCACCAACAGAATATCAACAATTGAATTACACAAAACCTTTTAAAGCTCTTTCACACATTTGTTTTGCTGAAATAAGCTCATGAAGATGAATGATTGCTATAGTGGGAGAAACTGCTGTAAGCCAAGCAGTCACATACTGTATGCCTGATGCCAAAGTGCTGCTGTTTCTCTGCAGGTGGTTTACTTCACAGCCACCTTTCCATATGCAATGTTACTGATCCTGCTGATCAGAGGGGTCACCCTACCAGGAGCCTCCAGGGGAATCCACTTCTACCTCTACCCCGACCTGGGACGACTATCTGACCCACAGGTAGGCTGGAGCTGTGCTTGCACTCAGATGCTCAGTTATGTTGAACATAAACAGACACACACACTTGATGACATCATGTTTAGCAGCATTTAATGCTTTGGAAAATGCTTTGATGCCTTAATATTGCTAAAACTGGCACAAACTGGTAGAGTACTGCTCAGGGATGACCAGCCCTGCAGATACATTATGCACAAAGGTTTGGTCACACTCACCCACTCTGATTATTTTTGAGAACTGAAAATGTTTCAGGTCATATTATACCAACCCGTCCACACATACCTCCGAAAGCTTATGCCATCTCTGCAGTTTCATTTCACAAATAAATTGATACATCACATGTGCTAGCCTCACAAAACTGTTGCAGAATGTATCTCAGTTGCTAACAAATCCACTTTATCAACTCAAATGGTAATAATTATATGAGTTACAGTATAGAGTGTGTTCACAGCTTGTTTCACTGTCCCCATTCGGGCCAAAACATCAGTTATGGGAGGTTTAAGGAGGGAGAACATGAATCCTGTCAAAGACTGTGCGTCCATCACATTGCTTCCTGTTTTTGTGCTGAATATAAACATAGATTCCTTCAAGCTGCTTTAAGCTGTTTTGACAAACAATGCTGCCTGCAATTTTTCTCAAGGGAAGAACGTCATTGCAAAATATGTCCAGCAGAATGTCAAGGATGTATTCTCTGCTGCAGAAACAGAGTGGATTTGGGATGGTGGTAGTAACATGGACTTTAAAATGTCGTCTTTTCTTGCCATTACATTGCAAAGAGTGTGAAAATCCAAAAGAGGGGGCCTCTTCAATCCCTCTCAGGGCTCTGGGGATGAATACAAGCCCTGTGTGTGCAGGCCAAGACAAGCCAGGCTGGTGGAGTTGGTACCTTGGGAATACCTGCTTTTGTGTAATGTTGTTGGTTGGACCCCCAGTCAATCGGATCTTCAGTCCTGGCTGCCAGCTGCCTTAAACATGCCCCAGTGCTCTGGAGGCACTTTACCAGAACTGCAAGAATAAAGAGAAACCTCATTCAAAGTTTGAAGTGCGAGTGAGTGTTCAAAGAGAGGGTGGAAAAGTGCTGCACTTTATGCCTCAGAATGACTGAGATGGATAATAGGCTTTGCTGGCTGGGTGATGTTAGGATGGTGGGGTTGAGAGGGTGAGTTTTGGAGTAAGGAGTTTTGGGATTTGATAGCTGCGCTGGGAGTTAGATTGTGTATTTAAAAAAGATGAGGTGGTTTGAGTGGAGGTGACACTTTCAATATGAAGAGTAGATGGGAGGTTGTGTGAAAATCAAGCTCACAATGAACATAACTGAGTTAAAAAAGACTTCACAACTACTTTTTCTGTGAGTCTGGGGCCCGAGTGACGGAGAGTTAACATCTGATGCAGTAAGAATTTGGTGTTTTGTCATCTTATATTGTGACTGAGATGTCATTAGACACACTGGAAGGATACATGTTATGAAACATCAGTATTACAGACATCAGAGAATCCTTTCTCACATGTATGGATTTGAGATCTATTCTCACACAACAGAGTGAGCTAGGCCTCCAGGGGCTGTAGACAATACATCATTTTGTATTACTGTTAAAACATGCAGACCAAAATAATAAAAAAACAGGTAAACTGATGACTGGTTACTCTTTGTATTTGTAACCACAATCAGCTGCTGCTTGTGATTGAACTCCATACTGTAATTATTCAGCATGTGAGAGTAGATTTGACTCGGAAAGCCCTGACAGCTCAGTTTTGCAGGAACCTGGTTTGGTAACAGAAGCTGGGGGTTTTGGGGTGTTTCTCAAAAAGACACATTTTTAAAATTGAGTAACGTATATAATACTTATATACAGTAAATTTTCAGGACATTTTAAGAATATTTTCAGTATACACTGTACTTCCCTCCTCAGTTCATTGTGTTAACTTTTCCCATGGAAAACACTGCATATCACCATCGTAACCATATGTATCTTCCCTTTAAATGTATTCTCTCTACTTGACCGTCTTTTTTCGGTTCTGTCCTAAGGTATGGATGGATGCTGGAACTCAGATCTTCTTCTCCTATGCCATCTGCCTGGGCTGCCTCACTGCCCTGGGAAGCTACAACAAATATAACAACAACTGCTACAGGTGTGGACTGAAATAACAACTGCACAACACTAACTCCGTCTTAAAAGTCAGTAATGCCTTATGTGTTGTTAGTTATTTAGTCAGTGTGAGTGTCTTACTCTACCGTAAGTCAACAATTGATTTTTATATGAAGGGAATCAAATCTCAAGGCCAGACAATGTTGGGTACTCTTCATTTCTATTCATTACATCTCTCTCTCTCTCTCTCTCTCTCTCTCTCTCTGTCGTCTCCAGGGACTGCCTGTCCCTCTGCTTCCTAAACAGTGGCACAAGTTTTATTGCAGGCTTCGCCATCTTTTCCATCCTGGGCTTTATGTCCTACGAGCAGAACGTACCCATCTCAGAGGTGGCTGAATCTGGTTAGTGGTTCTTTTACTTTACTTTATAAAAACAGGTCACTGCATTCAGACTGCCATAGGTGCATCATCCTCTACTTCTATTTCTGCTGTTTTACCTTGGCTGAATTATTCTAAAAGATTTATGATGTGAATCACATGCTAGACTGTATCTGGAAAGCTGAGCAGCTCAACAATATGTAATCCATTGTGAGTTTGCCTGAGAATACACTGAGAATATGGCATTAAAAAAATTACAGCATGAGAATTATTTTTAATTTGAAGCTGAGGGAATCAATCAGACGTCCAAATGTAAAGCTCCCACCTGAACTGATATTGATGATATGATGCTGTCAACATTGTCAAAGCATTCCCATGAGCAAGAAATATCAATAATGGAAATTTTAATAAGAAAGGGACATTTGACCTCTGTCTAACCCAGGTCCAGGTTTGGCCTTCATAGCCTATCCTCGGGCTGTGTCCATGATGCCGTTCTCCCCTCTATGGGCCTGCTTCTTCTTCATTATGATTGTCTTTCTGGGACTGGACAGTCAAGTGAGACCAACATATGCTCCACAACTACAGCCACACACACACACATAGGATTCAAGCAGTGTAGTGATATGAACATTTCATAATTGTTACTACACAGTGCTTTTATTCTATTGAGAGAATTGATACAAATTTTGTTTGTGTACTACTTTCTTGAATAGGTCAGAAATCACAAACATTAACATGCACACACAAATAGAAATATACACATATACAAATATCTTATACTTAATGTTTCTCTCCTGATCAGTTTGTGTGTGTGGAGAGCCTGGTGACAGCCATGGTGGACATGTATCCCTCCACCTTCCGCCGTAAACACCGCAGGGAGCTCTTCATCCTGGCAGTGGCTGTGGTGTCCTTCCTCATGGGGCTCATCATGCTGACAGAGGTTGGTCTCAGAGACCCCACTCTTTTACAGTGATTACATAATAACCATATAATCTTTATTTTTCACATACAAACAAACTTCCATTCACAAACATCTTTTTCAAGGTGATATTAAACAAGCATATTAGCAATGACTGATGTTTGAATAGTCTGTCATAATAAAAGAGTGTAAATAGGTTTACAAAGGTGAAACTGCAGTGGTGGCTTGAGTTCCTTTTTAGCCATACTGATAAAATGACAAGCAGTCCACCTGCTTATTTCTACCCACTACAGCCTCCTCAGCATGTCCTTCTGTCCACATAAACAGCACATTCCCTTAAAGTCCCTCCATGTCCAGACATTGTTTCCTGTGAGCTGGTCTGAATCAGTGTTGTAGGACTCGAGTCCAAGACTCAGACTTGAGTCCTAATCTTAAGGACTTGTGACTTTGCACTAATGATTGGTACTTGTACTCAGACTCAAGCACTGACTTCATTCAGACTCAGAAGTTGGAGACGAGGACTCAGGCTGTTTTGTTTTAGTGTGAGTGTGCACATGCTTGTGAGAACATTGGAGCCCATCTTGTAACGCACCTCAGAATCAACCATGCTGACCCTGACTCAGGTAATGGGGATTCAAGCCTTTTTTGTGATTTGGACATAGACTCGGACTCGAACACTGGGATTCGGGACTTGACTAAAACACAGGTCTGAATATGACACTTGCCACAAAATATTCACGAAGTTGCACTTTGCAGAACTGTCTGCAAGAACAAAATGGATCATTGACTTTCCTTATATGCCTTGGTCTCAACTTTTTTCCTCATTTGACTGCATGCAGGTTTTCTTTAGCTTCTTATGCTTATAGGGTTATAAACCATGTTTGTCCCCACAGGGAGGAATGTACGTCTTCCAGCTCTTTGACTACTATGCAGCCAGTGGGATGTGTCTACTCTTTGTGGCTGTTTTTGAGACTGTTTGCATTGCTTGGATTTATGGTGAGTGTTACTCAGGCTATTCAGGAACATTTGAAGGGGGTATTTAAAAGACAAAAGCTTTGGTCTCGCTAGGCACTATTCATTCTCTTTCACTGCTCTCCACCGCTCTCTTTTTGTCTGATGCATAGATTGGGAGGTTGAGGCTTAGGGAGGGGAGTGTTATTTCTATTTTATGGTTCATTTATAATCTTCAAATTAATACATTAAATTATGTAATAAGAAATTATGTATTTGAGCTAAATATCACAATAAACTGGCCTAATTTAGTTATTGAGCCGTAATAAGTTGTAGTAATGTGATGTTATTTCTTAGGTCTCTGCTGTTTAAACAGAGTGAATCTTGACACAGATGATTATTAGATATTGATGGAAGTCTCCGCTGCGTTTCCCTCATCTCTCCCAGGTGCTGACCGTTTCTATGACAACATAGAGGATATGATTGGCTATCGCCCCAGCCCTGTCATCAAATACTGCTGGCTTTTCTTCACCCCTGCAACATGCTTTGTGGGTTTCACATTCGTTCTCAATACACATGTTTTTGCATTACGTTCTTGAAAGAAGAGTAACCTCTGCTGGCTGATGTGGATAATACATCTAAACATCATTTTAATTTGCAAATAATGCCTCTTTTTAGTACATTTGAAATATAAATACAAATAAATTAATGGATAAGGTTGGTTTTAAAACAGAGGTTAAGGATAATCAAATAATCAACTATTTATTTAAATAGTACTACAAATCATATTTTAAAAATACTTTACTGTCTCTGTTACCAGGGAACCTTTGCCTTTGCCTTGATCAAGTACTCACCTCTGAAGTATAACAATGAATATGTATACCCATGGTGGGGCAATGGGATAGGCTGGATCCTGGCCCTGTCCTCCATGCTGTGTATCCCTGTCTGGATGGCAGTGAAACTGTACAACACCCCTGGAACACTGAGAGAGGTATGTTTCAGAGCCATTAAAGCCTAAATATTGCAGTTATTTCAAATTCTTTTGAAAGTAATCAAGGGCGTCTCCTGGTAATCTAGTGGTAAAGATATTCTCCATACTGTATAACCACAACTCCCCCAGTTAGATTCTGTCTGTATTTCTACTTTCACTATGAAATAAATGTCTAAAATAGTTATTAATATATGAGAAACAGTTAAAAAGCATTACTGATCCCACATAATCCCTCAGGTAATGCTACTTGTTGCAGTCTTTAGTAGGTAACCTCCACTGATGTCAGGTCCTATATGTCAAATCTTTTATTTGGAAATGAATAGCCTTCAATTACTAACACATTAGGTCACTCATATATAACAATAATTAAGTTTAATAATTAATCAAATTTGTGTTCATAGCGCATTGCTGTCTTGACCACTCCATCCACTGAGTTACCGAAGACAAAGCAGGAGCAAGAGAAGCTGCTCGCCGTCTTCGCAGCCGATGGCGACAGCCTCCATCAGAAAGCACCTCCCACTAAGGACGGTTACTTCCCTGTTGATGAGAAAGAGTCCCATTGCTAAAGACCTGAGGGTTGAAATCAGAGCCTTGTAGGGGGGTCAAAGGTCACTCCTCAACTTTGACACTCTGTCTGGCCCCTTCCCAACTCTCTACAATACCTCACCAGACAAAGTGATGAAACGGGCACAGACGCAGAGTTTAAGAGTCACCTGAGCTGTAACTGCTGATCTGCTGCTGGAGTTTTCTCCTTTGTACGCTGCCTTAAAAACACAGGATGACGGCATCAACATTCTTACTTAAAGATTTACATCCTTTTTAGGAGAGCTGGTTATCATCTCATTTGCCAGTGGCAGAGTCACATGCACATTTGAAAAAATGTGGTCATTGTTGTTACGCAGTGGCTAAGAATTTACATTTGATCGTGTCTGCTTTCTAAGGAAGCATTTTTTTTTTTCTGTTATGGACATCTCTAATGTTCGGTTAGTCTGACATGACATTCCAGTTACTTTACTGATTCTAACAGCTGTCTGCTGCAGACGGAGCACAGGAGGTCTCACGTGAGTGCACACATCATAAAAGTTCACTTGAATAAAATCTGTGTTTAAATACACTTCTGTAATGTATACAGCACAACTGTATTGTGTATTCAATTCAGTCACGCTGACAGCTCTGTTTTTATTGTATAGTAGCGAGTTATCATATCAGGATGTAAAATCTTCAAATAAAACATCCTACAAAAGCATTTACTAATAACCAATTCTTGAGAATGCAAGAATTTGATTTTAAATTCACATTTAGCTGAACTAACCACAACTCATCTAAATTAGGCTCACCTGTTGGTATTTTATATTAATGTTACTGTGCTCATTGATTTAATGTATCTTTCATTTTTTTAATTCAGCATGAATATTTTACATGCCTTTTGTTTAGTCTTCTGATTATTGACATGAGTTTAATTCAGTTGGCTTTGTCGTGTGAAAGAAGCGCCTGACAGAGACAGCTGTGCCACTTAGATAATATGAACAGGAAGAAAGCTGTACAGAAAGCTGTAATGATTGAAGGGATTCATTCCAAAATCAACATCTCTCTTGTCATCTCTTTTTCTGCTGTATAATACTGAACTTCAGCTGGTGTTTCTTTAGTCGTAATGCTGGAATAAATATATGATAATTGATTACTGATGGGGAACACTTTTATGTATGTAACTTTTGTATGCTAAAATTATTTTTTATGACTGAATAAAAATACCTTCATTTGAAATGTACATTTCTATTGAAATATATGTTTATATTTTATGGGTAATACGATTCATGATTCAGTACATGAATGATCATTTACATCTCTGAGAATCTATTGTGTCTATTGATGATTAAGAAGAAATATTCAAAATTTAGTAACATCATATTGTCAAATAAAAGGGCATTATCGATATTTCATATGTGATTTGCTATCACGTAAGTATTTAGGAATTTAGGGATGGTACGGTGTATGTAAGATGATGTGCTGTCTTCAGAAATGTTTTGTTTTGCATAATTTTGCATTTTAAGTGTAACAGTACTAAGTTGCAACCTGTACAACACAATTAATTAAAATGTCTTTTTTCTTTTGAGCAGTTACAGTGAAGTTGAACAACGTTTTACAGTCCACTGTTCCTAGGAGACTTTTTGAAAAGAAAAAAATATAAATGCATATCTAATTTAATTAAATATTGGTATTTCTTTGATCATGTTGATAATATGTATAACTAATTGTAATATAAGCATTGTAGTATTCAATATATACAATAATGTAATACAGATGCACATACACTATATGTGCGTAAACATTACAAATTAGAATAAAAACTATTGTCCATATGAAGAAATTCAACTGGAAATGTGTGGAATATACTTGGTAATACTTTTGAACTGTGACTGAGTGACTGTGAGAGTATGTGTGTGACAACTGCAAGGAGCAGTGTCATCACATGGGCTTACAGAACACACACACACAGATGCAGGGGAGAAAGAGTGAGCTGCTAGCCACCGTGCAAACTGGTAGAACAGATCTGTCACATCTCATCTCTGCATTGCTCCTCTAAAAGTATTGGAGCCTCCATGCGAGATGCTTTGATTGGTGATTGTGTGTTTTTGAAACTTATTTCAGGGCTGTGCTCACTCTTTCATCCCTGCATGCAGTAGCCACCATGTTTCTGGTGTAACAGAATCGTGCTGGGCAGGCGACAGGTCCGTCTACAGTGTTTGCACTCTGAGCAAAGGTACAGCAGGAAAAGGGGCTAAAATTAGCAAGTACACCTGAGAGTTGCGTTTGCATCAATGCCGATCGGAGCCAGAGCCGATAAATACCTGGGTCTACTGCAGAGTCATTTGACCTGGGTCTGAATGCTGATTGTACCCTTTTCCAATGCTAACAAAAGTGCGATGTTAGCAGGTCTTAGCAGGTTTTTTGACCAGTGGAAAAAGGGCATTAGTGGTAGAGAGGCAGAGCAACAGTTTGGTATCAAGGCAGAGAAGCGCTGTGTGACAGACAAAATAAGGAAGATATTCTGATATTCAGTTTACTTCTACATCATCTTTCACATATTTCCCATATTGACTACACACGATCAAGCCATGTTTGGACCTAGTCTTTGACAAACCAGCGTCCCCCTCCCCCTCTCTCTACCAGCAGTAGATGTCTACCATGTGAAGGATTACTTCATTTGTTATGTTGTCAATAGGTAGGGAGTATAATTTGCCCTTGTAGCTGCTAAAGACACTCATAAACCACTGTGAGTGGACTGGTTCTATTGTGCACCGACAGTGAACTAAGAGAGTAGTTGGATCTGGAGCAGATTGTGGAGAACTCACAGAGTGTCAGATTGTTGTAACTCACTGTACAGAGGGAAGCATCAACAGCTACATTGTTACCTACAGATGTAGTGTTTTTTCTATGTTTGTAGACTGAGGCTGTTGTGGACTTTATGTTTATATATTTAGCCTTTTCTGCTGCTTACTCCTGCTGTTAATTCTACAGTTGGCAGCTATTTGATTTGTGTAGCCTAATATTGCTAGATTCAGTCGTATGCACAGGCTGCAAAGAGCCTGACAGGAACTGAATGGTTGCTTTCATACGAATCTCACCTGGGAGCAGTGTGTATGCTTTAAAATACAAATGCATATAAACCTGGTAGCCTAAAGATGTTCTGTAATCAAATAATTTTATCATATACCACCTTTTTTATCCCCTCCACTTCCTCCTCTAGAAATGTAAGGCAGTAATGTTTACTCAGAGTACATTTTAACTTACTTTGTACTTTTATCTGAGTAAATTGTTACAATATTCTACTACTACTTAAGTAAAATTTCTTTAAAGTAACATTACTTTTACTTGAGTTCAAGATCCTTTACAAGACTGAGGTCACAAATTTGTAATTAATCAAATTATGTAGGTTAGACAGGAATAATCTGGGGTAAACCTTGGGTTGGGGATAATAATCTAAACATTTTATGTGCTTAAATCTGTAGCGTCCTGTAAAAAGTACTGTACATCAAAATCATACATCGGTAGGTATTTGAGCAAGATAAATTCCACCACTGTACAATTTGTGTTAATAGAATAATCTGAAAAGCAGCCGCTGCAGCCTGCAACTCCTCCCCTGGCCTTTAGGCGGTGCATGTGGACAAGTGACGGGGCAGGGGGGGTTCATACGTGGCCCGTCGTTGCCGTCTATGGTCGTTGTGTGTCTGTATGAAGCTCTTCCAGCAGGGGTCACTGTAGACATCAGTCGGAATCGGTCACTGTTTACGGAAGTCCAAGTGACGTGTCACTGTCCACCGGAGCATTGTGGGAAAAAAAGTGGAGCCGACGGCCGCTGATGGCAGACTGCTCAATTTGGCGAATATCTTCGATTAGTGGGCAGTCTTAAAAAAAAACAAAACATAAATGTGTAGGAATTGTGCTGCTGTACGAATCTAATGTCCAGGTGCTCTGGAGAAGGTGAACATATGCCGGTGTCATCGCTGCTCTCCTGCGAACGGGCGCCCAGAGCAGAGAAGTGGGATACTGTGTCAATGGACCGCGGCGTTTTTATTTTCTTTTCTAAGGGAGGCGAGTAAAGTAGCCACGGATTATATTCCCGCTGTGGATGGGTGGGGGGGCGACTGCGCTCCCGCATTCCTTATCGTTTGAAGTTTCTTGAGATTTCTGTCGAAGGCGCCGTCAAATATGTCGACCAGCAGCCCCGAAGCGGTGAAGAAATTGCTGGAGAACATGCAGACGGACCTGCGGTCTCTGTCCATGGAGTGCAAGAAGAAATTCCCCCCAGTCAAAGAGGTTAGCCGGCTAGTTAGCTTCACCGAGCTGGTACCCTGGCGCTCAGCAGCTGGTCTTATTGCGAATCTGTTGTTCATAATGTAAATTAGTTTTGTTTGAACCCGTTTCTTCACTAACCACTGGGCCTGTGCTCTGTTGTGGGATGTGGACACTGAGTTGTCCTCATACTGTACGGGTGAATTAAAAGTTGTGTCAGCTGCTGGGCCCTCCTGTCTATCAGGCGCTCAAATAAATGAATAAACAGGTGTTTTTAATGGCCTGTTTCCCACCTTTTGGTTAATATGGTTAATCTGTTACAGTCACACAGTGGAGGGAAACCCAAATAAACTCAGCTGACTCACGTTATTCAGGCACATTCACTGGACATATCAGTCTGTTGTAAATTACTTGGAAGTACAGTAAGTTAAATTCACATTTACCCCCACTAGTAAATTATTTTGAGTGGCTATACTATAAGAGCTAAGTGAGTAAATATATATTTTCTAATTTGGGTGAACCAATCCCTTATTGCAGGAGAGTGGTCCCAAATTATTATTAAGTCCTGCAAATGTAGAAAATGTATCCTATAAATGATCTTTTGCAAAGCGTCAACACTTCAGATACTTCCAAATCACAAGAATATACATATATATGTACTTTGGCACAAGGTACATATAATCTGAATGGCCATGCATTTGTTATGGGACATGTTGGTGTTATCTTCCAATGCTGTTGGCACCTCAGATGAATTTCCAGTTAACCTCACTGTGTGGCGGTGGCTGCAGAAATGAGCGAGAAATATCTCAAGACCTCCACAGCTAAAACCAAAACTATCAGCATGGTTAAAGGGATACTTGTAGTGATTATTCTTCTTCTTATTATTATTCTATTATAATGGCAGGATTGCATTAATTTGTTAGGACAAAGTTAAGTTACATTGGTCTCTCTAGGATCTCATGTTGCGAGCTGATTTCACAACAAGCATGCTTGTATTGACATAGCCAAGAGCCATTTCATACAAGTGTTTTTTTTTTTTTTTTTTAATTCCTTGCAATGACACACTGTTTGTGGTTACTGACTGGCTTTGTTGTGTGGCAGTGATGGTGACATCATGGGTTGAGTGAGCTTAGAGAACAGAATAGTGCAAGGAGATGTGATGTCAGGGCCTTTCACAGTGTATGTGCATTGTCAGAGTCACACGTAGAAGACAACAACAGGTCATCCCAGCTTTTATGACTCCACCTCATTATGCACTCTGCTCTCAGCTGGTCCACAGGGCTGGATCAGAGTTAATTTACATCTGGAATGTAATTTATTGTCATCATTTAAATGTTAAAAGATTTACCCCACTGTTTCAGGATCATGTGGATGCTACTTTATCATTTTCATGTCACTGAAATGCACACAGGGTGGAGCTAGTCTTTGCCAAAGTAACGTATTTCACCTGACGCTGTCTCAGCCAGGGCCTCTTTACCTCAAATCCCTGTAATTCCCAGGTATAGCCTGCTTGCCTATGTAACAGTGGTCACACAGGTCATTAGATGAAATGTTCTATTGTATGTGGGGCATTGCTGGCCATGGAAATGTGCACTGACCAGCTGAGCAGGGAAATGCATATCAGGCTACATCAGCTTAGTTTGCTTTTCCTCAGGTCTCACCTTGGATAGAGACAACATTAAAATGAGAAAGAGAAATACCCCAGCAAGTGCTTCCAGTTCCTTTCTGTTTCTCTCACTGCAGACAGATTCAATCCCTTAACTTGAATGCTGGATGCTTCAAAATGAGGCGTGTGGCAGTCACACAGGACCATAAAAAGCATACAGCTGGTCTCAGGTCGAAGGCTGCTTGCTGGCCTTTGCCTTGGGGCCTTATGAAGCATCTCCTTCAAATATTGATTTGTCGTCAGCCAGGTTTCCTGGTCCTTACGAGCCTCTTTCCCTCAGGGGTCACAGGAGTGCAGAGAGCCACTTTGATGTTTCCCACTGTCTGAGCTCACTCACGCTCTGATTGATATTGTTGTGATTGGAACAACATTTTCCAATTTGGGCTGCCATGATTATATTTGCTGGGATGTGACCGTGCAACAAACAAGCTGAGTACCGGTGGCCGTTGTTTGAATTCAAATTATTTGGCTGGCATCTTGCAGCACACCAATGTGGTCCTCATTTCATTCCCCCATTCGTAAAATATGGCTGCCTTTTTGTCTTAACCACATTCTCAGCACATTCTAGTGTTAAAGGAATCAGCTGCTTAGGGATTTTAAAGTGAATCATGCTTGATAGTAAATGATCAAATCTTAATACCAAAGCATTGTGTCCTTATTGTGAAAGAAGAATAAGAAAGCCCTGTCCTCATTTCCCAGCCAATCCTCATTCCAGTTCCCTCCCCTATTTCCCAGCGCTTCTCCCACATTGACAATGCACCACAGCCAGTGCTCTCTGTGGGTTAAGATGGGCCAAGAAGAGTCTCATTGATTTTAAAAAATTTTTTTTGTATCATAGCTTCACACTCAGAACCAGTTTTTCATTGAGCAGCAGGCAGTGAAACCACCAGGGCTTTGCTGTCTGTTGTGCTCTGATTGCATTTGCTGAGGTGAAAAAAAAAAAACACCAGGCATCCAGCCCTCCGCTCTCTCTGTGGATGAGTCTGGTGCTGTCACCTCACTTGTGTGTAGCTCCCAGTGAAATGTGGCTGCTTGTCATGGGAAAACCTGCATTATGGGCAACCTTTGTATGGCTCACTTAGCGTAACTCATTTGCTCGACAGGTCACGTACGCTATACAGAGACAAAATAACAAGCAACATGCAGCGAGGGTTTGGTGAAGTGAGACTGTTGCACTGATGCGCGGACTGAATAAGCCATGTCTATAATATGCTAAGTCAGTTCCATAAAACAGCTGAGCTTGGAGAGACTCACAATATTTCTAAGGAAGTCAGTCTGTGATGAGCTTCACTAATGTTGCTTTGCAAAGAAATGAGCTGGCACTCAGACGTGGGTCAGTTCCGCTTTGAGGATTTCCACACAAGAACAGGCTCTGAAGAAGAACTGAAACTATCGAGCACTTCCTGATACAGCCTGGTTCTGACATTGGTTATTTAGCAGAGCCTTAATATTTAATGTCCACTGGGTGGTAGGAGTTTTAAATCATATTTGTGCAGGATTGTGTATGTTGTATACAGCAGACATTCCTGGGTAGTTTGATGATGAATATTCTGTCCATCGTTACTGTGTAATATCCAATCAGCTAAATGTGAAAACCTTCTGTTTTATATTAAATGTACTGTATGCATGTCACATCTCGCAGATGCACCAAAATCCACTGTGCAAAGTTATAATCTTGACCAAGAAATAAATAAACGCTAAACAAGCTGACCAACATGCCAAACCAACTTTCTACACTTTTGATACCTGCTGCTACAGATACATAAAGGCTGGTACTGAAAAGCAGTTGAGATTTAATGCCAAGCAAACTAAGGAGTGCATCCTGAGAGACTTTAAACATTCATTCATTGTCAATATTCAGCTATAACAATCATTGAGGACTCATTGGTTAATATGTTGGTGGTTATGTAGCTGGTGAACGCAAACAAAATTACTGTCATTCAATCTTAAAATGACAAGGTTTTCAAATGTTGCCATTCAGCACTTTCATACACTCTCTCACAGTGACATCATCAGGCCAGTGGTATTTCCCTCCACATGTTGGTGACGTCACAATGCTGACAGAGAGAAGCAGGTTTACACTTTACAACAGGAAGCTTTAACAGCACTTTCTATGAGGAAGTGGGTGGACAAATGTGTTTACTTGCAAAAAGAGAGAGATTTCACTGTTTTCAGTTGTTAAGCCAGTAGACCAAGATGAATTTTCATGGCGTAGATTTATAAGGTTTTAATGTGCAAACCTTGCAGAGATTCATTGCCGTTGGATCCAAGACGGAGTGTGTGGCTCCACTTGAGGCTGAAAGGAAAGGAAATCCAAACACTCTGCTTCTAATTAGAGATGTTTATTGGTTTTCTGCTTCTCCTCTTATGGGACTGACTCACAGTTTCTCAGAGGTCTCAGCAAACCAAAGAGGCTCCCTTTAAATCTACCTCATCTAACAACATACTGGGAGCCAACAATACTCAATACAGTCGTATGTGGTCATCAGACATAAACATACAGGGCTGCTTTGGGAAAGCCAGGACTGTTGACAAGTACAAAGAAAGCTCTTGTCAGAAGTATTTCAAGGGGACTTGAAAAACAATTTATAATATGGTGTTTGAAGAAAACATGCTCATCTTTCTCAGAGCTCTGGAGAGACAGGCTGCAAAATTTAATTGTAGTTGAGTAGACTGACATCTGTTGCGCACTTTGGAGATAGGTCGCGTTGTTGTTTATTTGTATTGGTTGCACATCACAGGTGTGAAGATGTCTGAAAACCAGCAGTCCTCAAAGCTCAGAGTGTTTTTATACAAATAAGTAATGTTTTATCTGACTAGCAGCCCAAAACCCAAAGATATTTATTCTACAATGATGTAAAACCAACAAAAGCAGCAAATCTGGCGAAAATACTGCTAATGTTTATAATATCTTCCTAATAGATGACTTAACTAGTTAATAATTATCAAACTTGAATTTTATTTTCTGTTGATTGACAAATCATTTAATTCATTAATTGTTGCAGGTCGAAACTCATCAGACTGCAGCTTTAACTTTAAATTTATATGACAAATGCAAAGCCAGAGAAAACATTTCCTGAGCTTTTATTATAAAGCTAGAAGCATCGTTTTAGTTGTTCATTTCTTTAAAAACCTCACCCAGACTCTCCCACACTGTGCAGTTCTGCCACTTGGCATTTCAGTTATTCTTCACTAGTACAGTATATTATTGTCTCAGCCTCTGGGAATATCAAAAGTAGCTATGGCAGGGCTGCTGTTATTTGGAACTGAGAGGCTCTCTGCGTTGCCCTCGTTGCCCTGTAATGAACTCTGGCTCTGTGCGAGGAACAAAGGAGAAGAGGGAGCCTAGCATTTTTTGAAGATTAACTTTTTAAGGAGCTGCATGGTAATAGGCCAATTCACTGTTTGTATGGAGAGCCTAGCCCACTAACCAGTGGTTGCTTGGTAACTGAAGATTCAGCGCGTTATGAATTGTTGACTCCTGCAGTGGCTCGACGTTGTGGCTGTTTAAATGACATGTTAAAGTGTTACAGTCACCTTGTTGACCAAATACTTCAGCCACTCTGATGTAAAGAGCAGTTGCAGCATTTCTCTCCATCAAGGCTGTTCAACTGAAAGTAGCATGACTTGCTTATTACTATTCATACTTTCATCTTGAAAGCGCAGAGAAGAGAAGTAGTAGACTGTAAATGATCACTCATTGGTCACTAAGATAAAAAGATTTATAATCTCTAATTATTAGGATTATGTTATTTCAGTGACCGCAGACATTATATGATAATGGCTGCTTTGAGAATAGAGTGGAGACTCTGGTTATGTGTAGCACATGCATGCTTGGGATGTAGTCAGACCATGGAGCAGCTGCATGAAAAATGCATCAAGGTAGTCGAGGCCCGTTGGCTGTTTGCTTGCTTGAGGATGTTGCTGCTACTACTGATGTCAGTGATATACCTGTGGTTGGGATTAGAGGCTGCAATATGCAAGTTTTTTTTTCCAGAATAAAATAATAAATTGATTACATTTTTGCAAGGAAGTCTTATCTGCAGTGGTGATAAGAGTTACATGAAAAAACACAATAGCTGAGTAACAGAGTGAATACTGGCATTGCTTAATTCCTGCTGACTGCCTTGGTTCATTGTGTGCTTCATCAGGTTAGATGCCAAGAAAAAAAAAAATGCTCATCAAGATATTGAATATTGTGGTTTTTCAGTCGGCAGCTGTACAGTAGTCTGAGGGTATGAATTTGCATAAGGCATCTTTTGGATAGGTTTTTATTTGCAGTAGGTAAGGTTGTGTTATTTTATGGTAATGACTGAAAAAAAGTTGATTTTATTGCCAGCATATTGTGACATTTGGGCTGGAGTGTTTCGAGATATTAAACTTTGGGTATCAGCCAAGCCTAGCAGATAGGGTGTGAGGGAGTAGTGATGGGGAGAGAAGGAGGTTATAGAGGTTATAGGAGACATTTTCAGGAACTATTATTATTATTATTATTGCATTTATTTTGTTCTCTTTTGTACTGTGTTGTTGTCTTTGACTTGTGCACCTGACTGCAAGCCAAGCTTCCCATCTGGGATAATAAAATGACCGTAACTGAACTGAACTGAATGGAGGTTGGAGGGATCTTGACAGGCTTGCGGTGACTTGCATGTTGTTGTAGAAAGATGATAAGAACAGCTTCTGTTTTGACTGGTAAATGCTCAGTGTGTCTGTTTCTCTCACTTGTCTCCATGTCATCCCCTCCTCCTCCCACCCTTTCTCTCTCTTGACATTACTTCTTCCCGCTTTCTAATTCTTTGCATCTCATCCCTGCCAGACACCTCACTGGGGAAATCACTTTCTACCAGCACATCCCTCTCAAGTTGAAGCCCATTCTGAGCAGATTTATCAGCCCCAATTCTGTCCTTCCCGTTTCTCCCCTGTGGCCATCATTACCAGAAGTTGTGTCCACCACCAGTAGCTCCGGTCAGCAGTGCTGCACCATCAGAACCTTCAGTGTGAACCTAAATGTCTCCTCTCTTTTTTTCTCCCCTGCCAGGCCGCAGAGTCTGGCATTGTGAAGATTAAGACCATTGCAGCCAGGAACACAGACATACTGGCAGGTAAGTGAGAAAGTGAGAAGGGTGGTGGTTAACCACGACTGAGAGGTCTAGTTGCCACTTTGTCAGAGGCTGCACATCACTCTGATTGGAAAATGATGAAATCTCATGAAATCTCACTCAAAATATTGTATAGATTTAAGTTATTTTAATTTAATTTGATCATTTCAGTGAGATTATTCTTGATTCTCTTGATAGAGTTTTTACTTGGCTTTGTAATACAGGTGCAACTCTGCTATTTCACACACAGACTCTTGTATATTTGCATCATATCTTAGTGTAAATGTTGATACATGTGCACTGTCCCATATGAATGAAGACATACAAGCAGGCAATAGTATTTATGTGTTTAAATTCACATAAACAAGAGACACACAGAATCATATCTTTCACTGTGATCTATCTTATTTATGGAGTCATCCTGTGATAAGTCATCTACATCATACAGGAAACACATGATCTTTAATTCCTCCAGAAAATATATTACTGTACACGGGTTGCTCACCCTGTGTACAGTAAGATAAAGGCTACCTGCATATGAATCTAAATTAGTGCTCATCCCTGAGCTTTGTTTGTAAGTTGTCTTGATTGATTCAACATCTGTTTGTTCTGAATTCACTACAGAGCAATTTCAAATGCTACTCACCTCTCGTCACTTGAATAGGAAATTGTGAAACACTCTCTTGTCTCTTTTTTTGTGACATTTGCAGAGTTGACACATAGTCAACATTTTCTGAGTTCCACTGATGGCTGTCCAGCTCCAACTGGCCCTCTGTAACTGTGAACTGCACAGTAGCTCACTGCTGCAGAGTTTGTTTATCTTCGTTTCCACAATAGATTAAATAGTAACACTACTGAGATGTTGCAGAAAGAACTCGTTGTGCAGGTGTAAATCATTGAATCCAATGCAATGACTGTGAAAATGATAAAGGTAGTTGGATGTAATGCACTGGTTCACTGTGTTCTGATAAGACAGAACGAATGTACAAAGACCACACTTTCATTTCATAGTCTCTACATGTCATTCTAAATAATCATTTGAAAGCCAGTACAAATATATCTCAAATTGAGAAGTCAAAAGAAATTGGATTTTTATTTTTGCAGTTCTGACTATTTTATCTATGCCTCAGTAAAGGTTTTTGTTCTCCGTCCTTTGCTCTGCAGCACCAGTGTTTGATACTCATATTGTTTTTAAATCATCAAAAGTCTTAAAAAGAAAAGCTTCAAAGCTCTGGGTTCTTATAATGGCATTCTGTGTTTTGTACAAGCATTTTCATATGTTGCATTATTTTTTTTTTTTCATTTAATTTTGGGAAAGCAAATGACATCATCTTTGTGCTTCCCATGACATACTGAAAGAAATGTGCTTTCATTCACAAAATGTATTCGTGCAGGTCTTTAAAAAAAAAGTGACAATTCCCCTTATCTGTGTCCTTTTCCCGCAGCTCTGAAGGAGAACAGCTCAGAGGTCGTGCAGCCTTTTCTGATGGGCTGTGGAACCAAAGAGCCAAAGATCACCCAGCTGTGTCTGGCTGCCATCCAGAGACTCATGTCCCATGAGGTGGTATCTGAGGTGAGGACAGTGAGCTCGCCTGGTATTTGAAATGCTGGCATGTACATACAGTACACTAAGGCTTATGTTCAGAATTGAGATAGGTCCATACAAAAAAAATTGAGATCAGCATATTATTATGAGCCTAATGGTAAAATCATTATTGTGCTAATCATAAAATGCAATAGAGTAACTGGAAATACAAACCATTTTAGGCCTTTCTTGATGCATGTTGTAACCTCCACTAAGGAGGTTATGTTTTCACATGTGTCTGTTGGATTGTTTGTTTATTTGTCAGCAGGTTTACATAAAAAGTACTGAACTGATTTATGCAAAACTTGGTGCAGGGATGGGACTTAGGCCAGGGAAGAACCCATTAAATTTTGGTGCTGATCCGGTGAAAGGGTCTCCAGGAATCTTTTTTATCATTTTACCTTGACATTACGAGAAACAGCATTTTTCAATATTTTTGATACGAATCTTGATGTAAAAAATCTGGTGTTGAGATCTGTGAGCTTGTTCAGTTTGGTGCAGATGCAGATTATAATCTGGACAGATCCAGATTCCACAGTAGCAGTTGTGACATATCAATGAGACAATTCATACAGTTGTGGAGCATTAAGAGTTTTATAATGCTGACCTCATCATTTCACACAGCAGGTAATAAACCATACAACTGTCTTGTGTAAGGATTAAAGACAATAAATAAATAAAACTATAATTAAGAACAAAGGACACATAGGATTGTTAGGACTAGGTGGAGGGATGTGCTGTACTGAGTGGCACTCTAGTTCTTAATGTTAGGCTTATAAAATACTATAGAAATCTATAGAAATGAAATGTGTTGGTAAAGCTGGAGTCACAGTAATATTATATTGTCAAACCTGGTGACACAGAGAAAACACAGGCTTGAGGTAAAACAATACATGACTCACTTAATGAAGAGCTTTTTTTTCCCAGCCGTTTCAGGTTTGTCTGAATCAAACATTAGCATTGTTTGCATCGTATAAATTGTCACAACTAAAACAAGGCCATTGTTTTCCTGCTATTAATTGTATATAAAAGTGCATATTGATAGACATCGGTGTAACTCTAACCCTTAAGATATTGTACATTCAGTGCACACGTGCTTGCAAATTTAAATTCACCTACCAGCTCTGGCACATCCTTTCTGATATCCTCGGGGTAATCCGTTCAGATCAATACATGAATCAGTGCAGCCCATCAATCAATCAGGCAAGGTAAATATTAGAACGGTTAATCTGAGTTTACTCCTGTCACTGAAAGGCACCGCCCCCTCCTGTCCTCTTCCACTACTCATTTTGTTCTGCAGTTGTTGCCCATCTTTTTAGCCCTTCAAGAGTTTCTGTATTTGAGGAAACCACTGACCTGGAAAAACTATGACTAGGATGCTCCAGTAGTTTCACATGATCTGTGTGTAATGTGGCAGTTAAACAGCCCTGAAGGAGTAGGTGTAACAAAGGTATCGATCTTAGAAAATGAGCGACTGTATGAATTTCTTTAACATAAATGTAGTCTAATGAGCTCATGTGAAGAGTGAAGAGGTTTTGAGCCTTTTAAGTAACCCAGCTGGAGTCAGACCTGAGATCAGAGCCCTTTCAAAGCAGGTACCCTGGAGCTGCGGCACTGCTGCCTTGTTAATACACTGTTAAAAAAAAAGAAAAAAAAAAGTAGTTATTAAAAGCTTATTGAGTCATCCCGTGCTTTCTGCATTTTGATGTCAGGCGTTTATTTAATTAGCCTAACATAGGTTTCAAAGCTTCTGCCGGTGGTGGCAGAGACTAAGGGCTCTACACTTGCAGAATAAATCCTCTCACAAGAGAAGTGTGACATGACGGGCTGCTCAGTGTAATTTTGATTCACTCTATTACCACTTTTTCTCTTTTCACTCCATATTATGCACATTTGGGTTTCAACTAATTAATTCATCTGTTGGCTGTTTTTATGACTAATTGATGAACAGCTGTTTAACATATCAGAAAATAGTTTAAATAAAAGGCCCAATTTCCCAGAGTCTAATGTGACATCTTTACATTGTAACAGTCCAAAACCTTACAATAATCAATAATCAATTGTATAAAAGCAGTAAATCCTCACATTTGAGATGCTGGAATCACCAGTTTTTGCTTCATTTTTGCTTTATAAAGGAATGTGATTATCAAAATTGCTGATGTTAATTATCCACTAATTATTTCAACACTAATCCACATCAGCTTATACGGTTGTAAATCTTCACACCTTAAAGATACTGGCTGTGATGAGTACAACACAATCTCAACACAAGTGTGTTAGGCAGTTTTTTTCAGTGAGTCTGAAGTTTGGGGAATTCTCAGCCTTTAATAACACATTTTTTTTTTTTTTAATATCCTCTGCCTGAGTTCTTTATCCTTGTCCTTGAGTGGTTGTTATCTCACTGGTGCACCCAACAAACATCTCGCAAATCTAGGACATCTACTGTGACACACACTTCACATATTCTACGACACACACATTTTCTGATCCATTGAACGTTGTAAATCCTCTCTTCTCTGCCAGCAGCGCTCTATCTCATCAGCAACTCTGAGCTGCAGGGTTTCAAAGCCACCTCAGGGGCCTCACAAGACAGACCCAGTCTACCTTTATTCTTAAGAGAGAACCGTTTCAGAAACTTTGTCACGGAGAGAGAATTTGGAGATAGTTAATGTCACTTGGTGTCCTTGGGGAAGGAGAGGGGCTCGACAGAAAATGTTGGTAAAGGACAGAACAGACACTGAATTGCTGATGGCACAACAATGAGGGCTGATCTGCTGATGCGCAAAACGCCAGAAACAAGACTGTCAACATATCTGGGCATCAGATGCTCCTGAGCTGCATCCACAGAGGAAAAATGTTTGGGACCGGCCATGTTAAATCCTGCAGTATCCTGAATGAAGCTGTGGATTAAGAGATGAAATGCACAGCATTACATAGAAAATAGTTTGATAATCAATTGTGTAACTGATTAAAGTATCAAAAATACCAAGCATTTGTTCCAGCTCCTCACATGTGAGGGTTTGCTGATTTTTTTTTTTTTTTTTTTTGCTCTATATCCTTTGGTTTTGGACTCTTTGTCAGACATCAAGCAAAACTTTTGTTATATTTTATAGACTCAATGATTAATATATTAATGTTAAAAAACAACTGACATGTTGATCTGTAATGAAAATAATTGTATTTTGCTTAGGGTGTTTCATTTCTTAAAGTAAAGAGTCCTCCTGTGACTCCGGCCTTGTAGTCCACGTAAGAGCAGCTCAGAGGGGTTTCGTGATGAGTAGTTATATTTTGGACAGCTTGACCCAAGAAAGGACATGCAGTGTCACATACAGTCAGCATCAAGTGACATAACATTAACTGGCAGCCAGATTTGGTGTTATTGAACTCGGTGGTGTTGTGACCCCTCAGCAGGCAGCACCAGCTGGTCCCACAAGTGTGCGTGTGTTTTTTTTTTTTTTTGTTTTTTTTTCTTTGTGCATGTCTGTGATTTTAGGTCTGTGTGACCTCAGGTTTTTTGTCTGTTACAGACTAGTGACTCTGATGCTGCCTCTTGAGGTTCCTCTATAAGTGCCTGTGTGCTGTGATTGAACGCGCGTGTGTGTGTGTGCATTACAGGCAGCAGCGGGGAACATCATCAACATGTTGTGGCAGCTGATGGAAAACGGTTTGGAGGAGCTGAAACTTTTACAGACGGTCCTCGTCCTGCTGACCACCAACACAGTTGTACATGATGAAGTACTTTCCAAGGTACCCAGCCAACTAACTCCACTATCACACTGTTTATTTACTGTATCTGTGCCCACATACTGCACATTTGGTATCCATATAACCTCCTTCTTCTTAGTGAGTCATCTTCTATTATTAAACTGTGGCTATAATGTTTTATTAAACCTACCAGTTCAGATTTGTGGTATCTTTGCTCCAGAGTATGCAGCATCATAACACAGTGCCAAATTACAACCATCAAACTGTCCCACTCTGCTCACAGTGTTAAAGCTGCAGTTCCTGTATCTGCATATGCAGCATAACACTTTTATGTTTGGTTCCTGCGCAGGCCATCGTGCTGTGTTTCCGTCTTCACTTCACTAAGGACAACATCACCAACAACACAGCGGCCGCCACCGTCAGACAGGTTGTCACTGTGGTGTTTGAGAGGATGGTAGCTGAGGATGAGCGCTTCAAAGGTCAGAGGGTGGTGCTGCTGTTTGAGTGAATGATGGATGATGGAAGCTCAGCGTGTCATTGATGGGATGCAAAATATTCAGTTCCTGTTCAGTTCATTTCCTGAGCTCATCTACATAGATACTATTCAGTCTATCAGGAGGCAGTGAGGAAGTTATCAGCCACTGCTAAGATCATTTTAATAGAACATAGAATATAAGGACAATCCATGTGTTTGGAAAGCCCAGAATTCATCAGCATGCAAGGAAACATGAGTGTGTTTTTTGAGTTTTTCTATCAATTTCCAAACCTAGAAAAATATGATTTTATGATGATTTTAATCATGGTAACGATCTGTTTCATTTGGTCGCCTGTCAGTGATGTCACATGTATTCTAACTAGATGAAGGATTTTAATCATCAGGTGTCTCGATCTTAAGTTATCAGAGAAAAAAGCCAGGCAAATGTTAGACAGCTCAACTCTCAGCTTCTCTGAGGGCATTGGAAAATCACTGATTTTTAACATGAACCTGCTTTGTTCATTGTTTCTACTGGTTTTAATCCCCTGGTCAGTTTGTTATGGATAGGAGGACACCTCTGTAGATAATTCAGCTGCTGCTAGAAACCTCTTGATCGCGTGGAGGAATCCAAACCGGGAGAAGCTTATGACAGTGGTGGTGAAGACAACAACTCCCATGATCCCATGCTATTTCATGACGTCACCTGACACTGTCTTTTGTTATTGTTTTGATTGAAAGACCCCAAGCAGCAGAAGTTACATACTGTGCATTTAAGTGGCAGTTATTTCCTTGTATACATGAATACATTAAAGTAACATCCCTGGTCTGAGCTAACACTTACCCTGTTGATTAACTTGTTTTACTGTTGAACAATCAATGAGCTGTTTAAATGACTTAAGTTATTATTCTTCCCACCTTCAGGCATTGTGGAGCAGCCTCCTCCTGTCCAGGGAAACACCAACAGGCGATCTGTTAGCACTCTGAGGCCCAGTGCTAAAGATGCATACATGCTGTTCCAGGTAAGTCCACCAGGGGGCGGCAGCCTTCTACTCAGTTCTCGTTGGCCTCGGGTGAAACCCTTCAGGTCAGGCTGGCTTGGAAACGTGGCTCATGATGTCATCATTTGTGGACAAGAGACAAGGGATCAGAATAGTCTCCACAGCTGGAAAGTACTGATAATACCAACCACTTAACCTCAGTCAGTTGAAACAAGTCTGTAATTTCTTTCATCTCTGCTATTAAATTCAATTTGTAAGAAGCGATTCAAAGGTCCCTTGTCTTTGAGTCACTCCTCACACATTCTGGGCTTTTCTGTGATGACGCTTGTCCTCCCAGCAGAGCTCAGTGACTGCACTGTTTTCAATCACTGTGATGAGTGTGGGACATAACGCTCCATTGTTTTGAATGCTGCTGTGTGCCTCCCTGCAGGACTTGTGCCAGCTGGTTAACGCTGATGCCCCCTACTGGCTGGTGGGGATGACAGAGATGACGCGGACATTTGGCCTGGAGCTGCTGGAGTCTGTTCTTAATGATTTTCCTGGAGTATTCCTACAGGTGCATACATTCTTACATGTTTATGGTAGATGTTTAGGTCTCTTATTAGGTAGAGATGGAAGCAAAAGGTTGGAAAGTTCTGAAAACAAACACCAAAACTAAGGCAGGTCCTCCTTCCTCTTATTTTTTTTGCTTGATTTATGGTTCATCAGATGTTTCTTTTATTTTGTCCACCTCCTGTAGATTTTATTGTATTTTAACACCAGAGATTGTGCACTGAAACAAGTACTCTATAAAAACTTGCGTGTCTTCGTACCTCACACTTGATCTGATCCCAGCATTCGTCTCTGTCGCCCTCCCCACAGCACCAGGAGTTCAGTTTCCTGCTGAAGGAGCGGGTGTGTCCACTCGTCATCAAACTCTTCTCCCCCAACATCAAGTTCCGGCAGGGCAGCAGCAGCTCCGCCTCACCAGCACCTGTGGAGAAACCGTACTTTCCCATCTGCATGAGGCTGCTGCGCGTCGTGTCAGTCCTCATCAAGCACTTCTACAGCTTACTGGTGAGGAACCGATCTGCAGTGAAGGTCCACTGGCTCTGGCCGGAGCTGTTGCCTGTTGGATGTTTTATGAGTGAGGGATTTTCTCCAGCTCAGAACTGATGCACCTAATTGATTTGGTCTGATTAGCATTGGATTAGTGTAGTCTTAGATCTACTACAGGTGCTTTCGTGAGCTTAGCTGCGTCTGAGTAATTCAGCATTGCATCTGTTTTTATTTAGTGATGTTCTATCATTCTGTCTTTGAAATGGAAATTATATTTTGTCTTTTTGCGTCCGTGAAGAAGCGTGTGGAGCCACAGAATGGCTTCATCAAAACCTGAAAGGATTCAGGAGTTTTGCCAGAGGCAGTTTTCCAGTTACAGGACAGTCTCTTTCTGTTTAGCAGGCAATAATTCTGTCCCAGTCTGATGTGTGTGTGTGTTTGTTCTGCAGGTGACTGAGTGTGAGATCTTCTTGTCTCTCCTGGTGAAGTTCCTGGATGGGGAGAAGCCACAGTGGCTGAGAGCAGTGGCCGTAGAGTCAGTGCATAGGTTATGTGTGCAGCCACATCTATTACGGTAAGAGAACTTTGTGGGTAATGTGTCCCAAAACTTGAACTTTTTTTTCCTTGTCTTAGTTAAATATTTACTCATATAAAACATCACATCTGCAGCTGCATTTAGTGAAAAAAGACTGGATTTAGTGCCTTTTATTTAATGGGTCCTCACTTAGCAGTCAAATAGTGTAATGTACCTGCTCATGACAGCACAATGTTTCAGTAACCGCTGATTTATCTGCCTGAGAATACAACAACAGAGGTCAAGCTAAGCAGGAAAAGAAACCTACACTCTCTTCACTATTGTTCAAATAACACAGGCAGTCTTTATGGTAGCAATCTCAACTTTTAATACTTATACTGTCTGTGCTGTCAACAGGCTGTAAAATAGTTTGATGCCACCAGCATGGTTCTAGGAGTAGTAGTGTTGATCTGTCTGTTGATCTCTTTGCTCCAGAGTGAAATGTCTCAACACTTTGTAGATAAGATATTCATGGCTCCATAAAATGACAACAACATTTCATGTTCACAAATAAATGAAACTTAGCATATTAGCATGCTAACAGCTAACATGTGCAGCTGAGGCCTAAAAGCTGCAGCATGTTGAGTGCAGTCTAACAATAGAGTGTGAGATGTAGTTGTGCAGTGTTTCAGTCTCTTACTGTGTCTTATCCTCTTTCCAGTTCATTCTGCCAGTCATATGACATGAAGCAGCACTCCACTAAAGTGTTCAGAGACATCGTCAATGCCCTGGGGTCCTTCATCCAGTCCCTCTTCATCGTCCCCAATGCGGGCAACACTGCTGCCGTCAGTGCACCTGCTGGTCAGTTCACTGATTTTAGAGAGGAGTCAGGTCCTCAATCTGACCTGTACAGTACTGTGGTACACTCACCAGTGTGTTACTAATACATTGTTAAGTCGCCTTTTTTATTCAGGGTTCAGAATTTATGAAGTGCTGAAAAGCTGCAGAATATTCAGCAACACAACACAAGAAATGTGTTGAGATGCGACTGAAATTCAGATTTTGATAAGAAATGAATTGAGATGTATTAAAAAATACAGTATGTAACACTGATTGAAAGGGGAAAACTACTCAAAATGAAATCAAAACATTTGATGTTCAGTCGCAAGTAGTCATGGGAATGTGGTGAATACTTGGTTGTAAAAGTGTGTTTTTTTGTCATCTTGTGCTTGATTCACTCCATTCGTTTCATTCACTTTTCCCCCTCCTTGCTCCCCTGTGACTTTATATTCAGGCGGCTCAGGTTCAGGGGCCCAGGGCACAGCACAGGGGGGCCAGGGGACAGGAGTCAGTGGCAACCTGACCACCCAGGCTGCATTTGAATACCGTGGTACCTGGATCCCCCTCATGACTGTTAGTGTCCAGGGCAGCGCCAAGGCCACTTAGTAAGTCCTGTTACCACACTGACTTCAGTAGTTCACCTTTCTGACTTTGTCTTTATGCATTTTATTTCATGTGAAATCACTGACCTCATACCTCTAACACACACACACACACACATACACAGAAGTACATAGGAAGTTGTGGGAGCTACCACCTCTGTGCTGCTCATGGGTATTAATGTCAGCTTGCAGCATCATTATTGAGTTAGTTACACCCTACAAGCAGTGAAACTGTGGAGCCATGATTTGTCTTTAAACCACAGATCATATTAAGACAGAGATCAAGGGCTTAACCCTGCTCGAGGAGCGAAAATGCTATTGTAATTAGTCCTTACGCATTTCACAGGAGAGCAAGGTTTTAACACAGAGAATTACATTATCAGCCAGAGGCCATTCTGTAACAAGGAGAGGTGTTGTCTAAATTGTCTTCTCTGACAGTAATTTAATCTGTTTGCTGTAATTAAGATTGTTGATGGTGATTTTGGAAGCTGCACTGAGCAGATATGGTATGAGGGAGAGTGTCAATCAAACTTTATCTGAAAACAGGTTAGTGCTTCACAGATGACTGATCAGCCAAAAAAAGGACAAATCAAATAAGTAAGCTGACAATGAGATACAAAAAAATAGATTTTAATATCTTTAATATCATTAAAAAACAAACAAAAAGAACATGTAAGAATATTAATGATAAAATAACATAAACAATCATTAAAATACAGGGACTAATAACTAAAAATCATACTTAATTAAAACCCAGGTGAAGAGGTACACTGCCTCACAAAGGTTTTAGTCCTGCACTTCTCAACAACTAACAGACCTGTGTCAGAGTTGTACTTTAGCCATTCTTTAAGGTGAGAAAAAGCGGATTTGGACACAGGCATTTACTCTGA
Organism: Trachinotus anak; assembly: GCF_046630095.1. Classification (NCBI taxonomy): domain Eukaryota; kingdom Metazoa; phylum Chordata; class Actinopteri; order Carangiformes; family Carangidae; genus Trachinotus; species Trachinotus anak. Next base: position 7,213,122 of record NW_027273853.1, on the reverse strand, counting down.
CAGTTAGGTCTGGCAGGAAGAGTGAGATGATACAGAGCAGTAACGGACATGTTTTGCACTTTGACACAGTCGACACAAATAATTTAAATACTTTAATAAGAAGTCTGGGGCCTTGAGACAACTGGTGTACAGGAGTAATTATTGTAGAAGAATGCAGTGTTCATTTTGAGACTCAAAAACTAACTGATGATGTAAACCCATCAACAGACAGACAGTTTATTTATAAACAGACACAAGTGTTCTTTCTCTTATAATATTTTCTCATTTTAATTAATTGAGCAAAACTCATTTTATTCAAGCACAAAACACCCACTTCACTTCACCACCATCTCATTCACTCTGTCCCTCTTTTTCATCCACTAGTCTGGAGATGCTGGACAAAGTGGAGCCCCCGTCCATCCCCGAGGGTTACGCCATGTCCGTGGCCTTCAGTGCCCTGCTGGACCTGGTCAGAGGCATCACCTCAATGATAGAAAGAGAGTTGGCTGTGGAGGAGGAGGCAGCTGCTGAATTCAGGGAGGCTCACCCCGACCAGGAGTGGCAGCCACAACCTGGTAAGAATGGGCAAGAGTTACAGTGTGAGGTGGTGAGACTACGAAGCTCACACAGTGCAGTGAAATGTTCAGAGGGGAAGGATATGTACTGATGAAATTAAATGCACAGGGTTACTTGAGATGACACAAGAGGTGTGCTAAATAAATAAAATGTGTGAATCATGAAGAGATGACATGCTCAAAGGCAGCATCTTGAGGAGAAACGGCACATTGTGTTTGTTGTTTAAATGGGTGATTGCCAACTCATTAGGTTTCTGGGTGGCAGCACTTTCTTGACCCCTGGTGGCCAGAATAATGCCAGACATGTCAAAAATGGAGGCTTGCTTTTTTGTGAGTGTGTGTTTTCCAAGTCATCCAATCTAAACTGAAGTGAAATAATCCCTGAATAAACTCAGTAATAGTTTGTGTCTGTGCCTCAGGAGCCCACCTGGTGTGGGAGGAGATGGTCAGCGCCTGTTGGTGTGGTCTCCTGGCTGCTCTGTCACTGCTGCTGGATGCAAGGTAAACCTGTTTGTCGCCTAATGAACAATGTTTTCATATATACAATATATGCACTTTAACGGTTGAAAACACACATTTTAAATGGAGTCTAGATACACTGCACATGATCTTGTTTTCGTCTTTATGTCAAATAATAATCTTATTTTTCTCTAATGATGAATAAACTCGGCCTTGATGGCATTTGTTGGGACATTAGCACTTAACTAGTGCCAAAGTAGATGCTCACACATGATAAAAGAAGTTTCAGCTGATACATATAAAACAACACTTCACATATCATATGAGTAGTAAACTATACTCTTCACTTTTCTTTGTTTCTCTCCTCCTTTTCCTCTTCAGCACCGATGAGACAGCGACTGAGAACATCCTCAAGGCGGAGCTGACCATGGCCTCGCTGTGCGGCCGTCTCGGCCTGGTGACGCCCCGGGACGCCTTCATCACAGCCATCTGCAAGGCCTCTCTGCCGCCGCACTACGCTCTGACCGTTCTTAGCAGCAACGCCGCCAACCTCTCCAGCAAAGGTAGGGCTTTAAAAACTGCATAGAAAACTTAGCCCGGGCAGAGGTTTGCTGTTACCTCTGTTTCGTTGCACAAGGCATTAGACAAACATTTAATTACCTGTATATGTACACACACACACACAGATACACCTGAAATACCTGGGCAATACTAAAAGCCATCTCGGGCTGAGTTTTGTATGCATGTCTGTCCTCCTGCTTTAATGTTTGCATCATATAATCCAAAACACAACAGTAATACACCCAGTGAAAAGTTTCCAACCCTGAGGATGGCCTCTGGTGATGTGTATTTATATTAAATTAATGAGCACTTCTCATCTCCCATATGGTTATATGTGCATTCTGTTACACTGAGCTTAACATGTAAACTGCTGGCATTTTGCCTGTCCCTATTGCCCTGCTCTTATTGCATTAATCCATAACTTTTCACTGTGGCCTCTAATTAGGAACACCAAGCAGAATGTGTCTGGGGAATGTAGACGTGTACACACACACACACACACACACACACACACACACACACACAGAGCTGCTCTCAAACCAACTACTCAGACATTCACCATTTGCATATTAGCTTGTAGAGATAAAGCCGGCAAATTGGGTCTCAACTCGCGATGGATGTTTGCTTTGGAGTTAATTAACAAAGCTTTTCTTGCATGTCGTAAGCTTGTTACAAAACCTGGTTGTGTGTATTACTGACGCTCATTGAAAGACTTGACTCCTGTGTGTGTGGGGGTGTGTGTTTGCACATGTGTGTGTCTGTGTGTGTGTGTTTTCCACAGCCTACTCCATCCAGGGCCAGAGTGTGCAGATTATCAGCCCCTCCAGTGAATCTCATCAGCAGGTGGTGGCTGTGGGGCAGCCACTCACCGCCCAGCCCCAGGGCACAGTGGTGGTAAGGACACGCAATTATGAAGAGGCTGCGGTTACACTTGACATTTAATAATTTGAATTATGTAGCAGTTTTTCAAAAACAAAGCTTACAGACATCTTATAATCAAGACAAATTATACAAACAATTATTTTCTAGAAAGCTGCAAAAGAAAGCAAAACTGTTGCTGCTGGGGAGGATTAACACCCTGAATCCTCTGAAACGAGGAGAGAGGAGTGGGCTGCAGCCATGAGTACTAAGACTGAACTCTGTCAGATCTGACTCAAGACTCAGGTCCAGACCAAAAACAAAACATTAACAAGACTATGATTTAACTTGCACCAAATTCTAAATACAACCACGTCTTCCAAAAAGTTGGGACACTTTGTAAAATGTAAATAAAACCAGAATGTGATGATGTGCAAATCATGTAAACCCATATTTAAGTGAAAATAGACTAAAGACAACATGTAAAATGCTTAAATTTTATTATTTTATGACAAATATCTGCTCAATTTGAATTTGATGCCAGCAACACATTTAAAAAAAGTTGGAACAGGAGCATGTTTACCACTGTGTTGCATCACCTCTTCTTTTTACAACACTCTGTAAAGGTTTGGGAACTGAGGAGATCAGTTGCTGCAGACAGGCCAGTTTAGCGTTTGGACTCTTCTACTACAGACACATGCTGTTGTAATACGCACAGAATGCAGTTTGGCATTGTCTTGCTGAAATATGCAAGGCCTTCTCTGAAAAAGACCTTGTCTGGATGGCAGCATATGTTGCTCCAAAATTTGTATATATTGTTCAGCATTAATGGAGCCTTCCCAGGTGTGCAAGCTACCCAAGCCATGGGCACTAAAGCCCCTCCACACCATCACGAACGCTGGCTTTTGAACTGTGTGCTGATAACAAGCTGGATGGTCCCTCTCCTCTGTAGCCCAGAGGATGCGCCGTCCATGATTTCTAAAAATAATTTGAAATTTCGATTTGTCAGACCACAGGACAGTTTTCCATTTCGCCTCAGACCATCTTAGATGAGATCGGGCCCAGAGAAGTCGGCAACGTTTCTGGATCATATTTAGATCTGGTTTCTTCTACACATGATAGAGTTTCAACCTGCATTTGTGGATGAAGCAACGAACTGTGTTCACACACAGTGGTTTTCAGAAGTGTGCCTGAGCCCAGGCAATGATTTCCACTATAGAATTGTGTCTGTTTTTAATGCAGTGCTGCCTAAGGACCTGAAGATCATGGCCATCCAATACTGGTTTTCAGCCTTGTCCCTTGCACACAGAGATTTCTCCGGATTCTCTGAATCTTTTACTGATATTATGAACCGTAGATGCTGAAATTCCCAAATTCTTTGCAATTTTATGTTGAGGAACATTATTCTTCAGTTGTTGCACTATTTGCCCACGCAGACTTTCACAGAGTGGTGAACCTCTCTCCATCTTACTGCACAGAGACTTTGCCTCTCTGAGAGGCTCTTTTTGTGCACAGTTATCTACTGACCTGTCGCCAATTAACCTAATTAGTTGAGAGATATTCAACCAGATTTTTTTTTTTTCCTGTTTTTTTTTTTTAGCATTACACAACTTTTCCATACTTTTGTTGCCCCTGTCCCAACTTTTTTGAAACATGTTGCTGGCGTCAAATTCAAATTGAGCAAATATTTTTCATAAAACAATACAATTTCAGCATTTCAACATTGGATGTTGTCTTTGTTCTATTTTCAATTAAATATGGGTTTACATCATTTGCAAATCATCACATTCTCTCTTTATTTACATTTTACACAGTGTCCCAACTTTTTTGGAAATGGGGTTGTAGTTTTATTTTGGTGTCGTCAACCTACCGGGGCTACCCATGGCTGGCCAAATCAAATTCAAGTCACTAATGCTTACCTTCAGAGTGACTTTTGGGTCTGCACCCATCTAGTAGAGCTCAATCATATGGCCTTATGCTCCTTCTGCCAAATGAGTAAATGTAAATGTGTTTGAGAGCTACAGTGTCTGTGATATTAAACTGCAGAATCCATCAGTTGTGCAGTTGATAAAACTGTTGCTGTTGCTAAAGCTTCTCTCTGCAGTTACACACATACACACAAATACTGCAAAGCAAAGCAATTTGTTTACCAGTTTGTTTGCGATATTAATATGCATAATATGCAAAACCCCTCTTTTATAATACACCCACATAAAAAGAGACACACTTTGTCTCTCAAGTCACCATTCAGGTAAGGGACAACTGTTCTGAATGTAGGCGGGAAAACCTGTGCATATAAATTTCCCTTGAGTGCAAAAACGTTTCAAAGTACACGGGAGGTGACCTTTATCCTGACCTGGAATCATTATGCTGTAATTACAATTCTCCCCGTAGTAAAGCTAGTTTAGCTTTTACAGTTTGTGCATGTATTTACCCCACTTCTTTTTGTCACCATGGTGATATGGCTGTGACTGTTGTACTTTAGCTTGTAATTTTAGTAAGACAGAAAATTTGAGCATTTTAAGCTATTTCACTCATTGTAGTTTGCTCTGCAGAAGTGTCTGTAATCTTAAATGTACTGTGTGTATAGCTGTGTCTATAACTGCGTGTCCCTCTGTCAGCTGACAGCAAAGAATATCCAGTGTATGCGAACCCTGCTGAACCTGGCGCACTGCCACGGGGCCGTGCTGGGCACCTCCTGGCAGCTGGTACTGGCGACCCTGCAGGTACTACTGTCACCACACACATGAATGCACACATCTTCATCTGCTTAGACACAGAGACTCCATATCCTCTCTCTCACACACCCACATATGTACACATAAGGCAAAGTGACATTTCTATTTGAACCGTCAGTCAGGAATGAAATGACCTATAGCTGGTTTAGATTATCTCCAATAATTTGCGTTACCTACCAGGATTCAGTGTATTTCATGACCTTGTCAGCTTATGCAGATGTAGACCCTCCTTCATCCTCTCACTTTTCTCTCCCAGCATTTAGTGTGGATCCTTGGTCTGAAGCCGGGGGTGGGCGGTGCCCTGAAGCCAGGCCGAGCTGTGGAGGGACCCAGTACAGTGAGTGTTTTTTTTTTTGTTTTGTTTTGCATGCTGAACATGCACTGTACTGTGTGTTTCTCACCTCATTGATGGAGTTGAGCTAACTGGCTGTATTTGTGTCTGTGACATGAACAGGTGCTGACCACAGCAGTGATGACAGACCTGCCCGTCATCTCCAACATCCTGTCCAGACTGTTTGAGAGCTCCCAGTAAGGACCAGTGTTGCCTCTGTGAAAACCAACACATGTAGAATAGAATCTCCAGTTATTTTTCCATACACTCTTAAATATTCTAGTATATGTTTTGTTAAGAAATACAGTGGCTGGTAAAGGTCATGTCTGGTCAGTAAAAATAATTCTTTGTGTCGATAAACCCAGTAAGCCTTTGTTTTTTGCGGGGGAGTTTTAGACATAATGAATGATAAAATCTCAGCTTGAATTTTTCTACTTTGGTTTGTTCATCCTCATAAATATTCATCGCATTGACCTGAAGAATAACTACTGTGGTCTTAGAGAAAATAGTGTTTCCGGTAAACATGTGAATTCTTCAATATGCTGTGTATATTGTGTGATGTAGGTACCTGGATGATGTGTCCCTCCATCATCTGATCAACGCTCTCTGCTCCCTCTCCCTGGAAGCCATGGAAATGGCTTTTGGAAACAACAAGGTAAAGACTTTCTGTGTTTAGTATGAAATGAAACTTGACTCATGTTTTAGATACTTACTGTATTTATGTTGTAGCTTAATAGTGAACTTTAACAATACAGTTTCATAAATGAAAGAGTGAACGTGCCAGTTCTTTTGACTACAGTCCTAGAATGGGACTTAAAGCAGCATGTTTTTCCTTTTAGACACATACAGAGCCCCTCTATATGTATTCAACCAGAAAGGTTAGAGTAAAAGGCACCCAGTAGCCTTTACCTCCAGTTTCTGTTTCCTTGGTTTCAGGAGCCGTCTCTGTTTGCGGTGGCCAAGCTCCTGGAGACCGGCCTAGTCAACATGGACCGTATAGAGATCCTGTGGAGGCCTCTGACGGGCCACTTACTTGAGGTAACATGTCCACTCAAATTTTAATTTAAATGACCCAAAATCACAAATTTGCCTCATAGGGCTTCACAAAATGACAAGTGTTTGACAATGTCTACTCAGAGCTACAGTCCACCAGGTGCACATAAAACACTGTTAGCATTACCACTCTTCAGTTTATTCAAACTCACAGTTCATAAATGTCAAACAAGGTCATACACCACTACTACTGCACATCATTGCTGACACTTTAAAAAGGGCAATTTACTGGTTACTCTTGGATCAGACCCACTAAGGCACATGGTAAAATAAAATAACTTTATTTTACCTTCTACAATGCATGAGCAAAGAATTTGACTTTAAATAGGCACTAGAGACCAAGTTTTTAGAATTTAATTCTGTCAGCTGCAACAGTAATTGTCACTTTTTCCAATGTCGGTTGGTTTGGTTTCAAATTGTCAATGATCTCACTGGAGACCTTCATTGAAAATTTGAAACCAGTCTCTCAAAATAATGAATGGTAGGAGTTCAAATAATGTCAGAATAATTGCCCTCCTCTGCTAGACCCTTTTGGTTACTTTACTCAGTAACAGGGCTCTAATAATGCCACTTTTTCCATGGAATCTGGAGCACATGAGCCCCTAAAGTAACATTTGAAATTATAGCTGCAAGCAGCAACAGGGAGACTCGGGCTTAAGTCGAGCAGTTTAGTCCTGCAGCAGACAAATAGCTGAACGAGCAATAGAAAAGCTGAAAGTTTTTAATTAGTGTTGCAGTTTTTGATTAGATTCAGAGCGATGAACTTCGTGATTTCTCCTCTGTTGCAGTGTAAATTAAAGATTCAGTAAGCTGTAGTATGTACAGCAGATTTTTGTCACATACAGCAGTTACTATCACATATGGGTTTTTACTACACTCTGTATTAGTTGGCACCCATGTCCTATCCTCATGTAAGAGGATTCTCTTTTTGTACAGTATTTGTGTGTGTAAAGGTGTGCGTTCTTCACATTTTCTTTATCTGTCTCCCCTCTCTCTCTCTTTCTTTGCAATCCTGTCTGTTTTGCAGAAGGTAAGTTCAGATTCTCTCCTCCATAATCACTGGCTTTCTCGTCTCTCTCTCTTTATTCCAATCTGTCCTCTCTCCCTCTCAGTCTGGCAATGACATGTTTGGGGAGTTGAGAGGTCGCTGTGTCAGAATGTGTCCACCGTGCATTTGCTGCCGCTACCAGTGTTTGATTTTGTGTTCGTCTTGTGCGCAATTTGCAATTTGAAGCTGTGATTTGTCGCTGATTCTAAAGCTGCGCCTGTAAAGGGTTTTTTTTACTTTATGCTGGGATAAAACGCTGCTTATCTGTCTTCACAGGCCCATTCAAATTCAAATTCAGTGATTATTATATTTCAAAGGAAACAGACAGTGACATCAGCTTTATGGCGAGGCATTAATCATCATACAGGGCTATAGATGACAAATTATCCGATAGCTACATGTGAATCATTTTGGTTCTGAGGGAGCACAGCTACAGTATGTACAGTTTCTGTTTATCCTTGTATGCAATGCAAGTTTTTTTTCGTCATAGAAGATTAGACTGTTTTAAAATGACAAACTTCCCTATAGACCAAATATTATTAATCATAATTACAGATGAGCTGAAGATGTGTTATTTTACTGGGATTCTTCAAGCAGAAACAGGTTTCATACCACACTAGTGTACTTTTCTCCGCTGAGCCAGGCCTCTCCATGTGTATCTGTACCAGCTTTCATGATTACACTGTCTGTCACATCATATCCTGTTATCACAGGGGGATCCCAGTCTCTACCACACAGTCTGTGGTTTATTTCACCCACTCGTTTCACACCCACCCACTGTGACCACTGCGGGGGGAACACTGTTCTGAACAGCCTCTGCATCAGATCTGTTGTTCCTTGCATGTGTATGCATTTGCGTGTATATGTGATATGTCCCTGCAGGTCTGCCAGCACCCAAACTCCAGGATGAGGGAGTGGGGGGCTGAGGCGCTGACAGCACTCATCAAAGCTGGCCTGGCTTACAAACACGACCCTCCGCTGGCCCAAAATCAGGTAACGCTTCAGGTGTATGTGATGGAAAGAACCAAAACCTGCTTTAGAAGGTTGTATTCCCTGGTTTTCGCTCCTTAACGTTGCTTGTTTGCAATGCTGACATTTGAGAAATCGCAATTTAAGTCATGACAGATAAGAGCGTGTGCCTTAAACAGAGACGGCACAGTGACTTTCTCTTGTCGCTCACAAACACAGAGTCTGTGACCTTCACCTCAGTGAGACAGATAAAGATGGTGCAGAGCTTATCTAAAAGAGGGCAGAGCAACTGTGTGCAGATTAATAGAACAGCACAGAGCCATAAAAATGATGACTGTCCTGTAGGAAACTCACAAAGTGTTATGAAATAGCAGTGGAGATAAAGAAGAGCAGTTGTACTAACTGGGTAAGTGGCACAAATTGAATGTCTCTTTTCTGCTATGCAGCCAAAATTAATTTAGCCAACGATAAAGAGCCATTTTAGAGTTTCTGAACTGCTTTCCCCAAGTACATTAATTCATGCATAGTTAAAATTTTTTTTTTAACAGTGACCCTCTGAAGCATCTGCATTCCTTATGTTTGGCGGGTTTTCCCTTGCATTTGCCCCTGTCTGTATCTCACCCATGCTCCTAAGAGAACTGGACTTGTGCAAGCAACCTATTGTGTTTTTTTTGTTTTTTTTTGTGCCACAACAAATTGAGAAAGACTGTTACGACTTGTATTTAACAAGTCTAACAGCAGATGGAAGTAAACTGACTTTACACCTGCCCACACAATATACATCTCCCCCAAACCTGATGTTACACATGAGTTTAATAAAGATGACTTTTAGATGCTTTCACCACATTCAACTGTTGTAAATTTTGAATATCCGCACTGTGCATTGTTGTAATAACAAAGTAAGAATTTCATTTTTGCAGATAATTGTCTGTCAGTTAACAAATAAGTTGGTGTCTTCTTCTTTTTGTCCCCAAGCGGCTGCAGCTTCTGTTGCTGAACCCGCTGAAGGAGTTATCCAACGTGCTGCATGCAGACATCCGCCAGAAACAGTTGGAGAGTGTCCTGCAGATCCTACAGAGCCAGGGTGACAGCCTGGGGCCCGGCTGGCCCCTTGTCTTGGGTGTTATAGGAGCCATCCGCAATGATCAAGGGTAAGAGCACAAAGGAGGAGGAGAGGATGAACAAATTAGACAAGACCTTTCCTTCTTGTTCTAGCTCTTGTTTTAATGCTAAATGCAAAGGTTTTATTTCTTCATAAAACTAAACTCACCCAGAGTACGCCATGTGTCTTTTTTTCCATCAGCGAGTCATTAATCCGAACAGCCTTCCAGTGCCTGCAGTTGGTGGTGACAGACTTCCTGCCCACCATGCCTTGCACCTGCCTCCAGATCGTAGTGGATGTAGCCGGCAGCTTCGGCCTGCAGAACCAGGAGCTCAACATCAGTCTCACCTCCATCGGCCTACTGGTGAGTGGTTTTAATTTTAAGGGTTGTGTATCCTGACAGCAGTTTGTTTTGTACTCTTGCATAGTACGTACTGCAAAGATGCTTCGACAACATTTGATCCAATAGTGACCATGAGTAGAATATTGTGATTTAACAGGTAGTGTTAGAGCTGTGCGTAGCCCTTCGTACCGCTCTCTCTCACTCACACACACGTACAAAAGCAGATTGACAATGGACCTGTCTGTCTGATTGGCTAAAAACAACACTGCATACCAGATTATTTGTATATGAAAGATCAGTCACAAGTGGTCACTTGATGATTTTAAAGTCCGGTGTGAACCGATGTACTTCAAGCTGACCACTCAGATCCCTGAAGATGTATATTAATACCAGGTCTGACCAGGGCCTGTAAAGGTGAAGCATCTCTATGCAGACAGAGAATATGGTCAAGTGAATAAAAAATAAATAAAAAAAAAAAAACAGGAAAAAAAGAAAATTCATGCCTCACATAACAAAGGAGGATGGCCAGTCAGAGATGTAAAAGCTGAAACATTATTTTTAAGATGATTAAACAATTATAATATCACATGATTCTTTGTTTTGCCTTATTGTATCAAATTTAACAGCACTTAACAGCTGCTCTGACGTTTTCCAGATACTTCATACAGTACTGAGGACATGCAAAACCTGGTATTGATCTGTGGTTTGCAGGATTATTTCTCTTGGAGTGTGGCAGCTCCTGTGAGATTACTTTATGGTAATAGGATAGCTAAACCACCAGAAGCATTTTACCAACCATCCTCTCCAATTTATGCCTCCGCTCTCTGCCCCCACTTCCCTTTTCACCCACAGTGGAACATTTCAGACTACTTCTTCCAACGGGGCGAAGCCATCACGCAAGAGTTGGAGAGGGAGGAGGAAGCTCTGCAGAAGCAGGCCCAGGAGAGAGGAGAGACCCTGAACAGGCCATTTCACCCTGCCCCTCCCTTCGACTGTCTGTGGCTGTGCCTGTACGCCAAGCTGGGCGAGCTGTGTGTCGACCCACGGCCCGCTGTGCGTAAAAGTGCTGGGCAGACATTGTTCTCCACCATCGCTGCCCACGGGACTCTGCTGCAGCAGCCAACATGGCATATTGTGGTGTGGAAGGTAGCGTGCAAGAATTTGTTCTCATTGCTCATTTGATATCATTTTACTGGAGGAGGTTGGCATCTACGTTGTTGGTACAAAAAACTATGAAAAGGGCATTTACTCAGTGACATTTAGTTATATATTATTTTCTACAATTTTCTGAAATATGTCGAAAGATACAACTAATCTTCTTTCGTATGACAACATTAGATCTATACTTTGTGATTGCTATCATATTTTAAATTATTCTGAGAAACAGCTTTAAATATGCTTTCTTTGAAGATCTGCTATTTGCAGATTGCACCAGTATTCACTCTGCTGCCGGTTGAAGCATTTCCGTGTCACCACTAGGTGCTGTTCCACCTGCTGGACTGCGTGAGGACGTCGTCCACCACAGCGGACAAGGAGAAGATTGAGTCTGGCGGCGGAAACATCCTCATCCACCACTCACGTGACACGGCGGAAAAACAGTGGGCGGAGACGTGGGTGCTGACGCTAGCTGGCGTGGCACGCATTTTCAACACAAGGCGTTATCTCCTCCAGCAATTAGGTGAGCCAGTTATAATCTACGCTGATACTTAGCCACAGTCATTGATGGTGTGGTACATATGCTAGACTGTGACACGTTGCTGCAGCTAGCACAGAAGAGTAAACAATGAAAATTACATATTGAAATGTATTCATAAATCCGTGCCAAGTGTAGCAAAAGTCCAGAAATGGCCCGGCTGTGGTCTCTTTGAGCTTGTGTTAGTGTGTCGTATAGGTTGTTAAACCTCACATGTCAAATTGCTAATTTTCTTCTCTGTTTATCTGCAGGTGATTTCTTCGAGGCGTGGGAGGTGCTGCTGAACCACATTCAGTCAGCTGCTCTGAGCAAAAACAACGAGGTCTCCCTGGCTGCCCTCAAGAGCTTTCAAGAGATCCTACAGATCGTTACACCCGTGAAAGACTCAGACAAAGCAGGTGATGCACTTGCTGCGATGGGCGTCCCCCCAGTGCTCATCGACCCCCTCTCGGCGTCTGGCCCTGGCAGACCCCTGGTGCGTTCAGATTCGCTAGTTGAGCGGCTGACACGTTATAATGGTGCCGAGCTGCAGGCCCCTCCCCCAGGGGAGGAGTCAGCCTTAGAGGACTCTGCATTGTGGTGGTCAGCATGGAACACGTGGTATCGAACAGGAACGGACAGCACGAGGCCGCCCAGTGGCCCGACAGAGAAGCTCTCCTTTATTCCCAGCCAGCCCTTCCTCACAGCGTTGATACAGATTTTCCCAGCACTCTACCAGCACATCAAGGCCAACTTCAGTATGGAGGATCTGAAGAAGCTCGGGGTCATCCTCCATGGGGCTGTGTCTGTGCCTATCAGCAGTGATGCCTCACCCTTCATCCTCCCCTCTTACACTGAGGCGGTGCTCACCAGCTTGCAAGAAGCTGTGCTCACTGCTCTGGATGTTTTGCAGAAGGTGGGCAAAGGAAATGTATTATCAGTAAACAAAAAGAATTTTAAAGATCCCATATTGTATAAACTGAAAAGATTTCCACGTCTTATTGATTATAAAGCAGGTCTAGATTCTATATTAATACTATAAAAGTATCAAAGATCTCAGTCCACAGAGAAGTGCACACAGCCTGTATTCAGAAACTGAGCCTTAAAACCAGCCGTCAGGACTTCTGGAACTTTGTGATGTCACAACAAAGCAGTCACCGCCCTCAGCTCTGCCCCAAGCCCCGCCCACCTGGACCCACCAGCCAACCCTGCAGGATGTGGCTTCTCTGAGTGTTTACCTGAAATCTGCTATGTTTTTTTTCAATCGAATAATATATATAAGATAAGATAAAATCAACCAATCAGAGGAGAGTCTCTGTTCTGATTGGCTCACTGACCTGTCCTTGCTAGGGCTCCAGAGAGAAGCCTGAGAGAGGAGATGTAAAACTACATTGAGATGGTTTGCGGTATTTAAAACCACAGATATATCTTCTTATGGATATCAAATAAATATAATATAATATCAAATATCAAATATAATATCAAATAAAACACATCACAGCATCCAGAAGAGGCAAGTGGGTTGTCATGGTGGTCTAGGGATCTAGGGTACAAGAAGCCAGTTGATGTTTTTATATCTTCGTGCAGCCGTGGCCAGTGGCGTCATGGTTGTCCATCCTTCCCAAATGTAAGCGAGGGAATTTCTTAAAATTAGGCACAAATGTCCACTTGACTCAAGAAAAACAAAACACATTTTTGGCCATAACTACAATGAAAATACACAAGGGCTGAACAATTGATTGAAATATTATTGAAATTGCTATATGGCCGAGTGCAATATCCAAACTGCAGGAGCTATAACTTTTCGTTAAAGGTAAAATGTGTCACACCATACTGTAAATGGAGCATTGTGGTGTTACAGAAATGTCCCCGCCCACAAATCATATTCTCCACACAAAAAAGGAACATATTTGTTTGGTACAAGCCCCAATAAAAATCACATCATCATCATGTTTATATAAAATGACCTTTCCAACTGACATCATGACAATTTTTTTTACATATAGTTAAGCCCTAAAATACACTTAATAACTTAAATTCCTTCAGAGTCTTCTACAGTCTGGACAGACATGAATGGAAACTGCACCTTGATTGGTTGGCAGAGGCGTACATTGTGAAATGAACTCGACCAAAATTTCTGGCATTTTCATTTGACTCATACTTACAATAACTAGGGCAAAAGTTTCCTTCTACATTTAACTGACACCTTGAATCGATACTGCAACTCTAGTCCTCTCTGTCACGAATACCGTGTTTTACACTACCTGTCGTCTAAAAGTTATTTCCTCCTATTTTGTGTCAACTCAGCCCAGGAAACAGTGTGTTAGTCTGTTAAATTATGCAATATGTAGTCCTGCTGTGGATGTCAGCAGTGTTTGTTCCTCCCTTTCCCCCCTGCTGCAGGCCATCTGTGTGGGCCCGGAGAACCTGCAGGTCATGTACCCAGCCATCTTTGAACAGCTGCTACTCTTCGTGGAGTTCTCCTGCAAGCCTCCTCAGTACGGCAGGATGGAAACCAAACACGTGGCCAATGCCAAATACAACCAGGTAGAAGGACATAGACTTGGCTGTTTAACTGCTTGGTTTTCATTTGCAATTTTCTTTCATTAAAATGTTGGAGCGAGTACACTGTTATTCATCGTCCCTCTCTCTTCAGCCATTCTCAACAAGATCATCCGTCTTCTTTGATGTTCATGAAGCACACCCCCCCCCTCCCTCCCTCCCTTACAGTCTAGTCCTTATGAAGCCCCTATCTTGGCCCTTCTTGAGATCGACAGGTTTTTCTGGACTCCCATTAGCAGCCCGAGCCAAATCTTCCTCATATTTCCTCCGTCATGCTTCAACTTGTTGGCAACATGCCAACTGCGTTTGAACTGAAATACTTTTCAGTTCAAACACAGTTTAAATACATTTAAAGAAAATGTTATTTGCAAGGAACCCAGTGATCTTCAGCAAAATTACTTCATTTATAAAACCTCAACCACCCACTCCTTTCTTCTCAAGTACAGAGGAGTCTTTTCACAAAATTGCTCTGATGTCAGTCTCTTTCTTACCCCTGGTTTTTCTGGAGACCTATACAATCCAGCAGGTGCTATGCCTTCAGGGGAAAGCTGAGAGTTGTCTTGATCTAACTGGCAGGCTGGGACAATTATGCTGAGAAATGTTAGTGCTATACATGGCATGCCTCAAACCCTCACGGTCAGCCTTGTTATTCCTGCATGTGGGGCCCTGTCTCAGCCCCTATTCTGGACATTTTGTTGATCTGAATCTGCCTAAATTGTTTGAGAGAGGGTCAAACAAAATTCCCAACCAGCCAAACAGACGTTATGGGTGGTCTTTACTTCTTTTTTGGCTTTTAACCAGTGTCGTCAGATGTCCTTGGTGCTAGGAGTGAGTGTTTCTGCACTAAATCAGTCCTGATCATTGACTCTAATTTAGCCAACATGCCACTGCAGATCTGATACAACGTCAAAACAACAGTTTAATTGCGATCTTCTCTCATTCTGTTTCTTGGGACTACTCACTGGATAACCATTTTAGATCCAGCTGTTTGCACCGGTGAGTTCCACCATCTCCTTCAGCCCCCCCTCTATAGTTGTACTAAGCTGTGCTGAATGGTGATGACCTACCCTCTGTGGTAGGCTCTCATGTCTCATCTGCATCTCTCACTCACTCCGTGCTCCCCCCTCTCTGCCTGCCACTAACTGGTGGTTATTGCCTCTGTGTGCACAGTCTCTGTGCAGTTTCATTTTCAGTTGATTCTGTGTTTTTGGTGACATTCATATACACATGTGTGGTTCTGTTTATATTTCTTAAAGACACACTTTGTGGCATCAAGTCTTTTTATTTTTTTTATTATTATTATTATTATTTTGGCTATAACATTTCAGCTGTGCTCATACAAGCCTTCCAAAACATTAAGCTGATTAATAGTCAATGTGACTTTAAAATAAGTGTGTGTGTTACTTACACAAAGTGTGCCTTTAAAAACTGCTTTCTGTGTGGCTCTGCCAGACGGTAGGGATAACGGTTTTCAGATTTGTTTGAGTAATGTGAATTCTTGTTTTTTTTTTTTTTCCTCTCTCTCTTGTTAAACCGCTGTGCCCTGAAGGCTGAATGGGTTGCCTTAAACTACGTGCCCTTTGCTGAGCGCTCCTTGGAGGTGGTGGTGGACCTGTACCATAAAACTGCGTGCCACAAAGCTGTCATCAATGAGAAGGTCCTGCAGAACATCATCAAGGTATTTTCACCAGGATGCGGTATTCAGTTTCCATGGTTACGAAAGTGCTAATTCAGTTTTGGAATTGATTTTTTTTTTATTGGCTTTTTTAATAACAAAAAATCAATAGAATGTGTTGGATTAAATGAATTCCTCAAATCTTATTACCACTATCAAAGATGTGCATTTTCTATATTTGGGAGGAACGTGTCAACATTTAGCAGTAGCAGTGTAAATTTGTCACCACTAGTCCAGTAAGGACAGTGAAAACCAAGGTTATTATTGTTAACTAAAATTAACGAAATAACAAAAATTAGATGTGAAAAAACATTTTCTGAACTGAAATTAAAAACAAAACAAAAAACAAAGCTTTATATAGAAAGAAAAAGATGAGCTAGATGAAACTGTGTTGCATGTTTACTAAACTAACTAAAATGAACTAAAATTATAGAGAAAATGTCTTTAGTTTTGGTCTTTGTCAATTTATTTCATACATAAGCCGAGTATTTTGGTGCCAGATGGAGCAGAATCTCACTGTCTGGCTGTCTGGCTCTCAGTGTACGACCAGTACATGTGCACTTTAAGTGTCCAAAACATTCACTGTATTAATGTTGTCAAGTATTTTATTGTTAATTAACTGCAATGATGTTCCATAGAGCTACGACTAGTGCTGAGCAGTCCAGGCTGTTAATGAGTTAATTTTACCTCTAGAGTTTGTTGAGTTTTTTATGTTTTTTTTCTCAGACTGATACGACCTGCATCTCATCTCAGAAGCAGAATTACACACATTGTGCACTTAAAGCTGCATCTTGTGTAGACTGTTGACACGTTTGTGCACATATCTACAGTTTACGTAGGCTACTGTTGTTTTTGTTGTTTGAATTTTTCCAGTTAATGACACAGACACACTGACTAACACACATCTTTTACAGTTGTCTTTTGTGGATGGTTGTTCATCTGTGAATACATTTTTAAAATGATGTGATGTTTCATTGAGATTTAATACTTTTTCTGACCTTTTTGAATCTTGCCCCTGACAAATACCCCATATTACAAAAAAATAAAAAAAATAATACAAACAATAAAAACTAAACTAAAGGTAAGTATTTTCACAGAATAAAAACTAAACTACCAAACCTGCCTGATGGTAGGAGGTTTTGCCATTTAAAGAATTGCTGCTGCACTGTTATCTTGGGGGTGAAGCCTTGAGGCAAGTTGAACGTCTGGCTTACACTGTCAATCAATAAATGAATCAATAGTTTTATATTAACCATGGATCAGATGACTGCATGTATCTGATAGGAGTTGCTGATAGTGACAGACCCACAGAGAATTATCACCCGCATTTCACTTCAGCTGTGCTGAGGCTTTTAGCAGCTTTTACAGGCAACGACTTTACTGTTTTGGTTCACGTCCACTGCTCCTCTGTATGTATGTATTGTTAACTCAACTGACAGCGGATTGGCACTGATGTAAACACCTGGGTGAACCTGCTAATTTTCACCCTTTTCCTACTGTAATGTTTTTCAGTGCACACAGACACTGTAGACAGCGTAGTAGTCTGCGTCTGTGTTTGTGCTCTGTAAGTGCATGTGATGACATCGCTCCTGGGAGTTGTGTGTGGAAAAGAGGTCAATCGGCTCTTATTAGCAGAAAAATGACTTGGAATTAAATGCCAATATTGCTCAGTGTCTGTTGAATGTGTAAGTTCAACTGTTTGCTATGCACCATATCAACTTTAAGGTGATAATATCACAGAGTTGTGTTTATAGCTTGTTGTGCTTCCCCCAAATGGTACAAAAATCAGTTTTTGATGGTTTAAACAAAAAGACACAGAACAGACAGTTCACAGTTAAGAAGTCTTGTAGGAATAAAGGGAGTGAGTTCAGTTTAGTTTTGTCTTCAAACAGCCTCCAGGCAGCAGGGACAGATTAACCATGACTGAATGAGGAAGGGACTAAATGAATGTTGTGACTGACTTATTTTCAGAATCCAAGAGATGCTTTGAATGTAATAAGTGTGGTATATTTTGAAATCACTAGATAATTCTGTTTACTGTCCACCAGCCTCTGGGCAACTTTCACTTTACTTGTCTCTGACCTGACAGCATTGATCTCAACACTTACATCTTACATGCAGCAGATGTGATGAGCAATTGATGCCGAATACTGCTAGGATTTCCAAACCCTTTTAATGCATTCTGTCAAAAATGAAAAGATTTTGTCAGTGCAAGTCATTGGCAAATCTTAAATCTGACATTTTATTCAGTTTCTGACACCTGCGTGCAGCTGCTCTTTTCCCATAGTCTATCATAGGAAACCCCAAATATATGAGAGTTCATTTGCCAAGGAACTATTAAGAAGGTTCCCTACAGACAGATCCAGATCTCGCCCCCACCCCTTTTTTGTCTCCTTAACAAGAAAGTGATACTTGTAAAGCCTCAGCCTCAGGGAACCCAGCTGTTCTCTGAAAAGATGGTCTATTACATTTTGTGATTTGGTAAAATGAAACTTGAAGTGGACTGGCCCGGTGGAAAAATGTCCTCAAATGCTGCTTTGATGGTAACTCTGCATTCAAGCCACTCTACATTTCAGTATAAAAGACAAGGGGGTGAAAGGCTTTCAGGGAACTCCTGTGAGTTGTATAGACTTTATCTTGAGGTCTTGCTCTGTGTTTCAGTTTCATGAGCCATTCTTATTGCTGTCCCTTCCTTTCTTTTTCACCTTATCCTCAAGACTTTAAGAATGCCATTGGGTTTGAAGTATGCTTGTCCATCAGAGAGCACCTGGAAGCTCGCCGTTTCATCTCTGCTCAAGGTGCTGTCGATTGGACTGCCGGTGGCACGCCAGCACGCCTCATCTGGGAAGTTTGACACCATGTGGCCAGAGCTGGCCAATGCCTTTGAAGACTTTCTTTTTACCAAAAGGTACAGATTAAGAAAGCCTTAACATTAGCATTAGCAACATTAGCACAGAAAATGTAATATTTTGGAATGTCTGAGGAGAAAGCTCATCGTTCTGGTTGTTTTCCTTTTATAGCTCACCTCCAGATAACCTGTCCATCCAGGAATTTCAGAAGAATGAAGCTATTGATGTTGAGGTAAATACTTCTTCCTACCGACCAGTAATAATGTATGTTGACGTTATTTTGTGAGTTTACCCGCATCACTGTTGTGTCCTCTTCATTTTAGGTGGTTCAGCTGATCAGCACAGAAATTTTACCTTTTGCCAATTTCATCCCCAAAGACTTTGTTGGCCAGATCATGGCTATGCTCAATAAAGGTTCCATTCACTCACAGTCTCCTTCATTCACAGGTAAGAGGTGATTTTGGAAGTTAAAATGATTCCTGATATGCTGCTAACTTGTGTTACTGCCATTAATGAGACGACAGGGTGGCCAAGAGCTGGTTAAAAATAGTTGGAGGAATCTTATTGTAGTCAGGTTTCGTTGCAAAAGCCCTCCCTGTGGCTCACCAGCAACAATTGCTCCTGTCAATCTCTTCATGTGTTGAGTAAGACAGTAAAACCCTTTCTGTTTGCTCATTGTAAATCACTCCAAAGAGTGGCATCTGCTAAATGCCTAAAATGTAAATGGGTTTTCTTTCGACAGAGGCAGAGATCGATGTGAGGATGAGGGAGGAGTTTTCCAAAGTGTGCTTTGAGACTCTGCTGCAGTTCTCCTTCAGCAACAAGGTGTCCACCCCACAGGAGGGCTATATCTCTCGAATGGCACTTTCGGTTCTCCTCAAGAGGTCCCAGGATGTTCTCCGGCGCTACGTAGAGGATGAGAGGTTGAGTGGACGCTGCCCCTTGCCCAGGTACACCTTTCCATACACCTCTGAATACAGTACTACATGTGGTACTACAGGTGCACCTGCAAAAACACCTTCATACATCTTTGGACGCATGTCTTCATCAGGAATTCGGCTCCAAAGTCTGCTGACTGTCAGCACCATGATTTAACCACTGAGATATTGCAATCCTTCCATCATTGTTCTGATTCTCTTTTGTAAACAACACAAAACCAATGTACTTGTCCTCACTGTGTTTTAGTGTTGGGTGTAACTCCTAACTGCAATACATTTTTTCGAAGACATGATGGAAGTTAAATGGTGCCCACAGGGAAATTGCCCCATTAGTACAGAAAATGGGATGGTGGGGGAGTTGAGAAAAATCCGATAATTAGAATTTACACATCAAATGGAAAGGTTCCTTAAATACAGACAATCAATGTTTTTTAACAGTAGCATATATATGAATGTTGTGAGAAAAGCATTGATTGCATTATTATTTAAAAAAAAAAAAAATTGAAGAGCAAAATAAGCACAGTAAGAAAATATGATAAGTCAGAAATTGTTTTTACAAAATTGTTAATATTATACAAGTGCTGTATTTGTTACACTGAGACCATGTAAATCTGACAACTTGGAAACACTGGTCAGGGCTCTCCGTGGGCAGATGGAGTTTTCATTTTTGATTTAATCAAAGTACTTCAATAAAAGTGCCAAACAAGTGCATCATCTCTCTCAGGTTAATTACAAGTATTTTTCTTCTGATTTGGTTTATCAACAAGTTGCCTGTTTTTCCTGCTTATCAAAGCTAAATATCTTGTATTATCATGCACAGTGTAATAATTTGCTTATTATTTCCTGTATAATGGAGAGAAAATTAAGTTTGGTAGCTATATAATCATGTTAAGTCCTTCAGACCTGCAGTCACAATTTTCACAAACTTTGTTAATGTCTTGACGTATCGGCTTGTTTGTTAAAAGGAACTATTTGTAAGTACTGCTATTGCTACATAGCTGGAGTTAGCATTAACAGCTTTTTATTTACCAGTCTAGAGGAAACATTGTGAGTTCAGTATCAAACTCCATTCCTTTACTCACTGAGAGCTGTCTCTAGCGGTGGAAAGCAAGGCCAATATTTACTCTTGTTTCTATCACTTCTTTTCTTCTACTGAAGTTATCTCGCTAACCAGCCAGAGCCCCTGCCTGTCCTGTCACTTTCTGATAGCGACTCACTGTAGCCTCCAATCTGCCCTAAAGATAAAAACCCTTTTGTCTTGTAAACAAAATGGCTGAAGCAACTATCACCACCACCCAGCAAGAAACCGTGTTGAACGGCAGAGAAAACTTACAAATAGCCCCTTTAATTGTAACTTATTCTGTCAATGACAAGTTTATTATTTTTGACTTCTGAATGGCTGTTCCTTGTTTTTTTTCATGTTGCAGCTTTTCTGTTCTGTTTGTCATAGTAGCTAATGAAGATCTTTGGTCTTTTTCATTTTAGGCAACAAGTGACAGAGATTATATTTGTCTTGAAAGCTATCAGCACTTTGATGGACTCGCTTAAAAAGACGCAACCAGAAAATGGTGAGTATCAAACTGTGTCAAGGATTAAATAGATCTTGGAAAGAGGAGAGACATAATGGAAAAAAAAAATACAATAATGCCACTATATCTATCATCTATTCATTTCAGATAAATGTGTCAGAGTACAGTTGGGACCATTTTTCACAGTTTTATCTCTAATCTCCGAAGAACTGTTTATGTTTCTAGCAAGGTCAATTACAAGACGTGATTTTTTTTTTTTTGGTACAGCAATAGATTGAAGTGAGACAAATGAAATTACGTTTTTGAAGTGCCCTTCAAGATGTTTGCATTACAGTGCCCTTTATTCAGAACAAAACTCATTTCCATATGCCTGTGGGAATTTTATCAAGGAAATTATTTCTTTGATTGCCCTCTGTTACAGTTCATATTCTCTTTCTTCCTCTCCCTCCCATCCCCAATCCTCCTTTGTGTTTTTTTTTCTTTCTCCAATCTTTTGTTTACCACCTGCAGTGGATGGCAACACATGGGCTCAGGTGATTGCCCTGTACCCTACACTGGTAGAGTGCATTACATGCTCCTCGTCTGAAGTGAGCTCAGCCCTCAAAGAGGCCCTTGGGCCCTTCAAAGACTTTATGCAGCCACCCGTCTCCAGAGTCCAGAACGGAGAGTCCTGACCAGGCTCGCTCCGAGCTCATTGGTTTTTTTTATTATGAAGAAGTCTTGAATGTGTCCTCTCGACCCACGTGCTTCACAAGCGCATGGACATGAACTCCATGTGAGACCCATCTGCGGTGACATGAAGCAACCCACGGTGAACAGAGATTCGAGGCCCGCTCGGACCACATCAATGACCCTGACCTTCATACGCATCATCGTATGCTTCTCATGTGAGCTGATACCGCCTCTGCCCCCTCCATTCTCATACAGACTGGCTGCACTCTTGTGTTAACTACAGAGATTTAAAAAAAAAAAAAATTGCAGTGTTGCCTCTGGGTGTGTGGTGATAGTGTTGATGATGTTAAAAAAAATTAAAATAAAAAAAGAGAGGCAAAAACTGGGGCTTTATTTGATCTTAAAAATGAACACTTAGACTTTTGCAACATTTTCAACAGTGAGGATTTTATGCAAGAAAACAAATCTTACTGTAACATTCCATGTCATCTTTAGCCAGCCATCTGAGAAGGGATGTATTTGTCTGTATAAAATAAATGGGACAATTCTACAATCAGCTTTGTGCTGTGAGTGTGCTCAATTACAATGTGTCTTAAGTTCCTTACCAGACCACAAGCACAAGCATTAAAAAAATGTAATATTTAATATTTATCAGCTTTAATGTCCCTGCAACATTCCCATTCATTTAAAGATATTTGTAGTGTCCTTGTAAAACTAGCAGTAGAGGGCTGAACCTTGTTAAAATGTCACCACCTCCATAGATATAAAGCTGTCATAATTCATCAAGATGATCCTGGTTCAGATTTGTTGTGATTCAAGGAAAATAATCACTGTGGGTCCCCAGGTGTTTGAATTAAGGTAGGACTCTCAGAGAAGATTGACCCACAGACCCTTCTGCAGTTGCTTGATTAAAACACAAACTCATGTTTTAAACCTCAAAAGAAAAAACAAACAAACATACAAACAAAACAGCACGTGTAAAATGAGGAACAGAAATGCAGCTATAATACCTGTTGGCTGCAGGTGGCACTCGTGTTAAAATGACTGCAGCCAGTACTTCGGTTACCTATAGGTGGCTGCACTGAAACATCAACTGGTCAGGACCATAGATTATATAAAGATGTCACCCATGGGTTCCCTGAAGCACGGTTTTGAAGCTCAGAGTGGGCTGATCTGCCGTCGCCATCTTGGCATTGCCTGACTCCCGGCTCAACCACCTGTTACTCAAACTGGCATGCTCTGAATTAAGCACAACTTTAACCCTTTATAAAACTGAAGCTGATCAGAACTGCTGCTACTTCTACCAGAGAATTTCTAAGATAGGGTGAACTTCCACTGCCTGAACATCTGGTTGTACATGCGTGCTCCTGAGAAATTACGGGCCTATCCCAAAATGTAACATTTATGGGGTTAGAAAAAAAATCTCTGCCAATTCTTATTGTGTTTTCCATATAATGGGTAAAGACAATACATATAGTTCCATGAGATAAGTATGGTAGCAAAACACCTCTCAGTAGGTATATGTGTCAGTGCGCACCACAGCCATTTTACAACATACATTAGCAGAATGCTAGCATTTTATGGGCAAAATTCCCTGTAACTGTAACTAAAGGATGTTAGTATTTTTCCATTTTAATTTTGATATATAATTTATATTATATTTGCAAAAACCAAAATGAAATTTGGGCTTTTTTTGTCTGGAAGCAGGTGTAAATAATTATTTTAGCTGTTTGGCTCCATTCACTCCCATTCATTGAGGACTATCTCGAGTCCTCTAGGTGAATTGAGGCCAATTTTGCTTACAGTGGCACTAATAAGAAGTGGGCAGGTTCTCCGTAGATGGGCTTCATTTTCTTGTCTTGTAGGTCACTTTAATGTGTGTGGAACAGGTCTGATAATAACTGACCTGCTCCCCTTGTGGAAAAACATGAAGCCCACTTAATGTGCATTAGTGAGTTCGTGACTGAGAAATAAGCCAGTTCTACCAAATATCTCAGGCTGATTCAAAGGGAAATGTATTAATCTATTAGTTGAAATAAAAAAAAATAATAGGCGACTATTATGTGAATCACAAATCATTTTAGTCCTTTTTTAAAGCAAAAAGCCCAAACATTTTTAGACTTTCAGGTTCTCAGGTGTGACCATTTGATGCTTTTCTTTGTCATACATGACAACAAACTGATTATACTTGGGTTTTGGATGGAAGGTCAGACAAAACGAGACATTTTAGTATATCCATGCTGTAAATGACTTTATTCTATGAACACACCAAATTCCTAAAATAGGACCACATTATATTGATACATTATATTAATACAGTGTATACAGTGGTACAGATGGTACCATTATATCAATATACACAGATTAAGGCGTGGTATTACACAGAGGTTTAACTTTTTTATTTTCATTTACCCAGTGTGTAAATTTCATGTGTGAAGTTGAGGGAAAATTTGAAGAGAATATTTTACAGTGGGGCTCATGTACTACAGTTTAGTCTGTGAGTGCCTTGTACTTTAAACAACAGAAACAGAAAACATCTCTTTACTTTAAAAAAAAAAAAAATCCATGCGTTCAGTGCTTATACACGAAATTTGCCTTCAGGGACCCACGGGCTCCCTCTCCATGTCCCCTGGAGGCCCCCGAGCCCTAGCTTAGGACCATCCAGTAGGTCATATGAGGGGAAAGGACCGTTTGGGGGTTTGCGCTGAAGAAGAGGGAGGGGGGAGGGAGGGAGGGAGGAGGAGGAGAGCGGAGGAAGCAGGTCTGCTTGGGCGGGGTTTCCCTCTTATTTCAAGTCTGCACAGAGGAGCCGCGACACGGGAGAGAGAGGACGCTCCGTCTCCGGCTGCATGGGAATGTCGCTGCACTCGAGACGGTGCATTTCTTCAGCTTTACGATATACAGATATTTTTTTTATTTTTTATTTTTTGGTATATATATATATTTTTTCTGAAGTGCGCAGATTTTCGTCTTCCCCTCGCATTTTGACCACGCACTGGCTGAGGTAGTAGTTTGTGCTGTTGGTTGGGTTGTGACACTGCCCGCTATGGAGATGACTGCGCAAGCTACTGCCTTGCTAGTGCTGGTGCCTCCACTTCAGCCGAGGGGGGGGGGGGAGAAAAAAAAAGCCCTGCTCTCAACGCTGTTGTACGGTTTTTCCAGGTAATGCACGCCGCTGGTGTTGCGTCTAGCCACCGTGTTATGTTTGAAGCTGTAATTCACCGCTTTTAAACGGACAATGGCTTGTGGTTGCATTGTTGCATTTTGAGCTGAACCCGTTTCAGAACTGTATCATGTGTCATCCAATAAAATAGTGAATGACTGCGGGGGAAAAAAGGACTTTGTTGTATGCAGTTTTAATTTTACGCAGACCTAATGTGAGATTGAGGTTCATTAACATGTATTTGATTTGTAACTGGTGCCATGATGACTTTTTTTTTTTTTCCGCAGGAAGGAGAAATCTTGCATGTGTTAGACGGTCATTTCTAATATGCGGGTTGTAATAATTTGATGTGCACATTTTAAAATGCAGGAGCAAGTCGTGTGGATTTGCATAGTTTTCCAGCTCCTCAGGCGGAGTGGGCTGTATGGAAAGCATGTAGGTCAAGTACTGTTGCTATGAGCAGAGGAGTGACGTGGCTCCCACTGCCCACAGAGGTATCCTACAATACATCTGCTCTGATACACACAATCTGGCTTTATGGCTCTCCCTCCTTTGTTAATAATGCTGCATACCATCAGACACTGGAGCAGATAGTGTGTGTGTGTGCTCCTCCTGCATCTAAACACCTCTTCTACGCAGGGCAGAGCTCAGACATAAATCTGTGCAGCGCTGTTGGCACTGTTCACCAAATAATCAGATTATTATGCTAAATCTGGGTGGTGTGTGCCTCAGTATTTGAACTCTATGCTGCGCACAGACACAGCACATGACTTCACCCCCAGGTCTGGGAGCAGAGCGCTGATGTGGGTCATGCGTTGTGAGTTAACCTTTGAAATCCTCCCACTGGTGCCCAACAGCATCTGGCTGCTCAGTATCACATTAGTATGGTCAGTCAATGGTCTCGTGATGGGGGTGGGGACCGGAATGGATAATGAGCTTGGATTGGCTGTAGGGGCCAGGCAGCACTGGGTCGATGAAACCGTGCAAGGGCTGCAGTCTTGACTTCAGACCCCCCCCCATAGCCCAGAGGAGAGCACGCCGCTCGTTCAGTGACTGACTGAAGATTGAATCCTGCATTTGACCTTCCAAGGATACTCCCATGAAATATTTATGAGTTCACACATGATGGTGTGTTAGGCAGAGTTATGTTCATCCTGGGCTACAGTTCCTCCCACTAGCATCTGTCCTGATATTACACAATAAATCCTACTCCAGCTACTCATTGTAGAGAAACACGTAGGTTGAAAGGTGTGACTTCTTTTCCTTTTGTAGAAGAAGCTGACTAGTAAACAAACCACAGAGGGAACCTGTGGTTATTGTCAAGCCTGTTGAGTAACAGTCTACAGGTCTGCCTTAAATATATTCAAATAAGTGTAAGAAATACAAGTAATCCAGCCTCCAGGGTAAAACCAAACATCGTTTATCACATTCTGACGGTACAGAGAGCCAGCCTATGGACCAGTGAGCAGTGCAGAGGCAGCCCACGTCCTCCTCATCCATCTTGTGTCAAGCTCTCATTCGAGCTGGGCCGCAGATAAATCATACTTGAGGCAGCCAAAGCCCTAAAGCAGTAAATTAGAGCCCCCTGTGGAAAATCTGCCCGCTCACGTGGGGTATCACAGCTGCACTGCTGAAGCAGCCGCACCTTTGTCCTGACAGGACGGTCGGCCCTCGTGTGTGTGTGTGTGTGTGTTCACCAAATACCTTCATACATGCTGCCTCTGTAATGCATCAAATTTGGAAATGGTTGGTTAATTGATTAGTCGATAGTTGATATTTATATATATTTTAATATCAACTGAAAATGCCAAACATCTCATGGTTCAGCTTCTCAAATGTTGTTTTCCCTGGTTTTATACAATTGTAACACTTATTTTAATTGTTGATCAATCTGCCAGTTATTTCCTCAATTAATTGATACATAGTTTGGTAAAAAAAAAATTGCCAATGGCCATCACACAATCCTAGTACACAAGTTAATGCCATAAATGTGTTGTTTTGTCCGACCAACAGTCCAAAACCCACAAATATTCGTACTCACTCTAGCGTGAGACCGAGAAAAGCAACAGATCGTCAGGGTTAAGAATCTGAAACCATTAAACATTTGGCATTTTTTCCTGAGAAATGACTGAAATGATGAATCAGTTTTCAGTTACTGATTAATTTCTTTCAAACAAATAGTTGATTAATCGACTAATTATTGCAGCCCTGATTTTGAATCAGATTCCCTTTAATCAACAAATCGATTGACATAAAATTAATATGCAACTTTTTATTTTTGACAAATCTTTTTTGGCCATTTTCCCAAGCAAAATACGAACATTTGCTGGGTCCAGCTCTGTTTAATAGACAAAGTGATTGGCGAAGAAACTATACTGAAAACGATTAGTTGCAGCCATATGTGGAATGCAGGAGGAAAAAAAAGACCCAGCATCTTTCCACTTAATACTCCTCTGACAGGAGGCTTGAGGGCTGTGGCCTCAGCTATCCCATGTTGCACTGCAGTGAGAAATGGCGTCACCTCTCCAGTACAGGAGATGAGTATCCGCTGCAAGCCCACTCAGCATCTCCCTCAGATCTATCCACGGGTGGGGTGGGAGTGCTGTGACCTTGGAAAAACAAGCCACCCACAGGATTGTCTGTGTCATCATTGCCGTCATCCAATCTGGACCACACACACACACACGTGTGGAGAGTAGGAGTGGAGTGCCAGATCAGTGTTTGCCTGACTGGAGGAGGATGCGGTGCCGGCCTGTGGGGACCAGATGGCCCTCCAGCTCCTGCAGAGGACTCGGCAGTTTGAGACTCCTACAACAGCACTTTATGATCCTGAGTGTGTGTAAAGGCACGTAGTAGGTGTGTAACTGTGATTTATATGTTTTTATCCTAATATCCACCTGTTGATAGGATATCATGAATTGAAAAGCGAGTTATAAAAGTGATGATTCATAATTGTAGACAGGGGTGGGCCGCATATCTCTCCTGGCTCTCTGCTCTGTTATTCCTCAGAGCTTTTACTCTCCATCTTGTGTGTTTTGTTTACTTGCATACTTAATTTTTGGCTTCATAAAAAGTCCACATTTTTACAAAAAAAATAAATAAATAAATCAAACAATACATAAGAGAAAGATGGGAAAATAAAAGAAAAAATGAGAGCTGAAAAATAGGAACAAGGTGACCTGCACATATGAAGCTGTTGTGCAGCTGCGCGTATTAATTGGTCTCAGGTGCAAACAGCCACGCTGATTAAGCTTACACAAGTCAGATGTGTGTGGATTATGTGAAACTTCCACAGCACAAAACAGGAAGTTTGTAAGTTCTTAGTAATGCTTCCTGATCCCTGTTCTATATGCCTTATAATGTGTGAGAGTTACAAAATGCTTTGCAGGGAATAGAAGAAGCAAAACTTACAAATAGGCCTTTTTCACACTTTGACACAGGCGTGAATAATAAACGTAACGGTGGCTGAATTCCCTCTGTTTCAGGGTCTCCGTCGCCGTCACTGTTTACTGGGACATTGAATAAAAACAGCAGTCGTCAATGTCACGAGTAGCACCTGTGCTTTTCACAGTATCACAGTTCCTCATGTCTGCTGTGAAGCGGGCCTGTTTTAACCTGCTCATGTATATCTTGGCATGTAATATGCAACTTGAAGTATCAGGTTGACACATAGCTGTCACCACCTGTTGATACAGTTAGAACAATATGATTTAGACCAACCGGTCTAAGGTGTGATAGCGAAACCTGCCTCAGTCGAACAATGACTCCTACGGGTTTCACATTCTTAGTATTGTAGTTGGTCTAAATTCTGTTTTAGGGGTTTCCGCCCTTCAAAGAATACAATCTGAGGAAAAAAATAAAAAAAGTTGTCTGTTAGCAGTGGCAAAAATTTATCGACCAATACTCGCCTTCAAAGAGGGGGGGAAAAAGTCTCTACAGGATACTGCACCACGGAGGACTGAATAGTCGGCAGGTGTCAAAAACCCCCCAGGTTTCTCTTTACCTCTCACAGCACGAGACAGAGGAATGTGTCTTTTTTTCATACTGTACCTCCGTCCTGTCAGGAAATATGAAAGCTTAACCCTGCATTTGATTTACATCATTGTTCTCAGGTATTTCAAGTATTTGGTCTCAGGTCACTTCAGTAGGAGTGAGTTATGGCAACAGTTGCACCTGAAAGTAAAAAGAAATGATTCCTCATTATTCCACAGCCCTTCTCGCTCACCAAATTAAAGTGGAAGACCAGCTGAAATGTAGACGAACATCTCGTGCACTTTTTCTCCCTTTGTTATCAAGTTGTCTTTCATCACTTCTGGGTGCTAGTGCTTCAGGGTCAAATTACGCCCCTCGCAGCAGCCTCCACCATGAAATCTTCTATCAGGCTACTCTGTGAACTGATACCCTTCATCCTTCATCCACATATTGCTTTGGGACTCACTTGACACAGTTTGTCTGACTGTTATGGCCAATCTATAGAGTTACTGGAGTGTAAGGGAGTGAGTTTGTTCCCAATCGAGTTCCTGCGGAGTTTCTTTTAACAGTCACGTTCCCTTTTGGAAATAACAGTTAAAAAAAATAAATAAAAACAATCACAGTACAGCCAGGTCATGACTTTGGTTCATTTTTTACAGTCAACTGAAACTAAGCCCTCTTGCGTACGTGGCTGTCTTTATCTTCCTGTTATTTTCCCCATTTGTCTGTTTTCTCTCACAAACCTGCTACTCACATCTCACACCTTGTTTTCCTGTCTACTACACAGTCAGCACACCAACATTCAATCAAAGACACAGCAGAGTAATGTGGAAGAAAATGTTAAAAGGTCAGGAATTGTCGTTTTCTTTAATAGAGAAGGAAAATGAGCATTTAAACCATTTTTTTTTCAAACTGTTCCCAAGTTTCTAAAACAGTACAAATTACTTTTTGTGTCAGTAAGATATACATCACTTACAGTAAAAGAGAGGAGAGAAGCGACCACTGAAAAAGTTATTTACATTTTTACACTTAAATTAAGTCACTCTGTTCCATGTTTCTCCAGCTTTGACCACTTGTACGGCAGGTAAGAGACAATATTTGTGAACAATTGGTAGAAGCTGTACAAACTAAACTACATGAGCTAAAATGTGGGAAACCACTGAATCAGGGATCAATATTGATTGTAGAGACACATAGGGTTAAGTATTGTCTGTATAATTGTCTGCAATGATAGTCAATGAATTCTCACTGTTAGAGGCACCAGCTATTTATGAGGATGAGTTTATCTTAATAGGGACGATATATCAAACTGATACTGAGAAAAGGTAAAATGAGTGCACGACAATTGGGAGCTTTGTTTTGCTTCAGTGCTTTTCTGAAAACATTTTTACAAAAGCAAATATGAGAATGTAACTAAATAATGGCACAGGTAGCAGCTGAGGAAGCTGCTGAAGCCAACGTGGCGTGCAAACAGCCATTTAAAGAGGACAACAACAAGAGAAGAAAATGAGGTAGATGGCTGATGGTGAATAAATAAGAGAAAGATTTGTTGGGTTTTTTTCCTTCTTAAACCTGAATTAGTATAAAAGCTGGGCTAGATTCAACAGTATAACAAGATGCTGTGAGCAGGGTAAACAGGACTCCTGTTTGCATGTTCTTCATAAACATGTTTCTTCATTTTCAAAGTTTTCCTTAATGGTGAGGAGACAGTTGCAACGCAAGGGTTACAAATAAACAAAAAGAAAAAGAAAGAAAAAGAAAGCTGCAGCTGCAGCTTTAGGAGAATCAGCTAAAAAAGATGTACACGTTTTTTTTCTCCTTTCTACAACAGACTAACAACTGCAGACTGAACCTGGCTACATGAAAAGCCTACATGGAACAGAGGAGGAATGATTCATATATACAGTACACAACATTAGTCTTCAGGTTAGTGTTGCTTTTACACTGTACAGGTGTTCAACCAAACACACTAATCAAATGTGTTATACCTGGGAGTATTTACATTTTCAAATGTATTTATATATATATATATATATATATATATATATTGTGCATTAGTTAGTAACAGCAATCCTGAGATGCATATTACCATCTCGTCCATGAGAGATTGCTTCACAACCAAGTTCATGGCTTCCTCAGTCAGACACAGAATATTGGGGGGAAAGAAACATCAGTAGTTTAACTTTTCATGATTTAGTTTCTGCAGTAGTTTCTTTTCTATAAAAGAAAAGACCAGACAAGAAGAAGGGATAACATCATCCTCAGATGATCAAGGGGGGTAAAACAGCCTGGACAAAAATCCTATCTGTGGCCAGGAATGTCATGGATCCCTCAGCAATAGAGGAAGTCCACACTAAAGCACTTTAACAACAGAGCACAAGGGATGTGAGGAAACTGCAGAAGTGAAATTCAGAGTTCAAGGCAGGGTTATATTTTGGTGGTGGTTGTAGTTATGTCGCTCGGCTAATTCTGCTTGTTGCCATACATGAGGGGAATGATGTAGACAGAGATGTCATCACCGGAGCCTAATCTGTCGTTGGATATCCTCCAGCCGCGATCCTTCAGCACCCCTCGTGCTCTCATGATGAGGTCTTGAGCTGCCATTGTGTACCTGACATAACAAAAGAGATAAATGATGAAGGCATAGTCTTAGCATGGTGATAAACAAACAGATAAATGGTTCAAATCTGATAATAATTATGCACAGTATTTGACTAAGTACATCTGCCTGCAGCTAGATAAAATAAAATTTAAAAAATAAATAAATCAGTAAACGTTAGGATGAACTTTTGAAACTAAGCTCACAGGAGAAGAAGAGTCAGAGCGCCTCATTAATAGTCTTACAAGCCTTTCCTTGACATCAGAGAAATGACTTATCTAAATGTTTGGAAATTTGCATAATTACAACAAGATAACAGCGTTCATCCACTCCAAATAAGACGGGGTGAGAGGAAGTTCAGCTCTGACTGGCGGCTGCAGCTGTGTGATGAGTGAACGTGCCTGTGCTGATCGTCGGGGTCGCAGTTTGCCAGGAAACAGGTGACTGCTTCAGCTACTTCCTGGTTGGAGAGTACGTCCCACAGACCGTCAGTTCCCAGCACCAGAACGTCATCAGCTCCGTGCTCGCACTGTCCCAGTGGGTAAACTCTGACCTGAAGGTGAGAGGGGGGACAAGGGTTGAGAGATGCATCGTTTCTAGGAATCACTTGGACCTGTTAAGAGGTTGTGTGTGTGTGTGTGTGTGTGTGTGGGTGAGGGGTGAGTTCAGCCAAATTGAAATAAATCTAATTTTCAGACTTTTCCCTCGTGGTACGTTCCCATGCAAGTAGTTCAGGGATTATTCGTCCAGGTTTTGAGATATTTGCCTGTAACTTCTCTGCCTCCACTCCGATGCCAGTGAAGGGAATTTCATTTATGTTCAACAAATTGAGAAGTTACATTTAAAAAAGACGAACAGCATGTCCCATGTCTGTACTACGCACTAATCTTAGGCAGGTTGTGAGTATATGATGTGTGTTCACACTGGAAATTGACAAATTGTACATACACCAACCCACACAATATGCAAACTAAAACCAGCCTGTTCTTTGAGTGTACTGTCAATGGACACCATTTTCCCACAATGCAATGCACAAAGGAAATGAAGGACCTGCTCACAGCTGGAAAAAAAATCATTGGTTAATGGTTGTGAAATAGCTCTAGAAAAATCTTGAAATTAATTCTCAAGAGAAACATTTTGCTTTGTGTTAGTGACGTTTAATAGGCAGTGACCCTCAAATGCTGTAGTTTGACATGTACTTAATAATTTACTGTTACATTAAATAGTCTGTATACTAACTGCTAAAACAGTAAACGTAGAGTATGTAGAACATATTGTATGCAGTTAGGATGGAGTATGAATTTGGGACCTGCCATCTATTATCCAGAGTACTGGGAACACGGTAAAATTTTTATTTTTATTATATTTCACTGTATTTAACAAATAATACATAATATGGATATCTCAACATCTTTGCAAAAAAAAAACCAAAAACTCTCTGCATAGATAGATACCACTAGAGGTAAGTGAGAAAATGATTTTTCTTAATTTAAGTCAACTAAGCATTTAAGCCCAATTTTCTTGTCACATCTTCCTCTATGCATTCTTCTGAAAGGAATTGAAGGCCTTAATCTTTCAAAGACACGCTTAAACAAAGACATGTTATGTTACTGTGGCAACTCAAACTCTAATTACTATGTTTGAACAAAAGCATACTATGAAATAGCAATCAAAATAATGCCTACAGACCTTGGACTGTGCATAGAAAACAAAAGATGCCTTAGTTAGCCTTAGCTTCATGTAACAGAGGAGTTGCCTGTTCACAGCTGACATACCAACCTGCTGCAGAGGCTACTGTGAAAACAGCACAGTGTGACCACAGTGGCTGTGAGAGCTGTTGTAAAGGAAACAGAATGACCTCCGTGTGTATCATGAACCTCCATATAGCCGTAAAACCTTTTTATTTAAGTTAAGCTTTGCAAGAACAAAAGGAGCAAGGTTATCAATCCATGAAAGAGAGATAGTAGTTTCCAGAAACACTTTCAAAACAGATTTCAACAGCAATCTGTCTGGATGACGGGTCATGACCGCAGCATTCGATTTTTTTGATTCAACACCCACGTTTGATCTCATGAGTATGATCTGATGACTCCAAATGTCAAAGTCAGCTTTTTTTATTTTTTTATTTATAACCTGTGAGTACTCAGTATTTCCAACCTGACATCTTGGCAGAAAGTTTTTTTCACAAACCCTCCACGGCACAGTCTCACCTCTCCCACATACATGATATCTTTATATAGAAACTGTTTATTTCTCTCCTGTATTAAACATCTAGCGAGACCTTGAATGCTCAGGTCTGACATGCAGCACATACACCGATTTGTTTGGTATATGCTCTGTCTGAAACAACAGTGACTTCAGGGATCTCAGAGGGAAAATTGGAAAAGAAATGCAAGATCAAAAAGGAGGCTGAACTATGACTGAACTCGGAAGGTGATGAATTAAAGATCAAGAGAATTCATGGACTTCATTACTACTGCAATCATGTGCAGTAGACACGGGGAAGGAAAGGAGTCACCGGAGAGCGACGGCTGGTGGGGAATGTTAATGTGCACATTGACCACGCAGTTCAGAGCGTGGACTGTGAATAGCCAAAAGGCATTTTACCTACTGTTACCTATGTGCTCTGATTTAATCAGGAGGTTGAGGTCATGAGGCTTATGATAATCTGAGTTGCATTTCCTTTATTACGTTTTGTAATGTTCAAATGTTGATGAGTTTTTGCAACAACTGAATTTAAAGTTCCTCTCCAGACAGGTTTTAAACAACTATGTATCATTGAGAATTTTTGAATCAGGCCTTATACCCCGCTCACCGCCGCTGCTTTAGCTAGGTGAGACAGCAGTGTGTATCAAGACAGTGGAGGAAACCCAGACCCAGACTCAGATGAGGAGGTTGTTGTGACCAAAATCAGCGACTAGCAGACATATCAGAACAGTTAGCAGAGTTAGGATGTTTTAATTGTTTATATTGTAAATATATATATTATATTAAAAATTCTGTTGCCATGGCGCCGCGGATGGCTGCCTCGGTGTTTTGGTGCGCATTTTTTTGCCTTATTTTCTTTATAAATCCAGTTTTCTGCTTTGGTTTCCGGAGCTCTTTCACCAGAGAAGAGCTCATTAATATCAGAGAAACAACTCCAGTGGATTTTTTTCCTACTTTTCTCGACTCATCTGTGGGATTATTGG
Source organism: Trachinotus anak (assembly GCF_046630095.1). Taxonomy (NCBI): domain Eukaryota; kingdom Metazoa; phylum Chordata; class Actinopteri; order Carangiformes; family Carangidae; genus Trachinotus; species Trachinotus anak. The sequence goes on along the minus strand of NW_027273853.1, from coordinate 7,178,284 downwards.
ACATTTTGGTCAGAGGTGCACTGACCGTTGCTCTCGCAGTGAAACGCCGGAGGAGAGGAAAACGTGCCGGTGCGCTTGCGCGTCTCCGCCGGCGCGGACTCCGCACACCTCTCCCAGGTATCTTTCTCTCCAACGTGCGTTCACTGCCCAACAAGCTGGATGAACTTCAGCTGCTGGTGCAGAAAACAGAGACTTTTCTTCATCTTCCGTCCTGTGCTTCACGGAGACGTGGCTGTGTGGATCGATCCGGACTCTGCGCTGGAGCTGGCCGGCTTCCAACTCTTCAGAGCGGATCGCGACACAGAGCTGTCCGGCAAAACCAAAGGTGGAGGAATCTGCTTTTATGCAAACAGTGGCTGGTGCAGAGACGTGACAGTGATCCTGCAGCACTGTTCTCCTGACCTGGAGACTTTCATCATAAACTGCAGGCCCTTCTACTCCCCCCGTGAGTTCACCTCATTCATCCTGGTCGGTGTTTACATCCCACCACAGGCAAACGTGCAGGAGGCACAGCGGGCGCTCGCCGACCAGATACTGTGTGTGGAGCAGACCAACCCGGACTCCGTAGTTATTGTCCTTGGTGACTTTAACAAAGGGAACCTCAGTCATGAACTGCCCAAATACAGACAGTTTGTTAATTGCCCGACCAGAGAGGGGAACACTCTGGACCACTGTTACACCACAATCAGTGGTGCTGATCACGCCGTCCCCCGGGCTGCACTGGGCCACTCTGACCATGTGATGGTCCACCTGATTCCCACATACAGGCAGAAACTAAAACTGTGTAAACCTGTTGCGAGGACATCAAAGCAGTGGTGCAGTGAAGCCATAGAGGATCTGCGGGCATGTTTGGACTGCACTGACTGCTTCCAACAGTCTGGATGAGTTCACAGAGGCTGTGACGTCATACATCAGCTTCTGTGAGGACTGCTGTATCCCATCACGCACCAGGGTGAGTTATAACAATGACAAACCCTGGTTCACAGCTAAGCTCAGTCAGCTCAGGAGGCAAAAGGAGGAAGCTTTCAGGAGTGGGGACAGGGACAGGTTTAAAGAGTCCAAGTACAGGTTTAGCAAAGCGGTGAGAGAAGCTAAACGACTGTACTCTGAGAAACTTCAGCTCCAGTTCTCAGCCAACGACTCTGCTTCTGTCTGGAAAGGGCTCAGAAAGATCACAAACTACAAACCTAAACCCCCCCACTCCATTAATGACTTCCGTCTGGCCAACGATCTGAATGAGTTCTACTGCCGCTTTGAAAGACAGTGGGACACGCCTGACACTAACCTCCACATCAGAGCCACATCAGAACCCCCCTCCTCCCCTACCAAAGGAACGTCTCTCTCTATCCTGGAGAGAGATGTCAACAGGCTTTTTAAGAAGCAGAACCCCCGCAAAGCAGCCGGTCCTGACTCTGTCTCTCCATCATCCCTGAAGCACTGTGCTGATCAGCTGTCTCCAGTGTTCACAGACATCTTCAACACCTAACTGGAGACCTGCCACGTGCCAGCCTGCTTCAAATCCTCCACCATCATCCCTGTCCCCAAAAAACCAAGGCCCACAGGACTAAATGACTATAGACCCATTGCCCTGACCTCTGTGGTCATGAAATCATTTGAGCGTCTTGTCCTGTCCCATCTCAAATCCATCACTGACCCACTCCTGGACCCCCTGCAGTTCGCCTACAGAGCCAACAGGTCTGTAGATGACGCCGTCAACATGGCTCTCCACTTCATCCTCCAGCACCTGGACTCCTCAGGGACCTATGCCAGGATCCTGTTTGTGGACTTCAGCTCTGCCTTCAACACCATCATCCCGGCTCTGCTGCAGGACAAGCTCTCCCAGCTGAGCGTGCCTGACTCCACCTGCAGGTGGATCACAGACTTCCTGTCTGACAGGAGGCAGCACGTGAAGCTAGGAAAGCACGTGTCTGACTCCCAGACCATCAGCACTGGATCCCCGCAAGGCTGCGTTCTTTCTCCTCTGCTCTTCTCCCTGTACACCAACACCTGCACCTCCAGCCATCAGTCTGTCAAGCTCCTGAAGTTTGCAGACGACACCACTCTCATTGGCCTATTCTCTGATGGCGATGAGTCTGCCTACAGGTGGGAGACTGAGCGTCTGGTGACCTGGTGCAGGCAGAACAACCTAGAGCTAAACGCTCTGAAGACAGTGGAAATGATAGTGGACTTCAGGAAGAGCCCAGCCCCACCCACCCCCATCACCCTGTGCGACTCCCCCGTGGCTACCGTGGAGCATTTTCGCTTCTTGGGAACCACCATCACACAGGATCTCAAATGGGAGCTAAACATCAGCTCCCTCATCAAAAAAGCTCAGCAGAGGATGTATTTCCTGAGGCAATTGAAGAAGTTCAACCTGCCAAGGACTATGATGGTGAACTTCTACACCTCCATCATTGAGTCCATCCTCACCTCCTCCATCACCATCTGGTACGCTGCTGCCACGGAGAGGGACAATAACAGACTGCAGCGTATCATCCACTCTGCTGAGAAGGTGATTGGCTGCAATCTTCCGTCCCTCCAGGACCTGTACGCCTCAAGGACTCTGAGGCGTGCAGGGAAGATTGTAGCTGACTCCTCCCACCCTGGACACAAACTCTTTGAGACACTCCCCTCTGGCAGGAGGCTGCGGTCCTTCAGGACCAAAACCTCTCGCCACAAAAATAGCTTCTTCCCATCTGCTATTAGCCTCATCATAAAGGCTAGAGAGCCCCACTGTTGCTGATCAATTGCACCAATCACCAGAAAAAATTCCTTGTATGTGAAAACATACTTGGCAATAAAACTGATTCTGATTCTGATTCTGATTCTGATTGTTTGTCAGCTTGTAACAGGCAGTGGCTGACACAGTGTTAGTGGTTGTGCTAATGCAAACTCTCGCTCTCTGTACTGACAAGGTTTCAGGTTCATTTTTCCCGACCCCTGTCCCCGAAAGTTGACAGGATTGTTCCTTAGGTTATATGACGTATGAATCCCTGGCTGTCTGAATCCATTTTTAGAAGACTGTCATTGTTTTACTGCAGTTCCAAGGTGGAAATACTCAGTCATAGTTTTGTGCTTATATCGCTCATAAAATGTCTTGCATTACATAAAAAACATCATATCCATATGACATTGTTAACAAGGTTGAAAACATGATTTCCATCAGAGGAGGTTTTTAACAGCAAAAAATAATATTGTTATTATTAATTAATATTGTTAATTAGTAATAACAATTAAAACATGAGTTTCTGTCTCTTCATAACTTCACTTTCAAAGAGCAACTCTGAAATGTCACTTGTTGGATATTTGAAAACCACACAGTGTTACAGTGTTCATCCTTTGTTTACCCACCTTGTGAGAGAAAAGAAGATAGATCCTGTTCAATTCAAATAATTCAACAACAAATAGAAGTTTCACCAGAGTGGGTGGGTAAACATACATAAATCTCCAAACTTTTGTAGTGTGTAAAAGATAATGTGAGTTATTTCACTTTGCCTGTTATAGACTGTAAAGGAGGGGATAATTAAGGATGTCAGAATGGAGCCTACCTCTGGGCAGCAGGACAGGAAAGGCTTGATGTAGATGTTGGAATCATGCACTTTGAGATTGTGGTCCCCAAGACCCCTTGTGACCCCGATGGTCGCCAACACACGAGCCTGCAAAAGACCAGAGGTATATGAAGCACAATGTCTCACTAGTGTTATAGGTTCAGCTTCCCTAATTTAGGGGTTTTTAACAAAAAAATATGTAACTTTTTAATGTATACTCTTTTCTAAACACAGACAAAAGGGATACAGTGAGTTTATTATAAGTCAGGTCTTATTTTTGTAGCTTTAGCCATCATTTCCACTGGTTATGATAACTCTGCACTAAAAGTAATTCCTGAGATCTGTGGACATGGCCCGATTGCTGCTGCTGCTGCTGCAAAAAAGAAAAATCAGAGGGGGCAAGAAACATGAGCAGTCAAGCCAACAGTTTAGTCAAATTATTATATCATTTTATTTGGAGGTGAGCCTGTAACTGAGTGCAGCCGAAATGATGGTTATCGTACAGAAAAACTGTGTGTGCACAACCACAATATGGCAAGTACAGTAAGTTGAAGTTGAACCAGCAACGACTACAAAAATATAACCCAAGTTTTAATAAAGTGGAATTATCCTGTGGCCACAATGGAAAAATTAAGGACTGATAAGTGGTCAAAGAACATTTTGACAATTGTGTATTGGTTCCTGGACTCGTAATCTGACCCCAGACTGTCCTGATGAGCTGCTACTGTTCATAATGCAGGTTTCTGGATTATACTTCATGTGTGTGACTGAAGCAGGACCTTTTTGAACAAGAGCATATATACTTCCTGTAAATCCTCCTTGGATGAAGTCATTAAAACACAATGTGACTTTCATCCCTGATAACTGTAAAGAATAATCTGCACTGACATATCCCCAGTGACATTTCACTGAAGAATACAGACTACTCCCAGTGGGAATCTTTATCTGGATGGATGCACAGCATTTAGGCAAATAAATACAAGCTCATCGTCAGCATCTTCCAGTTTTGTAAGTGCCTAATAATCGTTCCCCAGGTCCCGGAAGCCATCAAACTCATTTGTAAGCCTTACGAAACTCCTTTTGATTCCTTCTGTCTGCACAGATTGCCACCGCAGCCTCTAAAAATGGCTGCTGGCACCAGACTGGGGAACTGGGCTAATTGAATCTACTGTAAAGTGTATGAAAAAGGGTGGCACAAAAGGACGGGGAGAAGAGTACGAGGGCAAGTCAGTACTGGTAGGTATGAGCTTGGATCAGTATGCAGCACAGAGAGGGAGAGAGAGAAGGAGACGGAGAAGGGAGAGTGTTTCAAAGTGGCGGTGAAGCTCCTCCGGCGGAGAAGGGGAAACATCCTGGGATTAATTGTTGAGAGCTGGGGCCCAGCAGGCTGCGCGCCGGGCTTTGAAGTGCTCTGGCGTTACTCTCCCTTGCACAAAGCCCCCTCACTCTATCTAGCCATCCATCTCCACAACTCACTTCAAAGGAAGAGGATGCGATGTGGGCATGGCCAACTGTGCAGGGGTAAACCCGAACACGGTTGAAGGTAGTGAGTTCTGTAGGGTGACATCTGCCCCAGTCATCAGTCAAACATAGATCTACTGTCTGTCTGTATTAAACCGTAGGTAGAGAAGGCCACAGAGAGAACATATTCATGTTTCCTCTCTGACCTTTTTAATGTATCAAGGACAAGATGCTGCACACCAGCACATGTACAGCATCACTGAGGAAGAGGAAAATGTCATGAACACTGTGCTGCAGTCTTGACCTTTTCTTTTGCGTTTTGTGTCAAAACACTGACAAAGATTCTCCTGTAAGCCAGTGTTTAAGCGATGTTATATTCCAATTAACATATGTCACTTTTTGGACACTTTTCATCCGTCTTTCATCACATTTTCATCATCTAACGGGTGGCCCTGTTGGGACTCCCTCTTCTGACCCCTGTCTGTGTTAGTGCTACGTTTTTAATCTGCCGTGGGGCATAAAAGCACAAAGTCCATCAGAGAGAAGAGATGATCTGTGCCATAGGTTTGTGCAGGATGTGAATCCGTGTGGAAAAAGAGGCCAGGAAGCTTTCCACTGGCAGGCTCCTCCACACAGTGATGGGGTTGAAGGGTGCTGACTAATGGTGCCCTGGCGAGCTTTGATTACAGGCGAGGCGCACAAGGCCGTGGGAGTAACTCTGTCAGCGAGCGGGCCGCTGAGCACTTCTTACCTTCTTCCCTTCGCCGTAGATCAGGGGAAACTTTAGGTCATCATCCTCGATGGTTTTATATGCCCTGCGCAGAGAAGAGAGGACACTTTAATGGGGTTTTGGTTTATGGCAGGCAGTGTACACGTGCCCTGGAGATACATCGCCTCTGCACCCCCCGCTAACAGGCCTAGCTACCGAGGTAACTGGCACAGAGACGAAGAGTATGCTAGGAGGAAAAAGAGAGACGGTGAGGAAAAAAAAATTCACCCCGACATCACACACAGCCTTAGCATAATTCCCTCCTTCTTTTTTTTCTTTCTATCTGATCTAGTCTCCCTATTGGCAAAAAGTAAGACATCTATAGAAGTATGAGACACTGGTTTACTGTGTGTGTGTGTGTCCGTGCATGCATTTATCTGAAGGTCTGGATGTAAAATGGCTGAATGATGCAAGAGTATCCATGTTCACATTCCCCTGCTCTCAGAGCAGTGTTTAAACTTCCCCAACTAATGAATAATTTACCATCTTCAGACTTGGACCAGACAGAGCTGCAGCAGAGGGAAAAACACTGTATAATACTGTATGTATTCACGCCAGCTCTGAAGATGCACTTTTCACCTTTACAGCTCAGACAGTTGCAGTGAAGACAATGTGCACTAGTGTAAGTGAGTATACTCTTTTTCACCCATTCCCACTGAGCAGTTTTACTTCAAAGGAACAGCTGTTTCACTATACAGTACCAGAAACATTATAAATTGGAGCCAATTTCCAGTAGAGCTGCCAGAGCGAAGTTTTCCATTCACAACTCACACCAGGTGCTATGAATATGGAAATCTGGCTTGTTATGAAGTCAGAGTCCTGACCTGGATCAAATAACATTTATAAATGCAGTATATACTTTATTTTGGCCTTTAGACTGGAGGAAATGCAGCCAAAATGTTCTCAACTCTCAGAAAATGGTTTTTAAAGTGAGTTAAGAACTCTTTTTATAGTGATAAATACAGAGGCTAACAACTATTTAGCCTGAAAAGTTACTTAAAACTGAGCTAAAAGTGTTATTTTGCAAATATCATGTGACTCTGGACCTGCCCCACACACCTCATCCAATGTATTTAAGCTGCTGTGAAGCAGATTAGCAGGGACCGGGATGGTTTTTACATTACTGCTGGTTCCACTCAGAGAGACCATATGTTTCCACCTTAGGCGAGCGCTCTGCTGCTGCACTCAGCACTTTTTTAACAGTGTGCAGAGCGAGGACTATCACAGTGAACGCAGCCCACAGACACAGAAATACAGTCTGCAGACTCCTCTGAGCAGAGAGCGTGGAATAAAGAGTCCGAAGACGCGTTTCCTCACTGATGTTTGCAATGTTCATGGTGTGGAAAAACCTCTAAAACAGCTTTTTGATGATGTGAGACTTGAGCTGAGCATTAAAAGAGATGTTAATGAAACCGGGGCAGGTCTTACCCTCTCTATACACAAAAAAGGGAAGCACCATTTCCTCTGCCATATCATGGCCAAGGAAACATCTTTCATTTGAATATTTTCATTCGAGTATTTTAACTTCATGAAAAAAGGAAGAAAAAAAAAAAAAACATGACAACATAGAGACACACACTTTCTGTCATTATTTCAAAGATGTCTTGGATGAAATCCCCAGAGCCGGCTGTCGGGGACAGTTTCCCTCTCGAGATGTGTGTTTACAGCGAATGCAGCCTGTCAGACTTGTGATAACAAGTGTGTGACAGAATGAGAAAGATACACATTAATCCTGTTATGATACCTGCTCCCTGCTCTGGGACACGGAGTCCAAAAAAACAGCGAGGAGAGTCGCTCAAGGGCTGCACTGTTTCACCACAACACTGAGCGCTTTCACATTCAAGGGCTGTTTGGTCGCCCAGTACATTGCAGTGTGTGACTGACTGAGAGAGAGAGAGAGAGAGAGGGAGGGGAAAGGAAGAGAGGGATGCAGGGAAGGAGAGCAGAGGGTGGGGGTGGGGTGGAGGGGTTGTATCTTCGTCCCTGCAGGTGACGAGAGGCGAGCAGGATAGGGGAGGACTGATGTCATCTCCTCTCGGCGCTAAGAGGAGTGACAGAGGACTATTAGCAGTGTGTGCTCAGCATCCCCATCTGCACACACACTTTATATACATCTCTGCACACAGAAACACACTCACAAACACAACGGATACACACACACACACACACACACACACACACACACACACACACACCTGTCAACAGACTTCGAGGTGACATTGTGGCGGGGCCTGTGTCAGCAGAGGATGAGTCAGACAAATTGGCTCAACTGACAGCCGAGTTCCAATAAACCTTTCGGCCAACCTTGATGGGCTTTCCATAGATTGACTGGTGCTCTCAGGAGCAGAGCGAGGCCAAAGCTAATGGCAGTGACCCAATCACTCTCCACGTGTTCAGGGAAGCTGCGGGCATCAGTCACACTGGTACAAAAGGCAGAGTGGAAAAAGAGAGGAAGGAGAGAGGGAGGAACAAGACAGGAAGAGGAGGCAGAGAGGGGGTGAGAATGTATGACAGTGATAAAGGTGTGTGTTAGTCTCCCTGCTCTCTCGTTCATTGTCTATAGGATCAGGGGGAGGACAGATACCCCAGTGGGCGTGCACATTAAGGAAAGACAGCTTGAGTGCTGTTTATTGTCATTTATCACTGCCCTCCTATGTGGCCTACACAACATCCTAAGCTTTTCCTCTCCTCATTCATCTCTATTTCTATCTTTGAAGCTAACCTCAATCTGCTCACATCTCTCTCTTTCTTTAAAGCAATTTCCTTCTCATTTGTTCTTTTTAACCCCCCCTCTCCGTCGTCTCCAGCCACTCACCCTCTTCCCCATCTTCCCTCCTGCCTGCCTGGCTGTGTTGCTATGGCGTTTGGATCATGTCGGACACGGCTGACTGCTCAACATCTATCACTCCGGGACGTCTCGCAAACAAAACCGCCCTCCATAAACCGCCTGGACAAGAACAGCCATTACCGCTTGCAACGCCGACGCCAGCTCACACTCTGGTCCAACTGGCCGAGGGAGGGGAGGTAAAGAGAGCGAGGGAGGGAGACAGACAGAGGTGGGCTGCAGGCCTGTATGCCTTCATTAGAGCACGGCCTTGATCATGGATGCCCAAGTAAACGCCCACACACACGCAGCGTGTGGGCACACTGACTACACGCTCAGACAGGAGAGCGTGCACAAGCACAGGCAGAGAGCTGCAGAGGCATGAAAAAATTATCCTCTGCACCTATAGAGCATCTGAACTGCACCTATACAGGATGACACAGTTAAGTCACACCCACACACATCAGAGCAATCAGCCACGCTGGCTGACAGGCTACTAATTTAAGACCTCGACTTAGCCTGGGTGAAAGTGAAGCAGAACTGGGTTATGGGTAGAACCTGATTAAAAATACATCACAGGCCGTCTGCGCTGCTGAGACAGTAAGCAGGAAGATGACAGGCGGAGAGTTCTGGGCCCGATAAGGAACACCGCCGCTGACTGACCTACATCTGCTGAACCGAGCGGCGCCGCAAAACACACCCACGGCGGGAGGGGGTTGTCAAAAAACATACTGTTCATCTCTCCCCAGTCACCTGCTTTGTCCTCACTCTACTCTCTCCTTCTCATATCTATATGCAGGAGCCCATACATACTGTAAACACAACGCATGTTTATGTTTATGTTCTACAAGGGGAGACATAATTAAAACACAAAAAGCCCATCACATTTACACAACTTAATCACCACTTCAAAAAACAGTGTTGGTGAGATTAACATTTACTCAAGTACTGTATGTATGTACAGGTTTGAAGCACTTGTACTTTCCTTGGGTATGCACCTCATCTATTTTCTTCAGAGACAAGTGTCTTTTAACCCAAACACATTTTTCTGGCAGCTATAGACACTAGTTATAAAAAACATATGATCACCCTAACAGATGTGATGATATAATGAGATACTGATGAAAATTAAACTACAGAAGAATATGAACCAGTTAAAACTGTTTCCACTTTATCCAGCTACAACAGAAATAATGTGGCTTACATGTCAATGCAGTCAATAATCAGGAATAATCGTTCAAACACTGAGGGAGCCATTCTGTCTGTCCCTTTACTTCAAGCACATTTTACTGTTAATAGTACACTAAAACTTTCACTCAGTGGTGTAGGAAGTATTAAAAGTAGTAATACCACAATGTAAAAATACAGGATTTTAACCAAACTATGAGGTGACTTTAACGTGACTTTAGCTGAACTTAAACTAACCCCCGGTGATGATGATGCAGTAGAAATCAATCAGCTGCTGTGAACAGGAAAACTGGCCAGTCACAGACCGTCACACTGGTTTCACATTCAGTTTGATTCTGTTTAAACTGTGACAACTGATCCTGGATCAGATACAAGCTTGATCACCGTTAGTCAGAAGAGTCTTAGAAAATAAAAAGGCGTAAGTGCAAAAAATATTATCACTAAATGTATTATATATTATGTATTATTATATTATTAGAATTATTTTGTAAGTGACACTTTAATGTTGTGCTGCAGGTAATCAAGCTGAAGTTTAAATTTAATTTACTGTGCAGCAATGAATTGTTTTTTGTTTGCACAATTCAAATGTTAATCTTCGCAGTGACAAGTTTCTAATTAAGTAAAAAGTACAATACTTCCACCTTAAATGCAGCGAACCAGACGTCGCGTAAAATCAAAATACTGAAGGACAATCAACTCAGAACTGTGTATAAATACACTCATGTGTGTCTGAATGTGTGCAGTTGAACTGTGTCTCTATTATTTTGTCTGCCGGTCATATAGTTATATAAATAAAGGCAGGTTAAGGAACAGAAACACCTGTTTTATCACCGTTCTGATTGCGAGACTTTTTTGAGTGCTGCTAATTAGGCAGCAGCAGTGTAACTATGGCTGCGTCACCTCAGAGTTCAAGTCCTCAATGAAATTATTTTAATAATAGAAGAAACTAGGTCTAAAAGTCGACACTTAAAGCTGGACATACAATCGTTCACTCCCTCACTTTTTGTCTCTTTAAGGCCCTTGTCTCCTCCTTTCCTCCCTTCTTCTGTCTTTTTCTCTGGCTTTCACATTTCCACCTGTCTTTAAGTATGCTCCCTTCTCTTCTCTCTCACGCCGTCTTCCTCGGGCTCTTTGACCTTTATTATCTCTCTATCCACAATGAGATAAAGAGCCCAGGCCTTGCTGTGCCCACGGATTCCTTCTTGTGCATCTCTCACAATCTGAAGCAGAAATGTCACAGCCTCCTCCTGACAGCAAAGCTTTGAATTACTTTTTTTTTTTTCATTCCGTTACACACTGAATGGGATGGAGATTTCTTTTATGGAGTATTTCATCTTGGGGACATTACAGTAAATCATTCAAATATAGAAGATGTTACAAAGTATTTCCTCTCTGAGGGCACATAAATGAATCTGACTATACACACGCTCAGTTAGGGGATGTAAAAAGAAACCGAAGAGGATTTTTAACAAATGTGTTTAGTGTGAAATAATATAACAGGAGGGCAGAGGAGACACTTACCAGCGAGACACTACTAGGGACTAGAGTAAAAAATCCAAACTTTCCCAGCTTATTAGGCCAGGTTCAAAATTCTTATTTAATTTTGTCGAGATATTAGAATCAAAGGTTTTCAATGAGGGGATTGGATATCTCTCTCTTTTATCACTCCATAAATCAGTGACAATAATGTCAACTGTCCTAAAAAAAAAAAAAATCAATTTTCGCCATGTTTTTAAGAAGGTTATATAAATCAGGCAATGAATGATATATGAAAAACCCGCCTCTGTAAAAACCTTTGTGGTGTATGGATGTGCACTGAACTCATTTTGAGAAAACGGCCTTCACAGATTAAAGACTCAAATAGACAAAGTACAATAAACACCTAATTGTGTGTTTGGGACATTTCTTCCCACTAGTCTGAAAGAAAACATGTTATCAAATGTCAAAGTTGACCAGTGCATGAAAAAACAATGTGTCACACTGCCTGTGTCTTGCCTCACTGAGGCCGAAAAACGAGAAAAATAAAAATCAAATATCCTCACTGTTGGCATGCATGTACATTTAAGATTAAGTGCTGTAGTAGTAAATCAGTCTATAAATCAGTGAATCAATCCACCCACCATCCTGACATGGTGAAGTCACGGTACAGCATCCTCTTCCCGACCTCTTTCCTCTGCACTCTCCTCGGGAATTCCAGATGTGTAAACTCATTCCCTAATAAGTGGGGCTGCATGTAGGCCTTTGATATAAGAAAAAAAGAACAGAAAGAATAAGATTGACAAGCCCAAGGGATAGGAAAAACAATTCCATAGTCTATTAAGCTGGCAAAGAGAGCAGGCAGTGTAAAGAGAGACAGAGCTAAGCATAGCCAGTGTCTCAACGGGAGGGGAGGTCAGCTCTGCTAATATCTGACAGCTGTGCTCTCAAAAAAAAAAAAAAAAAAAAAAAAAGAGCTGAGAAAGGTTTTTTTTTTTCTTACCAGGAACTGCAGTCGCTGTCTCTCTGACTCTGGTGTGAACTCTGCTGACATGGGGATGACTTCCCTGGCCCGGATAATGATAGCTCTGAGGGTGAGGAGCAGACAAAACACAACTCTGTTTCTTTAAGCTGGGACACTGCTGCTCCTGCTGTCTGCAGGGCACCAGAAGGTGAGCGACAGAATAAAGAAAGAAAAAAAAAAAAAACGCCTGTACGTTATGTATGTTTTATAGTGAGGATACACTTGTTTTGCATGTATGAGTGTGTGTATGTGTGTGTGCGTGTGTGTGTGCGTCTCACCTGCTGTCCCCCGCGTTCCCAACATAGAGCTTCCCAAGCAAATAGACGACCACCAGAGCAGTGCAGCCACCTGAGATGTTGTAGACTGCCTTCTCCTTTTCTATCTGTACATCCTAAACACACAAACACACACACACTCATTAATCCTTTGATGACAGCACACAATACACACTCATCCTCTGGAAATAATCATGTTTCTAATCATCGCAGCCTTCAAAAAGTTTTTCCTAATCAAGCAGCGGCACATTTAAGCACTGAAGCAGGAGCCTGATGCTGAGTAAAATATTTCCCTGATACTTAAAACCTGCCATGATGCATGATTATTAATTATAGCAAGATAATGGATTAATTCATCAGGAGCGCCATAAGTCGAGCTGCAATAAAAAAGAATGGAAACCAAAAAGGACATGAGAGAAAGTTTGGAGGGACTGCTGGTTATTACACCAGTTAATTAGCTCAGATTAATTTGGTGCTAATTAAACCAAAAGAAAGATTTGAAAAAAACCCACGCTATTAGTTCATTAATTAGATGAATAATTAACCTGTCAGTGAATTAATCAAAATGCTAACATACATTTGAACCAAGCTGCTCAGACTTGGTTTAACCCTTCTTTGCTCACTCTCTCTCTCCCTCTCTCTCTGGCTCCTCTCATGGCAGAACTGAGGCCGGGAGAACGGATGACGCCCCAGGGCGACTCCTTCACGTCCCTCCATCACTATCAACAGACTGAGTGGGATGAAAAATGTTGGTAAACACATCTGCAGTGAGTCCATCCTTGACACATTTTCCCAGGATGGATGTTCACCCCAGCTAAAGTGAATCACCTTCTGCTCCGCTGCTGACGACCTCCATCTGATTACAAATCTAAATGAGTGTGTGTGTGTGTGAGTGTGTGTACACATGTGTTTATATCAGGGAACAACAGTGTACTGTAGTGTGTGCGTGCATCGTGCCCATAAATATGTGTGTGTTTGTGTCTGGGTGAAAGATGCAAGTGTGTGTACACTGCTCTGCATGTGTGTAAGTGTAGTCTTTGTGTAAGATTTTTTTGAGACAGAAAGTCTGTGTGTATCTGCATGTGTGTGTTTCTGTATCCTTTCTCTCCCGTACACACACACACACACACACTCCCATGTTGCTGCTGTCTGCTCGAAGAAGCAACACATTTCTCAGGAGTGACTGGGCATGAAGGTGTACAGAGGACGGATACGTGTGTGTGTGTGTGTGTGAGTTGAGTGGGAGGGAGGTGAACAAATGTGTCCTTCACACTGGATGAATTATGAATCCATAGCGAGCCATACATATTTATCCTCACTGTATCCAATACCTCTCGCTGCAGGCAAAGTCTTTAATAATGAAAATGCCTGCATAAACATCTACACCTTTCTCCTCTCCACTTCCACCAGGAAGAATCAACCAACTGAGCTAAATAACCAGCAGGCAGAGACAGACAGAGACATGCAATGCTCAACATAAACATCTCATCCTACCTAACTGCCAATGCACATGTGTTCTCTGTAATCCTTCAAAATTAAAGTCTTTATTGTTTTCTTTAAAAAAGAAAAAAAAATACCATGAATTAGGATCAGGGACTGCCCAATTTCTCAGAAAAGTCCAAAATCATATCACCACATAAGGCATTTAGGCAAAGTAAATGTCCAGCAAATCAAACACTCTAGCAACAAGAAAGAAGCAGAGTTGATTATATTCAACTAAAATTCCATTAAAATCTACTTGAATATATTTAAGAAAAAAGTCAGGCACACATTAAAATACAACATACTCAAAAACTTTCATGCAGTACACACCCACACATCTCACCTGACCAAACTACTCAAACTGTATCTCAATGCAGTGAAAGATTTAATTCAACCTCCAAAGAAACACAAATGCAAAATAAATAAAAAAAATCTGACCTTACCTGTTAGACAAACTAAAAACTCACAAATATATGAGGAGGTGATTCATCATTTGAAAATGAGCAATTTTATTTAACATGATTTTGTCAGTAATATGTCATTACAGATTAGGCCGAAAAAAAAAAAAAATGTTTTCTGTAATATTACCTGGTTCATGCAGAATGAATGGGAGAGCCTAAAGCTATTAAAAAAGAACTCTGAGAACAGCGATGGCTGAATCAGAGGTTTTCAAAGGATGGAAAGCTCAGATGAAGGACAGTGAGACAGGTAATTAACAGAATAAATATTTTATTATATTATATTATATATATATATATATATATATATATAATATTCAATAACAAATTAATTACCCTGTGATAGAGTAGCAACTTGTTCAGTCGCCAGTGAAGTCAGAGTGCAGTGAGAGAAAATGTGGAAAATGAATGGCTTGATTGAATGATTAACTAGAATTGCACTAAGTGGACCAAACTGTCAGATCTGCACCTAATTGTGCAAAGTCATAGTTCTCAACACCTTTAATGTGTCCGATTTTTATGCCAAGATTCATACATCATTTGAGATTTA
Organism: Trachinotus anak; assembly: GCF_046630095.1. Lineage (NCBI taxonomy): Eukaryota > Metazoa > Chordata > Actinopteri > Carangiformes > Carangidae > Trachinotus > Trachinotus anak. The sequence goes on along the minus strand of NW_027273853.1, from coordinate 7,163,229 downwards.
AAAAAAAAAAAAAAAAAAACTCCTGGATCCGCTGCTTTAACCAGATCAGCAGCAAAATGTAATGAGTTCTTTCCTGGCCCACATTCCATCCCTCTACCAAGTTTGGTACAAATTGATTCTGTACCTTTTATGTTATCCTGCTGACAAACCAACCCACCAACCAACCAACAAACCAACAAACAGACACTGATGAAAACATTACTCCCTGGCTGGGGTAATGATGACTGCTCATACTCATACCACACAACAAACCTTGGGAAATACCTCAGGTCTGCCACATCTGAAACAAAAAAATAAACACACCACCTCTAAAACAGGCACTATTACTGACCCAGCACTTTTTAAATCTATGCTCAAAACTTATTTTACTTCTGTTCTTTTATGTACCTTTTATGCTTTTTTATGATTTTATTATATATTGTGTTCTTATTCTGTTGATTTTATTTATCTCTTGATTTTACCATGAAGCACTTTGGTCACCTTTGGTTGTTGTAAAGGGCTATATAAATAAATGCTGATTGATTTATCTCTAAAGACCACTAATTAAAAATAGAATAGTTTGATTCTCACAAAGAGTTAAATAAGAAGGTTTAACTTGATACAATTCTCATGAATTAATGCCAAATATGAAACAACAGCCAACTGCCAGTTAGCTAAATTAACACAGAGACTGTAAACAGGGAAGCAGTCCGGCCTCGGACAAAAGTAACAAAATCTTCCAAACAGAACCTGTAAGGCTCACTGATATATGTTATGTCTCGATTGTTTAATCCAATACAAAAACTAGATGACACATTGTAGTTTTACTCGGGGTTATGTGTGAGACTATTTCTTGGCCGGGAGCGCTGACTTCCTGGAGTCTCCTCTGTTTACTGTGCAACCACCCATGAGGTTGCTGTTTTTACACTTTGGTGTTTGTACAGATTACATTACCGATATAACGTGGCAGATACGGAGCTTTAAAGGCCAGTCAGGTGAGCTGTTTCCTATTCCTGATCACCCTTATCATAAAGTGAGCTCTAAAACACAATGATAAGATGTGACAGTCAGCACATGTACCAAGCTCAACCTGATCACACACACGTATACACTGTACCAACCAGCTACAGGGGCTAAATGTCTTGCACTGCAAAGGGTCATACGAGGCCAGAGACCTCATCCCCTCTTATTTCTGTCCGTACCCGACAAACAGCTAAGAGTGATAAGACTCTGAGCTACACATTGTTTTTTTTATGTTTACACATCCCTGAGTGTTTATCAGGCCTCAGCAGCCACTCCACACAAACCCGTCACTTTCATAGGAATGCAGAGGGTTGTGTCAGAGGAGAATTAAAAGGCGGATCACCACTGATAAGACGCAGAGGCTCGGTGAACTTCTGAGACAGAGATTTAGAGCGACAAACCTTAACCAAGATTCTCTGACACTTCTAATTTTCTTAAAGAATGAGCTTCATTAAAAAAATAAGACGAGGGGCTTTTAGGGGCGAGATTCTGCCAAAATTGGCTTTTGGGTAGTCACTCAGCAAAAGTGGAAGTGACAGTATTTTTTGTTCCAAGCAGAAATGTGTATCATCTGAAGCAGAGTGCATCTAATTTTACTGTAACAATTATTCAAATTAAAATAAATGACAACTGTGGAGGAAAGTAGGTGCAGTAATTGAAGCCAGTAGGAAAAACAAATTAGTAAAACACTGAACAATCAACTGGATATATAAATGTTAATGCTTTAAATATCGCTCTCTGAAGACCAACTTTAGACCAATATTAGACAGTTATTGTAGCTGTAAGATTAGAAGTATGGCAGTGAGTGAAAGATGACCTCAACTGCAATGCTTGAAATGGTGGATTTTAGTACAATTACCCTTTAAGAAAGAGAGGAGACACAAGGTAAAAAGTGCAGATTCAGAGCTGGATAAAGAGCTGGAGAAGCAAATGAGAGGAGAGAGGGGAGGCAGAGGGAGACATGGACGTTTGCTCAGTGCGAGGAGTCGTGGGATGATATGTTTCTGACAAGAAAAAGATTGATACAGAAGGAAAAAGACAGCAAAAGAAAAAGAAACTGTTGCACTGATTTGAATCCTATTCAAAAACTGGATTTCTGCTGATTGCTGCCATGATAGTTTACCTAATTTTAGTGCACCACTGTCCAACAATAGCTCTGTTATTATCATAAGCAATTAAGAACACAGTCCTCATGACACTGTGGAACAAATCACCTTATCATATCATATAGCTTTGGGAAACATAGATAATCACACAGTGCCCTCTAGTGGTCAATATATGGAAACAGCAGGATTAATGGTATTTTCTAATGGGATTGATTTGTACTTCCCTCCATCAAGATCTAATTTAACCTCCCTGAGTGACATCACAAAACAAATGTTAGCTTTTAGAAATCTGTGATGTGTGGACCTGGGTCAAGCATTGCTGGAAAATAATTCAGAGCGTCTGTTTTAACCTATTTTTAAGGCCAGACGGGTGGGGTTTACAGCAGCAAGACAACACAGATACTAAATAGAATGTATTCATTTATTTGTCGATAAAACTTTGTGTATTTTTTAAAATCACAATGTGGCCTCTGTATTGGTCACATTGCTTTAGTTTTTTGTATTTTGTATTCATGTACTGTGTATGTGTTCTCAGCTGAAACTGCTAGTCGATTAGTCGACTGACAGAAAAATAAATCAGCAGCTATTTTCATTAGAGCGACTTAAGACCCTAATGTAACGACCCAGCTGAGGACAGACTGTTGATCGAAACCCTTATGTTGAAACTGAGGCCAGTGACCTTTGACCTGTCCCCTTCAAAGCCTATCAGGCAGGCCTGCACTGTTCTGATTGGCTCTGGTCTTGATTTCTTGGCTTCTGCATGAATTAAGTCTCCAGCATCCACCAGCACAGCCAGATGGCAAGTGTGTGTGACCTGCAGCTGCTGTTTACTGACTGACTGATTGACTGACTGACCCACTGACTGACATGTGCTTCCAGTTTGAGAGAAACAGTCATACATTATGAATTTGGACACCAAACATGATGTGTGAGTGCACATGTGTATGTGCCTGCCTCGTTGTCAGCGTTTTTGGACAGTTCACCATGTGTGCTGGTAAGACACCTACTCATCTCTCTGAGCTGCCAGAAGAGAATGACACTCCAGATGAGTCCACATCATCTTACAGAGGCACAGTGAACACCTAAACACCAAAAACTTTTAGGTATCAAACACTACTTCTCTAATGTTGGCTTGATTGCTGTGTGAACAGTCACTAAACAGTCAGATGATCCGCATGTGTGGTAAATAGCAATAGCAAACCTTACCAATAGTTCCTCTGGATGAACTGTAACTTGCATAATTAAAGCTCACAGCTCATTGTGAATAAGGAAACCTTTTTAAAATATATATTTTTCAAGCCTACAGGGAATGAATGATACAAAAAACCCAGATTTCATTGTGAAGAGTCATTTTAAATGTAATACCATTTCAATTACTGGTCATGAAACAAGAGTAGTGTACGCAATACAGTGTTCAGTATACAGTATATATACTGTATGCACTCGGGTCAAATTCAACAGGAACATGGTTCATGTCTGTAGCTTATCTTTGTGAAGCAACAACAGGAAACTGAGAAGCCTATGTGCATTTTGTTTGACCCTCCAATTACAGTGAATCAATATCAGTTGACTTAGAAAGCAATTAGAGCTTAATGGATGGTAAGTAGGCCTACTGAATGATCTGTGAGTGCACAGTTACTGATAAATGTATAAATGATTCGTTGTAAATTCTGAAAAAAATTAGCTTTAAAAGTTTATACCATTTGAAGTTTTTACCAACTTCTGTCATGTTGTGTTTGTAAGGTCAATGAAAAATGTATGCAAAGAAAAACTTCATCTGGATTTAACATTGAGTTAACAGATTTTAGTTACTTCTGGCAGCAAAAATGTGCCATTTTCTGTTCTTGCTTTCCTTTTGAGCAACACCGTTTTTTAGTGAGGGGTCTCACTAACCTGAGAAATATTGGAAATAACTAACTGAAGCAGCAACACAGGCACATTGGAGGCAGAGGCAAACTGCATCAAGGCCACAGAATAATGATGGCATACCGCAGATCAGCTCAAAACAGAGGTTCCCAAATCTTTTTGGTTTGTAACCTGTGAATATGTAGAAATATCTACTCGTGGCCCCTCACAAGCCCTAAATGGGCTCACTGGGGACAAGGGCCATGAACCTTTCAACAAACATGATTTTCTAGATGTTTCATTTGGAAGTGTTTAAGAGGCCTATAAAGGTTTACGTATTCGATATTCCTAAAGAGGGAAGCAAACACTAGAACCAGTGTGAAAGAAATAAACACAGTTCTTGTGTGAAATATAAAAGGAAAGGAATAAATATTCCTTATACATAATTATGCGTTGACCTTTATTAAACAAATAATTTTTAAATAATTTTTTAATTCTGATTTTTTGATATAGGACTCTAAATGTCCTCTCCTAGACGTCCTCCAAGCTCACTATTTATGAAAGTCAACTCTGAGTTTCAAAACATTAAAGCTGAGCTGAGAAGTCTGTCCCAGATTTGGGGTCACAAGTTGGTACAGAAACAGAGCCAAGGACAGTATCTTTAAGATTGCCTGAATTCTCCTTTTTATGCCTCTGCGCTTGCGACAGCGAGGGACGGAGGAATTATGTTTTCAGGTTGTCCGTCGGCACATCCATAAGTATGTCTGTCCAATTCTTGTGAACGCGATATCTCAGTAACGCCTTGATGGAACTTCTTCAAATTTGGCACAAACATTTTTTAGGACTAAAGGATGAACTCATTAGATTTTAGTGGTCAAAGGTCAAAGGTCAAGGTCACTGTGACCTCATAAAACACGGTTTTGGCCATAATTCATGAATTCATTCACTAATTATGACACAAACTCTAACGATAATTTAAATGTCTATCAGGACAAAAAAAAGACAGTGTGCCATCATAATGTTCTGAAAAAACACTTCTGGCCATTATTCAAAACTGTAGCTCAGGAAAGGGAGATTGTGACCATATTTCCTGCAGCTTAGGTGGTTGGTGATGCATTGAACTGTCAGGCAGTTATCCCAGTTCTTTGTACAAGAGAAGTAATAGCACCAAATGAACCAAATGAACATGTATTTTTATAGACTGCAATTTAAACGTTGTTTGTAGTCCTTTATCTTAGACCATTGTTGCAAGAAGGTCTGCACATTATCATAAAAAACATTCATATTCTACTTCACACGCCACTTACCATGTCTTTGAAGGCATTCTCGATGGCTCCGATCACTAGGCTCTCGTGTGAAACTTTCTTCTCAGTAAAGAAGCGTGTGGATGGGGTGCTGGGTGAACCCGGAGCCCCCGCAGCACCCCGGAGAGAGGCAGCCCTGGTAAGGGCGCGTTGCGAGGTCGGGGTGAGATGGTGATTGATTGGTTCCTCACCCAGGCATGTGGGAGGTAGCAGGTTTGGAGAGCAGAGTATCTCCAGCACCTCCTGAAGGTGCAGGGCGATGTGGTGATGGAGAAGGCGAGAGGCCATTACAGCCGCCCCAGAGCCAGCGTGGCCATCAAATAACGCCCAGTAGTGGAAGGTTAGGTCTTCAGAGTTGTCCTGGATACGGGTAAGAGTGAAACACGGCTTCGCTTCATTTGTCAGTTGTGTCAACATTTTCAAGGTGTGAGCAAACACTTTGATCTGACCCCACATTCACACTGTAACAATCACAATAAGTTACTGAATATCTGTCAGACAAGTCAGCATGTGGTTCCAATATGAACTGGTTTCTTTCTCATTTTCTCTACAATCATTAAAGAAGCTGATTTCAGCAGGTTAATTATTCCAGGTTCTGGCAAGCATTTCATAACTCTAAGAAAGAGTAATGATTATTTTCAATCACAAGATGCAGTACAGTTTGTTATCAAAATCAATAAAGTGTGATGACTCTTGATCTAGAATTATGAAAGTGTGAATGTAGGGCAGTACAAAACACACATTCCCTTTGCAGTGCTATGATGTTCAGCTGTGGTTCCCAACCTGGGGGCTCGGGACCCACCAATGAGTGCAAAGATACTGGAAATCTCATGAAATAAGAAGGAAATAAGAAAAAAAGATGTCAGCTACACCAATTATGTTTTTTTATTTACTTTTCTCCAATCTTCTTTTGTTGTGGATGCCTTTACCTCTTTAGGCCCCTGAATGAAACAATCTGTGAGGGGAACATCAAATGACATATACTTTGAAATCTGTGGTGGGACGTCATAAATAAATGTTGTATAAAGCGTCACAAGCCAAAAAGGTTGGGAACCACTCATGTATACAGTCAGTGACCAGAAGGATACAAAAAAAAACCAACAAAAAAGCCCCGAGTCCAGCTGCCAGGTGACTCATGCAGACTAAAGCTTCACATTACCCAGCGTTAGTGGGTGAAAGCTCCTTTCTGCGGAAACTGTATTCAAATGTATCCCATAGGTGTTCAGCGAGAACGCTTTCAGGGGACTGCAGCGGTCAATTCAATGACATCCTCTGATCTGAGCGTACACTTCCTCTTCCAAGGTGTCCATATTAATGTTTTCCATCAATGCTTCATTCTACGGGTTTTAACAGATCTGGCATGAAGCACTGTATGATCCAAAACCGGATACTGTCCGGTGTGTCCATCTACAAAGTGCCACCTCCCACGTGATGTTTAGAGAAAATAGCCTGTGATCTGGTTCATTCATCACACATCTTTGAATTTGCTGCCTTCAAAAAGTGCAGCAACTCTCTGATCTTCCGCCTTCCTGGAACCAATGGTCACGCTTTTTCAAAATCTGTCAGATACTAGTTTAACTCCACTCTTAGTAATTAAGTCGTATACAATATAGACAATATAGGTCTGACTTCTGCATTTTCCAGTCACTGACTATAGATCATTGCTTGCACATATTTCTGCACACACTAAAGCTCTGGTTTTCTAAATGTAGTGCATGCTGGTTCTACAACATGAGCCTACGAAGGAAGTGAAGAGCACTAGAAAGGCTCTACACTACTCGTATTGGTCTAGTTTCACTGCAGTAGTGAGTCATGAGGTACTTGCACGAGTTTCCTGTAGGCTCTGGGTGGGCCTGAGTAAAGTACTGGTGGGCTGAGAGGAAATTTTAGCAGCAGTGTTACTTTATATAGATATGCATTGCCTTTGGAAATTAAATTACAAAGAACTGCAAAATGAGGAAATACTGCATGTCAGATCAGAGAGATGAAGTGAAACACAAGAGATTAGTATCAGTGTTTTGTGGATTAGCTGTTTGTTGAGTCTTGTTGCTAAGAGGTGACGGAGCCACTGCTGTCAGTGAAAGAATTAAGTGTGTCAGTATGCTGTATAAATGTAGCACACTGCCCTATAGCAGCAAACAGCAGTGACTTTACATTTCATAATGATATATAGGTTTCCTTTATAGATGACATACTGTACTTGCACAAGCACCAAAGGTTATTTCAAAATCCTCTTTGTGTTTTTCTGTGTGTAAATGCATTCACATTTGCCTCTGCATGTTTTTGGCTGTCAAGAGCTGCTGAAGGCCACTGTGGAAAGGACGCTGTATGTCCCAGTAAACTGCTGATGGGACAGGATGAAGGGACAGTGGGTCCCAATGACAAGCCCCCAGGGGACATTTGAGGACTACAGTCAGGCTACAGTATTAACATTTTATCAAAAACACGGCTCAGCTGCTTGCTCCAGGAAAAAAGCATTTTATTTTAAGCTGCAATGTAAGATTCAGTTCTTATTTGTTCTTTTAAGTTCTTATTAAAACTTTTGCTCTAAATATATAAGACATTAAAGAATACCATGGCTTGGTGTCTTAACTTGGTGGGTATGGTGGAAAAGGTGAGTATTCCTGATCAGTTTGACTCACCAGATTCTCCCGGAGGCCCAGGCCCTCTCCATTCGGCAGGGAGGACCTCCTGCGGGTCACGGGGGTCCGGTTGGGTGTGCAGTTTCCTGCAGGTCTCCTTTTGACCACCAGCACTTCACAGCAGGCTTGGTCTTCATTTAATGTGCTCTTTCCTGCATTGATCACCCTAGTCAGAGAAGGGACAACAGGACACACAGAAAGGGAATTTATGCTTCATCTTAACAAAACACCTAAGAGATAAAGAGATAATAAAAACGATTCAAATGAATTAAGTAAAACTAAAATAATCTGGAAAAATGGCATTAAAAAGCTATATACATTACAGTACCTTCAAAAACTTTTGCAAGCATGATGTGTGTACTATTCATAATATAATAGGTATATAGCTTTAAGAGTGAAAGTCAATATACATTGGTGTTGTGCAAACATATATGTGCAGTATAGGTAGGATACATACACTATATAGTAATGACGGAACAGAGTCTATTATCCAGCAGTAATATGTGTGAGAGTGTGGATTATACAGCAGTAATATGTAATATTATAATTACACAAAATCTGTGTATATAGTTACAGCCTGACATGTTAGCCCTCCAGAGTCAATATGTGGAATGTTTGTGACTTAGTTTCTGTGTCCCTACGTGCACTTCCCCATTATAAAATGGGCCTTTACCTCCCTCCTTCTGTTGTTGAACTCCCAGGGAGAGGTTAGTGACGATATTGTGATCTGAGATATTTCCATGTGTTCCGTTTACGTTTATGAGCTAAATGGCTAGTACATTAACACATTGTGTCATCTAATTTGTGTAGGGGCTAAGTTACATTGTCACAATTGACCGGAGGTCTCTTCTGTCAGACTAAACGGAGATCGCCTCCAATGACATCCTGCTCTTGGCCTCCTCATCAAAACACAACGCACACATATTTGTATATGTATTTGTATTAAAAAAAAAATCCCAATAAAGCTTGAGGGATGAACTATTTCCAATACATCAGTTGTCATCTTCACTCACATCATGTCAAGAACACCCCTCTATCCCAAACAGTTTAGTAACAGCTCTGTCTTTGATTTAACTTTTAAGAAGGTGATTGTGCCTCTTTGCATTTATTATGGCTGAGAGACTAATCTCCCGAATGCTGGAGGATGATACACTGCTGCAGATAATCTAGAGGGATTCTTGCATCAACTGGACACACGGCTGTTGATTCAGCAGATACGGAGGATAGAGGATGACCTTTCATCCATGTGATGTTCTTAGGACTATAAAACCCTTCCAAACTTCATCTCTGTGGAAGGGTTTGCCTGTCATGACGGCAATAAACAAAGTGAGATAAGGTGAATTGAAGTCAGCAGATACACAAACCTGAAATACACATTTCAATTTGAGTCCCTCGCATGTAGGGCAGAGGACAGAAAGACACATAAATACTGCATTATACAACACCTGGCAGATGGCGTGCTGCTGCTGCGAGCGGCTGTAGTCATGGACAAGCACCCGCTGGTTAACAATACTCCAGGCATTCTTTATTTAGCCACACTGTAGGAGATGGTAGGTCTACAGCGGCCCCTATTAAAACTGTGCATATACTATTGTAGCTCGTGGAATTAGAGCACACAAGGTTAAATTAGGAAAGAAAAGTGAAATATTTATTTTTGTGAAAATTCTGTCACTTTCTACTTGTATGCTTCTTCCGTCAACATGACGTGATCCAAAAGTTACAAATTAATTTCTAAACATGCTTGAGATATAAATCAAGTCAAGCTATTCTCAGTCATCTGTGATCTGCGGCAGCCATGATTGCTCCCCTGTGGAGGATCCTTTATGAATAATCCTAATTGGTCACAGGGATGAACATGCAGAGCAGAGACCCTCTGGCTCCAGCTAAGAAAACACTGTGGGTTGTAAAACTGATAGGACACTCACTGAGCAGACCTTCACTCAGTTAGATTGATTTTAATTGGTGTCTTACACAATGTGCTATTCACCACTTCCCCATCCTAAAACTAATAATAGCATACTCCCTGTAGTGTGTCAATAAGACATGTTTAACTTGCCCACACAGCTACAGCACCTATGAAGTACATGAAGCAGAACACGAGGCTCACTTTGAATCAGAACAGTGCTGAAAGGTTGATTCACTGAGAAAAACAATTGTCAACAATCTTTAAAATCTGTTTCTTCCACTTCTTATTGAACTAGCTTGTCAGGGTCATATGTCATTTACATGTACTGGCTCCCGTTTTTCAAATGCGAAGATATGTTGTGTTTCTTTGTTTTAATCTACTGTCAGTGATATAAAAAATGTCTTTAGATTAGGGCTGTCACAAGATAATAAGAAGAATAAGAATAGGAAGAAGAAGAAGGAGGAGAAGAAGAGGACGTAGAAGAAGAAGAAGGAAAAGAAGAATAAGGACAAGACGAAGAAGAAGAAGAAGACGAAGAAGAAGAAGGCCATCAGTCAAATTCCTCTTTGACTTTGTTAATTATGTGTTTTTTCTCTTATTTGTTAAATGAATTAGACTCAAATACAAGTGTAGTGAGGTGGAGTCTGGAACCGTTACTGTACAAAAGTACAAAAGCGTACAAAAAGAAGAGTTGCGCTTAATAAATAAACTAATGATCCACAACTGCCATCATGATCTTATCATATTTGTACATTACCATGGTATCAGCATTTCATTTTTTTTTTTTTTTTATATATATCACATTTTTCATAAATTGCAACACTCCTACTTTGGGTTATAGACTCTTCTTTGGAAATCCAATTCAAAAAATTTTCACCATTTTCTGACATAATAGACTAATAATTAGAAAAATAATCAGCACATTACCTTACAATTTAAATGTTAAATGTTAAAAAATGTTAGCTCCAGCCCTACATCAGCACTTTGCAAATAAGCATAAGTGCAGTTACACTTTATAAAAATGTCGATGTCATATGTGTACATGCACACATCACACATTTCATATTAAACTTGGACTGATTTTATAGTCTATAAAACAGCACTTTAATAATAAAGTCACATCTACACTTAATTCAATGCTTTTAATCCTCGAGAAATTCAACGGAAAAAAAAAGTCACCCTATGATCTCAAATACTACAGTGTGGCTTTGAGCACTTTAAACAGTTAATTACATCTTATTAAAAGCCTGGAAAATCTCTTTTTATTCATCTTCTTACTGTAAGTCATTGGTTCCCAAACAGTGGAGGAGCAAACATAACCAAGAGGGAAAATGTGGAGTTAATCTGGAGTTCAACAGACCTTTGTACACAGCAGAAGACGTGACCTGTCAAACACAGGTGTTACTAATAACATTATTTAATTGCTCCAGTACAGTTGTTGCTAGAGGGGACCCGTCATTAACGTCATTAGTTCCATCTGTGCTTTTCAAACAATGACAAGTCAAAATGTCTGCTGTGAAACTCTCTTGTGAATACGGCTTCAGCATTCAGGTCACCAGATTTTTTTTTTTTCCTCAGAGATCAAAATGTAGCTGTATGCCTTTTCTGTGGCTTTCAACCGTATGTCACAGTCTTCATCAGCAGTTCAGAGTTTCATTACGGCTTTGTTACCTGTACCTCATTAACTGTGCACACGCCTCAGGAAAAGAAAGTGAGTGGACCTTGAGTTAAGATGTTTGTTGAGATGTTTGCTTATTTTGCCTTGAAAATGCCACCGTTAATCGGGTCTTATCAAACCACGTCCTTATAATTATTCAGGATTAAGCCTTGATTAATTCATAAAGGTCAGTTCTGTTTCAACTTTAACTGTGATGTTGCTCATTATTTGAAGTTTTGAACCCTGCCTGAGATGGATAGTTACAGTTAACAGTTAACATTAATTGTTGGTTACATTACTGAGAATCTGAGAGCACGGCATTCAAAGGCTTTGTTGTCAGAAATTCAAACCCTGAGGGTAAACAGCAAGAGAACACGCACTTCATAAAACAGGTACTGTCAATTCATGAGTGTCTTACATTAAGGAATTTGCCTGCTCTCAAGTGTATAGTTTGAGTTTTCATATAAGATTTTAAATCAGTCGGCCCCGTCCTGTGTTCATGAGATGATGGAACGCTCTGGTCAACAGTAATATAAAGTGCACAGTGCATGTGTGTGAGATCTTGTTAATGGATAACTCCTTTCCCTAACTTCATATGATGCGTAGAGGCCACAAACTTCATGGACCATCATGCGTGTCTGTGACCGAAGCACTGCAGGGAGTGACGTTCATTTGACCCTGGAAGATCACAAGATTAACAGCAGCGGGGCTTTCAAGCCTTTTATCTCTGATATGAGAGGAAAAGCCGTCCGCACCCTGAGGCATGAGCAGTATCCGAGAGCAGAGCTGTCACATTCGGTTACCTCATCTCATTTCTTCTCATTTGAGACAATGGCATGACCTTAATTACCCTGTCAGAGCTGTAATCTACAGCGCTCATTCTTTGGGTTTGGGATTTTTCTTCTCAGCAACACTTGATGGGAAGTTTTGCTCCAAATTTACTAAGAAATCATGTTCAAAATGCAACTGGTGGTGAAACAATTAGTCACTGGCATTTTTTACTATTTCTTGACATTTTGTGGAATAAACAATCTGGTATTTTGCAAAAATAATCGATAAGCAGCTTAATCTGTAATGAAAATAGTCGTTAGGTGTAGCCTAATATACAATAACACTAACCAGAGACTAATACTGGTCTCCATTTTGAAAACTGAACCCTTGCTGTGTTTTGGATCATCCTTTGTTGCCATCCTCTTGTGCAACCACAGCACACATAAATTGATGCCAAGTTGTAGAAAAACTGACCTGGAGGCCATGACTACTACAAACACATTGCTCACACAGCACAGGTAATTATATCTTGTCAGGTTAGCTATTGAATCACTGCAGTGCCCATAACTGAGTTTCTATGTTCGTGCAACCCTGCAGCTCCCATTCTCTTTTATGTGTTAAAGTCAAATCCTGTTCAAAGCTCCGTGCCGCCAATCCCATTTCCAGATGAACACATTCTGAGTTCAGTTTTTTTTTACACATATACATTAAATATGTCAAATTTGTCTCTATACGCAATACATGGCCCCTGTAGACACATATCTACCTATATCATGTCACACACATATACCTGCTACATATAACATCTATTATTAGATGATCCTTATCATATTACACTGTATTTGTCTTTGTTTCCCATGTTTTACTGCTGCACCATCAGATCCTTTAAGATAATGATAAAGATGATACTAAAAAAAAACAATTATAGTTCTTCATGACGCATTTCGGTGAATGGCAACGCACATTTATGCCACACAACAAGAAAAAGCTGGCAGGGAACTGAAACAGCGACACACTGTTTCTGCCTCGGAGCGATGTGCCGTGTTGATGTAGCAGAAACAACACAAGAACATGTGCTGCATCATGTGACTGAGCACTGGGAAGCTTTGTACGTATGAAGTGCTGCTCATGTGCTTCCACTCCAGAGTTGAGTGTAACACTGACTTTATTTGGCTCCCCTACAGAAAGAGGAAAACAGAAAGAAAGAATATTAAAACTGTACAAAGAAAAGACCTTCCAATAAAACATAGGACAACAAACACATTTATGGCATCTTTGTAGACTTTACAACTTGTATCAGTGCCTCTTTATACTTAAAAGATTTGTTGAACGTGTGCGCCCTGAATTTACTCCACACTGTTAGACAGCCTGGAGCTGCCACCTTCTTGTCTCTCTTCCCTTACCACAGATTTTAACACTGAGGATGCCGACTTTCTGCCTGCGCTGACATGCCCTCACGCATACATGTCTGCTGACCTTCAGCCAAAACATACAGCGTGCGGTGGCGGTGCTAGTGTTTAGCCAACAGACATGCATATTGATTAAGCATCGATCGGACCGCTGCTGAGGTTGCAGGGGTATGTTGTTGGTACTGGGTCAGAGGGAAAGCTTTGTCACGAAGCTCTCCTCTGCCAACAGGCAGGTTGGAGGAGTTGAAGAAAAGGTAAAAGAAAAGAAAACGAAAAGGTGACGCTCATTTGGACAATATTTTTGCTACTCCATCATCAAACTTGGATCTCTCCTGTTGATAAAGAGGCTCTCACAGTTCTTAATGAACCGCCTCTAAAGGCCACTGAAGAAAAGAACTGGCTTTGGTCTAATCATTCCAACACTGTGTACTGCCTACTGTGTTTTATGCAAACTCCCTGCTTTAATTTGCTCTGATGAGCACAATGTGTTGAACCTCACTTCTATCCAAGCTAGCTATCCAAGCCCACTGTCCCTTTTTCATTCTACCTCCAAAAAGTAACAAAAATAAAGGGTAAATAAAAACCATCATTAATTATGACCTCAATAGCAAACATGCCGACAATGCTACCATAAACTGATGTCATAAAGGTCAAATTTATGCCAGTTGTTGTATTTAATAGCATAAAATTGTACAGTTGTGCATAATTAAGCAGCCACTGAGTGTACTGTATATGCCTTTACATTTTTAGTTTTGTGAATGGACATGGTCACAGCAAAGTGAACACCTTCAAAATGGAAAAGACTTCCTGGAGAGAGCACACCCGTCACTGAAGGTGACATTAGGACCAAGTTTCCCTCATCTCCTCTACTTTAAGAAACACCGAGCATCACAGTGGTCATTGCTGGGGAGAACAGCTCCAGTAAATTCAGCCTGTCTGCAAAAGTGAGGCCTGTGCGTGCGCTGCACAAGAAAGAAAGGGTGATGCAAGTGAGAGTGAGCAAAACCCAATGATCCATTCAAATGATCATGCTCAGTGGACCTGACGGTGCATCCACTCAGAGAGACAGTGCATCAGAATCCTCCTCATAAAGCAGAACTGCTCTTCCGGTCTCCAATGAGAGCAACACAATAACCCTCGATGATGCAGAAAGGCTCAGAGAGGCCTGCTCATAGACAGACAGGGGTGTGAAGGAGAAAAACACAGACAGAGAAGGACCGTGCAGCTCATCCTACTGGAGTTTACACATTTTGGATTAAATAATCAGGATGTTGAAATAAGATAAGTGACACTTTCTCAGTTCTGAGTGTGATTGTAATATTTACTGTAATTAATCCAACATCATTCCTCAGATGTTTCCTTCAAATTATGTTTGCCTCAGTGTAAAAATCAACAGAGCGACCTGATAGTCAAATGGTTGGGGCACATGGCATGTGGGCGCAAATGCTCTGAGTAGCTGAGTCCCCGGTTGGACTCCTGACTGGCTGGACTCTTTGCTGTATGTCATTCCCCTACTCTCTGTCCCCTTTCCTGTCATTCTCTACTGTCCTATAAATAAAGTCAAAAAGCCCCAAAAATAACATTAAAAAAATGTAAATCAAAGCATCCATTCTGTGTTACTGTTAACTAGTCATTAATGCTCTATGTTATAACCACTGTGTCTGCAGAAAGCTCTAGCATCTAGCCTAATGTCAGCATGCTGACATGTTCACAATGATGGTATAATGTTTATGCTCCCATGCTTAAAGAAACTTAAAGTTTGACTGAATATGCTTAAGGGGAAAGTCAAAGTCACTATGGTGCATCATCTGGGAATCACAAATGTCTCAACAACTTTTTGTGCCAAATCATCCCATAGTCAGGGGATCACCAAAGATATTATGGTTCATCCTCCGGACAGCATGAACGCCTGCACCGAAGTTAAAGGTAATCAATCCAATAGTTGAAATATTTCACTAAAAACCTAAAAGGTCAACCTTATGGTGGCAATGACGGAAAAGTCAGAGGATCAACACAGTTAGTATAGTTTTCATTTTTCTGGGGACCATGAATGTCTGCACAATCCAAACAATAGCTGTTGAGATACTTCTGTCTGAGGCAAAGCAGTGGATCAAGCCACAGTCCAACATTCCCAAACCCCAGAGCCACACCATTAGCATGGCCATAGGTAACAGAGTAACTGCTCACAAATAGTAAAGGATGTGATACCGTGCACATGTACATGTACCTACAGTTTATTCAACTGACTGCTTCCCTTCACACCAGGGCGGTGTGGTTCAGGAGGTAGAGCGGGTCATCCACTTATCAGAAGGTCGGTGGTTCGATCCCTGGCTCCTCCGGTCCACGTGTCGAAGTGTCCTTGGGCAAGGCAGTGAACCCCAAACTGCCGCTGATGTGTGTGAATGTTAGAAGCACTCCACTGTAGATGTAAGTGCTGTGTGTGTGAATGGGTGAATGCGGCTC
Source organism: Trachinotus anak (assembly GCF_046630095.1). Lineage (NCBI taxonomy): Eukaryota > Metazoa > Chordata > Actinopteri > Carangiformes > Carangidae > Trachinotus > Trachinotus anak. The sequence continues at coordinate 7,147,124 of NW_027273853.1, read as the reverse complement.
ACGTTGTAAAGCACTTTGAGTGGTCAATAAGACTAGAAAAGCGCTATACAAGCAGTCCATTTACCATGTTTTCTTCAGCACAAGGAAGTGAATGAAAGCAACTCTTATTGTATTCCTGTTAGCCTACAGCTGTTACATCTACTACATAAGTAGAAATTTTTAACAAGCAATAACTTTATAATAGCGTCAGGCCAAAATCACATCGCCAGCTGAAAAATCTCCAGATGCACGTATCTATCTTTTTTTTTTCAGATTGATCCATTGGTATCTGACCCTGCTAACTCTCCTGAATGGATCTGTGTGGATCACATCCTCTCCTATGGACTCAGGTTTTCACAGCTGGCAGTGAGATTTCACAACAACAAAGCCAGCTGGACAACCAGCTGTTGACAAATCCCCAGTATGGCTGAGTCCTGGCTGATGCTGTGCCACGCTGGCACGTATATAGACAAACACAAAGACACACAGACACACAGACACACACACACACACACACTCACAGCAGAATCACATCTATTCATGAAGTAGGGCTGTTCAATTGATCCTGTAGAATTATGCATCCTGTTTAAATATGTTGATTTTTAAGAAAATAAAAACCTCTGCGTGTTCTTCAAATCATGAAATAAGAATAATGATGAACACGGTATCCTGCAAAAAAAAAAAAAAATCTGGATTATCTTTTTAAATAAAATTATACAACCCACTTCAGAACATATATGAGTGGGTGATGGTTTCTGAACATAGAAGCGAATTATCCTCCTTTCTTTTCATCTTCAGATTAAAAACTCTCCATGGCAGATTAGCATGAGGAAGCATAGAGGAGGGCGTGTATGAGAACCCACCAATTTCAAAGGATTTCTTCAGTACATAATAAGCAGAGACCATATAGATCTATTTTAGGCCTGGAAAGGTAAATTAAACAATTAGTTGATCAAACTTAATGAACTGAATAAATCTTGAGTATTGAATCAAACAAAAAGACCAAACAGTAATTGGTTTCAGCTTCTGAAATGTGAGGATTTATTGCTTTTAATTGACTATTTTTCTTGGCCAGATACAACAAGCAATCTGAGGACATCACCTTGAGCTCTGGCCACTATTCTGTGACATTTTATGGATAAAACAATTGTAGTAAGTAATTGTTATTCTCAACCCTAATCTCTGTGGTGCTGAAGTGTCACTGTGTCCTGTTTATTTCTTGAAAGCAGAGAGCAATTGCCTGAGGGAGTGAGGCTGCACTGGTCGGCTGTCAAGTTAGGAGACACCTCTGGCTGACTTGAGATGATAAATGTTTGCACATGTAAATTTGTTTGACAGCGGAACAGCTAAAGTTGAAACATTTAGATGCAAAAAGACGGGGGCAGTTTCCGCACAATGTTCTTGCTGAACTGTTAAAGCTCAAGGAAATTACCCCTCTGTCGTAACAGCTCATCAACAGCATGGAGATAAGACTTTATGTCAGGGGGGAAAACAGACAACAAACTAACCCTTATTTGTGAGTTTCTGAATTCAGGGCACTGCCGTGTCGCACACTGTGCAGTTAGGGTTGCCTCCAGGACTGAACTGTGACCTCTTTAGCTGTGAGCCAGCCTCAGCAACCGCCCGGATACTTTATGTGGGTCTGCATGAGTAGAGGCGACTGTGACTCTGTGGTCTCAGGCGAGAGACAATGATGACAACAAGGCTATGACATGTTTTTGAGTCGTGCCCAGTTTATGTAAACTACGTGTAATGAAAAGTAAACTGGTCTGTTTGTGCTGTGCATGCCGCTCTTACCTGCATGCAAATTCCATACTCACCTGTCCTGTTTGTTGCTGTCAGCATTACTCAGACTATCTCCCCACGTCTGCACTTTCTCATGTTCTGCCCTTCCTTTTTTTTTTTTTTTGCATGTGTGCTCCCCACACCAACAGCACAGTTTAGAAGTTTAGAAATGCTGTTTATGATTTGACCATTTATAATACAACACAGACAGTTGGCAGGAGGAGGCAGGGAGCCAAATGGATTGATGCGATATCAATAATACAACAGATGGTCTTAGATCCGGTTGCGATTCTGGTCTCAGGTAGATTATAAAGCAGGGGGAGGAAGACAGCGTCTGACACAGCAAACACTGACTGAGCAAATACCGAGCAAAACCTGCTTTTCAATACATCTTAAGCATCAGGTTTCACTGTTTTTACAGAGAGTGATTAATATTAAGACTATGCAGGCAGGTAACAGGTAAAGTGGAGAAACTGGTGACTAATTGCGGGAGCTTTCCTGCACAGCCTCATGGGTAAATAAATACCAATACAACATGTCACATCTATTTAAAAGAAAACCTTATCTGAAGGAGCAGGTTATTGCTGATCTCATCATAACAAAAATCATTCTGATCTCCTATCTTACAGCGAGTCTACACCAACTGTGCTTTGCATCTATATTTGCATCACAATAATAATGGTGCTATATGGCCACAGAGACTTGATACAGCGACCTGATCTGTTTTATGTGCGGTGTGTGAGGGAATATATGGGGAAAGGCCAGCTGCTACGCCCTGTCTTAATAATAATTTCACACAGGCAACACATGAAGCCTGCTATAATAACACAACATGATAACAGCGGCTGGTGTTTGCGTTTCCGCCCTGGTGAGTGAGCTCAGTGGTCCACTTCTTGAGGATGCTGTGTGTGTGTGTGTGTGTGTGTGTGTGTGTGGCTGTGCGAGGAAAAGATGGACGCGCACAGGTTACTCACTCTGCGTAGCCGGTGGACCACGGCAGCCGCTTGGTCTCCTTCAGTATGAGGATCGGTCTGGCGATGTGATCCGCCGAGCACTCGATCTCGTCCGGCGAGAGTCCCAGGAACTCCGGTCTGCTGTACGGGAATTTCAGCGGCAGATCCGAGCCGCCGGGATGGTCTCCGTTGGAGCCACCGGCCATCACACCTCCCATGAAACTGGCCACCGCTGACTTCACCCGTGTGAGCATGGTCCTGCTGCAGCGTGCGTCCAAGCGATGCGATTGCGTGAGTCTCCCCCCGCCCGACAGATCCCCGCACAGCGACGCAGTTTTGCGGCGTGAAAGGTAGACACACAGCGGCCGTGGAAACTCATCCGGCAGCTCAGAGCTCCCTCTGTGAACACGGAAATAAAAGCCACACACACACACAGAGAGAGAGAGAGAGAGAGAGAGAGAGCGCTGCACGCTGGTCATGTGACAAACCGGTTGCTGCTGGTGGATTTGGTCGCACTGGCATCTGAGTGAGCAGCTCACTGTTGACAGCGCTGGAGGTCAAAGGTGCGTAATCCCGGAGTGACGATGACATCCTGGGCAAGGTCCCATGCTGACCCACGACCTGAAGAGAGGATCTTCATTCACGTAACACACATTAGCACTCAAACACATTAATCACAATTACAGTGTTACATTTATCTGTAATCATACAGTAATATCTCCAAGAACACACCCCCACTGCTCTATAACTAATAATATGAACTACTTTGAATATTTGTCGTGTTTTGACTTTGTTGTAGCCCAATATTGAGTTAAGAATCCTTCCCTGTACTGTACCACAGACTGGGCTTGTCTTGGTCATTTGATGAAGGAGACAAAATGAAAGAATGACTCTGAAGTATTGTTCTTACACCAAACAAAGAAATGTTTCATGTTTATATGTTATATGGGCCATAGATGGGAAGTCATTTGCATGTGAAGAAATGTACAATATGTTATCCTACATGTTTGGGGTCTATTGGGGTCTATGAATTCATAGACATGTAATTCCAATGCCAAAAATTCAAAAAAATACAGTTCATAAAACAGATGGTCACAGATGTAGAACATATGCAAAAATGGTTTACAGCTGGGGTCTCTGAGACCACAAACAGAAGTAATGTGTAATTTTCTGCTGTCATCAACAACTTATTCACAGGGATTTGGGAACTGGGAATAAAATAAAAGGAAGAGACAGTCTCTCTCTCTCTCTCTCTGTCTCTCTCTCTCTCTCTCTCACACACACACACACACACACACACACACACCTACATGCACACACATACACACACACACACACCTATACACACACACACACACAAAGGAAGACAGTGTGAGTGCAGTCAGCTGAGATTGGCATGCTCTCTGTTACACTGGTAATTAGATGAGTGGACAACCAAAAACTGAGCAGAAGCCAAATGAAGAATTTATAATATGGAGTATAACTTGAGGCACAATAATAATAATAATAATAATATGAATATTAATAATATATAAATAAAAGTAATTCATTCAAAATATTAAGTATATTTTAAGTCTGTTTAAGGAAGAGGTCTGAGACCTGATACTGACTGTGGCAGCCTCATTTCCTCTAACTGAGTTCATTGTAAACTACAGTAAAAATCTGGGCTCTGATTTTAGCACAGAGAAATCGGCTTTTTTTTCAACATTCACCACAATAATTCACTTTAAACCTGCAAATATGACACACTGTGCAGCTTTATGGAACATCATGTGACTTTCTGTTGTTGCTTTAGTGGTCCTGTTTTATTTTAAATTCTTGTTTCCATTTGTTCTGGCCAGGGAGTTGGTTAAAATCTGACTGACTGGGCGTTCAGCCAAACCACTGGGACATGTGTCTAGACATCATGAACTTGGAGCTGCATTTTGGAGAAGTAAACTTCACAAAATGATCTGTCATACAACACCACAGTGTGCAGAGCAGCCAACCCACCGATCAGACTCTCTGGCTTCTTTCTGCTCGTGGACCGGTGGTGTTGAAAGGTGAAGTTTAGAATCATGAGCGCGTTTAAAAAAACACTCTGCATGTAATGATAAAACGACTGTCACATATTGGCACTGTCAGACTCAACTGGGAATTGATTCAAATCCATTTAGTCCAAATATTCACTGGAAAGAAATTAGCTTTTTGCGTAGTAACGGCCTCTATCAGCAACCCATAAATCAAATTTAGTTTGAATCGACTGAGAGTTGGCAGATTTCTGATCAGCCTACAAATAAAAGTGCACTTATTCAACCTCATAATCAAAAGCATAACTAATTTAAGACACTATTCACATCTCTCATGATAATGTGTTTAAGTCCTTATATGCACTTTAGTTTATAATCTCTGCTCTTTACCATGTCAACACCTAGTCATGTGCTTTCTAATAATTCTCCAGTTATGTAAGAATTACTTATTTGCTTTAGGTCTCCAGTCAACCATGGCCAGATTAACGCTTTGCGTCAGGGCAAAACTTTACTATTATCCCCTACTGCCCCCCCGACAAACTCAGTAGTGACACCAGTGTACTCCAGGAATACAACACTGTAATTTCACTGAATCCATGAATATTGTATCTAGGAAAGTTCCCTGTGTGAGCACCATATAAACTAAAGCAATAAATGTCTTAAAATCAGATGTTGACATCGGGCTTAAAATACATTTCACTCATAAACAATACACACAATGAACCTCACATATAAAAAAAAAATGACATTGTATGTGCATGAGATTTTTAGATATTTAGCATAGTTTTACAAATACAAAGCTAAATGTGAAAATTATAAATTCAGATGTAATATATGTAAAATAGACATGTGTTTTATCCCTTTATATGATTCTCATATAAGCATACTAAATATGGTGTTGGGACATTTCACATAAAATTTTACATTGATATTTGAAATGTAAAATTTGACTTGTGAAACCATTAATTTTTCATGTGGTTTTTGTTTTTCTTGTGCATCTGTGTTTTAAAAGCCCTTGTGGTCTGCTAAAAGTCTTCCATGCAAGTTTCATTTTTCATCATTATAACAACAAAATATTAAAAACAGTGTTGTGTTTTTGTGGTTATGTTTAGACATCTTGCACTTGTTTAACCACAGTGAAAGGATTGTGGTGAGGATGGGACAGGATATGAACCTCAACCACAAGTCATATGTTTAGTGCTCCAGACCCAGCAAACACTTATCTGTAACTTTTCACTGTGATATGATATTCACTTGCTTCCTGCTTTGGAACAAGGTTTGTTTTTTGTTTTGTTTTTTTGACTTGTTTTTTTTCTGTGTAGTGTGTGGCTTTCTGGAGAAAAGAAGACAAGTTCATAGTACCTCATTTCACCCCAGCCTCAATATCTTCAACCTCCATGTGCTTACACGCCCATTAAAACTGTGAGCTCACTCATTATACAGAACGTCTCCTGTGAAAATGAATGAACTCCAATGAAAGCAGAGTTGCCAAATTGGCAGACTATATCTAATCAATAATTCATGAATTTGCCAGCAAAGAGCTCCACTGACCTAATTACACACAACCAGCCAGTCTGTGAGCTGGTATGCAGGATGTGATATACTCTACCTCAGGACACACAGTCATCCATAGTCAGTAAAAATGTACCAGAGCACTAAATGGGGCACTGATGAATCTGTAGTGGCCAACTTTTTACATGTAATCTGGTGAAATATACGTTTTGATAACATTTAACATATAGTATGTTTAACAACCACTTCATCCTGATGTTGAGTATTTATTACAGTTCTGAGGCTTTGATTTAATAATTCATTTTAGACATTTTGGTGCCACAATTTGAACCAAAGCCACCAAAGTCATTATGATTCATCTTTCATGATTCATTTTCAATCTTGTATATTTATCTGTTTGAGCAAAAGTATGTGGACAGGGGGTGTACTTTTAGTCTGGGGCTGTTTTACAGAGAATTAGGGGAAATCTTTTGCTTGTGGCAACAGTTTGGACAAAGTCCCTTCCTGTTTCAACACAACAGTGCATAAAGAAATGAATTTCCCAGTTTGATGTGGAAGACCATGACTGGCTCGAACAGAGTCCTGAGCTCATCTCCATTAAACACATTTTTTAAGTGAATCTAAATGAAAAACATGACTGCGAGCCAGGCCTCACCACCCAACATCCGACTTCACTAATGTCTGATCTCAGTCCCAAAGTCTCATAAAACCTTAGGCTGTTGTAGCAGCCGACTAATGCACATGGATTTGAAAGTAGATCTTCACCAATCAATATAGATGTATTGCTTTGGTGTCCACATCCTTTGTTTGGTGTCTACATACTTTTGGCCATGTTGGACATACAGGTGGCTGTGACACTGCCATTCACAGAGCCATGCCACATCAGATGAAAACTAAAATATATTCTTTTGTAAGGCATCTGTGTAAAACAAAACTAAATCACTGAAGGGTCACCTAGGGAACGGATAAATATCTGAACAGCTAATCATATACCTAAAAACTTAGGTTGCCAAAGACTGTTTAATGACTTAAGTTTCCATCTCGCTCTCATTGCAGCACATCAGAATTTCAATTTTGAACCCTGTTTTACTAGAGGTGTATAAAACACCTTCGGCTTTAGTCCCGGGCCGAGGGACAGTGAGTGAGAGAGAGTTTACTGGACACAACAACCACGTTATCTGGAACAAGGGGAAGCACCTTAAAATCAATTCTATAGGTTGCAGGCGGCCTCTGAAGAGATGAGAGCATGATATAAATTTGCAATAGCAGTTGCGTAAGATGAAGGGAGTAACAGTGACAATGTTCTGTAAGAAGCAGAAGGCAATTTACAGTAAGTGAAGTTCCAAGTCTGCACTTCAAAATGTAAGTGGCACGATGGTGGAGTGGCTATCTACTGCAGTTCTACTGAAAGCTATTACAATAGCGCAGAGTGTTTCTATTTTTTTGTCGACTTCCTGAACATCATCTCCCTCCAGCTCTGTCTCTGTCTTAGTCATCACAGGATTATGATGGTGATGGAGGGGTCAAGATGGCTTGCAGGATGTCATACCAGCCTGTGTGTGTGTGTGTGTGTGTGTGTGTGTGTGTGTGTGTGTGTGTGTGTGTGTGTGTAATCAGCCTGCCAGTCCAGCTGACGGCTGACTCACAGATGGACACAGACGGCCACCCACACACACTCGTAGCAGAAAATAATCTGTGTTCATGGGTGATCACAGAGGCTGGTTTTGTGTGAGACAGAGATGATTCAACAGAGCATAATGTCAGCACTGCTTACATCTGTCTTTTCACTTCAGTCTTTAATCTGAGACCTGACAGTATGCAGACCTGACACACTGTTTGTGTTCAGCTGATAGGAAAAACAGCAGCGGCTAAACAGCCTCTACATCCATTGGTAGTCGCAGTGCTGGTACTGCTACAACAGCTACTGCTGCTGCTGCTATTAGCTAGTACCGCTAGTTCTGTTATACTAGAACTACCATACTATTGCCACTACTTACTAATGGCCAGTTATAGTGGCAGAAGTGGATTTTTCCATATGCCATCTCAATGATATAGAAAGTTAGTTCCATTTTGGTTTTTACTGTCCTTTTTACACCAAACTACACCACGCTATCAGAAGATAAAAACCTCAGTTGATTTTGTGGAGACTCAGTTGACAGCTCATTTAAATGAGTCAGTTACTATTAGTCAGAAAAAAAGCCCTTAATCAGGATAAACTGTAGGTTTGTAGCATTTTTTGTGTGTTTGTGAATTTATTTGTAACATAAATAAGTTATTTGAAAGTATATACAAAGTTGTAAGTGATTTTGTTATCTTTTGGTTTGTTTTTATGTGTAATTGGATGATGTATGATGCATGATTTTAATGTTTGATAGTTCTTGTAAATGTGGGATTTGTCAGATGTTTGGCATGACACAGCAACAAAAACAAACAAACTTAGTGTGATAGTGATAGACTGTAGTCATGATTTGTATGTAACTGCTGCTCCATGAGGTCTGAGGTTTTGTTTTAATGATGAGGTTTTAATTCAGAATCAAATAAACAATTAGAATTAAACAAACAATAGACACTGGGATGTGAATAAAAGAGCCAAATACACGCAGGGAAACCACACACTGCTACAGCAACTACAACTACGATACTAGTACTCATACTAATAACAGTACTACTGCTACTACTGCTGCTGCTACACCGTATAATCTCACTGGTACCAGCGCTACTACTATAACTACAACACTGTTGCCATATTAGACCTACTTGTCTTTTACTAACTACTGTGCTCGAACATTTACTTATGTTTTCATTAAAGCAATAAAGATTTCAATCTCTATGGAACTGGTATGCATTCTGCTATTTGAGCATAATAGTAAAGCAATAAATAAATAAATAAGTAGATAAAGTAGAAAGAAGCGACCTGTGTACACAACCGACTCCTCTCTTATCTTTGTACTCTAGGAAACAAAATCACATTATTAAATAATCATTGGAGATGGTTCCAGTGAAGACTAACCCCAATCTGATGTCTGGTTGTTTTTTATGTTTTTTATGTAAATGTTAGTGGTAAATGAAATAAAACAAAATAATATAGTAAATGAAGACTTGTAAAACATTATGTCCCAGACTGGGGAGTTAAGAAGTCGGGATTGTATAGTGAGCCTTTTCTAAATATTGTATGAAATGTTGCCAGATCTCATCAGTCTAATTGTTCAGCTATTGAGGTATTGATTATGTCTGAGAGCCTCATCTGGTTCTGAACAGTGTTACTCTACTTTTCTCCACTGTCAGCAGATATTTTTGACAGCAATGAGACAATAATTAACAGCTAGTCCACTCCCGGCTACTAATTTGCTTCTGCTACCACTGGGAATATGGGATTATGGTGTGTTTCTGGGCCCTGTGATGGACTGGCGACCTGTCCAGGGTGTACCCCACTCTCGCCCAGTGTCAGCTGGGATTGGCTCCAACCCCACCCCCCTGCTACCCGGTTTCGGATAAAGGGATGGATGGATGGATGGTATGTTACTGGTTGCTATGGCAGAATCAGGGAGGGGATCTTAATTTGGTTCAGTGCATATTGCAGCACATCTGTAAGGATATACATTAGTAGCAGTATCTCTTGCATATCTGTACACATCTGTAGGAATTACTGGGCTCTTCTACTGTCATCCTAAATTGCTGTGATATTGATACTGAGCTCTGAAGCATGGGTTAGGAAAGCTGGCTCCATGCAATAAATTGCAAATTTTTTAATAATTAATTTCACATCCTTTTAGATTTTCATAAGTACTGCTAAATTTACAGTAATACTGGAGAGTGACCAAAGATTTCACAAATGTATTTCATAAACCAACTCTATATGTGTGTAATGTTTGTGTGCCACTAACAACAGGGGTCATTTTTATCAGGATTTATGGGTGGCTTGTTGTTTTAAACTCTGACCAGCAGATGTCACCAGCGTACTGAGAATCTTTCAGGAGAAACCTCCAGACTTTCGTCAAATTTCCAGCTCACCCCCAGTGCAGCTCATCACAATTTACATTTTCTTTACATTACATTTACATTTTACATATTAGTTGCCACATATCAGTGTATCCAGTGCACAGTCAAACACGTGTGTTTTTGTGTGACGCAATGAGGTGATAACATTACATCAGTCACACATCACCAACCGGGGCTGGTGCTGGCATTGAGCTGTGAATGTGTGTGATTTATGGGCGTCAGTGGGCCCAGATTCCATTCCCATCTGTCCCCTCAGAGAGCTGGGGGGTGGTCAGAAGCTCCACAGGGGAGCCTGCTCTCACCATTTGTTTCTGTTACGGCTTTCCTCTCCTTGTGATGAACAACACCTTCCTCCTGCAAATTTTATGTTGGGGGTCTGGCTCTGGAAAGAGTGACATGTTGTTGTGGTTATGCACATGTATGTGTTGTTTTCGGAGGTGTCTCAAACATATTCACAGATCACACAAGTGCATTTTTAATATATATATGTTTTTACTACTTTAAGGGGACATTACATTAAAAAAAACCCTATAATGTGTCACAGTTTGCCAAATAAGACTATCTGAAATCTCTAGTCTAATATCATGTTATAAGATTATGCAGAAACATATGAATAAAGAAAAATGATCAGAGGACATGATATTGTGTTATGGTTGCTCTTGTTTTTGTATCAAGTATTTCTGATCTGACTGTAGTGGACTTTGTGAGAAAGCTCCTTTGCAATATGTGATTTAGATTCACATTTATTTAGCAATTTAGTCAAGAAATTATTCATAAAAAACTCAGTCACACCACCATCAGCCTCATTATAACGAATAGCTACAACAGAGAAAATAACGTGTTTCTGCATTTTTCAGAAGAACTTCATGAATTGTTCTTATAGTCACTCAAATCATCATAAGAAAACAACAAGCAGAAGAAAATTACAACTTGATTGTATGGATATTACTTGCACAAAAAGCTCAAAAAATCCTAGAGAAAAAACATTGGGATGCAGCAAATTGCATCCCTGGGTAATGGTGCAATATCCAAAACATTCACATGGGGGCAGGGGATAACTAAAAAAATCAGTGTTAAAGACGGCCGTGGGCAATTTATCTCATAGTGTGATCATATAATTCAAAGGTGCAGTCTCATCTGATACTCATAAGAAAACAATAGGGTTGAAGAAATAAGAAAACCATTGGGTGCTAAAATGAGTTTCAGAAGAACAACCACTCCCTGAACCTCCATGTTGTGTTATTCTACGTTATCTAATGTATTTATGAAACAAGCATGAATATTAATTTCTATATGTCTAATTAGGTGTTTTCATATTGTGTTATCAATTATTTGTAAGAGTATCATTTTGGAGTCTTCAGGTACCTCATTGGCACAAATCACTGTAATAGGGATCCATGTGTATATACAGAGGTCAGGTCCAACTTCGTTTTGAAGAAACTGTTAGATGTCGCTTCTTTGTTCCTTTAAATTATGACACTAAAAACAGTCCTTGTATAACAAAAGCACATTATTATTATGACCACATTAAGAAACTTCTTTATTTAGTCAGAACCTCCAGAATTTTATTGATGCTATGCAAGCCATTAGTAGATCCTTTAATAAAAACATTTAGCTAAGAGACAATCATGTCAAATCATGTCATTTAAAGTGCCCTTCAGGTGACCTATACTGTACATATATACATATACTCTGAAACATAACATAAAGTAGATCACCAGAAGACTAGTACCAGCGTATCCTCTTTTACACTGGCGTTTTTTCATCACACAATGTGATATTGCTTTATGTCAGAGACCAGGAAGTGGGCTGTTGTTCCTCCACCACAAACAGAACTATGGTAATGGAGGATGGCTGAAATTGACTTTCAAGATGTTTTTTTTTCTCCAACAGAAAAGAAAAGCAGCAGCAGGAAGATGTGAGGACCACAAATACTAAGGTAACCCATCACACATTCCAGCTGTTGAGCTCTAGTACCACTGTAGAGCAACATTTTGATGAGGGGTCCCTGTTCTGGACATATAATGTGGTCTAGTAGTGTGATCATTAGTATGCTTTCCTGAGACGGCTGGAGGGGTAATGTGATTGTGCAGAGCATGCATATGTGCACACATGATGTCCCTCTGTTTCACACAATTTCACAATGTCTTTTCTTTTCTTTTCACATTGATTTTTTTTTATCAGGGACCATGTATGAAATACAGGAAACATGCTTGTTCCACATTTAGCTACTAGCTAATTTCCATCTACGGTCCCTTGGCAGGTGAGGGGAACACAAAGCACAGAGCGTAACCCAACATCACCACTAGAAATAGGCCAACAACTTATTCATAACTATGCACACACACACATACACACACACACACACACACACACACACACACACACACACACACACACACACACAAACAGACACACACTTCATATGCACAAACACAGAACAGAATATAAATATGAAAATAGTGCATAAATGTTTCCAGCACTGAGAGGGGATGGCAGGAAAATGCCAAGAAATGTAGAAGAATGCGAACCAATGTAAACAAGTTGGCTTTCAAAGTATGAAAGGTTTTGTTAATGTTTTGTGAGGAAGGAAATGCAGTTAACAAATTCATACTTTCAAGATAAGTATGCATTCAAGGATACATACAATGCGTTTTGATGAGAAACAGTGAATGTAAACACAATTGTGTTTAAACATAAAGGTACATTCTTGACCTTAGAAATAGGAGTTTGAGGAAACAATGCCAATTCTCAGATATGACTGATTGTGACACGATTTAAAGATTTAGAAAAAGCTTGTAAATTGACCTTGAGTTGGGACTATTTTGTGAGTGGCTATTTCCAAGGTCAAGAATAAACTAAAATCTCTACACTTGCACGTCAAAAGATGAACTTCTTTTCTCTGGCCTCTGTTGACGAAGACCATGCAATATTGTTGAAAGCTATGGAAAAAGATAGGAAAGGAAGTATGAGTTGGAATTGTTTCATCAAATAACGGAGCTATTTGTAAGTTTGGCTGTTGCTACAAAGCCAATGTTAGCAGTAACAGCTGTTTACATGCCAGTCTCTTCAGCATCAAACCTCATTCCTTTACTCACCAAGAGTTGTCTCCTGCTGTGGAAAGCAACACCAATGTTAACTCTTGTCTCTATTACGTCTTTTCTTCTACTGAAATTAGCATGCTAACTTATAGCACATCTTGAACAACATCTTGTCACTTCCCGATAGTGACTCATAGTAGCCTCCAATCTGCCCTGAAGATGTCACGTTGCTCAGAGAGTAAATTATAGCCTCTTGTCTTGTAAATGCAACAATGGCCAATGAAGCGCTTGTCAAGCAACAATCACCACCACCAGCTCCTGGCAAGAAACCATGTTCAGCAGCAGAGAAAACTTGCAGTCCCTTCAATGCAACATTTGTTTTTTACGAATTCTAATATGTTCCTTTTGATTTGACAATGAAGGTTTAATGGACTGAATGCTACATGCAGACCTTAAACAGTATGCCAGCTAGTTTATATGTCAAATTAATAACACATTTAACCACCAAACTCCTACAGTGACGTAGCTTGTCACCTCTGCTTGTGATACCCCATGAAAAACTCGAAATCCAGTCAATTTAAACTGATGACATGCATATTTGAATGAGCACATTTGAAAAACTCTTCTGGTGTCTTTGAACATAACACAGAGTATCACAAATTATTAGCTTTGGACTTGACACCACATCACCCTGTTCACTGCTGGAACATGTGGTGTTAACCAGGCAGGACGGCACTAACAGCAACACCTAATCTCTCTCCACTGTTGACATTACTGTTCATAAATAAGGCTTTCATAATTAGAAAGGGTAAATTTTTCCCTGACCTGTGGGCATGAGCAGGAAAAACTATTGCAGTGACACTTCATTAATCATTGTCCACTGAGCCAATTTAGCCTGCCGTTGGTTTCTAGGCAACAACTCCACTGTGAAGGCATCACATATTTTGGTGGTTGCAGTGTGTGTTTGTGTGTCACTTGTATCTCAGATGATAAAGCTGCACATTGTTATGGGACATATACACATATAGATAATTAGAACACATTTATAGCAAAGGCTTTATAAGGGAACAATATGATCATGAGAACTTAAATATATTGCAGGATGTAAGTCTCTAAGGTGCAAATATACTACCAAATGTTTTTGCTTTCACACATGTTTTGGGTTGTTTATATTCTGTACGCATGGATATTGTGACATACAGAGACCACATGAAAGAGTAGATAATATGTCCAGCAGCCTCTCATTTCACCTCCCTGGCTCTGTCTTTGATTCCCACCTGGTATGGATGTTCACGGAGCAAGTCTATCATCTGTGTGCAGCCCTGATACGACATCATGCTGCGATCCTCTGGTACATCAAAGCACATGTTTGATTAATAAGGGCTTGATGTGACCTTTCCTCTTCTTTGAGGAATGAAAGTAAAAGGCTGTATATGCTAATAGCTCCATGAGGCTGTTTTAGTTTTCTCTCTATTTTTCAGAACAGGTTTTGTTTCTGATAATTAGTTATTGTTTTTATGGAGATAAAGATGATTGCTTTTTAGATCATTACCAAGCAGAGGAACAATGTAAGGTTTGGTCTGAGGGCAGTGCCAGAGAAAAGGTCATGTTTCCTAAAGCCGTCAGTATCCCTTAGTTGATTCCCCCTCCCTGACACCTTTCCGATGCTGCATGGAGGGCTGCATCCAACAAATTCAGCAACTTTCTGAAACGGACAATCCAACAATCGCACATTTGGTTGGCCAGATGTGTGAAGGTGAGACTGTAAGCAGCGTTTGAATTTCTCTCTTTTCTCACTCTCAAGTTCAAGCATGAAGCCAACTGTCAGCTTGTCTATTTTCACCATCACACTGATGTTCCACCTCTCAGCCTCACCTCTCACCTGTCACTGTTGTTCCGGTAATAAGCCAGCAGCAGAGGTAGCCACAGAGCTGGATCGACTTCTGTGTGAAGGGGAGAGCCAGAATGCTGAGTCAGGTGCTGTTGTGTTAGACGTCATGCTGGCATGCTATCAGAAATCACACAGGGCAGTGACATGCTGTTTGGAACGATGTAAACAAGCAAAACATAATGAGAGGTGTTTGTAAAAGGCCCATTTGTAAGTTTTCTCTGCTGCCGAATTTCTTGCTGAGAGAGGATGGAGGTGATTGTCACTTGACAAGAGCTTCAGCCATTGCTGTGTTTACAAGACAAGAGTTTATAATATGCCCTCTGAGCAGTGCTACGTCTTCAGGGGGGATTGGAGGCTTCAGTGAGTTGCTATTGGAAAGTGACAAGAGGGGCTGGGGCTAGCTGGTTAGCGTGCTAATTTCAGTAGAAGAGAAGATGCGATAGGCACAATAGATAACACTGGTGTTGCTTTTCACCACAGGAGACAGCTCTGGGTGAGCAAAGGGATGGGGTTTGATGCTGAAGAGACTGGTGAGTGAACAGCTGTTAATGCTGCTATGTAGCAATAGCAAAACTTACAAATAGCTCCTTTAATGGTAATTTAACAGGATCTCTTAAGAGTGGCATAAGTGGCCCTCTGAAGTGGGGGAGTGGCAGAAGCCTTCACCACTTCCCCACCCGCACTGCCACCAGTGTCGAGGCCTCCGTTAAGGGTCATCTCCAATTGGCTGCTATTTAAAGAACTCTATCCTTATCTCCCAAACTGAAGGGGTCAACTTCTTTATTAAATAAAACCTCTGTTCATTCATTTTAACCACTGTCTTTCATGATTGATTTATTTTTGTCACTATTGTATACAACCAAGCACGACATTATAAATGCTTTTGAGGAAGGATTGTTTGAGAGAGTACACCCTTATCTTAATATTTGAAGCACTGTTACAGCTTGCCCCTCTCTGTAACAGCAGGCTTACCACCCCTCCTGTGGCCATTCGGAACAGATGATGTGGTTGGTCAAACTGGCATTACCTCCATCTTAAATCCTCTGAACAGCGGATTTAGGAACATCTCAGACCCTAAGCCTGTCTCCTAAAGCCTAATGTTCAACAGAAAATGTATTTTGAAATAAACGTACAGTAGCACTGCCCAAATTGATCAAACAAATAACTTTCCCAAAGTATTTTCATCGTTTCATCGTTCATCGTTGAAACTCATCAACATGTGACTTCCACATAGTTTTTGTAGCACTTTGCTAACTACAAAATCCTCTGCTAGTGAACATAATCCATGCAACATTAAAGCGTCCTCCAAAATGTGTGAAGCATTTTGTAGTATGTGAATATGTTTCTAGTTCACAGGGTATACTGAGCTTTTCGGCTCAGCTCTGTATTGCATAACTGTCCCAACTAGATATCCGAGCTTTGTCACCTGAAGCTGCAATCAAGCTCACCTTGAGCTGAAACCTAATATTGCTATTGTGTTGCCGTGGATGCTAACATATGGACAGTCATCATAATTTTCCTTTAATTTATGAATAATTATACTGCAGACTTGAGAGACTCTCCACAAAAAATTCCTATGTACCCGTGTGTGTACAAATGACGAAAAATCTCTTAAATCTCTTAATTCTGTTTTTCCTTTGAAATATTAGCAGTGAAACACAGTAGACTGAGCCTTTACTATGATGTCATTTGATACAGTCATGATCTTGATTAGGACTCAGATTCCTCTGCTCCCCCTTTTGAGGACCTCAGCTTAAATAAAACCCTTTGCTACTAGGAAACAATAACTTATAGATACTGAGCTGACCTCGGAAATATGCTGACAGTTGAGGCTACAAGTAGACAATAGACATACAGCTGTATGCAATTTCTGTGAAGCAAAACGGTTTCGGCAGCAAAGTATTTGGACAAGATGAAAAAAAGTTATGTCAAGAAAACTTCCTCTGGATGGGTTGAAACATTACAGAAAACTAGGACAAGCTATATAGCTGCATTTATCAATTTTCCTGACGAGGGGGTGGTGTTGTGAATATGCAGTGATTTTGGGACAATAACGTTTGATCGAGTTCCAGATTTTGTGTACAAGCATGTTTAGACCTGTTTGTTTGTATGAATTGAATGGCCTCTAGCGAGCAATTAAATCACACAATACTACACAGAAGTGTGTGTTATTTTCAAGGCCGATGGAAGGAGAACAATGGAGCAGGAAGAGCGAGGCAGCGTTTTAATGGAGGGGGATACGCCAAGACTCTGAGAGGGAGCGCCTCGTCTCATCTGACTCTTCTGATCAGAATGTGAGGGGAACTTCCTGGATGAAAGACTTATTCATGTCCAGTCCACTAAAAACCAAGAGCAGTCTCATTCAGCCACGAGCTGCACATCTTCATTTGATAAAAATCATGATTGCTGTAGCGACTCTGTAAACACTTGCATAACTTTTTTTTTTTTTTTAAGACTGTTTTGTTTACACTGGCCTGCCAATAACAGTTTCTGTTCTGGGCTGAGAAAAGGCCAAGGTGTCAGGTGGAGGGAAGCCAGCTGTGGACACAATTGTCCAGATAGAAACGGAAAACAGGACTTGTTTCCCATAAGCAGAGCACGGTAGAAGTTTGTTTACTAACTAAGAAAGGAAGTATCTTCTCGGCAGTAGTCGCATGTTTTTCTCGTCTGAGGAATGCTTCGGATAGAGCACCATTAATCAGTGTTTTTGCCTGAAGTATTAATACATAAAACACACAAAGGACACACAAAGGATGTGAAGGTCTGTGTCGCTGTTGCTCTTCCCTGTCGGACCCATTTATCTTTCTTTACTCCGTTCATCTCACCAGCAGCACAATATGGACTGTATGAGAGACTATATAGTGAAATAGATTTCCTGATTGATTTTCTTTTTTTTTTCCTTTGGTGTCGTCGCAATGATGAAACTGATAAATTGTCAGAGAGTTGATACATTTTAGACACAGAAATGTATTGAATGGGAGGAATGTGTCTTTTTCCATCAGCAGAAACTTCAGAGTTGTAGCTTACTGGTACAAAGAGCCTCTTTTATGGCAATTCTACTTTTTTTTATGATAATATGATCTGTCTGTTTTCTGGTTGCCCAAGTTCGTTTTTCAAACTGTCTGGAGAGTGACTCTGTCACTGCCTTCTGAAGTATTTGTTCAGTCTAGAGTCTGACTGATGACCTTAGCCCAGATCATGTTCGTGTGGCCAGCCTTTCAGAGGCATTTTGATGATTGACATGAATAATGAGATGCAGAGCAAGTGCTACACTGGGAATTTGAGATATGTCCATCAGACCTGCAGGGATACTTCTTCCAATCTGCCTTAAGTAGGGATTGTTACTGCATGATCCCTGTTAACACCGACTGGGACTTCCAGATGCCTGTTTTATTCTCTTTTATATAGCTGACAATGACCACCCCCATCCTGTACGGCAGATCTGGATTTACTCTTCCTGTGTATATGGGAGGTTGGGGGGTTGTTGCTGTGAGGGAAATCCTTAAAAATGCAACTGTATACTGTACCAGATTTGTACCAACTGATAAATGACAATGTTATCTGTGGTGAGTAAGGTAATCCACAATATTAAAATTAGTTATTGATGCCATGAAGAGTAGAAAACTTGTTAGGTGAAGTAATATTACATTATTGCATTATTCAGTTGTGATTCCATAAGAGGTGTGGCATATTTTTTCTCCAAGAGACACAATAATGTAATAACTCAATTTTGTAATATAATTATGAAATGTTGAATGAAATTATGTTGGAGTCTAATCAGCAAAAGTGTCAGTTTGCCAAATTACAGAAAAAAAAAAGTTTTGCCTGTCATCCTCAGAACATTGAAAAACAAAATAAAAAAATAAAAATTAAATTAAATTAAATTCACAGCAAAGCCTCTTTCCAGGAAAACTGTCAATTACTCTCCATTTCCCTGACCACTTTACTTTGGATCTAGTTTCTCCCAAAGAAAGAGTCCCTGTGAAAACTGTTGACTGTGTACTTTGTAGATCGTCCAGGGTAACAGAGGCGTTGTTTCTATAGAAACATAGTTGCTGTTGAGAAATAGTTTGGGAAATATGCCTGTTCACTGTCAGGCTCGGAGTTAGACCACACTCATGACGGCATGGTAAATATGATGCTCAGGTTAACGTAAAGACTGGAAAAAGTTAGAAACTCAATAAATAATACCTTACACCTTATATGTTTAATCCGTAACTGGAATTGATTTTATTTTTAATTTGTAAAATGTCATTTATCAATGTTGTCGGTTCCAGACAGAGACAGATATCTCAAAACCTAACCTCAAAACTAAAACCAAAGTCTTTTCATGGCTAGAAAACACAAGTAAGCGAGAAAACGTTTTTTACTCTGCATCTGGCCCTTTAATGTAACAATGACGTTATTTTTTCCACTCAAAACACTGTAGTAACAAGTTAAAGGGGCTTTTACATTATGCAGTGCTATTAGATTATCTGTTGATTTGATCTGTTTTTTTGAAGCCTGTCATTAACAAAACGTTTGTCTTTTTCACACTATTTTCAATTGGAAGGTCGTACTGTTGCACAATCCCAGATCTTGGCAAGTTTTTAGGGCTTAGATTGGCTGGAGATGTAAGTGTGAATTTGCTCAATTCCTCAAGAAAAATAACACCAGAAATTGCTATGGCTGAGTAGCAACTGCACGAAGCAGCAACATCTGTGTTGCGACTGAGAAAACAGGAGACAAAGCCAGTGTAGTATTCAGTACATTAATACTTATATTTCAACATACATTTATAAGATATTTTGATTCTTTTCAATGTGCACAAATCATTACAGACAAATAGAACTTAGGTTGAACATATTTACATATATTACTCCTATTTACAGATATTCAAGTGCCTTTTATGTACAAATATACTATACAGTCAGAAATAGAAATATCTTGATGCAATAAATTTTACATGTTCTTCTGGGGGTTCCCAGGGTGGTCTGAGAAACATGATGGTGCTGTACATCATTTTAATGTGCAGGAAATTGTTTTTGTCTGGAGTGCAAATGAAGCCAAAACACAAACCCCCCCAAGTGGTGCAGGATGTCAGAGAAAGAAAAAAAAGAAAATCAGGAAGCGTGTTGATGTAGTGTGTGTGGAATGTGTGAGCTTCTCCTCAACGTTTTGTGAAAGCAGTGGGAGGGGTCTATGGGTCGGTAGGTAAAGGCTCCATCTGTGACCAATCTCATTTAACCAAAAACCCCCAGCAGCCCCTACTCACCCATCTGCGTGTATGTGTATGTATGTGTGTACGCGCGTGTGTGTGTAGGTGAAAGTCCTGCTATTTCCCATCTGCCCCTGCTGAGCAGAAGTGAAAGCCGTCCACACAAAGGGCTCCCTGCTACAACATGAAACCAATCCTTGAGCAAATTATAAATATATGGACGCTCCCAAAGGCTCAATTGATAAATGTAGCATAAACCCTACAACCACCTTTTTTTTTTTTTTTTGTGAAAGGTGAAAAGTTTAAAGCAGATGTTTCTTTTACATAGCCCCTTTAAAAAATCTGGTTTGGACAAAAACAACAGAATGGTAGGCTAAACACAAAGGACGAGGTGTCTGCCTCAGTTACTGAGAGACCTGCGGTCTGGAAGATTCGTTTACCACCACCACACACCGTCTGGCTGCTATACGTGAGTTTTATCTTTGCAAACACTCTCACAGGAAAGGGTGTTCGGCGGCACTGCACAGAGAAATAACCACCAGTAAAAGCACCAGTATTCCTGGAAAAGTGCTTTCTCTTAAAGACACAAAAAGAATTCATGCTGGAGCTCGAAAAACCTCTTCTTGACCACCTGAGGCTGAGTTTTACAACTAAATTCAACAAAATGATGCAAATGTGCGGCTAGGACTTTTACCAACAATTGTGGGGATATAAAAACATTATTAGCAAACCTTTGCAATTTCACTTCCTTTTCTATTTTTTTCTTCTTCTCATATGAAAAATAACTAATTCGTACACAGAATCCAGCAAGAAGAAACAGGACGTATTTCCATATTTTCTGTCACTGTTGCAAATTCTCGATCTACGTCACATATCTTCACTCTGTTTTATGTTTTCCATGGAAAAAAAACTTGGTCTGCGTTGTGGGTTTGGAGCGTGAGGGACATTTTCAGTCAGTGTCAGTCATGTCGAAAGTTAAGATGAGCTCATACTGCTTGTGTACCTTGTGTTCATTCCCGGCCCGGTAAACAGAGTCGTCTGGCTGCATGTTTACTCTGTCTGAATGGAGGACTTTGGAGAATTGTCCAGCTCCCTCCAGTTGCCAGTGCTGCCCGTAGGGCTCCGATTGGTCATCTTCGTCAGCAGCGTTGTTCTGCGGATGCTGCTGTCTGAGTCCTCCTTCTTGAAGTCAGTGTTCGTTTTGAGGCAGCAGGAGAAGCAGTGAACAAAATCCTGGAGAAGGTGACCACTGAAGATCATGTATATCCATGGGTTGCAGCAGCTGTTGAGACTGGCAAGCAGCGCAGACAGAGTCACTGCTGTGTTCTCAGAATCTAGAGAACAGAGAGAGGAAAGGGGAAAGGCATGATTAATCTGCAAAACATCTGGTCCAGGCTCTGCTGCAGAAATGCCTGACTAAGTTAATTCATCTGGTGTTGATGTTCTTTACAAGAGAGAAACTCTGTCAAATGAACAAGTTCAAAAAGTTTCTCACAAATGTTATTGTTTCTACTGCAAATCAAACTTATTTTAAGACTTTTTGAATCAAGTCTCATTTGTAAAATAATCTGCCTGGTGGGCAGAGTGAGTCTACAGCTGTGTAACAATATTCCCTAATAGCAGTACTTATTTAACATTTTAAACAGAATATAAGATTAGACTTGGTGTAAAGTGAAATGTTTTCAAGAGCCCACAGCTGAGGAGACTGAAGTGACAGATTTCTTGCCCCAAACTAACAAGAGCGTTTTTGCTGTGAAACTTGAAGGCTCAGTGAAACGCAAAAAAACATGAGACGCTGTGAGCAAAATCTGTCTAAACTATTTTAATTTTATAGTTTTTATTCATATTTACCTTATGCATAAATTTGTTTTTTTGTTTGTTTGTGTATTTTTGCTTCTGCTTTTTTTTTTTTGTATGCCAAATAAATCCGTGCGTAAAGACTGTGCGCACTTGGATCTGTGCTATCTATGCTGTGTTATTCTGTGGCTGTATATCCTACAGCTCTAAGTGCTTTAATTAAGTCATGATTAATACATTTCTAGTTTGCTTTCTCCAGCACTCACCAACCCACTGGAAGTTCTCATCCCACACAGACCACATCTGCACTGTGAAAAACGGCGCCCAGCAAACAATGTAAGCCAGAACTATCACAAAAGTCATTTTTACGGTCCTCAGTTTGGCTCTTGATATAGTCGTAACGCTGCTGACTGAATTCTTCCCAATCAGCCCGTTCTTGGCCGCGGCACCAGCTGTCGTTTTCCTTTTCTTGTATTTGATATTTTTCCATATGCTGTGGCAGATGAAGCCGTAGCACATAACGAGAATGACCACGGGCACAAGGAAGATGCCCACGGTTATCCAGGTGATGTACGCCTTGGCGCCCCATGGCTCGATGAAGTGCGCCCAGCAATCGTACACGTCCGAGCCGTTCTTGATCTCGCTCAGGGAGAAGATGAAGTACTGTGGGGTGCTGAGCAGCAGGCTGCACATCCAAGTGGAGACGATCATGATGTAGGAGCGCTGAGTGGGCTGCTGGAGGGTTTTCAGGGGGTGGCAGATGGCTATGTAACGGTCCAGGGTCATCATCACCATCATGTAGGTGGAAGCAAACATCCCCATCACCTGGAGGTGCTTCACTATCCTGCAGAGAAAGTCTGGACCGTAGAAGCGGAACGTGATCTCCCAGCACAGCTGCGGCAGCACCTGGAAGAAGGCGACCACCAGGTCGGCCAGGCTGAGGTGTTTGATGAAGAGGTGCATCCGCGACATCTTCTTCTTGGTGTTGTACATCGCCAGCAGGACGCTCACGTTCCCAATCACAGCAACCACGAAGGTGATGCTCAGGACCATGATCTCGATTTGGGCCACCTCCTCGTTTCTCGCAAACGGATCGGATCCGTTCGGGTGGACGGTGCTGTTTCCAGGCATTCCCATCGTCAGGTCATTAGTGGGACTGAAGACCAAAGACAGGTTCCCCCCACTCAGCAGCAGCGCGTAATCAGGAGTGTGCATGGCACTGCCCCTCTGTGCGCCCTAGCAGATACAGTGCCAGAGGGGCTGCGAAGTGCCTCTCCAATCCGTATAAGGAGCTACCTGATGCGCATAGAGAGGAACCCGCTACTCTGTGACTTGTGGCTGCTGTCGGGCTTTTTTAAACTCGAATCAAATTTCAGACAGCGTGTGCGTAAAGCGCATACACTGTAAAAAAATAAAACACCATAGAAAGTTTTTTGGCGTGGGGATGAGCCCAGATTTCTCCCCAAACTTTTCAATTAAAAAACAAATTCGATTTTTAAGTTTCCACTGCCAGTGAATTAGTTTAAAGATGCATTTTCTTGAAATTGCTCTCACATTAGAAACCTAGGGAAATTAGGATGAGTATTTTTTGCAGTGTGCAGCCTAGCCCTTCCCCACGGTGTACACAGCCACCACATCGACAGCCTCTCCCGCTTGGACCACATGTTGAGAAAGCAGCTCTGTGTGCATTGAAGTCAAAACAACACAATTGCAAAATTCCAAGGGAGTAAGTTGAGCAACACAGCAAGCAGTAAATAGTTGAAGTAACACTATAAAATGTTTCCAGTGAAACGCTGGGTGAGTCAGTGGCATCCCTTTGTTGACCTCAATTGAAAATATGCAATGTTTTTTCTAATGTGGCTCTTGAACTGCGATGCTGCCTTTAGTCTACTTCAATAGCAATGTATGGACCAACACAAAGGAATGTTGTTTGCCTTCACCTCTGCACAGTGAGGCCACAGACAGGCAGTGATGAAGCCTTTAAACCTGTTGCTGGAGGAATCACGGGGCTTGATTTATTCAGGTTCAGTGTTTCCTATTTAAAGTCACATTTCAAACTGAATGGCACAGTCAAGCTGCAGGAAACTAGCTGTAGCCTGATTATTAATCAGCCAATTGACCCCTTTTCCACTGCCAGTGGAATTTGCCTTGCTGATCGGACTGAGGACACACGACTGCAAAGAGCGATGTCATCACATGCACTCACAGGGCACATACACAGAAGCAGTGCAATGAGAGTGAGCTGCTAGCTACTGTGCAAACTGGTAAAACAGATCTGAACTGCTGGTTCTTCTGTAACAGTGTTGGAGCGTCCGTGTGAGACACTCTGATCAGTGATTGTGTGTTCTTAAAACTTATTTCAGGGCTGTAGCACACTCTTTCATCCTGGAGGACAGTGTAGACGTGGTGCTTCTGGTTTAACAGCACCGTGCTGGGCAGGCGACAGGTGTGTCTAAAGTGTCTGTGTGCTCAACAGCAAAAGGGGCAAAAATGAGTGGGTTCACCTGGATGTTGTGTTTACAATGCCAATACAATACAATGCCATTCGGAACCAGAGCCAATAAATGCTTATACTGCACAGTCATTTAAAATGAAATTTAAGGTTTTAAAAAGTCTTCACACACAACAAACATATTTAAACCAATTTATTGGTCACAGGATTTTTTTCTCATTTTACTTTAGGTTTCAGTATCCTGTCAGGTTTCAGTTTTTTTCTTATTGGTTTCCAAATTAAGTAAGAAAAATTGATATTTGTAAAATAATCTGCCTGGTGGGTGCAGTGACTCAGCTGAAGAAAAACTGATAAAGCAAATGAAACTGTGTAACACTATCATCTAATAGCACTGTTTTTTTAAATGTAACTTTTCAGTGCTTTGATCACCACAAAAAAAAAAAGAGAAGATAAGAAAATAACAATTAAAAAAAAAAAGATTCCATTCATCCTGAACATACTGGCATGGAAGCAGAAATCTCAGAGGCAAATCAATACTTAGAATCTACTGATACACATTAAACCTTGTTTCAGAAGTTCACTAAAAGGTTCTCAGTGTTTGTTTTCTAGAAATTTCAAGTTTCCACATCACACATTATGTGTAACTTTATTGTGTTGGACTACAAATGGCTCAGAATCATGTTGACGTGCACGTCTTCAGCACTCTGATTTAAGATAAGCACCCCAGTGAGTCCATCAGTGAGCACACATTTCCCCCTGCAGCAGATGACTGTGAAAACAGCCTTCTAGTGTTAAACTCTGCCTTCATCATTCCGCACAGCAACGGTCTAACATTCAAGTAAATTAACATGTTTCTGTGTTTAACATTTTACATTTTAACTTGACATCACCAACCGTCCCCCATCTTCCTCTGTCTCTCTCTCCTGGTGAGAGCATCCCTCCAGTCTCCACTCTTGCACACTTGTCCTGCAGTTCTTTACCTCAGCATCTTTAGTGACGCCGCCTCAGTTTCCAGGTGACCTGTAACAATGTCAATTTCTTATTACAGTTTCCATTGCGAAAGCACATGGTGGCTGTGGGCATCTGGCAGCTATTCAGCTCATCTGACCCATATACTGATAGTGAGGATAGTTATCTTTATTGTGTTCACATTGCATTTAACCATCCACATCTGCTGTGTTTCATTTCCGATGGCCCTTGTAGTGAGCGGTGCAAACTAGAACCCCCTTCCTAAAATTTCCTGCTGGCCGGTTGAACTGGCTTAGAGCTGTAATGAAGTTTTCTCAATTATCTCTGTGTCAGTCTCTGCTAATCTTCCCATCAGAACCACAGTGAGGGACATTTCTGATGCCCTGGGCCTTGACTAGCTAACCAACCTCTTCCCATGGGAGCCCTGTTATGTGTATTGATTTCTACTCCCTAATCCACTTTGTTACAGTCATTTTTTTTTTTATCCTGGGGGGTTTCAAGGACAGTAGAACGGATGTCTCCCTTCACGCTGGACTGAACCACGTTTTCTCTCATCTCCTCTTTTTGAAGATGTTCACCGGAGACGTCCTGCCCTTTTATTGCAGCTCCAGGCTTGGTTAGTTTCATCAGTGGCTACAGAACACGAAGACTTTGTTCACCATCCTCAATTGTGGATTGAGTGTCTGGGCCCGGGAATCATGGGAATGCATGTTGTGTCTCCAGTAGCTGAAGCAGTCAGTCTGAATCATTTCCGTGATGTTTCCCTTTTACTCACGGGCTTAAGGTTTTGTAAGAGCTGCTCAGACTCGCTGGGAACATTGAATGATTTTTTTTGTCCTTTGGGATATAGAGTCTTGTTAAAGAGTTTCCTCCTTTATAAAACAGATTGTCTTTCTTGCACGACTTAAATTTGTTATCAGATAGCGTTGTGAATATCAAAACATCTTCATCACACTTTTTAATTGAAATATGTAGTTTATTAAAGTCCACTTCTAACTTTAAGAACAGGATTCACAACCTATTTTTAATTTTTACTTTGACAGCTCCTCCTCAGATCTTATTAATTGTTAATTTACTGTGTAGGAACAAACGTAGAATTAAATTTCTCCCATTTTTCTAGTAGATGGAATATGTCTTAAACTACAAGAGAGAAAGTTTCCAAAACTTGGACATTGCATTTGAGGACTTTATAGATTGTTTATGTCGCTGTATGTAATCTCAGGCACGAGAAGAACGCTGGCTCTTAACAAACTGCATAGTATACATGCTTTCCTTGTTCTGTCTGGCTTATATCTTTGACACCTCATGGATTTTAATACCCTTCAGTTCATCTCTTTCCCTATATGATCTATGCTGTGCCTTTGAAACAGACTGACATTCAGAAGGAGCACCTGAAAAACATCTTTCATCTAGTTATCTCCTTTTTACTTTACAGTATTCATAAAAGCACAAATGTTTGTCTCCTGGAGGACTGGAGTCCAATGAATTTAATTATCTGTTTGCTTTATGGTTAAAGTTATGACAATGAACAGGACCTCTGCAGAGGCCACCTATAATACACTGATTATGTAAGTTCAAAGATGTAGGTTTGCATGTTCTCCTTTGGCATTGGGCTGATGATAAATCAATGCTTCAGTAAACACAGCATTCTGGTTTATAATCATGGAAATCCGTACCAAGTACACACAGTAGTTATGCAACCTGGATCTATGTAGATGATATAATGAAAACTACAGCACAGCTGCTTTTGCTTGAAACCACTTTCCCCACCTCTATGTTTGAATTTGAAAGACAGCAGTGGCCTACAAAGAGACTTACCAACCACAATTCAACCAAGAACAGAGAGCACAGATGTTTGAAACTGTTTTATTTTACAGTCAGTGTATAGTCTGAGCTCTCTGGTTCTCTGAGTTAGGGGATTTTTGTAACCAGTTTTATAGCAGCTGAGCTGAAGTATTGGTTTCTTCTATAAAAATCAATGTATTCTATAAATTAAATGGACCTACCTTAATGTGGACCTACAGTAAAGGGGGTGAGTAATAGGATACTACAAAAGACAGTGAAGCATATGAAAAGGATATGAGCCATAGAAGAGGAATGTCAATTAGCTATTAAGCTAATTAGCTAATTACTATCTGCTACATAAAAAGGCACTATAAGTACTGCTTAAAGGGGCTATTAGTACATTTTCTCTGCTGCTGAATATGGTTTCTTACCTGGAGCGGGTGGTGGTTATTGTCGCTTGACAAGAGCTTAAACTGACTGGATTTTCAACATGTTTTTCATGGGGTATCACAAACAGAGGTGACAAGCTGCTTCACTGGAAGAGAATGGTGGTTGAATGTGTTATTAATTTAATATATAACCTAGCTGGCATGCTGATAAAGGTTTGCATGAGGCATTTGATCTACTGTATTCATTAATTGTCAAATCAATATAGGAACACATTAGAATTTCTAAAACAAATTATGCATTAAAGAGGCTATCAGTAAGTTTTCTCTGCCACCTGGTTTCTTGCCGGGAGCGGGCGGTGGTGATTGACAATTATCACTTGACAAGAGCTTCAGCTGTCGATGCATTTACAAGACAGGAGGTTACAATACGTACCACCACTATGTCTTCAATATGTTGTGAACAGCGATCCCTGCTCCAGGTCCCAAAACCTTTATAAGATAGAAGGCTGTTGAAATGAACAACCGAGATTTTCAACAGTGACACACAGGTGTGATGTTCGGGTGTTTCATAGCAAAATGAGGACAAGGCTTAAAATCATCAAAGATAAAAAGTGGAGAAGTGCCCCAAGTTTCAAAGTGATCACAAGTTCATGGACAAGATAAATAGAGACACTGAATCATGGGACATACTAAAACCTAAATCTTCAAACATGGACACAGAACTGAATCAAAACGTCTGTTACACAACTTGAACAAGAGCTGGTATATAGAAACATGATTTATATACAGTAACTGTGTGTATCTGTGGTCAGTGTAGAAAAAAAAAATGCAAAAAAGTGCAACAGTTGCCATATGCTCTTTCTAACACAAGTAGATGCCAGTCATTTTACAATAGCGGCGCTTCAGGTGTTGCAAAGCAAAATCATTTTATTCTGTTTTCATAACAAGATAAGGATCGTTCTCATTTTGTTTTCCAGCCTTCTTGACAACAAACCTGATGTGATTTGATAGTCATAACAGAGGGGAAATGACCACTGTGTAATGGGAACCTTTCAGCAGGTCTTATCACATTATTGTGAATGATAATATTGTTACTTTGATATGAAATCACTCATTTATCCACAGAAAAAGAAAACAAAGGAGAGTTTTTCTTTTCTTTTCTTTCAGTGTTATAGATAATTTATTCAAACAAAAATAGCCAAGCTGTACCTAATGGTTATCACTTTCTCAATGAGCCGTTCAGATGTTTGAGACCATTTCCTCAGCTGGCGGCAGACTTCAGATCCACTTGTCCTGCCTAATGACTGACTGTTCTACTCTCATATGGACATGAGAGCCTGATCCTGTCTTTTGCAAGAGCCCTGGCCCATTAGCCTCACATTCACAGGCTTCACCTCACATTTCAGTTCAGTTTGGTCGCTTCCATTGCTTTATGAGTGGGCTCTTATAATAATTAGTGCACTTTCTCATGTACAGTACACAATATGGATATGCTATTTTTGTATATTTTCGTATATTTCTTATATCTGAATTTTTCCAAAACAACATCTCCATGGTCTGTAAAAATGTGAACAATTCATTCTTTTCCTATTATAAAAAAAATTTGTTACACAACCAACTTTATACAAAATGAAGACAGATGACAAAACCTAAGATAACATAAGAAATGCAGATGCTTCCATGCACATGATGAACTCATGATGGATTTTAAACAGATGTAAATATGCTTTGGCCTTCACAGTCACAGGAGCTCAATCCTGCTGAACACCTATGGGAGATCTGGTGTTAGGTGGTGCTCTCCACCACCACCACCACCTTTAAAACACTAAATGAACATGGAATAATGTTCATCTCTCATTTGAGAATCGGTTCCAGGGCACATTGAAGGTGTTCTAAAGAAAAGTGGTGGTTCAACACCTTACTAAGACACTTAATGTTGGTGTAGTCTGTAATTTATTCTCCATCTCTGTATCATAAATGTGGTTTAATCACTGGTGTATTTTTTTTCTTTCATTTTCTTTCCAGTATATTTAAACACTGGCTTAGATTTAAGCAGTGACATGGCTGCTTGGTAGATCTTTCAGGAAATTTAATATTCATGCACAACAGTTTTGCTGAAGGTGGTGATGCTACTTTGATGAGTACACGAGCAGCTGCAGCAGTCTGTTTCGGAGGGCTTAAATAAAAACTCAACAATGTAAGCATTAAATATTTCTGCTTTGGACACTATGACACTGACATTACAACTGGATGATGCCCTGTAAGAAATCTGGTGTATGAAATAAAATCAACAAACTTAATCTTTGTCTTCAAGGAAAAACAGAGTCACAACTGTGTCTGTCAAGTGTTTGTTTTCTATTCAAATACCAACTGGAAATTGTAGCCAAGGCTACTACAGAGACAGAGGTGGAAGAAGAAATTAAATATTACCAAGCTGTGGAGTCTGTTCACATTACACATACAGTATACCACTTATGTATATATAACCATCTCTCCAAAAGGTCTATCTTATGTCAGATATAGTTCACAAGGGCATCACCCACGTGGCAAACTCAAATACTTAATCTGATTTATTATCATAAGAAAGACACATCAGTAATCTAGACTGAGTGCACTTTCAAGTGTCTGATTAATTGTCTGATATACTGTACTTGACCCACAGCCACATTTAATACAGTAGACCATATAAGAGAGCATTTTGTGCAGCTGTGTGGTCATTTGCACTTTTATCTTCACTGGCATCTGTTTCGAGGAATGATCACGTTGTTCTCTGCGTGAACAAAACTACCAATATATTTCCCTGGAAAATGCTTTGAAACCGCTGCCGCTGTCAGTATCAGTCAAAAAGCCAAAGCTGTTTGAAGACTGAAAGGTTTTCCTTCAGCAAAGAGACTCTGACATCAGCCAAAGAGGAAGAAACAAACCCTTGATCCTTGACGCTAAATGTGAGAAAAAAAAAAAAAAAAAAAAAAAAGCAACAACCTGAGGCCTCACTGGCTTTTCCCGTGCAATTTTGCAGCAGTGGTTACGATCCTTGTTAGAAAACCCTGCATCGAGCAGTCAATGTACTGTAAAGCTTTTCAAAAGGGATATGCATGCACCACTTATGAGAAACTTCACTTCCAACATAAACAGCCAAACGAAGCCGAGTTATTTATATGAAGACAGATTAGCTGAGTGGAAATTCTACAGGCATGTGTGGGTGAGTTGTTGGTGCAGATGTGCACACATGTGGTGGTTCCTGTGTGTGTGTGTATGTGTGTGCACATGTGCGTCCTGCAATCAAGAGCTTATGGGAAACTCGGAGGCATCGACACGACTTATCATCTATCAGGAGAGTAGACGGCAATGTTCTCACTGGTGTTTCTTTGAATGCACACACTGTGACCCAATAAGATCAACCCTCTGGGGGACAATCGAGGCCTCGCTCTGATCCCGTCCATTAACTTGGCACGGAGGCAACTGGACTGTGGAGATTTATTAAAAAACATGTCTAAATCACAAACTGTTGTTGTTTTAGAAATATTAAATATTCTTGTCCTCTCTTTCTACCTCCCTCTCCTCACTCTTATTTATTTGCTTCTCTGAGAGTCAGAGAAATGTCCGCTGCTGTCTATGACTAAGTGTACTTTTTTTTTGCCTGAAGGGAAACAATTGATTTATAAATAAAAGACAAATACATTCAGCCTCATTTTAAGTCTATATGGGTGCATGTTTGATAAACAGAAACAGATTTGGGATGAAGCTTCATTAAACATCTCTGCCTTTGTTTACATTCTCACCATCACTATCTTTAGAATACACATGGGTCCATGCATCCCACCCAATTATGGTACACACACACACACACACACACACACACACACACACACACACACATTGTTTGTTTGCGTTGTGTACGCTGCCACCAATGCAGACACCAGCGATGGTTTGAATTTACTTTTAATTCTACTGCTTCAGGAAGTATATATATTTTTTTGTTTATATAAAAATTGGAAATAACATATGTTGCCAGTAAGTGAATTTCAGCTACAATCTAAACTGAATCCCACCTCTCTCTCTCTCTCTCTCTCTCTCTCTCTCTCTCCCTCTCTCTGTCTCTCTCTCTCTCTCTCTGTATGACACACAGTAGCTTCCTGCCCTCAGTCTGCGGCAGCTCAGAGGAGAACCAGTTAAAATTTGGATTCAGGCCAGGAAAGAACAACATAGTGACCCCAGGAGGCAGGGAACAAGGGACTGGTGATTATTTTCTTTCAGACACCCCTATATGGAACTTTTGAGGCCATTCAGTAACTGGGGCTTTGACAAATTTTAAAGGCCAGGGGGGTGAAATAAATCTCCAGGCACTGCAATGAGCCTGTAAATCTACACACTTGCAAAAGGAATGAAAAAAAAAAAAAATTGCAGCAATATAACGCAGCAAAATGTGACAAGTCACCATAAAACAGAAGGTATAGTATTTGTGTACATTTAGTGGTTACATGTTTCATGTATCATAGACTTTGCTATGCAAAACAGGATGCTTGTAATTCCACTCTGACTGTAAAGTTAAAGGAGACTTTACAAATAAAGCCTCTTTACATGCCTTATGAAAGGCCCTGCATTTCAGCTTTATTTTATTATTATATGTCCACGTTATACTGAATCAAAAGGTGCTGGTGACTTCTGTCCTCCCCTGTTCATGCCCTGTCGAGAGAGCTGAAGGGCAAACAGAAATAGAGGTGTGTGGGTTTGGGGCCACTTTTCTGATAATGGTACATGAAGTACTCCAGCTTGGCCTTTTACCCAATTACAATCCACCTTCTCTTTTCTTCTTGCTCTCACTGCGATTGATTGACAGTGTTGTCGACTGCACGCCATCCATGCCAGCTGAGGTAAATATGAGACTGTTTTTTGCGTACCAACAGAATGCCTGGGTGTTTATTCCTACGGTTCATGCATGAATGTTTATATGTACATGAGGTTTAGCTCATATGGAAAAAATCCAGGCTTAAATACTGTGAAAGATGCTGGCAAAAGCTGGAGGAGTCCGACATGGAGTTGTAGACTTTCAGAAATGTTACCTCGACTCTTTTTATTTTTTGCTGACCATTGCAGCTGAGATAAGAGCACAGGTTCAGGCCCTATAATGTTTTAATATCCTCACCCACAATACAAGTTATTACAACATCCTAAGGCTAAATATCCACTGCAGATTCCTCTGAATAGATGTATCTCCTCACAAACAACCTCCAGCTACATGTTAAAGCCAGGATTAAACTTCCTTATGATGCACTCATAAGGAAGTGTTTCCAGTGTTTCTATGCTAAGCTAAGCTAACTGGCTGCTCATAGTAGCCTTATGTGTACTGGAAAGAAATGAGAACGCTTTATCTCTCATCAGAATCAGAATCAGTTTTATTGCCAAGTATGTTTTCACATACAAGGAATTTTTTCTGGTGATTGGTGCAATTGATCAGCAACAGTGGGGCTCTCTAGCCTTGTTGATGAGGCTAATAGCAGATGGGAAGAAGCTATTTTTGTGGCGAGAGGTTTTGGTCCTGAAGGACCGCAGCCTCCTGCCAGAGGGGAGTGTCTCAAAGAGTTTGTGTCCAGGGTGGGAGGAGTCAGCTACAATCTTCCCTGCACGCCTCAGAGTCCTTGAGGTGTACAGGTCCTGGAGGGATGGAAGATTGTAGCCAATCGCCTTCTCAGCAGAGTGGATGATACGCTGCAGTCTGTTATTGTCCCTCTCTGTGGCAGCAGTGTACCAGATGGTGATGGAGGAGGTGAGGATGGACTCAATGATGGAGGTGTAGAAGTTCACCATCATAGTCCTTGGCAGGTTGAACTTCTTCAATTGCCTCAGGAAATACATCCTCTGCTGAGCTTTTTTGATGAGGGAGCTGATGTTTAGCTCCCATTTGAGATCCTCTGTGATGGTGGTTCCCAAGAAGCGAAAATGCTCCACGGTAGCCACGGGGGAGTCACACAGGGAGATGGGGGTGGGTGGGGCTGGGCTCTTCCTGAAGTCCACTATCATTTCCACTGTCTTCAGAGTGTTTAGCTCTAGGTTGTTCTGCCTGCACCAGGTTACCAGACGGTCAGTCTCCCACCTGTAGGCAGACTCATCGCCATCAGAGAATAGGCCAATGAGAGTGGTGTCGTCTGCAAACTTCAGGAGCTTGACAGACTGATGGCTGGAGGTGCAGGTGTTGGTGTACAGGGAGAAGAGCAGAGGAGAAAGAACGCAGCCTTGCGGGGATCCAGTGCTGATGGTCTGGGAGTCAGACACTTGCTTTCCTAGCTTCACGTGCTGCCTCCTGTCAGACAGGAAGTCGGTGATCCACCTGCAGGTGGAGTCAGGCACGCTCAGCTGGGAGAGCTTGTCCTGCAGCAGAGCCGGGATGATGGTGTTGAAGGCAGAGCTGAAGTCCACAAACAGGATCCTGGCATAGGTCCCTGAGGAGTCCAGGTGCTGGAGGATGAAGTGGAGAGCCATGTTGACGGCGTCATCTACAGACCTGTTGGCTCTGTAGGCGAACTGCAGGGGGTCCAGGAGTGGGTCAGTGATGGATTTGAGATGGGACAGGACAAGACGCTCAAATGATTTCATGACCACAGAGGTCAGGGCAATGGGTCTGTAGTCATTTAGACCTGTGGGCCTCATCTAATCTCATCTAACACCTGGCAAAAAGTGAAAAACTATATTTCCCAACTGTTGAAGTATTAACACACATCTTTTTAATTTAATTTATATTATTATAATGATTTATTATTTTCATTTATATTTATATTTTGGATGTTTTATTTGATTTATTTGGATGTTTTATATTTGACTCATATGAAGCACTTTATTACTTTTTATTGAAAAGTCCTATACAAATAAAGTATTATTATTATTATTATTATTATTATTATTATTATTATTATTAGAAATTGTATTAGGGAGTTATTAAGGCATACAGTATGGTATGGTCAGGGTCTGAGAGTTGACAGGTGTCTGTCTTTATGCCCAGATTTAGATTTTTTGAGTCAACTAACTGGACAAAGTTGCTTAACAGTTTCAACAAGTCTTTTGGAAAATGTATGGTGTTGCGACAGACATGATGTTTTTCTGCAGTCTTTCCAATGAGGGAAAAAGAAAAAAACAATCCACTGAATGACTGATGTCATCCTCGTTTGGTCTTTATACATCTGTTGAACAGATGAGACAGTTGTATTTCAGTTACACACAAGTCGGAAAACACCCACAGGGCCTTTGGTGACTCTGCTAGAGCTCGGTGATGAGCTGTTTTAATTCACTGGTTCAGCTGTTAACTGCATTTTAAATTAAGGATTGACTATGTACCTCACTGACCTGTAACAAACTGGACCAGCCTACAAAGGTCCTGACCAGTCGTGGCCGGACAGCATCCCCTTTCTTCTGCCTATAAACATGAGACTAATATGGTTTCTTTATTGAACTACCGATTTATACTCAGACATGCTTTCTACGCAGAATACAATGCAGAGCAGTGATTTGTGTGAAGCTGTAAACATGGTGGTGAGAGGTTGAGTGGACCCAGGCTGGTCAAAGGGAATGAAGAAAACAACCACTGTGCCCCCGGTGACTCTGCTTTCCGTCAAGGATGACCCCGAGATCCGGTTCACAGAGGAAACTGCTCCGTATTCACTGCTCAACATTGTCCTCAGAGGAAAATAGAATTAATAGTTTCTTTGTACTTTTTTATCATTTAAAGTAAATAAAACCTAAACATAAATTGTAAAGTATTGTATAAAATATTAATTTGTGAACAACTCTGACTCTGAGATGAGGGTTCAAAATGATCTGAATAGTGTCACATTAAACTGCTGGTTAAAGAAGTCACTACTTGCAGTGCACTTTCAATTCCTTCTTGTCAGATGACAAACAAGAAGCAACATTTTTTTTTTTGCTCTTTCTACACCAATTTTCTTCCTTTTTTTTATTTTTTGCTCAACATGAAGTGGCCATTCAGTGTGAGGGTAGATAGGATTGACACAGTGAAATTCAAGACAGATTCAGCTCTCTGAGTCAAGATGAAGACTGGTGATTTGCCAGGTAACCACACTGAAGTCCTCTGAGCCGTCTCAAGCAGACACGACATTACCTCAGCCCAGCAGCTTTACTGGTATTACTTTGTCTCACGCCACAGGGCCTGTCTATCAGAAAGACTAATATGTGGGATCATTGATACGAGCTGTTCCTTCGTGATGCCTGTCATTTCAACCTGCAGTAGCCATGGCTCACTGCTGGATCAGTAGGCATTTCAGTTAATTCTGGGGGAATTTCTCTCCTTCGCTCTGTCTCACCAACGCACTGAGTTGGACTCAGACCCTTGCCAAAAAGATTCCTGCCGAGTAAAGCCTGTGAGCCATGGCTGCCATTTGGCCCCTTGACATTGTGTGCCTGTAAATACCCCACCCCAAAAAAAAAAAAAGATAATGAAAAGCTGATGAGATGTGTGTCATGCCAAATGGTAAGCTGCTCTGTGGGACTGTGCAAAGACTTGATCTTGTGGGAGAGCTCATAAAGCAGAAAGACAGCAAAAGAAAAACAATCTCTAATGAATTCTTGATTACTAAGTGGTCAGAGTAATTTCAAAATAATGGATAATTATTACAAGAAATGTATTTTTCTCTGACCTTATCTCTCCATGTGACTGCTGCTCTTCCTGCTTTTAAACTTTTCCTAAAGGCACTTTAAACAGACCCATAACAACTTTACATGAAACCAGAGATTCGGTGAGATCTGCTCTGCTTATTTTGAACCACCAACATGTTTATTAGGTGCTGATAAATCTGTGTGACAGGTACAAAGTGAATAACATAGATTCTTTGCCTTCACATCGCTACTGATATATTGTCTGTGTCTGTGTACACCTTACATAACAAGTGCCTGTGAATGGTTCAAGAGTCGCAAAATGGTGGGCCCCTCCAGCTCAACGACTCTTAAATGAAATCTAAAGGGTTCATTGAAGATCTGTCAGAGACGTCATCAGAAAGCACCATAAATCTATGTAAGTTGTGCATGCTTCTTTCTCCTGCGGTATAATGATAAATTAAATAGATTTGAAGCACTTAAATATGAGCAAGTAGCCGGGGGAGTGATGTTATCATCTCCATATACAGTATAATCTGATATAAAAATGACGCAGAGTCTTCCTCCATCTTCCAAACTCCAACAAATGTATGAATAACATCAAACATGCAAAATCTTTTTTTTTTCTGCCAAAAAACCCTGATGATTTCATTCTGGCTTGTGTGTCAGACACGTGCAATGTGGAACAATATCTCGTGAATGCTGAAAGGTGCTCATTCTTTCAGATTAAAGTCACCACGTACTGAGCACTACAAGGTGAACTGCTGCATTACGTCACTACCAGTGTGGAGTACATCTGTCAGCACACAGACCAACTCCACAGTTTGACTTAAGGTTCTAGACTGGACTCTGAGCTCTGCCGTCCTTCTCTCTCTCTCTTCTCAGTGTGGTTTTCTTTCAGGGTCTTGCAGGCAATGTCACAAGGTTGTCTGCTGATAAGAGATTTATTCTTTTAAAGGGGGGGGGGTTAAGTTTGGTTTGTCCTTTTAGCTTGTATCTGGTCAAACCTCTGCTCAGTATCAGAGGTTTGATATATGGTATTGGTTTAACCTCAGATTGTTGACCCAAGTGTCACAGTGCACGTTATATATGACAATGATGAAGATTTATGTAATGCAGATAGGCATGCTTTAGATAAATTTAAGCAAAAACACACAACCTGAACTGAGAACCTTCACACATGAATGCACAAACAATCAATATGCTACCCTCAGTGGCCTCTTTACACACAGGCAATATCACGGTCATGGATTCAGCAACTCAGAAAATGCGGGCTGATTTATTAAACTAATGCATTGCTATTGCTGGTATCCAGTGCTTCAAAATGAGCATGCCATATTCAAATGTATGCAATTCAAAAACAATCACTGCCGGCATTAATCTCCCACTTTGCCTATCGTGCCAACACAGGCAGCTCCGTGTCTTGTCTCAGTTGACGGGCCGCGTTTCCTCTGGAGGCCTTTGTGTGTTTGTGTTCACATTCCAGACCCAGGCAACATGGCACAGAGGCAGAACTAAACACACCGTAAATTGTGGAGCTGCACCTGTATTTCTACAGACAGGCATGTTGACTGAAATAAAATATACACATATAT
Source organism: Trachinotus anak (assembly GCF_046630095.1). Classification (NCBI taxonomy): domain Eukaryota; kingdom Metazoa; phylum Chordata; class Actinopteri; order Carangiformes; family Carangidae; genus Trachinotus; species Trachinotus anak. The sequence goes on along the minus strand of NW_027273853.1, from coordinate 7,109,170 downwards.
GTAATGTAGGAGCCAAATACTTCATATGAAGATACTGTGCAAATGTTATCTTTATTACTACATAAAATCTTCTGTTTGTTAACTTAATTGTGCTTTATATTTAACAAACAGGTTTACTGATACATGTCAGTATAGAAATAGAATATGGAGTCTAGAAGTCTGACTTAAGGCCTTTTTTCCCCTTTATATCACTGGAGGTTTTCAGAGCTCAGGTAGGCCCCAGGAAGAGCGGTACCCTATAGCTTTTGACCCCGCGTCATTGTCAGTTTTTCATATCATCTCAAGGCTTATTGAATATTTAATGTATGTTTTTTAGTTAAAGCTAATTGGTGCTGTCATGATAGAACATGCTTTGTTTTCATAATAAATATTGTTTATTCTATAAATACCTTTGGATCCCTCGTTTCCTTGGTTGGATGGCAATGTGGAGTGTGTCTAACTGCACGCACCATACCTGAAGCCTCGAGGGAAATTTGGACCACAGGATTTCCTCCATAGTTTATTTGACCACTGAAATGTTCTCGAGGGGTATTTGTATAGAAAGGTTTTTAAATTATATCACACTTTTTGGATTTTGGCTCATAAATATTTGACTTTATTAAAAGTACCTCACTAACCTATTACTGCACTTCCATCAAATAAGGGGACCGAAATTAATGCAGCAGTTGTTTTGTTTGCTTAAGGACATTGAAACATTTATATGTCGTTCTTACCTGTAACTGTAAATATGACAGTATATTTTCCATATTCATGCCTGGAAAAAACTTGTAATACGATTTCAGACACCCCGCCCTCCTGGTCGTACCATCCAATCTTTCAGGATTTGGTGTTTATCTGAAATCTGCTATTTTTTTATTTGATTACTCAGAAAACAGTCAGCCAATTAGAAGCCTCCAGGCTAAGAGCCTCTCTTCTGATTGGCTCACCGACCTGTTGTTACCAGAGCTCCAGAGAGAAGCCTGAGAGAGGAGATGTAAAACTACACTGAGATGGTTTTTGGTCCTGTAAACCACAAACATATCTTCTTATAGATATCAAAACATCAAATCAAACACAGCCTTCTCCAGCTGTGGGCCCACTTGAAAATCACAGAAATGTTTAAATCAGACTGCGATGACCAACATGTATACAGTGTGGTCTGGGGGTAACATAAAAGTTCCTATCATTCCTATCACAGTAAATAGGCCTTAATATGAAAAAAGAAATAGTTTTTTCAACATTTTTAATGCTTTTAAAGATCATTTTATTTTAAAACATATACATTACCAGTGGGCCTGGACCACAGGTTTGGAACCAGTGGTGTAACGTATGGGACATTTAAACTCCATGGCCCCAGTTTTTGAGGAAGTCTTTCTGGTAAAACTTTGCAATTTTCAAGCAAACATACCTTTACTTGAGCAGCTTTCTCAGACCTGACAAAGTTCCCTCCAAAGCCACACTGGACAATATACAACTTTCACTTGCTATGTTTTTAGCCCAGTAATTAATAAACTGAAATTTACTAACAAAAGAAAATCAGTCGAGTGTTGCCCAGATAAAACTCTGGGATTTTGGTTAAAGTGTTCAGATGATTTTAGTCCAAGGATCACATTCCCAACATTAGACAACATACTTCAGACCTAATCAAAGGTCAGACAAATTAACTGTGTGGCTCCTTGTGCTGACTAATCTAATCTGTGTTCCCCAGAAAAAACATTCACTTTTTTCATCGCAATTTTCCAAAGTACACATAATTGTCATGCCAATAGAGGATTACTGCTGATGTTCACGTGTCTGGAGTCATGGCGATTGACTGCTATCCAGTGAAAAGCAACAACATTTTCCTCCCAAAAGCAATCAGTGCTCATGACATCTGGCTGTTAGGTTTTTTTTTCTTTGTTAGACAAATAAAACAAAGCTTCTTGTCTGTCAGACTGATGCATACATCTCTGTGGATTAGCTATAGTATATTGTTATATGTTGCATGATGTGCTGTCATCAGAATTTCTCTCTGGAGAAAATCATGAATGAGTCCAAAAATTAATGCAGGAGTTCACTGCATATTTCGCCTTAATGACTTGAAGCAGTTGTAATTTCCTGACATTTCTAGTTAATTACTTCGCACACGATCCATTCACGTTTGACCTGTGTCATTTGATTTTGATACACATATTACCATGTTGATTTATTTTGTCCTTCAGTATGTGTCAGTGCCACAGACTATGTCATTCAATGCGTCATTCAATATTTACCTCAGTATAATGTGCCTGATGCATTTGGAATAATTTTCGTTTAGGTGTATGTGTTATTGCCAGATTGTAAAGCATATGAATAACAGCAACAAAGGGTAATATGTTTCCCTGAATACCAGTGGAGATTACCCTGCTGTTGTTTTAAAAGAACAGGCACTGAAAAGAAAATCAACAAACCAAAACAAGTCACTTCCCATCTGCTGTTTTTCTCTCATCTCTCCATACTAAACCTTGTGGCACAGGAATGTTTTAATTAACTCTGTTGAAATTCAAAACATCTCATAGTATAACAGTAGCTATAATGACAGTTATGACAACTAATGTTTGAAGCACCATCTGTATGCAAACATATACATGCTATAATATGAAGAAAATAAGGCTTTAATAGATGTGTCAGGAGTGGAAGTGACTGAGCTAAATTAGCATGAAAGTCATTGTTTAGAGTTAGTCGGACCGTTCTTGTCATGACCACCGCTCCAGCAATTATCCCACCACACTACACTTTTAGCATGTGTGCACACAACATGATTATATGGCAGCAAGGCAATTTATGTATTATTATTTATGTATTATTATCTATTTCACCTGAGACATGTACACTTAATCCATCCTAATTCAGTTTTAATTGAACTGCAGCAGTTAGAGTACATTTCCGCCTCTCATCAGGCACACTGAGAATTGAATGTGTACAGTGTGACCCAGGCATCACCCCGCTGACGTGCAATCTTGGTCTGGTTGATATTCTCAGCGGTGTCTTTTTTACTGTTTGTTAGGATTTGTTGCTACAAACCCCTCAGGCAACAGTGTCATGTCTCTGTTTCATATCCTGAATCCCGTTACTGAACGTCGTAAAGGACAGCAAATATTGATCCTTCTTCTCTGGTACATGGCAGCGCTCACATCTCAAACGGGTCTTTTTTTCTGATAAAGCGGCATCAGTGGGAAAGGTCAACAATGTTTTGGTCAAAAGAGGAACAGATAAGAGAATCTTATACCTTGGGCTGTCTTAAGCCGCAGACCAGCCTCATATTGAAAAAATTACATAACTAGTCAGATTTATGGAGCCTCTGCTACTGCCTGAGAGAAGGATTTAATGAGTAGCCCACACTCAACCACTGTTGTTTGCTTGTGCACCAATTTTGTGAATGGTGTGATATTATACTGTAGCATCTGGTCTTTGACAATGTCTTATTGGTTATTGTAAAAACAGAATTAAACTGGCATCTGCTCTATAGAGCAAATAATGCTTATTGGATTTTTGAGTACAAAAAATAATTTATGATATATTGAGTCATTGAATAATGAATTATTCTAGTACTTTCTGTTTTTCTGAGATTGCCCTAAGTGATCTTATAGTCTGCTTTTTATCATCCTCCCTGATTCCCTCCCATCAAGGATTCCACTCATTCTTCTCCCTTGCCAGTTAAATAAACAGTGTAAAGAGACAAATTGTGTTCTTGTGATTAATAAATTTTTAATGAAGCAACTGACAATTTAAATGGCATGAAGAACGATCAAACAATTGTTAAAATATAATCATTGAAAGTGTAAAATTCAAATGTACTGTCTGTGTTGTGTTGTGTGCCTGTGGAGTTTCCACATGGACGCTAACTTCAAGGATAACACACTGCAGTTAGAGTGATCATTTCACGCCATTTTAGTAAGTGTCAGTGTTATGGGTTAGTAGAGAAATGACACAAAATATGCATAGTGATACCACACAAAATCACTTAAGAAACTGATATGTTATTTCATATGCCATTTGATGATACCAGGCTGCAAATTCAATTCACTATTAATGGATCTAAGCATAATCTTTCCTTAACAATCACATTAAACTGAATATGCACTCACTCTTGCTAAATGGCTCAAGAGACAGGATAACATGTGAATCTGCAGATGAAGTATAGTTATGTACGTAGACAGACACAGGAAACTGTCAATTCAGACTCAGAGCATGGAATAGAAACCAAAGCAGAACATGAAAATGACTTGTGTATATAAATGAATGTACGTACAAAGGTAGAGTTTACTGTAATGTTATCCCTTGTGCTGAGGCCTTCACTCTGAAATAAATTGCTCTGAGTTCAGGTTATCCTTCAGGCAAGTGGAGATTTGACCACAACTCCGAGTGAGCCCTTGGCATTCCTCATTGAAATCAAAAAGGATTTCAATTTCAGAATTCATCAATATCTAAGTCCATCATTTTCTAGAAAGTGACTAAAACTTATCATGAAGGAAACACCTATAGTAATGTTCACATGTGATTGAGTCGGGGTATTAATACAGCTTGAAATGTTAACAAGAAGTAAACAAATAGCTTTTCCTGCATTAACACCAAAACGTTTAGCAATTTTCTGAATTTTTACTCAAAGCAACTAAGGTTATATCAGAAAGAGAAAACTAAAAGCTCAAGAATCTTTGAATATAAATTTTTTTTTTTTTTAATTGAAAAAAAAATCACTGCTAGCACCAGGACAGTGGCTCCAGGTCCGTACTGCTACTTTTCTCCACTGCTGGGAGACATATAAAGTGAAACACAGTGCTCTTTCTAAAAATGAAAGCTATAATGACACTAAAAGGACGACGTACTATATAAAGCAACGTACACTCACACCTGTTCATGATACAGTGAAGTCAAGCAAATATAATGAAGAGTGATTTCACTGTGTGGATGAGCATTAACCAAAATTAAAATAAGAAAGTGGAAGCTGAAACAGGGACAGCCTCTGTCCTGCTGTGTGAGGCCTTATACCATTATTGAAGTAACAGGGCCATTAATGGGTCTCAGTGTCCCATGTTTGTCAAGATATTACATGTTGATTGGAGTTTTATCAATAAAATTACAGATTGTATCTTGTGTAACGTGAGATATGCTATTAATAGGTAATGTTTTAAAAGTTACAATATGTCTGAGACTGTTTATTCACCTGACATCAATTGGGTATTTAATAGTTTTTAGTTCATGTTCTACATACCGTTGTCACCTCACAGCAAGAAGGTTCTGGGTTTGAACCCTGTGTCTGCGTGGGTTCCCTCCAGGTATTCCGTCTCCAAAAACATGCACTTTAGGTTGATTGGTGACTCTAAATTGCCCATAGGTGTGTGAGTGGTTGTTTGTCTCTATATATGAAGCACTGCGATAGACTGGCGACCTGTCCAGGGTGTACCTCGCCCAGTGTCAGCTGGGATTGACTCCAGCCCCTCTGTGACCCGGTTTCAGATGAGCAGTATAGAAAATGGATGGATGGATGGTTCTACATACTCCTAGTTCCATTCTTCTCTGCTCAGCTGCTGGGAAACATACTGACAGAAACACACCCCTCCCTCCAGGTGACCAGAGGAGCTGGGCTGGGGAAAAGGAAAGTTTCTTTTGGCAAGGCAGCAGGCATAACCTGATGAGAAGTACATCATAGCTCTTTGAAACATGTCCTCAGCACCAACCTGCTCAGAAAATGTTTCTGCAAACTCTTGTTTGCAACCATCCAGGGAAACATACACAAGATAGATTTTTGAATTGGACCGACAGCCCATTAACACCTTCTCCTCAGAGAGCAGTGTATTTGCCTGACCGACAGCTTTCTGCAGCTCCTTCACAATGTACTTCTCTTCATCTTTCTTCCAGAGACTAAGCTGAATAAGAAATCCCAATGGAACACAGTAGAGACTAAAAATACTGAGCACCAATACTCCAATAACACTTGTGGGCCAACGGTTGTAACCTAGGTATACAGCTGTATATGTAGAAAAAGCTGACAAGACTACAGCTACTATTACACCAGTAACATAGCCCAGTGCTCTAAGCCAGACTGGGCGCAGCCACACTTTATTTTGAGAGACAGTGTTGATCATCCTCACGGCCTCTCTGTACTTCTCCTGGTCCTCAATGATCAGGCGCAGTTGGTCTGGCACCTCCATGTCACTGAACTGACCACAGTCCCATTTATTGAGTCCCTCATCATTGACAGCAGTCAAAGGCTGCAGGGCCTTCCCATTGTAGATAGAGGGAGGCTGGAAGGGCACCACAGTGGACCCTTGAAGCTGCCGGTTGGGGGTGCAGAGCACCTTCAGCAGCTTGTTCATAAAGTCGGGGTCATTGGCCTCCAGGTAGGTGAGGTGGCAGAGGTGGAGAGGAACCGAGACTCCTGGCTGCAGCAGCACCGGGATGATGGGTTTCCTCTCCAGACAATCTTTGAACAGAGACATGTTGGCCTCCAGGAGACACCAGCGGCTCCTCACAAACTCTGGGCTGAGAACCAGCAGCACCTTCTGGCTCTCCTGGATGCACTCGGACATGTTCTCCAACACAGTGCGCCCAGGAGTGAAGTCACGATCATGGTAACAGACCTGCAGGCCACAGGACTCCAGCTGGTTGATGATGCAGTGGGTCCACTGGTGGTCAGTGCTGCTGTAGCTGATGAAGACATGGTAACACTCACCCTCTCTCAGTGTGGGAGGAACATGAATAGGAGACACTGGGACAGCAGACTGTGACTGACTGTCTGCAGGTTCAGGTGAGTTCCCTGACTCCATTATCAATGTAAAACTGAAGTGAGAAGAAAATCGAATTTAAAAATGTAGGCACATGCTTCAAAGATTTCATTTATTTTTTGTGTTAGTATAACTACAGAGTCACACATTTAGAGATGCTCAGTAATCATGTTACTGCTCAGCATAAGTCACTTCAAGTGTGGATGTGATGTCAGTTACAGCAAAAATTTATCATAAACAATAAACAGAAATATAATTTTAAACTTTTAGAAAATAGTTGAAGTCTTTTAATGATCATTGTTATTTTCAGAGCTCAGTGTGTTTGGTTTGTGATATAAACAGACTGTAAATACCACATGAAATTTATAAATACCCAAATGACTCAGCTTTCAGTGATATATGTAGATCTTGTTAAATTGCTACATTTATATTAAAAATACAGACAATTTTGAAACTCAAAGTCGTCCTGATAGTCCCACATGCACGGCACAAAGGATGACTTCTCTTATGAAACTGATGGTTTAAAATATGACAATATTGAATATATCGAAGAAAAAAAACACAGATGGCAAACAGTTTCAATTCATTTCAAGGATAACAGTAGATTCCAAAATCTATGAAGTGTAATCTGATGTCACTCTTTGCGAAATAAAAAGTTTTCAACCAACTCCGTATTGCTAAATATGCAATAAGTAGCCTGTTTATGCAAAAAGAAGAATAGCTGTAATCCTATGATCAAATGAGCTAAAATGCAAAGTTAGTGAGCGTTATTAAGACCCATGATATAAGAAAAAAAGTAAATGAAAAGTGCCCATGGAAAACTAAAAACATTTTCAGTGAAGCACATTCATGAAAAATAGCTCTACAAAACAACAGCTTTCATGCCTCCGTTGATTTTGCTGAATAAAACATGCATATAAAACAAAACAAACAAAAAAACCCAAATTATCCCACTTTTTAGGGAGAAAACTATAATCACAATTAAAGGACAACATAGAATACATATTAATGCACATTCATACCTATTCAGGATACAGTAATGAAGACGGATCACACTGTGTGGATGAACAAATACCAGTGTTAAAACTCAGGAAGTAGAACATTTAAATCTTCTCTGTTCCTCTCTCAGGTTTGTTAAAGGAACAGAAACTGTTCTGCTGTTCACATGAGCACAGCAATTTTGCCTTTAAAAGCTCTCAGTGGCTCATCTTACTCCACTCACTGCACATGTTGTTTGGCTGCAGATGTGTCAGGTAAGTTTATAGAGTGATTGCCTGCATGTTAAAGTAAAATTTCAAAAATAGGAATGAGCTTTTCTGAGACAGAGAGTTTACATGACATCTATTGGGAAATTTATACATCTTCTTGCTTTCTATTTTACCCCTATTTCCATTCTCCTCTGCTCAGCTGCTGGGAAACATACTGACAGAAACACACCCCTCCCTCCAGGTGACCAGAGGAGCTGGACTGGGGAAAAGGAAAGTTTCTTTTGGCAAGGCAGCAGGCATAACCTGATGAGAAGTACATCATAGCTCTTTGAAACATATCTTCAGCACCAACCTGCTCAGAAAATGTTTCTGCAAACTCTTGTTTACAACCATCCAGGGAAACATACACAAGATAGATTTTTGAATTGGACTGACAGCCCATTAACACCTTCTCCTCAGAGAGCAGTGTGTTTGCCTGACCGACAGCTTTCTGCAGCTCCTTCACAATGTACTTCTCTTCATCCTTCTCACCAATTATAACATGACTAAAAATCCCAGCTACAGCACACCAGAAACAAGAAATAGTGAACACCAATAGGCTAAAAACATTCGAGGTGCTGTTTTCAGATAGGAAAGCTGATATCTGAATCGTACACAAAATTGCCAAAGACAAAGGACACATTGTACAAAACAAAGCAACCAGTGCTCTAAGCCAGACTGGACGCAGCCACACTTTATTTTGAGAGACAGTGTTGATCATCCTCACAGCCTCTCTGTACTTCTCCTGGTCCTCAATGATCAGGCGCAGTTGGTCTGGCACCTCCATGTCACTGAACTGACCACAGTCCCATTTATTGAGTCCCTCATCATTGACAGCAGTCAAAGGCTGCAGGGCCTTCCCATTGTAGATAGAGGGAGGCTGGAAGGGCACCACAGTGGACCCTTGAAGCTGCCGGTTGGGGGTGCAGAGCACCTTCAGCAGCTTGTTCATAAAGTCGGGGTCATTGGCCTCCAGGTAGGTGAGGTGGCAGAGGTGGAGAGGAACCGAGACTCCTGGCTGCAGCAGCACCGGGATGATGGGTTTCCTCTCCAGACAATCTTTGAACAGAGACATGTTGGCCTCCAGGAGACACCAGCGGCTCCTCACAAACTCTGGGCTGAGAACCAGCAGCACCTTCTGGCTCTCCTGGATGCACTCGGACATGTTCTCCAACACAGTGCGCCCAGGAGTGAAGTCACGATCATGGTAACAGACCTGCAGACCACAGGACTCCAGCTGGTTGATGATGCAGTGGGTCCACTGGTGGTCAGTGCTGCTGTAGCTGATGAAGACATGGTAACACTCACCCTCTCTCAGTGTGGGAGGAACATGAATAGGAGACACTGGGACAGCAGACTGTGACTGACTGTCTGCAGGTTCAGGTGAGTTCCCTAACTCCATTATCTAAAGAGAAGATAAAGATCAGACCATCAACAGCATTGAACATAAATACCTTTCAAGGATACTATTTATGATGATGGTACAGCTCTAAAATGTATTCAAAAGTGCCTATTTAACTAAACAACAGTGTACAAGGAAGAAGTTAGCGATGTCCCAGTGTCTTCGCAATTAGTGTCTATTTGAGATTTATCTTGTCACTACCTGAGAGTACGGAAGAGACATGGAAAACTAAACTAAGGCTTCGACATAACAACATCAACACCTGTAAATTCTAATCTGAGTATGTGTCAGAGTGGTGTTTATTCAACATATTGGTAAATTCCACTGTGTTGTTGTAGTGAATTGTTATGTATGCTAACATATTTTAGTTTTCGTGCCAGACAGGTTCAAACAATGCCTATAGATTGAATTTCATTATATATTTTATACATGTAAAAGCACAAAGATAAGTTCTGCCCACCCACTGTCTGTCACTGTCTTCTAATATGCACATGTTTGTTAAAAGGACAAGTAGCTAGCATTTCTAAATTCCATCAATATGCAGCGACTCAATTTCCAATGATTTACACAAATGTAACTAAATTTGAAACAGTGTAAGAGAATTGTGTAATAAAAAAAAAAAAGAAAAAAGTTACTTTCATACATGTTACGACTTTCTTGTTTTACTAATGTGTGCACACACACACACACACACACACATACACACGCATACATACCCTCTATCTAAAGGTTTCAACAAAAACTGAGCATCAGAACATGGTTTACATTCATCCTTTAAGTTAAACATTTGTCCTGTTGTATTGGTTCCACCAAAGACAGCTAGAATAAAGAAGTAAGATAAAAAAGGTTTTTCATACCTTTAGATCCTAAACAAATAAAACAATGCAGCAATGAGTTGCCATCAGCAGTGTAAGGAAGTAGGAAATGCAAAGTAAACCACTGCACCGTGAGGAGTCTTTTAAAGGCATACTGTATAATACACAGTCTTTCCCCGGTGGAATTCCAGCATGGATCATGTTGGTATAGTGACTGTACCTTTAATGCCCAAGAATGCTGAAGTTACATCATCTTCACCCTGCAGGTGGACAAAGTACACAACTTCATTACTTGAGTCAAAATATAGATACCCTTGCTCAAATGTTACTCCAATACAAGTGAAAGTTGTCAAATTTTTACTTGAGTTAAAGTACTCGAATACTTGCTTTTAAAAATACTTAAGTATTCAAAGCCTGAAGAAATGGCCATAAAAGCACAACAGAATCAACAAAAGGACAGCTGTTGTTGTTTTTGTATTTCTTATTTCTTAGGCATTGATAATGATGTTTGGTCATGGTAAACGCAGCAAACACTTCAAACGAAAGAATCTTTCTTCATTTTTAAAACTTCACACATGGACTTGTGACTCATTTTTATCTGTCATAGCAATTGCTAGGGCACTCCCAGGTTCAAACTGAGCTGTACAAACATGCAGCAAAACAACATGACTGACAGTGTAGGAGTTGGCTGTGATTGTTTTTCCCCCGTGATGAACACAGTGTATGGTCTATCAAATTTTCAAAATAAAATAAAATTCATTCCAGTGACTAAAAGCTCTGCCTCAAAGAAACAAGTACTTCATAGAAATATAATAGAGACCAGTACAATATTAAAACTTTGACCAGAGAAATAAGGCTCAAGAAGCCAGGTTGGTAGAGAAAAAAAAAATATTTGCAAATTATTGCCATTTAACCAATATTAACTTTTTTTAAAACACAAAAATATGAAAACTAAAGAAAAATCATTCTAAATGAGGACCCTTCACCTTAAACTGAGGTCAACTAAACATACATTAAACTAGGCAAAGGCACTGCTGGTCTTGAGGTATGCTGAGCTGAGCCTGATTTTGGGCAGTCCTTGGTTGACTTCCCAGATTTGTAAGCACATAAGCACTCTTGGCTTTACCTGTTAGCAGTGGAATTAGCTGGAAGGCCCACTCTTATTTTGGCCATTGACAAGCAAAGCAACTCCTATTCTTTCAAAGGTGATGAGAAAATCATTTGAATCAATTAGCTTTTGAAGTTTAGGTTCCTGCAAGAAGCAGGACTTACCTTGAATAGTACCATCTTTCTGAACAAATCTTGGGGAAGCAGTCTGTACCGGAGAGTCAGCAGAGCTAGTATCCACATGAAGACACTGTGCTGGAGCAAGTTGAGGCCCCGGGACATTTTGCGTTTGCACTTCCAGCTGCAGGAGACTAAACTGGTCCTGAAGAGACTGGAACCTTTCATTTTGTTGAGCCTCTCATGCCTCCTGTTGTCCCATGTAGGCCTGGATGTTTACCCAGATCTGCTATAGTATGTTCTTTAACCTCTTCCTCCTCCATATCCATTTCCCTACCAGTAACTCCACACTCCTCTCCCTCAATATCTGTTTGTTCCTCCATTTCAAACAGCAGTTCACTATGACCACCTGCTCTGCCTCCTCTGCCTCTCAGCATTGCTCCAGCAAACAAAAAATTGGGGAAAATGGAGTGAAAAACCAAAGGAAAAAAAGCACACACACCAGGGTTCTTGACTGGATGATCCAACCACTGCCACCAATTGTCAAGGACCAGAGAAGTAAGGTTCAACTAAAGATACAGCAAACTATATTGAACTTATCAAAACTGACCTAACAAGTGACACAAAGTGTGTCAACCTGATATGCCAATGAATGACCTCAGCTGCGTTCTTGTCTGGGGTAATGGGCAGGATTGAATAGCCTGGACCTACTGAACTTGGGGCCTGATTACACTATTGCCAATGAAATAGCTGTGGTATTCAGTCTCTGCCCTGGCCAGAGAACACTTGGCAAGGTTGATGGTTAGACCTGCTTTACGGAGACACTCAAACACAACTCTGAGATGTTCCACATGCTCCTCCCAGGAATGACTGTAAACCACCACATCATCAAGGTAGGCAGAGGCAAAAGCCGAAGGCCACACAGTACCTTGTCCATGAGCCTCTGGAATGTAGCTGGAGCTCCCAAGAGGCTTGATCATACCAGGTCCTCTGTTGATGCTGTGCAACTGTCATGTTTTCCTGGGCCACAATGATCATTTTATCCAGCTTCTCTCTCAACTGAAGAACATAGGCGACAACATTAAGTTCTGCCTCCCTGATCCCTCTCCCAGATTTCTTTTAGGAGAGTCAAAGGCCTCCTAACCTCATGACCATAAAGCAGCTCAAAAGGGGAGAAGCCAGTGGAGGTTTGTGGAACTTCTCTGTAAGCAAACAGGAGGTATGGAAGTCACTGATCCCAATCTGAGCCAGTGTCTTTAACAAACATACATAGTTGCATCTGCTTGAGATTCTGATTAAACCGCTGTGTCAGTCCATCCATTTGTGGGTGATATGGTGTTGTCCTCAAACCTTTTATACCCAACAGCTGGTATACATCCTTCAACAATTTGGACATGAAGTTGGAGCTCTGGTCAGTCAGTATCTCCTGGGCAAAACCAACCCTTGAAAAGTACTGCAATAGACTTAGCTTTAATTGACTTCAGTGGAAACACTTCAGGGTACTTCATGGCATAATCGGTATGACCAACATGAACCTGTTTCCTGATTTGTGGTCATGGCCTAGCACCACAGGAAATGGAAGTTTATCTGTGAGACCCACTTTCAACAAGTAAGTGTGTCCTTCTACTCTGACATATATATCAGCAGGTGGATAGGGTTTGTTATCCCCATGGACAAATGAGATCACAACTGCGTTATTAGTACAAATGGTGTGAGCAGTAACAGACTGATGATGCACCAAAGTCTATGCATTCCCTGTATCAATGGGCACTTAAAGCTCCTGACCATTAATCTCAACTGAAGTCACTTTTAAGGGCTGCTGAGCTCTTAACTCTGGTCCACACTTCTGTCTTGGCACGAAGCACATCAGGGTGAGTTTTACTGTATTTTGGGCACACCTTGGTTTTGTGTGGCCCCCCTGCCTACACAAACAGCAAATGGGAGGCTTAAAGTTCTTTCAGACAATATTGGAAAGTGGATGGTTCTCCTTTATGGGAGGCTTACCCACAGGCACTGCTGGTTCGAGGCATGCTGAGCTGAGCCCGATTTTGGGCAGTTCTTTTTTGACTTCCAGGATTTGTCGGACTGATTCCTGGGAAGTGCAGCCACAAACATGTCGGCCATTGATGCAGCCTTAGCCGCCATCTGGGGGTCATGCTCCTTGATCCATACCTGAAGCTCAGGAGATAACATTCTTAAATACTGCTCAAGAATAATGATTTCACTTATTTCATCAGCCGTTTTAGCCTTTGGTTGCACCCACTTCCCATAAAGCTTTTTAAGTCTTACATACAGTTCTTTTGGTGTTTTGTCAGATTCTACCTGAAGAGACCGAAACCTCTGCTGGTAAATTTCAGGATTGATATCATATTCCTTGAGTTTCTTGACTTCACTTTGTCATAATCAAGAGATTGATTGATATCCATGTGCACATAAGTGTGTTCCAGTGTTCCTCTTGTTTTCCTAGGCCTCACTCACACTTTGAGAGTTCAGGCCATAACAACCTTCAATGTTTCACTGTTTAGCTTCTTTTGTGACTTTTTGTGTCTAGATAGAGCTGCGACTATCCTCCATAGCTGGGGTACCCAAGGTCTTATACATAACAAGGTAGAAGGAAAGTATAAACTTAGGAAATATTGTTCATATCTAGTAAGTGTCAAGGATGAGCTAAGTAAGTGAAAGGACAAGACACATGTAATATTGATTAGGTTAGAACACTTGACAATGCATATTTTGGTGTCCAATAGCATCTTCACACATGAATGTTTAGACAATAGTTTAGCCTTATTTGATGTAAGGCGTGGAAAAATGTTGCAACCATGTGATAACTGAGAATATATACATTATAATCACATTTAAAGGACATAACAGTTTGCACGAAGACTGATCTGCTGTTCACATGAGCACAGTAACTTTGCCATTAAAAGCTCTCAGTGGCTCATTTTACTCTCATGGCACATGTTGTTTGGCTGCAGATATGTCAGGTAAGTTTATAGAGTGATTGCCTGCATGTTTACGTAAAATTTCTAAAATAGGAATCAGGTTTTCTGAGACAGACAGTTTACCTGACATTTATTGGACAATTAATACATCTATTTCCATTCTCCTCTGCTCAGCTGCTGGGAAACATATTGACAGAAACACACCCCTCCCTCCAGGTGACCAGAGGAGCTGGACTGGGGAATAGGAAAATATCTTTTGGCAAGGCAGCAGGCATAACCTGATGAGAAGTACATCATAGCATGTTGCCAGCAACAACCTGCTCAGAAAATGTTTCTGCAAACTCTTGTTAACAACCATCCAGAGAAACACACCAGATAGATTTTTGAATTGGACTGACAGCCCATTAACACCTTCTCCTCAGAGAGCAGTGTGTTTTTCTTTCTGCATCTCCTTCACAATGTAGTTCTCTTCATCCTTGAGACAGACAACAAGCTGAATAATAAATGCAACTAGAACACAGCAAAAACAAGATGTAGTGAGCACTAATAGTCTAAAGAGATTTGTGTTCTTGTTTTTGGAAAAATAATCGTCAGTCAGGAATACAATTAGCCTAACTGCAGAAAACATTGGCAAGAGAGTAATGAATGTTGTAAAACAAACTACAACCAGCAGGTGAAACAAGGGTGGGCCCGGCCACACTTTATTTTGAGAGACAGTGTTGATCATCCTCACAGCCTCTCTGTACTTCTCCTGGTCCTCAATGATCAGGCGCAGTTGGTCTGGCACCTCCATGTCACTGAACTGACCACAGTCCCATTTATTGAGTCCCTCATCATTGACAGCAGTCAAAGGCTGCAGGGCCTTCCCATTGTAGATAGAGGGAGGCTGGAAGGGCACCACAGTGGACCCTTGAAGCTGCCGGTTGGGGGTGCAGAGCACCTTCAGCAGCTTGTTCATAAAGTCGGGGTCATTGGCCTCCAGGTAGGTGAGGTGGCAGACGTGGAGAGGAACCGAGACTCCTGGCTGCAGCAGCACCGGGATGATGGGTTTCCTCTCCAGACAATCTTTGAACAGAGACATGTTGGCCTCCAGGAGACACCAGCGGCTCCTCACAAACTCTGGGCTGAGAACCAGCAGCACCCTCTGGCTCTCCTGGATCTCCAGGAGTGAAGTCACGATCATGGTAACAGACCTGCAGGCCACAGGACTCCAGCTGGTTGATGATGCAGTGGGTCCACTGGTGGTCAGTGCTGCTGTAGCTGATGAAGATACTGGTGCTCCATTTTTCTCTTTTGTGTAGTGGGACAAAGAAAAGGTCTAGGTGATCCATGTGACATGAGCCAAAGTTACAATGCTGATAAAAACATCTGCCACTGGACTGACAACCAGTGAAGAAACCACACATAGTCCTGCTGTATGTTAGAAGAGAGCAGGGATCCTCACAACTACATAATGATACATACATACAATATTTTCTCCAACAAATATTTAATATTATGGAGATATTTATACAAATATTACACAGGAAACAAAACTTCTTACCTTTGCTGGCTTAGGGACTGAATGAAAATTAGTGGGATGGGTTGTGGGGCTGAATCTTATAGTATTTTTCCACCAACTCAACTCTACCTGATTCTACTCACTTTTGATACCAGGTGTTTCTTTTTTCCACTGCAGATAGTTGTTACTATAGCAGGAACACATGACGCTATCATGATGTCAATGAAACACACACACAAGAACAATGGTGGATATCAAAAGGAAACCAAACAGAAAAATGCTGCCTTTCATGGTTGCCATTCTAAATGTATCGTACAATAGCCAACCAAAATGTGATTCAGTGTCCGATGTACAGCTGCTGGACTGTTTAAAAAGGGCACCTTTGTTCAGAAGGTCCCGTTTTGCACAATGATAATGCATTGGTAACGATTCTCTCTGACTAATCAGTAGACTGCCGTGTTTTCACATCGATAAAACCTCAGTGGATGTGAAACCAAAAAAGTACCAGTTACTAGCCACAACTTTTGCCTGGTGAGAGAAGAGCCGAGCTGGTACCATGCAGTGGAAAAGGGCTATTATATTTCCCAGTGTAATTCATTCTCCCCATTACTTGCAAAACCGGCCATACCCTCCTCACAAGATATCAAAATAACACATTAGCTGTTTCCAAATTGCTGTTAAATTATTAAATGTTTTTTACAGCCACTGAATGAGTAAACCATGCCCAGATGACATTTGTGTGGGTGCTGATAGGCTTAAGATTCACAATACCCATTTGCCCCATTCCCAGATGATGATATCATATTGATGATATGAATGATATGAATATGAAATAGTCATTATCATCCCTCATCCAACCATCCTTGGCCATTTTTGAGCAACATCTGTAAAATATTGTGATGAATGATGAATCCATCTTAATTTCAGTTATTTCACTTGGGGTTGCACCATGTACTTTATCATTCCTTTGGTGTAGTGATGACTCTTGAAGAGTACAGAGATAGTGTTTGGGCTTGTCATACGGTAGTTCATAAATTCTGGTGGCGTCTCCTCTTTTGACTCAGTGCTCATGGGCCACTTTGTCTGTTTTGAATGAGGTGAATTGATTGTTAAATGGCTGAACATGGACCAAAAAATAGCTGCGGAATGAGGTTCTGGAGGACAGCCCAAACACATCTTATATAACAAAAAAACTTCATGATTCACATCTTCCAATCCCTGTGGTGACTCAGGGGTCCTTCATCTCCGAGAGAAGTCGGCCAATAAAGATCACTAAGTAAGGCCTGTCTGAGTCAGTGACCCAGGGCCATTTTAATATCTGTGAGATACTGAAAACCAAAGGGAATTCCATTCATCAAAACCACTTTCCTATCCCAGCTGACATTAAAGAACAATTTAGAGCATGGGAAATCAAACTATGCCATCTCTCCTCTGACTGTTGTTCAGAAATTAGGTTCTCCAAATTATTACACCAAGATAAAAACAGAAACTATGAAGATTCTCGCCCTCAAGGGTGGAAAAAAAACATGTTACTTCAATCCTGTTCTGTTTCAGTGCTTTCATACAGACTGGTAACCACTTCTAATCTTTTGGTGACAGAACTGAAAAAGTACCTCGGGTTAGAGAGGAAAGCAGCTCAAACAATGTAATGCAGCTGTAATCTAGACTAACATCTGCTGCTCTCTTGATGTATCCAGACTGGAAGAGCAGTAAGCAGACTGCTGATCACTTTAACACCCTTCACTCAACCCTGCAATTAAGGTATAAAAGTGACAACATACACTTTGTACACAGGAATTTCTCTTGGCTGTATTGTACATTTTCACAACTAACATACTGACAGATATGGACAGCCTAACCCTAACCCTAACTGAATCTAAGGCATTAATATAAAAATGAATGCTATTAATACACGCAATTATGCAACGATTGATGACCATGTATGTTCAAAAAAAGACAGAAGATGATCTGTAAGGCAACAAAAATCTGATTAAAATAAAACTACAAAGAAGAAAAGTGGAGCATGGATATTGTTCTTACATATGTTTATGTAATTTAAAGTTGTACTGTGGGATTTCAAATTATGATTTCATCCTTTTAGTACCAATTTAGATTAAGTTGTCTTTTACAAAGATTTCATTTCATGTAACTAATGGCATAATCAAATGTTAAAGATCATGTCCACTCAAACAACTATTTTGCTTGGTGTTAATTTACTTGGATGTTTGTCCCACTTCATTGTTTACTTCAGAGTTTGACATCAGGCCGAGATAGATTCTTTGTGTCAAGTCAATTTTATTAAGTCAAAGAAAAGAAGAATGTACCTCAAAGTGCTTGTGCTCACATTAAATCTGATTTTAGGCTGTGTATGTAAAACCATGATGCCACAAATTGTGCTCACATATGCAAATTACACAAGTGTGAAAACTTAAGCCTCCAGTACACGTACACAAACAGCTATCCACTTGTGATCAGGTCACACAAAATACATGTTAATGCAAGGTCTGAACAGGGAATGGACTTTTCAGTGCAGTAGGACACATCTTTGTAGAACTTTTCAAATGAAAAATATTCAGGATTTTCAATAAGGGTTAGGGTTAGATATAAATTTAAAAACTTTTATCAGATAATTTAAGTTTTTAGGAAGAAAAACCATGACAAAATGTTTATTCAAGGCAAAGCCTGAAGGGAATCTTGTTTTAAATTTTAATCATAAGCCATTAAGAACAAAATGTCTGGATTACCAAGTCTGAAAAGTCACATGAGACTTGTTTTGTCTTTGCAGCTCTTTTATTCATCAGGACAACCTGCAGTGGACTGTTAAACCACACCATCTGATAAAGATTTGTAGAGAATCTGGACCAAAATCCTTTAAGGTAGCTATTAACATTCATAATTACATACTATTGCAAAAATGTCATGACAATGACTTAATGAAATTTGCAAATATACACCACATTAATAATTTAGCAGACTTCATGTCTTATAACAGCATATTTTAGAGCTTCTAATTGATCTATAAAGAATTTGAAAATCATTTATTAATGTCACTAAAGCCTGTGGTTACTTATTATAAAGAATACCCTATTAGGGGTACCCCTGATGGCTCACCTGATGGAGCGAATATAGGCTCAGTCCTTACCTCAGCAGCCAGCCTGGACCCTTTGCTGCATGTCATTCCCTCTCTCTCCCCCGACTTTCCTGTCACTTTCTCACTGTCCCTATTACATTAAAGGCAAAAATCTAACCCAAAAATAACTTAAAAAAGAAAATTGCACAATGCACAAAATTGTCCAAATATACATGTGCCTTGCAAATAGCAGCTCACAAGTGACATTTTTTAAATCATTACTCTCATGTTGATTTGGTTCACAATCCAAAAAAATGATTTCTTCCCACATGAAAGTTAATACATCCCATCTACAGAGAACTGATCAAGCATGATGGTTCTCAGTTTATATTTTGAGTACACTGAATCTACATCCTGCTGCAAGCATTTCCATAGTGTCATATTCTTCACCTAGAAATATTTTCCATCTGCATAAGTATGTAAATCTCAAGGCCATCAGTGCAAAAAACATTACTCATGCAGTTTTTTTTTTTTTTTTTTTTTAGCTGTGATAAAGGCATTAAACTATTTATTAGTCATGACAGTTTTAGGACAGGTAGATGGGTAATGAGAGGATGGAAGAGGCAGTGGAACATTATGCGTGTGTGCGTGCGTCTGTGTTTGTGTCTGCGTCTCCAGGTTAGTTTTAGGCATTGCATATTGCAGCGTCTGAGTTGGGAGGATGAAAAATGTAGTTTGACCCAGCTTCTTTTGTCACCACGTCTACCTGCTGAACATAAATTTGCAGTCACAGCTGCTATGGTCTTTTCCTTCTTTGTCTTTGTTTATGTGCCAACTGAGACTCAATTAATCGTCTTCTCATGCCTTGGCAGACATCAGTGACCTGGTTTGCCTGTCGTCCTGATTAATAGGGTAAAATTATAATGGCTTTTGTGTATGTCTGTTTGTATCTGCATGGAGTATGTCTAACCCCAACACATGTGTACACCTTTGTGCATGCAAGAATGACTGAGTATTGAAATGTCTTTTTACAAATGCAGCAAAGATCTGATCAATGTCAGTCTTTTAGTCTTAGCACTTTACCACTTTGTTCCAGGCTGAAATATTTCCACAACTATTACCATGGAATTTTCTACAATCATGCATTGTTAGCAGAGGAAAAATCCATCTGACTTTGGTGATCCCCTGGCTTTTCTTCTTGCACTACTATGAGGTTGATATTTTTTGTTGTGAATGAAATGTCTTACTGTTGTATGTTGTTGTTAACACAAAGCAAAACGAGTATGATTTGCATTTTATATTTTTACTTTTATAATTAGGATAATTTTTTTTAGTCTTTGTATGAAAGGTTTCAAAAAAGAATAGTGTTAAAATTATAAGGGTTTCCTTGCCATCTATGGTGTCTATGTCAGGCACTCACAGTGAGGTTGCCGAGGTTTAAACCATTTGTTAGGATATGCCTTTATTAATAGCACAATGTGTCATTTTTTTCCAGTGATAAAAGTAGTTGAAGTGATATGCAGCTAAACATATTACAAAAAGGTTTTACCCGACTGAGTTCTGTGTTTACATATGATAAGATTCCATTATCATATCAACAAACTCAGTCTATAATCACAGCGAGTATAATAAGTCGCTTGGCCCAGTTTATTCAGTGATATTAATTGATTTAATGGATAACAGAATGGGCAGGATTTAAAGGCCCAGGTGGGTAGAAGAGTGCTGTGTTTAATCTATATCATTTGATGTAAATAGAGGAAAGTGACATCAGGTTTGTTTTTTTTTTTAAGTACATGAAGTTGATAATCTGAGACCAGGAAAGGAAAAAGGGACCCTCATAGATTAGGATCTCCAGGAGACGCAGTTGCATGTCCTTTAACAGTGGGTTGGCTAAAGGCTTTTTCTAGACAGCTGGATATTTATCTTTTTACAGCACGTCTGGATCTCTGTGCGCACACACAGGGAGAAATGTGTTCGTCATTTTTATCAGCCCTGAAATTTCCAAGAAGGCTTAGGGAAAGAAAAACACAAGACCAGGGCAAAACCTAGTCGCTTGCTATATGGCTGGACCATGTACGGGCAACGTGCGAAATGTAGGATTTAGTTGGAAACTGTTGTGAACCACTGTAAACAACTTCTTTCAATGGAAATTAGCTAAAACCTGCTGGAGAAGTTGCTAAATGATGCTAGATGACTTAATATGCTAAATAGCATATTCATGATATCATTGCATCATATTTACATTCTGCCTAATGCCAGCTTCAACGCTTATGTTGTTCGCAACCTCTCCTACTCTCTGTGCTCACATATAGGCAATAGACAATAATATAGCAGCAAACAGCTATTTCCTATGTAAAGATATAGTGGATTAATGGCATCCCATGCTGAGAACAAATTCACACCCCCTCTGTTTGTGCTGTAAGCTCACTTTCTCGGTTTGGCCTTTTACGAGACGGAGAACCTTACGAGTTGCTAAAGAGGTCTAGACTCAGAACTGGCATTTCTTCTCCTGGATGTGTAAGTAACCTCATGGCTTTTGTGTCTGTCGTTAATAGTGCATGATAATGTTTCCCTCCTTCTGAGCACCTCCAAAACCAAGGCGATGTTCGAGGAAAGGACGTGGAGTTGGTGCACACGTATAAATATCTAGGTGTTCACCTAGACAGTAAACTGGACTGGTCCCTGAACATCGGAAAGTGATGAGCTAACCAGACTGCAGCTAGCTGGTTATCATGCTAACTTCAGTAGAAGAAAATAAGTGATAGAAATAGAAGCAGTTTAATGGTGAACTTGTTTCTTCTAGACTGGTAAGTAAACAGCTGTTTTAATGCTATGTGGCAAGAGCAAAACTTACAAATAACACAATATACATATCAAAGCACCAAATGTAAGCTCAGTCTTAAGGCAGCTACTGATGGGGGGGTCCTTCACTGAAAACCAGTGGGTCCAGAAAGTCCCTGCTATGCAGTTACACCCAGAAAGCCAGCTAACCATGGCAGTGTTCAGACTGCCAGCCAAAGTCCGATTTTTAGCCCATCCAGATTGGAACTGGATGGCTCTTTTGAAGTTTGAACAGTCACAAATCACATGAAATCCGATTTTTGGAAACCAGATCGAAACCACCTTCGGGAGGTAATTTCAGATCGCATTTGGACAGATGCATCTCAGTCTGAACAGCTCCAAACACTCAGATCGGTTTTGACTGTCCGTGACGTCACTCTACGCGACGCCAGACCCAGCTCCTCGGGTGGCACCACACTCGTCGCTGCACAGAAACTCCGGCAGTGAGTGCAGCACGAAGCATTGTTGTGTATAATCCTACCAGCTTCCTGCGGCGTTGCAAATGTCTAGTGCAATACGTCGATCGCGATCTACTGGTCGATCGCAAGAGGAGTGCAGGTAGATCGCACGGAACTCCCAATGAAGTTGAGGAAAAAATGTAGATCGCACGGCATTAAAAGAAGTAGATTCTACTTCTTTTAATGCCGCGATCGACGTACTGGTCACCCCTGGTCTAGTGCGTCTGAGATGTTCTGCACCTCTACTGGACAGTGATGAGGCCAATATACTGAGGTGACCTGCCTCCATCATGTTTGTTGTTGTTGTTGTCGCTGTCGCAATTATATGACATATATGAGACGCGCCGTTACTACAGCAACCTGTCAGATCAGTCAATAATGTGGCACAGTCTGAACAGAGCCAGATCCGATTTGGACACTTGCTAAAAACAGTGTGGACAGTCAGCCCTAAAAATCGGATTTGAGTAGGAATCTGATGTGAATCAGTTTCGCCTGCAGTCTGAGCGCGGCCCATGTTTTCCCACTTTTTTATAAGGGGGGATGTGACGATCCTCTCTAGGCAGACCTCTCCCAGCAGGAGCCTGATGGGTGGAGTTTGGTCGTCGGGATAATTGGCTGCTCTATATAACCTGGTGGGAGTCAGCCAGTCTCTCTCCCCCCATGGTTTTCACCCTGTTTGGTTTTGTTGTACTTTGAGAAGCTTTAGATTAATTTCCTTTTTAGTTAACTACAATAAACATATTTTTTGTCATAACTCATATGTGGTGCTCCCTCTTTTGTCCAACCTTGAGCCAGGTTGTGACAGTCCTTTTAAACCACATGTTAACCAGCAGTCACTTTGAAACCATTCCAAGTTTTATAATTCTATAATAAGTTAAGACAATGGCTCTTCTGTGATTTTGGTTATATTTATACAACCAAAATCACAGAACAGCCAGAGATCATTCAGACAAAATGAGAAGCAACAGAATATCTTTGTATCCACCAGGGCTGTTGTAGCCACTGTTGGGGTAACAAACTGCTGTGCTGCCTCTTTGCCACTCACTGAACACAGTAGACACAGAGAGAAGTGTTCCTCTTACTTTTGGGACAGTAATAACCACTCTCTTCTATGGAAAGTAGCTAAGGTATGTCCAAAAAGTCACCGGTCACAAATTGCTGCTAAGTGTTTTTTGTGAAACAAGTTGCTCAAGGGGTCTGGAAAAGAAAACTGTTGTTCATACACTGTAAGCACCCCTGCTGACGTAAAATGTTAAATCATTTTGAAAGTGCAATGGCTAATGGGAAAACCTTCATAATTCACTCACTCAGTCACTCACACACAGACGTTCGAGGATGTAGCACTATACTGTGACCAGTCCA
Organism: Trachinotus anak; assembly: GCF_046630095.1. Classification (NCBI taxonomy): domain Eukaryota; kingdom Metazoa; phylum Chordata; class Actinopteri; order Carangiformes; family Carangidae; genus Trachinotus; species Trachinotus anak. The sequence goes on along the minus strand of NW_027273853.1, from coordinate 7,085,586 downwards.
GCCAAAAACATAAAAGAAGGATATGAAAATAAAGAAATCATACTGATACCGGTAACGTGACTAAGCGTGTTTTGTAAGACAAGCACTTGTAAGACCAAGAATTTATATTAGCAGACAGAATACGTTTAAAAATCAGCATCGGTGAGTGGAATTTGTTTATTGGATATCAATTGGAGAATTGCACAAACAAACAAAATGATCTCCTGACTCAGTAAGGATCTATGTCTCTTAAAAGGTGAACGCTTTAAAACATCAGGTGCTCAGGGATAAAAACAAACACTCCAGACATAAAGCAAGTCACACAGGATACAAATAGTTTCAGAAACCTATGAAAATAAACAGTGTGGTTACCTCCTTAACCCACTGGTCAAACACTGACACTAGTGCACCCACTTTCACTCTCTAAAATTAGTAAACCTACAGTACTTAATGTAAGTGACGTGTATCATATTGATAATTAGACCAAGGGCTATTTTAATCTGTGAGGTAAGAGTGGTCGCCAGACTTTACACTATGAAAACTAATGAACACTTCTGCTTTGTGTTTATTCAGTGTTCCCATTTTGCTCATTGGCGTATATCCTGTGCAAATACATTATGGCAATCTGTGTTGACATTGGGAATACACAGAGAGGGGAGGGCATTACTTACCTAGTTTTAAAATAGGTCAGCTGAAGGTGCCACATAACAAGAACCACTTCAGGTTTCATGAAGTTATGTCTTATAACACAAATACAGCATGTGCTCCATGCACATAAATAATTACTTTCATTATCACAAAAAAAGAATAAAGGAGGAAAATGAGATACATGTTGTAGTCTGACACAAAAACACCATAAAGGAAAATAGTGTTGTTGTCATGGTTATAGTTTCATGTCAATAAGAAACTATACAAAATTCTGTGGGTATGTCGTTTTTTATCATACATTGAAATGTTGGGTATGTAGCACTGCCATTATTCAACACATTCTTCACTTTGTCAAGCCTACACTACCCACAATGCAACCCACCCACTGAAATTCAGTCAGACATTCAGGTGTTTTATGCTAGCAGTGGCTAATACAGCCTCAAGCTGAGATGAGAAGCAGATACAGAGGTCTGGTAAACTCACTTCTTTCTACCTCCATAACCCCAGATTTTTTATTGTTTTTTTTTTGTTTGTTTTTTTGTTTTTTTCAAACTTGTCGTGAAGTGACGTTGACTCAAGTGATCACTTTATCAGATTTCATGAAGCTCCCTCTGGAACCACAAAAACCTTTTTTTTCCACACATCATCCAGCAGTGCTTCCCAAGACCTGTAAACAGACTCTGGTGCGTAAGATCACATGAAGTTTCTCTTTAATTCCAAGGATATTATCTCTTGTGCTTTTGTTTTGCATCTTGTGGTTGTTTCTTTAGGAAATTTAAACACAAATGTTTTTGGTTTGGGAATTCAGCTAAGCAGTTCTTCCTGGTAACTGGCTTAATGATAATGAGAAACTCTAGGAAATCACCAGAGACCACTACATCAGACTACTGACCTGCCTATGCAGAGGTTTCCATCATAACTTTACTTCTTAGTTTTTCCTTGTCTTCTGAGAGAGCCTGGGATGGGTCAGCAGCCGTGCTGTTGTGGGCCTATAAAGCCCTTCGAGACAGTATAAATGAAACTGAGCTATACAAAAAGATCCAGACATGGCTAGACTGCTGCCTGTCACAATGCCAATGTGTGGGATATTTACTAAAATATACACTATAAACTGTTCAGTGGGTTCAAATAATTGTTGGCTGTTTTCAATTCATAGCTTAAGGCCACTTTATCTTACGCAGTATACACAGTCAAGTGAATATGTCAACATTTATTTAAATATCTTGTTGAAACTTTCTAATATTTGTTCTTGTAAAATTCAATAACATCTTCCAGACATGCGTCACTGCACAGCGACTGTACAGTAGGGAACTGCTTAATTTCTATTCTCTGATGCTGCAATCATCAAGCTTCAAATTTCTTTGATTACTACATCTGCTTTTTTTCTTTTTAGTCATACAATTACAGAGGATTGTACATCCTGAAGGGTAGATAATACAAGGAAATGTACTTGTATTGTTTACTTTTCAATATTCGTTTCTCTACCAAGTGCAATTTCCTGCTCTGTTGGAATCATGCATCAACTCCAATGAATAAAAAGAGACATGCAAATTTTCATCGTCCAGTGTTAGCAACCTATTTTATTTCACTGAACATCTTTATCTGCTGTTCAAGCTACAGAGAGAGTGCTGGCATCGACCCAAGAAACGCACCACATTACAGCAAATTCAAGAAAAACATGTTCCAAACATGCTCTGAATAACTGTGAGTGTAAGAAAAACAGCACATCTGTCTGGATGTCATCGATCACATCCATCTGGTCTTGTGTTTAAACTCTCTGAAATGTATTGACATCTCAAGTCAAGTGCTTTGTAGTGTTGTAGTGTTTGCATTAAAGTATTAATCTATGAGTACCTTTGCTTACACTTTGCCTGTCATGTGGCGAGATGCACCATCTACTAAAATTTCAGTTATGTAAACTGAACCCAATGTTACAGGCCGCGGCATCTGTGCCATCAAATATTTTTTATGAGCTGAACCGTAACATGACATGTGAGGATGTGAATGTGGAATACTGAGAGCTCCAAGGACTGAATGAGAAAACAACCAGGATTTGTTTCGTCAAGCCTTCAGATATAAAAGTGTGTCAATATATCTCAAAAAAATGTCCCTACAAATTGCTCTGAGGTCCCTGTTTTTCTGCTTTTTCAGTATACGCCAAAATCTGAGTTGAACTGTTGTGGAAAAATGACCCCCACACCATTCATTCCATTTCACTGACTCTGACCAGTTCATGAAATATCACAAATGTCCCACACACTCTTCCCTCTGGGCCACTTGTGGGCAAAAATATAAAGGGCATCCTTTAATCATTTTGTTGGAAAAATGTTTGTAACCCCAACAGGAGGGATAATAGTCAAGCCTGAAATATAATACTTTAAAGAGATTTGCATTAGAAACATGCAGGAAACACTTTCTTTTCAATGACGTGCATTTGTGCAATAACGCACACGCTCATGCTGTTCACACTTTGCTGTAATTTTACATTAAAGGTTACATTGAGGATATAAGCTAATTCATAGAGAGAGGAAGGTACAGGATTAATTGAAGTAGGGCAATGATGGGTTAAGTAGTAACTATGCTTAAAAGAGTGTTTTGGATATATTTTTGTGTTACAAGAATATGTGTGTTGGGCACTCCTTGGGGACAAAGAAGAATCCATACCAAACATAGATATTTATTTTGTCTACCCAATATGAGAAATCTGCTGCCTGGGTCTCAAGATAAGGCAATGGTCTGATTTTGCAGTTATTAGTCTGTTAGTGTTTTTAAAGTGCGTTTGAATACTGTGTTTTTCATTATCTTTGTGAGGACCAATTTCAGTTTTAAGTCATCATTGTGAAGGTGATTCTGCATTGTGAGGCTATCTTTGCCAGTCCTCACTTAAAGTACTGTGTGAAAAGGTAAAGACATAGTTCCATGTCCATGAGAGTGTATATTAGTGCGATATTTACATATACAAACTACATAAAATCTGCTCAAAAATGACTAAAATTTGGATTAGAGGAGGAAAGAGAACATAGCACAATGCAAGTTTCACATAGAGATGTATTGTAATAATAACTAGAATGGCAATGGCAACCACAGTAACTTGGGACTTGCTTGAGACTTGAAGGTTTAGACTTGAGACTTGCTTGTGACTTGCACATGTGTGACTTACTCCCACCTCTAGTATCTAGGTGTTGATATTAAAGTTCAGTGGACATCAGACCCTGGGCTGCTTTTCATCTCAGGGCAACGTTACTTTTTGTTTAATACCAAGGTTTCTTTGATGTCAAGCCAAAGAAATATTGTGCTTCACAGAAATGCATACATGGGAGCGTACGTGCAGCTGTGGATATTGACAGCTACTGTATACACTTTCCTCAATAAATTTGTCAGTGTGTTTTACACACCAAGAGGATAAAAGAAGTTCACATATATTCTTACTTTAAAAGGTATTGGGAATCTTTCAGCTTTCTCAGTTTGGCAATGCATCTGTGAGCTAATGAGGGGGGTTATGCACCCACAGTCAGGTTTTTGATAGTATCTCATTTGTTGTCATTAAAGCAGTATTATTCCAGGGCATGTACGCCTTGTGATAAAAGCTATAAATAACCCAGATGAGAGGAGCCACAGACAGTCCCTGGTCTTCACATGAGTCAGTGCTGGTCCTGTAATTGATCCAATCAGTTTTCATTACACTTCCAATATGAGGGCTGTGGAGGACAAAGTGTCTTTTGTTTTGTTTTAAAGGTGTGGCTGAGCATTACTTGTCCTGTGCTGAATAGATTGTCTTCACACATTAATTTCATGATTGTCACACTTTGGCAGATTACAGAGCCAGGATTTGCATGCAGAAACAGAACAGATTCAGAATTCATGTAGGATGAGGAGTAAACAGTGTGTTGAGCAAACAGAATTGTTTCTTTGGTAACTAAGCTACTGTAAAATTGAACAGTCTGTGTTATGGGGAGGGTTTTAACGAACAGTCGGTTAATCATCTTGTGACTCTCAGACTGACCTTCAGACTGACCTTCAGATGAGCAAGACACTATCTCTCCCTGCTGTATAACTGACACAATATAACTTTCTGGACCGTCAGAAAAATAACCTAATTTAAAACCCAAATCTTAATTTAGAGAAATGTTCTTGACCCTGTTTATTTTCAGTGCACGTTACACACCTGTCTCCATCTAAAACACCTTCCAGTCTGCATTAAAATATTCAAATCAGGCTTTTCAATAAACACAAAGACTTTCATCAGTTCTTCTTATACCGGCCTTATTCCAAATGACTTATCAAGAAATTTCACCTTCACAGAAAAATTTCCAATATCAGAATAAAATCATGAAAGTTTTGCTAGAGTTGTAACATGCACCCTTCATTTTGATCGTTAGGTGTAGGGCGATCGTCTGTCTTAAGTCAGGCTTTTCTTCATCTTAATGTTCCAATAACATCAAACATGTTTATTATCCTGAATTTTTACTCTTGGCTCATGCAAATAGGGATGTGCAGTGACATGAACACTGTCAATGTCTCCAGCACCATAATAGCAAATCATAAATACAAAGCTCAAACAGTCATATTTGGGTCAGATCATGCCAATTATAGTATTGAGTTACTAACAATAATAATATTAATAATACAGTAGAATTTCAAAGCGCAACAAAGTCTAGAAAAAAGATTTCTTCTTGTAAATTTCCACCAGTTACATGATGGGATATAATCTCAAAGAAATCTAGACTTGCAAACAGTGACCCTGAAAGAGCCCCAGTCTTTACAAAATCTCATGGTGTGAGACTAAAAACTCGTGACATATGAGTCATTGTCTTTAGAAGTGAGAGAGTGTCAGACTTTAGTCTTTTAAAAGGCTTTTCAAAGTCTTCGAGTGTATGGAAGGCATTAGGTACTAACGTGTACACCCAAAATAAAATCCTTCGAAAACAGATGAAGTAATCTATAACTTTTATTGACCTCTGCATTGCAACAAGATCAACAGGTGTCTGGCACAGCCTGTAATATATTTTCACAATACTGATGAGTAAGTCTCGTGTCTATGTGGTGAAGACCTAATATTTCACAATACAAAATAGTTAAAAACAGAAATAGAATTTGTCATTTGCTTGTTTGTCTTGAGGACATATGCGTGACACAAATGTGCTTCTTCCTAACAGAGAATACAAGCTGCAAAGTGAGTACAAACAGACAAACTCCACATCTGGCAAAACAATCATTGCAATCATTGATCAATGACAAAGAACCCAATTAAACCTTCACCAGTGTATTATCGTCTTCTCCTATGGGACAAGGGTAATTCATTGCAGCTTCCAACTTACATGGTCTGAAATACTCAACTGTCAAACCCACGCTCAATTTTTTTCTCTTAACAAATAATCATCAGAAAATGGCCATGGATCGTTTTTGCAAACCTTTGAAAAAAAAAAAAATCATAATTCAGGCTGCCTTTGACAGATTTACTATATTCTCATGGAACATTCGGCAGACACGGTTGGATTATATCTGCTACCAAACTGCTGATAGATGAGAGGCTTCATCAGAACCAGATTTTTCACTCAAAAAGCCAAATTTCAGATCCCTCATCAGTCTTCACCAAAGTTCTGCTGTTAATCATCAACACAAGCACAAAGACAGAGATGGGTAAGTTAATAATGTTTGTTCTCTGGGATTGTCTAAACATAGAAAATAAACTTCATATCTAATCCTTTAACAGCTTCAGGCATGAATACCTTTTAAAATTTATTTCAGTGGAGCTCTCTGGATATTCATGAACTTGTATAGCAGTACTTCATAATCAGCTGACCACTCATGAAATTATCCAGTTATAGTCCCAGCAACCACAACTATGCATAACAAGTCCATCAAGATGTCGATTTCCCCACATGTTGAAGCAGTGCAGACGGGGCTGCAGTAACAGTGATCCTCTACTTTTTAAGAGTTTGTAGGGTGGTCTCTTTTCCTAGCCTTTCCAAACCCAAAAATATTAAAAAAAAAAAGTGTAAGGAATGAATTAAACAGTTTTTTATTTCTATTTCCTCTGCACAGATCATAAACAGGTGAGACTGATGCTGACTTTAATCAGGGACATGCAGCTTTGCCTCTTTAAGCATGATATCATGTGCTGTATGTAGCTTACCCTCTTTTAAAAGATTCACGTTTTAAAGCAAGTTGCATTATGTGCAGCCACAACATAGCAACAGTAACTACAATACAACCACTCTAAAGGAACAGCTGCGAGTTACATGTACCATTCAATTCTTAGCAGTACTTCAAGAGAGATACTAGGTTTATTATTTATTATATTACTTTCAGATCCTCTCACACATCTGCCCTACAATAATAGCTTTACAGGAAGGGAAACTGATAAAAGCTTTTTTTTAAACTGTACAAAATGGTCACAAAGTTGCTGTTTCCTGAAGTGATGAGTGAGCTTGAATATTACTACAGAACACATATATATGTATATATGATTCTATCTGCATCAATTATTTGATGATGGTGGGGTGTGAGAAGTTTTACCAAGGTAATTTTTTGATTGTAAGCATAAAAACTACTTGTCAGGGCATCTTTTTTTAAATTTATTAGATTGTAATAAATATAAGTACTTTCTACAGAACTCCTGTAGACTTTTGCTGCCCCCTCCTCTCTATATACTCTACTATTGACCTTGGTCTGGATGGGGTTTATATTCCAGAGGAAAATGTTGTTGTCTTTTCTCTTGTCTTACAGAAATAAATTAGCTCTTATTTGGAGATTACTGAATTCTGACCTGTTTTTCTTAAACCACCTTTGGGAGAAATAAGGAGTGAAAGAACATATCAAGATCTAAGAAATCAGTCCTGTCTAGTTTGAGACTAACAAGAGAAAAACAGAAAAAGCAGGAGATCTTGTGGGGTGCTTACAGGCTGTCATTTGATCCCAGTCACAATTTCAGGTGTTGTACAGGCTCATTTACAAGGCATTTGGAAGTTTTCTTTAGGATCTTATTTTTGTCTTAAGAGCGGATTATTTCAGACAAGGAAAGATCAGACCAGTGAGAGAAAAGAAGACTATCTTTAATTCTTAGCTGAAATTAAGAAATATGAAAAAAATCATCAAAATCTTATATTGATGTTAAATTTACCTCAATTATGTTTAGGAAAAATAGGCTTGACAAATTGGAATTTTCCTTTCCACTGGAATATTATGTTAGATTTGGAAATCAGTTTATGTTCTGTGGATAATAAAAATACTACAAATTCTACTACTACTACTACTACTACTACTACTACTAATAATAATGACAATAATAATGGCCGTATGAAGGTCTGTCAACATGTGATGCTGCATGTACACACATCTCTCTGTGCACTTTGTATCTGCGGTCAAATTCTTTTATTGTCAGATAAAAGGCCTGGCTGAGTGGAAGCATGCCTCAGATGATGTAGTAGACACCGAGCTGGCATGCCATCCTCTTCACCCATAATCTTTCTTAATCCTGCCGTCTCCTCAGGTCAAGCATCATTCCAGATGAGCTGTGCGGAGGAGACAGCAGCTGTCTTCAGGATAACAGGTCTCCCTTTGAGGCCCTCTCATCAGGAAGATTTCATGCCCATCACCTTCCTGTGTCTACCGCACAGTGTCAACTTACTCATATTCATATGATAACTGAATACTGGTTGTGCCAAATGCACTATTAGAGAGAGCAACTGAGACATTTCATATGGTTGTAGTGGGATTTGAACTGGGCTTTTCTTCGCCTCCTCTGAATGGATGAGCCTCACATGCGATGTAAATTTACAATATTCTGAGTTTGGTGAGTGAATCCTGGACCCTGAGCTGGTATTGCACAACTCCTTATGAAACATGAAACACGCAGAGGCCATGCAGAGAGGCCAAGATAAAAGGTCAACATAAATTGATTCAGTGGGTGGTAATGACAGATGAGTTATCTGACCTGCTGTGTTAAATATAGGGACCAGCCTTCGCTCACACGGAGGCAGTAAGAACAAAGCATGCGTACTGTATCATACCAGCCACTTTCAAAGTCAAAACAATATGCAGACGTCATGTTTTTTTCTCTGTTTCTCTCTCTGTAAGTGGTGAACCGATACCAGAAACAGGGCGGCTTTCTCTTTGACAGCTGCAATAAAACAACATCTTTGCCAAGTTTCTGGTATCATTCTCCGATCTACAGTATTTAGCAATGTTTTGCAAGAACTCGAATGATCATATGTTATCTTTGTCCACGTGCCAAGTTTTGACCTCTTTATCAGGCTTGATCATGATCTGCTGGGAGAGATAATGGAATAATTCCCATTTAAAAAAATGCCTCCTCTCCAGTCAAATCATCATTTACTTCATAAATTATATAAAATACTGTCGACCCCACTCTACTGGAAAAATAATTAGTGATGACAGAGATGAAAAGTACACAGTAAATTCCCTAGTGTGAAATATGTAGTGTCAAAGTATGTGGACTCTTTCAGCATTCTTACAACAACAACAAGAGTAAGATGCCCCGCAGCGTTGGTGGGCTTAAAAAAGTGCTCTGGGAAGCAAAGTAGACAATAACGGCAAGAGGTTATTATAGCTGTTACTGCATGTGTGGGCAGTTGGCTAAACTAGCTAATGGTAGTGAGTAGAGCCTGACAATTTTTCAGGAATCCTGTGGGACTTGTGTTGATTAACGACAGGGTTGTGCCATTGGATGATGACTCAGTGATCAACAGTCATCAGAGCAATCGCTGATAGTTCATGCCTTTGCAAATATCAAGACGATATTTGGCTTGTTTCCCCACTAAATTGCACTTAAAATATTATTATGTAGAATGTGATAAGGGAGCTGTCACACTGGCACCCCAAAACCTAAAGAAAATTAATCAGCTTGCTTTTGAAACCTTGAGGGTTAATGTTTTAAAGTCAAGCTAATTGAAAATTTGTAAATTTCTCTGACTTGTCCCACCCCTTGCATCCTTAGTCTGGTTACTGATATTATCTGGCAGCTTCTCGTCTGACTGTGGGTTTAATAGAAAACAAGGATTCATGTGTAAAAGCTAAGATGTTTTGTAAATATGGCCATGTAGTCTAAATTCATATTTGTCCATCTCCATTGACTAGAGGTTCACTGCTGGTCTGTTAAAGTCAGTCATCCAGTGGACCTGCAAATTGCAGATGTATAACAATCAATGATATTTAAATAGACATAATTGAATAACTCATGAGTAAACTACAGAATGTACAGAGTCGCAATCTGAAGCATGCAGTTTCAACACTTTAAACAGTGACCTCATTTCCTCAGCATCATACCAGTGTTTTCTGTAAACAGCTTGCATAAATGGATTGCATTAACATGTTGGGCATTTACATTTCACCAGCTGTTAGAGCAGCTGAGCACATAAGAGGAATGTCGGTGGCAAGAGAAAGCCTCCGTGGGGTCTGGAAACACAGAGGCAATGTGGTCTATTGACATCCTGTTGCTTAAGTGCTCAGGGGTGAAAGGACTATTGACCGCTGTGCTGATTTTGTTTGTCTGCGGTCACCTAAGCCTCAACTTGGCATCTACCTGCTAAAGTTTGTTGCTTGTCTAGGCCCCTCAAAAAAATGGGTCAATCAATGCCGAGGAGGCAATATGTCTCTGACCTCTGCTCCGCTGTTGTCACCACTTCATAGATGGTTGCATAGATGACACATGTTTGTTGTTTTCTCAATAGTTTCATTCTTGGCTCTGACAAAATGAAGATTACACACTTGTTCCATTGAAGAATTCATTGTATTCTTTCCAGTTCAATGAGTGTGCCAACAACACTTTCCCAAAACAATCATTCAGGCAGCGTGACTCTCATCTGTCAGTTCACAGCGCTAATCTGCTGGGAGCTGCTCCTTAGTGAATACCAGACTGATGTGCCTGTATAAATTGTTTCTTGCCATTCCCAAGCAACCATGAGCTTTAATTTACTCCAGAACAAAATGGATGTTGACACAAACGCGGAACCTTTGTAATTCACTCCCCTCCATGGAACTTTATATCTGCGTGTGACAATGGTGGACTGACTCTACACTTTTGTCTTGGTTTTCAGTGAAAGTAGAAAATATTTCACAGTGCTAGATCATTTTGTTGGCATGAACACATATGATTATTAGTAATTACAAACAGGCAAAAATACTGTTTGAATATAACAAAAGTTGACGCAAAATGTCAGGGTTTGCAATCACTCAGTACATCTGTGGCATTTTTTCCAAGCAATTTAAGCCCATTTTTCAAAATAAAATAAAATAACGTACCTAGAGGAACTTATATATACACATGTGGCCAAAAGTACGGCGCACACCTCTGTCTGCATGCTTCTGTATACTTTTAGTCTGGGGTTGTTTTTCATGCTCTCTTTTTTCTGGCTCAGTGAAATCTCAATAGTATTTTCGACAATATCAACTTTGAGGCAAAAGTTTGGGGAAAATCTTGACAATGATCAACATGCAAAATGCCACAGTGCTCAAGCTGAGGTTCATGAAGTGGTGATTTTCCAAGTTTGGTGTGGAAGAAGTTCACTGGCTTGCCTGGCCCTCATAGCCTATCCTAAAATGTGTTGCGCCTGCAATCATTTTGGATTTCACTCCTCATTGCTTTCTATGACAAATGAGGTGTGGTATCTAGTGAGACAGTGGAACTGACTCTTTTAGGAAATATTGAATGTTTATATCCTTGTTTGAATAACTGGAAGGCAAAGTAATGCGAACAGCAGAGATAGCTGCTTGGCTCCGTGTGAACTCTGACTGTGCTCCATTTATTCCTGGTGGCTCCACTGTCTTGCGTGAGTGACAAGATAATGTTACACATAAGTTGTATTTTACAGAGACTGAAAACAGATGGACTGCGAATTGTTGAAATGCCCCCTGTTGCAGCATAAAGCACAGCTGTGGTGTGGGGGATAGCACTGATGCCTTCCAGCACGAAGGTTTTAGGTCTGGACCCACCAGCATGTTCATGGATGTGGGCGTGAGCGTGCATTTCTGTCTGTGTGTGTTGTCCAGCGTGTATACTGTCCCTCACCAGTGTGAGCTGGTACAGTATATAGGCTCCAGCAGCCTGCAACTCTGCAAAGGATGAACAGCAGGTACAGATCATAGATAGCGCCTTGTCCAACAGCTTTGGGATGACTGGAATGCTGATGGCCAACAAGCAAGGCCTCATCCCCCCCCAGGAACAAAATCCCTGGTACCAGGTTTCAAAATACAAAAGCCTGCCCCAGAGGAGTGGAGGCTATTACAGTATATTTTTGTCTACAATTTTGGAACGAGTTCAGAACTGTGGGTGTAATGTTTGGGGTCCACATATAGTACTTTTGTTCCATGTAATGGTGATGTGTGTGTGTTTGTGTGTGTGTGTGTGGGAAACAGTGTATAACTTACAATTATCCCTACTCAAATCCAGTGTGGGAAAATATATTTCCATCACCTAAAACAAGAAAAATACCATTGAATTCGGGGTAGCAAAATTTGTCCTCATTGCTCAGCTACTTTGACAGTTTCTCTTTCAGTTTTCTCTCATTTAATCCAAATCACATTGTCCCTATGCTTACGTCTCTGGAAACATTTTCAAGTGCTGATGCTCGCCAGTCTCTTGCTGTGCCTCTCAGTAGTAGGCAAGCTGTCAGTGTTATTAGTGGTAAAAGAGGCCTGAACTGAAGTCCGATGGGGCAGCGTTATGTGTTTCATACCTCAGGAAATGTCTCTCTAAAAACAAGCTCTTAAATATATAAACCCACTGTTTTGATTTCCTTAAGTTATGTACATTAGAAACCAGACAAGTGAGAGTTGTATGCAATTTAGGTCCAAATATTGTCCAATTATTTCTATTAAATCCTGACATTTAATATAGATTTTACAAGGAAATTAGTGTCAGGCATCAAGCCAGTCTCATTACTCTTCTCTAATACTGTAGGACTGAAGCCAAGCATGCTATTACCTCAGCATGCCTATGATGGTTGTTTCAAGTATAAAGTAGATTGCCAAACAATTTTTGTTAGTTAAAAAGTGTGTGGATATTCATTTTTAGACAATAACAAACATTCTCTATAATAGAGACTGATTCAAAATACAACAAACATAAGGCATCTTCCTCAAGAATATTTAGAGGCTTGTATCCACATGAGAAAAGCTAACATGGTTAAAACACATTCAGAAAGTATTTACTCTGGCTACAAAAACACAATTATGTCTTTCTTTTTTTTTTTTTTAAACGATGACTGTCTCATTTTTCATTCTATTACAAAATTAACCCTATTGCAAGAGCAGATGACTAATTTCTTTGAACCCTCCTGTCATATCAGATCTTCACCCTCCATTGATATAAAACACATCTCTCAGTCCCACACTGGCTTTGGCTGAGTGAGTATTTTTTCAGAGGCATCCACGCGGTATACTCTAGAGACTGTACCGTGAGGTTCTAGCAGATTATAATGGCATGGAAGTGATGATAATGCTTTCATCTCAAGAAAAGTAGAATGTGGAAAAAATGCAGCTCAACTATACTGTGACTTTTCCAGGTCAGGAAGCAAAATGCCCCTAAAGGAAACCTCTGATGAAAATGCAATTTGGCGAGGAGGCTGAAAAACATTCTGGTCCTGATAACAGAGTTTGCATTATTGCGTCAGATGCTAATAAACTTAATTAATCAAAGCAATTTATGCCTGACTACACTGACTATCTTGTTGTTTGATAATACAGAGAGCCAAACTGAATTGAGTCTGAGCAATTAAATTTCTAAATGCATGATGTTTAAACACATTTTAGACCAAAGGGTTACCTGTCATGGTTTTGTGTGATTGTTTTACGCATCTGTGTATTTCCAGGTACATCACACTTGACCTGGATGATAACTTTTTGTCTGAGAACAGAGCAGTTGTTGGTGAGAAGTGCAGGCTGGGCCTCCCAGTGAGATTGTCTGGCTTATTGATTTGTTTGGATGATTCACATCCTCACACACAGAGCTGTGATATTCTCACTTATAGAAAAAGAAGAGGGAAAGAAAAGTTCAGTTTTCCAAGTCAGTGGACCCAGTATTAAATTCTGATGATTTACTCCTGGCACTGTGTTAACCATAAAAGCAGCCTTCGTACACGATGGTAAGGTAATTTCAATGGTGAAACTGAATTGTGGTTAGAGATGCAGTAGGTGTAGCAGACCACAAGTAATCATACATGAGGCTCAGACTTTCCTAATTGCTAAATAATTTCCCTTATGCCCTCAAGCAAATATTGCAGATTTTTATATTTTCTGTGTGCATGAGACTTATGCTGCTTTAATTCATTTATCTTAAAAGATCCCATCTAATATTACACAATGAGCACGATAAGCTGCTTTACCTTGAAAATAACACCACAGTGAACATTTACCAATCCTGTCTCATATATCTAACATTCATATGCAGTTAATTTACTGGAATCATTTAGTTCCACAGCAGGAAGTAGTGTGGCACTCATTCAGGAGGTCAACACTAAAGACTTGAGTTTGTATTCCATGTCACACTTTAAATCAGTCAGTGTATACTTTTTCCAAACATTTAACTGAGACTATAATCATCATTCCAGCTTTAAAGGAATGTTCTACCAAATACAACAGTTGTATTTAGCACGGATTAACTGCAATTGCAATGGATTCCAATGGCAACCTGGTAAGTCGTGTCAAAAAAAAGTATCAAACTGTTCAAAGAAACATAACAAACTGCATAATAACAGTCCAGCTTTCTGCCAGTAATGTATATTCAGTATGTCCCAAACAATCATTGCTTTGTCCATTACATCTGAAGTAAAAGGAGCCAACAATAACAGAGAGAAGCAGTATATTTAAATATGTTTTAGAGCAGAAAACTGGAAAATGAAATTCCCGCTTGCTGCTTCATCAGTGGTTTCTCCAAAACCTGGAGGAATGTCAATGCAACTTCAAATTCTGTTTGTTGTTCACACATTATAGCCACCCTCAGCTTGCTACAGCATTACATCACATTCATTACTGTTTTACAAACATCCAGCACTCCTCTTGCTGGGCCTTGCCTTGGTCTGTCAGATTATATGGGAGTAAAATCCAAACAGGTAAGATATGAGACATAATCAGATAAAATCGTCCAATTAGAATTCAAATTATGATAATCACCCGTGTCTTTAATGTATGTAAGGCAACATTTTTCAATATAGATGTTTAAATGTGTCAAGTGATTTCTTTGTGAGTTCTTCAAAAGTATGCTCTGAAGCCAGAAAGTATGTTTATCATTCCTTTCCACTGTCTCCAAGGGTAACTTTGATGTGTGCATGCATCATCTACTACCTTGGGTTTTCATTTGGTTCCTATTTGCTAAGAGAATTGTTGTCTTCTTCCATATGTTCTGATTTTAGTCTGGCCTCCAATGAGAAAATGTGGATGGATGAATTGCTTCTATACTGAGCCTGGAATCTCACTATGAATGATTCTCTGACCACTCTGCACAACAGGTGGAAACAGTTGGACTTCATCAAGTGTATTTATGTCATGAGGATATGGAATATGTTTTAGTTGCCAAGGATACACTATGTTTCGCTGTTTGTTTTTAGGAATTGGTCGGTGGTTGGAACATGTACACATTATTACATTCCTCCATAAAATGTCTTGCATATCACTCATGTTTTTGTGTTTTTTGCATCTTTTTGGAATTATGTGGTTTCATTTTGTACATATATACATACACACATGAAAGCTAAAGAAAACAAAAAACAAATAAAAGTTTCAAATATTTAATCTACCCTTTTTAAACTCAAAAAAGTTTCTGTAAACACATTGTTGGGTTGACCATGCTGGGTCAAAAGGGTTTTAAGGGGTTCATTCGCAACAGACCAGCTGGTTGGATTACTTTGACCTAACTGCTAGTTCATTCATTTTGCCACTTGGCCATTGTCGAACTGTCTGGATTAATCTTGTGTTTAGAGATTCACATGACATGATTCGATAAGTTTGGCCATTAAACATAAATTTCCTATTAAGATTGAAACATTTCAATTACTTTAGCTGCTAAGGTTTGCCTCCACCAATCCGTCCAGGATAAAGGAAAAAGTGACATTAATATTAGCTGCTTAATCTCGCCATCACAAATTCAATATTGATTTGAAATGGAACAGTGACAGTTATGTTTCACACATTGCCTACTAAAAATTTTGTAATGTGGAAAAATAAAAAAAATTTATATATATATATATATATATATATATATATATATATATATATATATTTAAAAAATGATTGTAGAGTGATTGCACTGCGAAAAATTGTTTGTAACCTTAGCTGCTAAATTGGCCATTATTGTAGTATACAGATAAAATGTAATGTTTTTTAATAACATTAGCTTCTAACTTTGGCCACCACAAGTCAAATGTTAGACAAAATTAAAAAGTGTCATTAACAGTACCTGTTCATTTGCTCATCAAGATTCTCATGAGAAGATAAAATGAAGAATTCCGTGTTACATTAGCTGCTAAGTTTGTTTTTGGCTATTAAACATCAATTTCCTATTAAAATTGAAATGATCCAATTACCTGCTAATTAACTGTGAAGTTTTGCCTCCACCAATCTGTCAGGGAGTAACAAACAAGTTAAAGTAACATTAGCTGCTAATTCAATATTGATTTGAAATGAAACAGTAACAGTTACATTATCTTGCAGGGTTGCCTATAAAAAAGGAAGTAGTATGGCAAAAAGAAATCACAACGTAATGAGTCTAAAGCGAATGCACTGTGAAAAATTGTCTGTAACCTTAGCTGCTACATTGGCAATTAATTGTCGTTTTTTTGGATAAATTATCATTTTTATTCTAAGTAACATTAGCTTCTAACTTTGGCCACAACAAAACCAAAGTTAGATCAAATTAAAAATACCTTTAATATTAACTGGTAATTTGGTCAACACGATTTTAATGACAGGATAAAATGAAAAACTCCTTGTTACATTAACTGCTTGGCTAATGATAGTTTGGCCATTAAATATAAATTTCCTATTAAAATGAAACATTTTCAATAACATTAGCTACTAAGTTTGGCCCCCAGCAATCTAATGTCAACGGATAAAAAACAAAAAACATTGGCTGCTATTGTGGCAATCACAAAGTCAATATTGATTTGAAATGAAGGACTGACAGTTATGTTACCCTCCAGCATTGCCTGCTAAAAACTTAAACAGTGAGATAAAAAATAAAAATAATGATAACTTTATGATTCTAAAGTGAATGCACTGTGAAAAATTGAAAATTGTCAGTAACATTAGCTGCTACATTAGCCAGTAATTGTAGTAGCTGTACAAGTATGTTTTTAATAGCATTAGCTACTAACTTTCGCCACCACAAATCTAATGTTTAGATAAAATACAAAAAAAAAAACAAAAAAACAACAACAATTAACATTAGCTAGCAATCAAGATTTTAATGAGAAGATAAAATGAAGAATTTGTTACCATGTTACATTAGCAGCTAACTTTAGCCAATAAATATAAATTTCCTATTAGAATGAATTAAAAAAAAAATGTTAACTGCTAAGTTTGGCCTCTTGCAATCTAATGTCAAGGGATAACAAACAAGTTAAAGTAACATTAGCTGCTAATTTTTGCCATCAAATTCAATATTGATTTGAAATGAAACACTGACTGTTTCCTTACTGGCCAGCATTACCTGCTAAAAATGTATTAATTAATTTCACTCACCAGGTTGGGCCAAATGAGCGTCCCAACACTGGGGTCAAATCAACCAAGTACGTGTTATGTCCCATAGTTACGTAGCAGTAAGTTAAGGTTGTACTATTTATAACCCAGCAGTTTTTTGAGTGTACAAAATAGGTGGACAAAATATTGGGAATGCCTCTCTGTATAAAATGGTACAGTTTTACAACACTATGAATTACAGCCTTCAAAAATGACCATAAACTTAAATTTTTATTGGAGTGCTTTACATTAGTTGGAGTTAGGTGTACCTTAAAAACTGACAACTAAGAATACATTACTATTAAAATTAATTAATTAAATTAATTTATTATATAAATTAACACAGGCCTCGTTTCTTGTCTTTATATGGGTATTATATTTTTATTATCAGATACATCTGATTAAATCCCATTTGATAGTCTTGTTTAGATGGCCAGGTCTTTGGATGAAGGTATTGATTCTTATATTTCAATATCCTTTATGTTACTATCAACATGGATTAATCAGCTGAGTTGGGAAGGTAATATATTCAATCGCAAACAGCTTGTTCAAATGAATTGAACTGATATTAATTGTTCTGCCCAAATGCAATTAAGCTTGCAGGATGTCAGGCTAAAGGCTGAAACCTGGTTTATCCTGTTCACCGATGGTCTCTGTAACTCCTGGGAGACCCTGCTGCTCTGTTGTGCTTAACGTATTTTCTCATGGTCGATGTTGACTCATTAAACATTAATGGTTCCACTGAGCAATTGCATGTGCATACACTTCTTCCCACCTCTTTGATTCTCAGCTGATGTGACTTGGGGTATTGCAGTGTGGTTTCCTGACTGCAAGCCAAGGTTCCCAGGCGAGCAGACGATGAGAAACAGGCAAATCCTTTCCAGATGTTCCAACCAATGGCCCTCATTTATCGAAAAGTCAAAAAAACAGGGATGATTTCCTTTCCTCCTACAGCAGGACTCGTCTCTGGTGTCCCTGCTTGGTGGTGAAAATATATGGCCATGTTTGTGGCCTCACTCACTGACCCCATGAATGCCTCATAAATTGGAATAACACCACCCTATCAATCCACAGCACTTAAATGTACACCACCAGCAGACTTTGTCTACATATTAAAGATTGATTGATTGATCCAATTGAACCTTTTCACTGAATGAAAGGAATATTGTTTTAGACTCAACCAAGAAGCCTACTTTATGTTATAGAAAAATAAACCGTAGATTTTGTGGCTCGCGCTCATGTGGTTTCAGACATCTACACCAGCTGTGTTTGCTCGTGTTACTATTTCCGGCCTTTTCCTACCTCACTCATGCATGCCACCGTGCTCCTGTCAAGCAAGAGTGTGTAATGTTTTCTCATAATGAGCATAATGTTTTTTTTCATGATGGAAAATATCATATTGCTCATTTTAATGTGGTTAAAACCCTAAACCGTGTACTCGGTAGGAATTAAGTTAATCAAAGAAAAACAAAAAAAAAATGTTATTTTCATTTTCTAAAGATGCATATTACTGTTACGCAAAGATGACTGAAATGAGGTTTCGTTGTCTGCTACCCTCCCAGCAGCCATTCACTACTCCTGTAAACAGCTGGCATGTGCAGAGCCAGGAGAGCTGTGATCCAACTTGGCTGCATAGTTGACACTACTCAGCTGTAGGGAGTTATGGTCAGCTTGAGAGTGTGTGTTTGTGTGTAGTGATAATGGTGTGAGTAAACAAATCAGTCACCTGTGATTGCTATATTGTCAGTATTATGCATTTATGTTTTCACTGTTCTTACAATCAATGTGAACCAGTCTAACACAGAAACAGTGTTTCATGACTTATTTGAGATATTCTGTATTTTTACAATCAAGGCTGTCTCACTAAAACACCCAGCTGCCCTAGGTTTCCTAGGAGCCCCCAAAGTCCCAGGTTCACCGTATGCCTCTGGGTTTTGGTATGCCGCTTAGTCAGAAATTTGTTAGGGATTTTACATCACTAATGAACAATATGCATTAAAGTGGGTTCTGCATCATTAGCTGAAATTGTGGCCCTGTCTTGTGGGCAGCCCTTTTAAGCCACTTCTCATAACAAGGTCCATTTAGTAGCTGCTCTGGGGCTTTTGATCAGATCACATGATCTTCTTCCCAGACATCATAGAGAGCAAGGATGAACTTTGTTTTTTTTTTACATGAACATGTACAAATAGTCTTTGAAGTGCTTGGAAGAAATAGTAATTTTAACATCTACATCTCCATGACAAATGGGCAAACATAATCTGCTGTTAAAGATCTTATGATATGGTCAATAGCTCCAGAAGGGCTACTTAATGAACCTTGTGGTAAGACCAGTAATATTAAGTAAATCATAAATCAACTTTGAAGGGGAATAAAAAATTAAAAAAAACAATGTTTCCTCAAAATGACTGCACAAATGTTGAAGTCGATATAAATTTCTTGTGCAAAAAAACTGAGTCCCTGGATAAAGCAAGGTTTTCGATCAGGATGTTCCAGAAAGAAATTGCCCGGAAGTGGTTGAAAGTGTTTGAACGCATATCCTAATTCTGCAGCCGATACCTCATACCACCCAACTTAGCTGCTACTGGTTCTCATCATCACTCTTTAAACAGCCTCCTGAAGCCTAGTGAGATAACTCAGCAACATGTTGTAAACACCATCAGTCATTTCTACTCCATGACACCATTGCAGCTTAGCCAGCACAACCTTTGTTCAGCCTCCAACCTTTCACTGCATAAGTGTTACTCAGTTCAGTCTTTATCTCTCTTGTTTCTTCACTAATTAGTAAACTATTAGTCATCAAATGTTACCAATCAATCAAGACAGAGATTGCTCTTCTTGGCCTCACTCATGTGAATTGTACTAATAAGAAATCTGTGAATATAATATTACTACAAATAGTTCAAGAAAGCTGTTTGTGTCAGAACTGGTTGCAACTGGTTCTTATGGCAAACAAAGCATGTTAATCATCTTTGTGTTGACTCAAAGTTTAAATATCTATTTGCAAGTTAAATGTCATGGACTGTGACACAACAAAGATGTGCTTCCAATCCAAATACAGAATGACAAATGTTCTTGTACCTCAGGTTAACTCTCCTTGCTGACGAAGCAGCTTGAACTTTAATTCCTTGGTGTTCTATCTAAACAACAGTGAGCACAATCAATCTTGTCTCTATGAAGAGGGGGTGGATAAAATTATTTTTCCAGGCTTATAGCCTACTGATTATTGTTGCTATAAACTTAAGCTCTCTGTAGTGCGAAGGCTCAAAATAGTACTTGCAGAGTCTTCCCAGCTCCATGTTTTATATCTGAAACATCAAAGAGCCAAGCCTAACTTTAGTGTTTTTTTTATCTTTGGAAAATAGCTGTTTCTGTTCTGAAATATTAAATAAAATGTATCAAGTAAGATGAGTAACATAGCAGTTCTTAAATTCATCAGTAAAGTAAACCTGTACAATCATATTTCATACTTGCGGTATGCAAATAATATCCTGAAAACTTGTTTTTGCTGCATTTCACATTCATACGTAGGTTGGCATTCAATTATGTCATTCCAACTTTGTGTGCACAGTGTCACATTGGTTAATTTTTTTTGCATGACTGTTTTTGCACTAATAACAATTTGCTCGTTTACACTGATAATTGATTTGCTCAGAAAATGAACCGTGCAGTGTTGGAACTTATCTTGGGAATGCAGTTTGAATTTCTTTTGCGTCAAGTACTCAGGCAAGAAAGAAATACACCCCTGCATGAAGAGATAACTCCACTGACACCTACTTCAGGAATCCAAGCATGTTTGAAAGAACGTATGAAATCAAACCCAGCTTCTAGTTATTCTTGTAAACCGCCTGCTATAAAAGGAGCCACAAGCTTTGGAAAATGTTGATGCCTTCTTAACAATTATATGCAACAGAATAATTAAAGAGTATCCCAGAGCAGGTGATCAAGAATTTAAGCGTTTGTTATTGTACCAGACATGTTTGCTTTAGTAATAGTGCAATAAAGAATTTTCCATTCTATCCACTATACAGTACACACCAATGCTTTTATATCGTCAATAGTTGCCCATTGAAAAATGTCCCATTTCCCAGAAATATCAAATACGATGAATATGTTGAAAATGATGAATGAACATCACAGCCATTATGAGCATCAGCTAGCAATTGTTTAGGTTGTGATTGTGCATTCATGCTCTTAACATTGTCTTAATTTCGGCTTTCAGATGAAATAAGATAGAGTGAAGAGTGAGCTGAAGGCTAATAATCCCCCCAGTTACGCTGTTGTTTTCACAGTCTACATGATACAGGATACAGAAGTCAGTTCATTTAAGGGTAGCAAAACCTTTGCCCTGCTGCTGGGGCCACTAGGAAAAGTCAGGGGGTTATAAGAATCTACATCTTTTATGTTGCGTTCATGAATGCACACAGCAGATTATGTGCATTCATTGTTCCAGGCTCATTAGGATAAGATCGTTTGAAAAAGTTGGAAGGTACCCTGGTGATGACACTATAGGAAAGGTCACTGGATCTCAAAAGTCAATAGCTTTCTTAGGCAACACAGTTTTTGTCATTAACAGGTCAGGGGGTACTTTCATTTCAATATTGATGCTTTGGTTCATGTCAGTGTGAGAGGAAAGGTCATAGGTCACTAAAAAATTCTTTTGGCATTTTTCTGATGGGATCTTAAAAATAGACAACAAATTTTATGCCAACCTCATCAATAAAAGATGATTTACATTAAAGCAATCACATAAAGACCAGGTCCTTATGAAGGTAATATTAAAAAATAGAATTCAACTAGAAATGTTCAGTTTTGAAGAGCTTAAACTGCTTTGTTATCGGGTGCTTGGGAAATGTATTTGAACAATAGTTCAAAATGAAGGACTTTGAAGAACCTCAAAGTCAAGGCTGAAGCTTTTTGATGTGAAGTTGACATTAAGAATGAGTTCAAGGGCCAGCTGAAAGTTTAAGCACTGAATGTAATCAAGACATCAGTTAAAGTGTCAGGGCTGTCACCTGGTCCCGTCAGCTAAAGAGTTTGTTGTAGTGTAGTGTAAGCAGTAAAAGCAGTTGAAGTGCCACTCAAGTGTTAAGTTCTAAAAGGAGTTCATATTAGTTTTTATGAAGTATTTTGCAGCTCCTTGCCAGAAGCCTGGCTCAGCCAGGATCAGATGAGTCTAAACAGGGTTTCATCAAACTAGATGAACATGGTAACTCAAGCCAAAAGTTCTTCCTCTCATGTATAGTTACAGTATACACAACCAGACCACCTTTGATCCAGAAAGTTTACCCCAGGGCCAAAGACAAATTTAGCACTGAAAAGAGCATTTTAGTATTTCTCAGGAAATGTATCGATGTAACTTTTCTCTAGTAGCACTGCACTCTAACTTCATAACGAGTGTGCCCTGCAGATGAGCCTTTGTCCTGAATTTCACCACGTCGTATACATGAGTATTCATAGTATATCCTTCCATGCATTCTTGGGGTCCGAGGGAGAGCAAGAGGAGACAATTTGTGGAAGGGGATATTTCTACATCCACTTCCTTAAAGCTTGCCCCATCCTGAGCTAAAAATGAAGTGGCTTGAACTCCAGAGGCACTTGAGATGTTTTAATTAACCTTACCACAAAATGCCTCTCTAACAAGAAGGACATCAGCTCTTGGATGTAAAGCAGATGGCCCAGATAAGGGACATCACTGACTTCCTGCTTTAAACCCTGTCACCTCAGACCAAAAGGCATCTTCATGGGAATATTGTGCCCCGGTTCAGTTCAGTCAGGCTTAGCGGCTGGCTGCTAGATCGCGAGAAACATAAAGATCATGTGACATATGAAAACATTTTCTAGTTTTAAAAGGAACTTGATAGTCAGTGCCCCTATGAAGGAGAGGAATTCATCTGAATAGCAAGCAAGATGATATAAGATTAAGGTTGTAAATATTAATGTTGAATATGGCTCATTATTGCTGCATACTTAATCCAAGATGTTATTTCTTAGATGCATTCATAGACAATCTGCCACTGATGCAGGCAAGGTTACTGATCCTGAATTCATATGTGAATGTTGTTTCCCACCCCCAAGGCTCAAAACCACCATTAACACTACCACCTTTCACAGCTCCTGCAGAGGGACCATTTGTTGACTGTCAGTCAATTTGATGAGGTGCTGATTAGCTGCTTGTGAGAAAAAGCTGAGTCTTGTGAGGCAGTGCTCAGGTCCATCAGAGTGGTAGTGTTTCGACAGAAAAACATGTATGTGTTCCCATGACGTGAACAGGATGGAACTATGTTCGTGCTGTGTCTGTGTAAACACTGTCAGATAAATCAAATAGCTCAAGTTGTTTAGTTTGTTTAATTTATTTGGCCACTTTAAACAGGTATGCACGTGTAGAAATATAATTGAGACTGGCATATAGTACAACCGCTGTCAAGTTTACCTGATTTAATGAGAAGTCATGAACTCATACATATACATTTTGTATATTTTGTATTAGATTTGTTAAAATATGTTAAACTAAATTTTGTGATTGAATCAGACAGAACTGTTAAAAGTATAGATTCGCACCAAAGAGGGGGGATCTCATATTTTCCTTTCAGTCGTACTAAAATTTCATTTGTCATGAAATTTCTCAACAACTGCTGGAAGGATTGCCATGAGATCAGGCACACACATTCACTTTTGCTACGTTTATGCCTGGTGTCCACACTACTCCAGAGTTTTCAAGCACCTAAGACGGAGATATTTCAAAATGCTTTAAAAACACTTTAGTTTGAAAATTAAGGGGTTTGAGTGGTTTAAGTGTTACTGATCTTGTTGTCTTTGCTAGCAGCTGTTGTGCCATTAAATCCTGCCCATGCTGTTGCCCCTTCATAATTTTTTTTTTCAATTTTATTTTCATTGTTTTATTATTTCTAAAATGAAAACATAGTAGTGTGGACGTGGCCTAAGATCAGAAATACCTCCAAAAATCACCATGATGTGTTTTGTACTAATTACCAAAACAGGCACACATGCTAAACGTAGATGGTGTTCATGGTAAACATACCTGCTAACATGTTAGCATTTTAATTGTGAGCATGTTAGCATGCTGTTCACCTCAAAATCAGCTCAAATCACCACTTTGGCAAATCGAGTAGGCTGTGAGTCTTGTAAAACAGTGTATGCAGATTGTTGAGCCCTAAATAGGTACAGTTAATGATGATCAAAGCTGTTATCAGAATGGAGGAAGAGAAAAGCATGTTTAATTTTATTGATTCAAGAATTACAGTGATTTATTAGTTTAGGATTGATTGCTTAAATCAATATGCTTTATGTAACTCAGTGCAGTTTTTAATAAAAGGTGGTTTAGGGTGGCCACATAAATCTCATTACAGAGCTAAAACCATGTTTATGCCACATGAAGAACCTTCAATAACCTAATATGATTGTTGAAATAATTAAGATATTTTCTGTTTGTATTAGGGTGAGATGGGAATGTTAATAAAACAGAGGAAACAAATAAAGCATCCAGAAGAGCCGAGAGGCTGGCAGCAGAGAGGATGTTGGACTCAGTCCCCCATGATGGAGTGCATAAAATATTCTTTGGGATTACGAAGGATGAGAGCCATTCTCTACACACACCCATAATGGTGAGTGACATATTGAACACAGTAGCAGACTGATGCTTGTGGTCGCTCTAACTCATCCTCCTAGGGTTTAGCAAGCATTACATGAGGCTGGATGGCATGGTACTGAGCAGTTTGAGGGGTTTTCATAATTCTTAAGTGCAAAACATTCTATCTTGTCTTTTTAACAGTGGGCAATGATGTAATTTTCTTCTTATTAGGACTGATTAAATAACTCTTTCAAGGGGGAAACAGACTTTATACCATCAAATCACACACCTTCAGTGAGGGTAGACCAGATACAAAAGCACATCTGTGGGGATAGCTGGGTGGCTCTGAAACAAGCTGTTCTCAATTTGAGAACATAGTTAGTGATTAGGAGGAGCTGGAGGAGTGAAAAGTGCAGTTAGTGCTGCTGCAGTTAAAGAAAAAGGTTCACTTTAAGGAGGGGAGACGAGAGACTCAGAGGGAGAGAGAGAGAGAGAGGGAGAGAAAGAGAGAGAGGAAAATGTGGAAGAGGCTGAAAACAGCTCAGTGTGTGTGTGGGTCATAAAGACATAAAGAATAATAACAGAGACCAGGCATGGCCCCTGCCACTCTGTGATACATGTAATTGGTCCAGGAGGAGCAAGTGGCAAGTTGAGCAAGAGTGTGACGTTAACAAATTAACTACACTCTATACTCTGTCCTATTTTTTGCAGCAGATATTGGAGGCTTAGACAGTCCAACTCAACATTACATCAAAAAACATATCTTTTGCAGTTGAATGAAGGGGTCATACCAGGATAATTGCTTGGCAGGTGTAATCCAGACAAAGACATGAAAAATTGCTGTAAAGTCAGATCTTCTTTAGCAAACAGAGAGAGTACAGATTAGTTAATATTGTTCTGTTGCTCAGACTTCTCAGTCTGTAACTTCTTAGAGATGATCTTTTAAAAACATGAAATTAACACTAAGCAAATGACTTAAACGCTATTTTTAGCAAAGCTTAAATGAATAAATGATATCTAAGAACGCAAGCTTTCTAGTGGAGGTGGTTGTCTCATTCTTAGCCTATGAGTCAGTATTTGATTCTCTCCAACTAAAGCACTGTGATTTACAGGTGGATTTGGGGGGGATTTAGTGTAGAGTGGAACCTATGTCTTTGACCTCACAAATAACTTGTTGTGACATATGTTCTAACATCAAATTAATACCATAAGGGGTCTCAATGAATTCCATTATTTGTCTGTATGTTGCTCTTGTTTCTACCATGTTTTGTCTTCTACTGAAAGTTAGCACCATCTCGTCACTTTCCGACAGGAACTCACTGTAGCCTTCAAGCTGCCCCTTAAGACGTAGCGCTGCTCAGAGGGCATATCGATGATTATATATTGTACTATAAAGACAAAGATGGCTGAAACTGTTGTCAAGTGACAATCACCACCACCTACTCCTGGCAGGAAGCCATGTTGGATGGCAGAGAAAACTTACAAATAGCCCCTTTAAGCAGAACTGAAGACTTTAAACAATAGGACTGAATGATTTGAAGCAAATCTAAAACTCTAGCTGGATAACTTGAGACAACGTAAACCCACAGAGGATTTTTTTATGTCTAAATATCAATAAAGGGCATTGTTAGAGAGCTGGACAGCAAGTTAGGCAAACGCTTTACAGTGTTTTAAATCATATTCTTATATAGGCTACCTAATGACAAAACAGAATGATGACACTTTAGAAAATTACTTACATGCATATTAATCAAAGCTGCTGCAGAATGATGTAATAATTTGAGGTTCTTGTCATTGTCATGTAATTTGATGGCATGTATATGTCATATGGCATCACTGTGCTTTCACAAAGATTGGTTACTGGTTCACTGATCACTGCCATATGGCATTTGAATTGAAATATGACCCTGACTCATTGATTTGTGGCTCAGAAATATCCCAGCTTCCAGCAACTTACTATGTCAGAAGCATGGATTGTTATTGAGTGTTCACTCCAGATATCAATTTCCATAACTGGGTGGCTGATCACAGTGGGCCCTCGGCATCCCTCATCCCTCATTGTCGATATGAGGTGCTCAAGTAAGAAGCCCTGTATTGTATTTCTATGTGATGGAAATGTTAGGCAATGTTGCACGAAAAGAAATACATTTTGTTTCGATTGCATTTATTTTTACAGTCTTATGTTACTGTTTATTTCCATTATCTATTTGTCTAATTTTTCTGGTCAAAAGCTCTCTTAATCTTTCGGAAGTATAACTCACAATATCAATTTCCTCTCTTGAGACAGTATAACATTGCCTTACAACGCAGAAGCATGATGATTTCATAATGTGAAATTTCTGACAGTGCTGTTACGACATAATCTGCTGCAGTGCAAAGCTATTTTGAGCAAGCTGTGCACCAGTGGTGGTGAAAGAATTTTATGCCAATTTAATGATCTGTATCACACTGCTCTGTACCACTATAATTGTAATTAACCTCTAATATTATACAGCACCTGAACAAAGCCAGTCAGGGGTGGCTTTTACTTTAAACCCTGCTATGATGAGACACTTGGCTGCAAGTGTCCAAAGAACAAGCCACAGAACATGCATATTCAAAGTACAATTAATTCCACATGTAACGTCACAGGATAAGATATGGAAGAAATCTTGCATTAAACAGTACTCTTCTATTTACTTGGAAATAAAAAAGCACTTAGGATTATTTTGATTTATCATATGGAAGGGGCTTTGTTGGCAAGTACAGTAGTGTATAAACAGGTGAGATTAAAATGAATTATTTGGTTTTCTGGAAACAGTGATACCCCCGTGGCCTCATGTTTCAGGAAAACATCTCAAATCACAGTTAAAAGCAAAACATTAGCTAGTGGAACCATGAGATTGTGGATGTCTGTCCTCAAACATCATCCAAGCATCTGCTGAAGATTTGAGATGAAAAAAGCCATAATGGAATTTACTGGATCCTTTATGACTTACATTAATGTCCACTAAAAATAATTAGCAGTTCTGCACATTGCTTTACAAAGAAGAGATTACTTAGATTTTGTCAAGCAAACACTAGATGTCTCTGCAAACCTTTACCTGGAAAGGCTGAGCACAGAAGATATTTGAAACACTAGAAAAAGATGTTAGACGCCTCAGTACTGCCAGGTGTAAGACTATAATTCAGCCATTAAACATAAAGGAGTCTACATGTGGTGAGCAGACAAGCACACATTTAAAATCTTATCACAATCCAGTAAACATTCAACTGTACAACATAAAGTTTTTGTTGACACTGTGTTAAAGAAAAAACTTGAACCATCACTTCTCTGGCACGGCCTTGACAATAAATTCTTAGCCTTGCAGAAGTAATATTTATCCCTGGGTTATTACATTTGATTGCATTATTTTGCAGAGGTGTTCATGATATGATATTCGCTTACCTAAGTATTGTATTGCAACCCACATCATAACCAACTTCCTCTCTGCCTTTAGAGGTGTAACTCCCTCCTCTCTGTTTTTAAAGATACTTAAATGCAATTCTATGCAAGGGTCTGAATGAGGACGGATCTTTTTGCAGCATACAATCAGCACTACAATTCCTTTGCTATTACTTCCAAATAATTATTTTGCCCTCATTCTCCACCCCCTTAGTTCGCTTTGGATGACAGATCGACTGGGAGGGTTTACAGATTAAAAAATAAATAAGTGAAATGTCTTCCACTTCCACAAGTCTTTTAGGCCCCTGCCTGTTGTCTGTGTGTTTTTAATGAGCACACATGAATTTGCTATTATTATTATAATTGATTAATCATAAGAAAGTTCTCCTACTAAATACCAAAAACTAAAAATTGGTGCTGCAGGACCAATCGCGCTGGCAAAAGATGACGATTCCAAGACAAATGTCACCATCAAGTGGTAAAGTTTTGACATTACTCAACAAGGCTCCTCAGCTTTGCAAACATGGCTATAAAGACTCCTCAGTGGCCTGTAAACCAACCCTTTACACACACTGAAGCCTCCTATTGGTCAGTGAAAGCAGTTGTTAACGCGAAATCATTTCTGATTGGTTCGTCGAAAACGCAACAGCCAGCAAGCTTTTCTGAGCATACGCTCATTAGCTTTAGCTCTGATAGAGGTCTGACTCCGACAATCAACAGGTTAGTTTTTGAGTTAATACATGGTAGTTGGTATTAATTCAAAAGCTTGCGCGAGTTGGGGTAGCATACACTTACATACGCCATTTGTATTAAATTTAAAGTTATCATTCTGAGTAACGTATTACCCGTCCAGCTTTGATTTTTAGCGTTTGCTAATTAGCACTGAGTTAGCAGGGTTAAGTTTGTTTCACATAGGTTAGCGTTAGCTAACGACTCCTGCACACTTGTTGGAAGAACAGGACAAGTATGTTTGAGATGAACCGACTCTTGCAAATAAGCTTTGCTGTTTCAGCGCTGTAGGGACAATCCCCGCTGTGCTCTGCTCTACTACAAATCCAGTTTAAATGTGGCGGTTTGCATCATTTGTGAAGTGACGACGTGGGAGGCGCAGCACGGAGCCAACTGAAGGTAGGTAATGTTGCTAGGCAACAAATAATCTCGAATTTAATACAGTTTTTACACTGACCAAAACGTATTTTTTACTGTAAACATAGTGATAGTAGACATATTAATGTACACTACATAATAGCGCCAAAAGCAATGAGACATACAGTTGTCAACATTAGCAAACTGCATAACCTCTGGCTGCTACGTTAGCATACCATTTGTACAGTCCGTTACCATGGTAACACGTCACCAGATATAATGCTAACTACGTTCATATAAACAACGCCGAGTAACGTTTGCTAATGTGGACATGTTCGGTTCCCTGCATCTTAGAAGCAAAACAATCGGTGAACTAATGAAACGTCGACATGCTTTGTCAAACCCAAACGTTCTGGAGGACGTCCTGTAAGGTAGGGTGAAGAAAATTAGGGTAAACGTAGTGTAGCCTGTGCTGAAACGCTGCCGTTAGCATGACAGTTGTGTTTATCGTCACCTAACGCTATGTTGAGGTAATTAGACACTCAACGTTGTGCGTAATACCTCCCTACATATTAATTTGATCAACATGCCTTCTGTGCGACAAAGCTAGCGTTACTGCATTTAATGTTTCTGTGTGAGGAACAGTATTTCTAGTAATTAGTTATATCTATTATATGAAGCAAAACCACAGTGCTGTCTGCATGGCTTTATAGGTGGCTAATCCGCTTTGCACGTCTTATTTTTAGGGATGGGAGAGCAGCCTGCAGTGATCCTCCAGCACCAGATGAGTGGCAGGTAGTGACGGTGCAAAAGCAATGTTGTGCTGCTGTGTACAATGAAGAAAATATTCAGCTTTACTAAGAAAAAGAAACACCCGTCTGGTACCCCTGACAATGGGAGTGTGCTTTCTGTGGGCTATGAACTGAAAGAAAAGGATCTCGGGAAGGTTCACAAGGCTGCCTCAGTGGGTGACTTGGCAAAGTTGAAGCAGCTTGCTAAAAAGAATGATATCAATCAACTTGACAAGGAGAACAGGTAAGTGGGATTGAAGCATTTGTTGTCAGATCCTTGAAAGTGTTAGTACATGCTGAATTCATTGCTCTCTAGAATATACTTATGCAGGGATGCAGTCCATGTGATTAGTTTATTAAAATCTCAGAAACTTATACACATTATTTTGGAGCCACTTTTCCACTGCTCAGTATTTATCTGTATATGTTAGTGTTCCACAACTGCCACATTAACCCTTGACTTCTAGTTATAGGATATAATTATGGGCTTTCTTTGATAAATGCATTGGTTGACTGAAGAAAAAATCTGGCAGATTGTCCCCCTCAGATAAATGCATCTCTTTATTTTTAGCACATTTGAAATAATGTATATTATTGCAGTGACAGAGATAAAATGCTATTGTGGAAGCCCTTGTGTATATTTTTGAGTATAGTATGTAGTGTGGAATTTGTTTTTCATAGCAAAGCTGGTCTGTGGTATTGTATAATGATGCACAGGTTTTTAATTGATAACAGCAAACTTAAAACAGGTGTTTTAAACCCCAGGTAACATGTACGTGACACCCCATTGTTTCTTATCTACTTAAGTTTCAGAGTAGGCTCAAGTTACCATTTACAATTAACATGTGTCGGAAGTAACTGAGGGGTGTAAATTGAGTACATGAGGCAATTTACAGAATGGTTTGTAATAACGAAAAAATAGTAAGAGCTGAACTTGTCAGAATCAGTGAAATATTTTGTTACCCAATGTTTATCAACCAATTTTAAAGTACACCATACACATTGTAAAAAAACACACTTTTTCCTAATTGTCAGTATCATTTAAGAATCTCTCTCCTTTACTATTACAGAACTGCACTTCATATTGCCTGTGCCAGTGGACATGTTGAGGTCGTGCAATTCCTTGTTGAGAGCAAAGCCAAGCTTAACCTATGCGACAATCAAAATAGATCCGCCTTAATGAAGGTAATCCTGGATGGTGAGATTTGAAGACAGTGATTCTTAATTTAATGTAAAATGTGTTGGTATTGTAATGATCACAGTTGGGTACTTCATTTGTACACTGTGTTAAGCCTTGTTTCAGGCCTTGTTCTGCGTTTGTGTCAATTCTTCACAATATCAGGCAGTGCAGGGCCAGCATGAGCGATGTGTGAACATACTGCTGGAGAGTCATGCTGACCCTAACCTGGTGGACATCAATGGCAATACAGCCCTACATTTAGCAGCAAACATCCCGTCCATCTCCACTGCTATCCTGCTGCTGGGGCATGAGGCTAACATCAATGCCCCAAACAAGGTGATTGTGTCTTTCTGTCATCCATACAACATTTTCTCAGCTTTAGGCCAAACATCAGGACAGTCTTCTGTTAATACAAAGGCAGTATCGTGTTACCAGATATATTTGAATTGTGAGTAGATCCAGCTTGGACACTAGGGGTTGGAAATTATTTTACATGTCCCTGTATCTTAATTAAAAAAGTATTCATCATGCCACCACAGCTTGTTATCATAACAGTCTTTATTGCAATAAACCAACTATGGCCATTAGGGGAGGACTTCTTAGTGTCTTCTAGTTTTGCACTACAAATGTTATGCTCAACACCAAACGTGAAAATATTTGCTGTGTGAAAGATGTATTATGTGACTGGATACATCTTACACATTCAGTGACATGTGAGTAGGCTGCTGTAAAAGTCTTGCAATTAAAAAAGGATATCCAGAAATGAAATTTAAAAATGGTTCTCCAATTTATGAAACTCCATGCAGAATGAGGTATTGTTATGTTGATGACTCTTATCCATTGCATGAGGTTGTTGACTGTTATCCAATTTTTTAGGAGGGATTCACACCGTTGACTGTGGCAGTCCGTGAGGACCATATAGAGATGGCTGAGTTTCTTCTCAAAGAAACTGCTGATGTTAATTTGATGGACCAAGACCAAAGGTAACAATTTCTGATACACATCTAATAGTTTTGATGTTGCTGAATTCATTGTTACCAGCAACAACAGTGTGTGGCTGGTATTATTTTCACCTTGTGAGACTGTCTGGGTGTGCCATGGCAAAATGTGGTCCTGTAGACAAGTCCTGTGGCAGGAACTACCACAGAAGTGGTCCTGAGGTCTTTGGCAGGTGTTGATATGTCTGTCTGTCTGTCTGTGGACAGATTTTTGTCAGTATGATTACAACTGTGCAATATGCAGTTATGAAATTTTACAGATGTGTATTTGAGATCAAAATAAAGGCAGTGTGGTCCAACCCATGAATATTGAGTACTGGTGTAATAATGTAGAAATGTTTACTGAGTACTCATGGGTCAGAAGGTTAATATGTTGATAGGCATTGTGATTAGTGGGATTGCATTGCAAGATCGTCTGTAGTTTACACTTGGTTACATTGCCATCTATCGTTGATTTTATCTGCAGGTCCCCATTAATGATAGCTGCTGGCAATGGACAAATCGGTATGTTGCGGCTACTCTTACGGTTTAACGCCGATATCACACTAAAGGATTCCAAAGGATGGTCAGCTGATGACTACGCAGTAATGAATGGGCATCATCCGTAAGCTGTTCTTTTATTTGCACTTACTGTCCTAGCATTTTCTCTGTAAGTCATGCATTTGTGCTGTGAGAGTAGAATAAAGAACTTACACAAAATAAATAACCAAAGCCCACAAATGGGTCATTTTATTTATTTTATTTAGTTTTTATTTTATTAGTTTTGTTTTATTCATTAAAAATTATTTTTTCCTTTTTTCTTTTCTTCAGTTTTACTCTTATGTTTTTCTTTCAGACCACTGTATATTCTCAGAGCCCGAAATCAGAGAAACATGTTAAAGCCTACAACATTGTAAAATTTTCTATTTCTTGGCTGTATTTTAGTTGTTCCCTCCTGATCATTGAGCATGGCACCCAGAGGAACGATGGACCCTCCATGTCACATCTAGGTCCAAGTAAAAACAAGAAAAAACTGCTGTTGGGCAGTCCTTTCCAAGATGTTGAAGCAGGCTTCTCATTGGGAGGACCAGCCACTGACAAAGATGGTAGAGAGATAAGTTTTCTTCACATAACAGTGAATGACAGAAGTGTGAGGATATTCTTTTGTCTATTCATTATTGACTTTGATTATTTCATTTGTTCCTCATGCATTACCTCTTGACTGGATCTAGAGCATGGAGCAAATGAAGCAGGGGGAGGTATTACTTTGCTTAGATGAGCTTTGTCAGCAAAATCAGTCAGAGGCTGTCAGTTTCTAGTCACTGACAATCATTAGCAGTTACTAAAGATAAACATTCAATTTACTCCCTTTTTTTAGGAAGTACACTTTTATGCCGCCTTAGATTGTAGTGTTTTGTGCCTCATACTTTTTCTGCTTTTTAAGATTTAGATTCTCTCAATATATTGTAGTTTGATAGTTTTAATACTATAATATGTCATTTCTAAAATTGCCTTTGATTCAAGTGAGGTTAAGTCCTGATTAGCTGAAAATAAGTTCCTCTACTATGTTGCAGATTTTGAAGACAATTCTCAGTCAGAGTCACTAAGTCGGTGAGCACAGTCATCTCATGATCTGCAAGTTACAATTAGAATTGACTTCCCAGTTCAAACTATTCTCCCTCTCTTGTTAGGATTTCTAAAAGTGCTGCTGATGAATGGCCTTCATCTGAAGATGATGATGAATCGGTTTTAATTGAAAAGGTTGGTGCTGCTCTTTTATTTTTTTTCCCTTGTCAGATGTTTTTTTGGGAGTTTTTTTAACCTTCATTTGATATGCTGTCTTTCAGAAACCACATAAAGTAAACCTAAGGAAAATGATTGCATCTAAAAAGGGAGAAGGTACTGTAAGTCTTTGAGCATTAGTCACTGTCCCTAGTGTTCCTCCATAGTTTGTGGTTTTTGGTAGTAATCTTTTATCCCTGCCTGCCCCATAGCTTCTGCACTGCCTGACAGATCCTTGAGCGATACAGAATCTGAGACACAGGGTGAAAATAGAGTCCAGAGAATCCCATCCCTCCCAAAGGCTTTAACATCCAGCAACGCTCTGCAGCACCCAGTAGCTCCCTCTCCCATTTCCTTCCTTTCCAAAGCACCCCAGATGACTTCCTCCCCTCTTCCAAGCTACAGAAAGGTAAAACATTTGTGTTAAAGCTTTGCTAGTTGCAGTTCTGTGATGTCTTTCTCTCTTTCTATTTTTTCTTAAATGCCCAAAACAAGCAGACAGGGCAGCTGAGCAGGGGAAACGCAAACACTCAGAGCAGCGGTCAACCAGTAAAGCAAGATCAGACTCTCATGAGGGAAGCCCAGAAGCACAGGATTCTGAGGAGGAAGTTGGTGAGGAAGAGGAGGAGGAAGAAGAAGAAGAAGAAGAAGAAGATGACGATGATGATGAAGATGAGGATGAGGATGAAGAAGAGGAAGAGGAGGAGGAGGATGAAGATGAAGAAGATGATGACGAGGAAAGTGAAGAGGAGGATGGGGAAGAGGATGAAGAAGAGAATGAATGTGAGGAGGAGGAGGAGGATGACCACTGTTTGGCCTCTGTCAAGGCCAACATTACTGAATTTGAAGATATACAAAAACCCTCTGTCACTGGTGCCCCTAAGATTATTGACAGTGCTGACACTCAAAACATACCTGGTACTGACAACTCTTTTAATTGTGCAACTACTCCTGGTAATGAAGATGCCTCCGAGAAAGATGCCAAAACAGAGACTCATAGCACTGACCATGTCTTGTCAGCTGGAACAGCAAGTTATGCAATGCCAGCAACATTAAATGTAGAGGAGGATTGCGTCGTGTCAGCCATTAGGGTAGAATCAAAGTTTTCTGATGAAGATGACAGCCTTGGGAAGGAATGCATATTGCCATCAGACCAAAACTTAAGTGCAGACCCTGGTTCAACAGGAGGTCCTATACCATCCAGGCATGGCTCTGATACTCTTTCACCTAGCAAGGACAAAGAGCTTGAAAGAGAAAGGGAAAAGGATGATAATGACTCCTGGAGCGATAAAGAAAACAGTGGTGACACAGTGTGGAATGACAGTGATGATGAAAAGGATAATCAAACAGGGGGGTTTGGTCGCAACACTGTACTCGCTAAACACAAAGATGTGTTTGCTGAGTTTGCTGCAAAAAATACAGACATTATGTCTGATGCTGAAGATGATGCTGGATCAAATGAAGTCCTCAAAGAAGGGAAACGCAGGTCCTCATGGGGCTCTTCATTAGAGGACAGTGACATTGATCTACCCAAAGATGATGAGGTCAAGAACGAGGTGCTTGATCAGAAAAGTGATGTTCGAGCATCAGATTTACAAAGAAAAGCAGCAACCCTCCAAGAGGAAAGCACATTACCACAACCAAACGAAGACCACGCTGATACTTCATGGGATTCATCATCACCTGTGGTACCAACTCCAAAATGTGTCTCACCACAGCAAATGATAGAGAAACCTGAATCCTCTTCGGGTCTAAATTCAACAAGCTCTGATCCATCCAGAAACAGACCAGGTAAAGCAATAGTAGAAGAGTCAGAGTGGGATTCCTCATCTGAAAATAATGACCAAAATGATAAAGGCTCCTTCACTAAATGTGAAGTGGTGTCAACAGTTTCAAAAACAAATATTGTAATAGACCAGACCGGAGAGCAGCACTGTTCCGACGGCTCTTGTGAAGAAGATAAAGAAAGTATTGAGAAAGAGTCAGCTAACCCCTCCCCTGCAGTGTCACCATCACCTGAGGATGAAAACACAACCAGAAATCAATTACTAGATGATGATGTTGATTCAATTCGGAAGCCATCACAAATGGAAGGAAATATAGATTCAGATGATGGTAGTAGCTGGGATGATGAAGATGAAAGTGATGAGGATGATGAAGTTGTAGAATGCAGTAACATCTTGGAGACACGTCCCTCTACTCCGGCCAATACACAGTCACCAAAGTCAAGGACCACAAGTGCAATGGACAAGAAAATAGAGGAAGAAGTTAGAGCAGATATTGATGACGATGAAGACAATGAAGAGGTTCTGCAGTCTGTTATTGATGGAAATAATGAGTCGTCAGAAAATAATAGGCCAGAGGAGAAAGAGATGGTGGATGTTGAGAGTGGCAGTCCCAGCAAAGATGATGAGCAAAGTGAGGACTCTGACAGCATGGACCAAAAAGTGAAGTATGATTTTGCCAGTGCCACAGTCAAAGTGTCTGGTGTGGGAGATAATTCTGATAACATGCATGATGGATGCCTGAGTGGAGGCGACAAGCCAGATCATGAACATGAGGCTAGATTATCTGCATATGTTCCACTAGAAAATGAAAGTGCCATTGTTCCTCAGACAAAAGTGTCATCAAATGACCTTGATGAAGAACCAAATCAGGAAAATATATTCTCCAGCCCACCCACAAAAGAAGATGTCACCGTTGGTGAACACTATGATTCAGACAGGAACACAGTTTCTGATGAAGCGTTACCTCAGACTGACATTGATAATGTAGATTTAGAATCAGCTGATGAAGCCGAGAGCATAGTCACGAGAAATCAACAGCCCTCAAGCACTGAAGAGCCTGTCATTCAGGTAAAACAGGAATACAAAGATTTTAGTTGCACTGTAGCAGTTTCTGTAGTGTAATGTGGTTGGTCAAAGAGACTCAAACACCCTAGCCAACATCTTCATCAGGTTCATATTCATTTTTTTAGATGGTTGCTCTCAGCTTGCTGAGTGCTTTTCTGTTCATTGGATATGCCTTGTGGTAATAGGTTTTTAAACATGATTAGCAATGTTTTTTTTTTTACATAGAAAGAAGATTCCACAGAGGATGAGGATGATGAGGAGGAGGATGACGACGACAACAATGACAAAAAAGAGGAGGTGAGAGATGAGGAGGAAGAGGAGGAAGGAGACATCTCAGATGAAAATGATCAGCCTGAAGAGAGTGGAGAGTCCCGTGATGCCATTTCACCTGTTCCTGAAACAGAAGTCTTAAAAGATAAAAAAAGAGGTAAGCAGCAAATCCTTTATAAAGGATGTGTTGAATGTGTTACTCTGCATTTGAATAACAGAAATGTTGGTCCACCAAACATTACAATATTACACCTTAGTGTATAGTATTTATATGCAGCCTTTTACTTCATTTACATTACCAGCGCAGTCCTGCCCACCCTAACCTAATGGGAGGTTACTTCACTATTACATTGCTTACTAATTTTTTGTATTATAGACCAAAGAAAAACATACTAAATCTGAATTCAGAGAGCTTCCCAAGCACAAGCTGCAGGTCTAAGTAGTTGTCATGCCTCTGCCTGGCCAGCTACTGAGGTGACTGAGGTCACAGTCTGCAGGAGAAGTGGACAGTTTAACAAGATATCGACGTTTGTGACTCACTCAGCCTGTTTAACAAAATGTTTACCAGAAAGCCAATTTACTCCTTGATGTTTATTGGTTAAAAAAAAATCAGAAATGCTGGTATATTTAAAATACCACCAAGAAAAAGTAGAGAAATAAGAAATAAACTTGGCATGAATAAAGATGCATCACAAATTGTTTTGAATTGAATTCTTGTACCATGACTTGAAATCAAATCAAATTTTTAAAAGACCCAGAGTGAGGTAGCATTTCCTGGCAGGTGTTTTTTTCTGTATTTGCTGCCCCTGTTGAATATATCCTGTACTGTTTTTCAACAATCACTATTTGGAAAGTATTTTAGCTTGATTAATTTACATCTGTTAATAGATTTCCTGTCTGAGCTGGGTCTAGAGAAGGGAGAGGAAGAGCAAGATTCCTGGGACTCTGAGGTACAGCAAGGACAAATTCTGGAACACCATGTAGAATCAGATGTTTACCATACACATAGTCACAGACTGATTTTCTCTTTTAAGTCCCATTCTGAAAACCCCAGTGTGCCACATGAAGAGAAACAAAGCTTGCATTCTCAGGATCAAGAAGAGTTGTCCACTGTTGAAGATGATATTAAAGAGAGTAAGTCTATTTTATTTCTTACTTATTTGGCTTTTTTAAAGCAATCAAATCATTCCAGGCACCATTTCATGCTGCAGAAACTGTGTGATTGTATTTAATTAGAAACATAGAAAACTGCTTTAGTTTATTAATGCATGCATTAGTTTTGTCTGTGAGTAATGACTCAAACATTGTGTTTTCAGTCTAATTATTGTGTAGAATTTGCAGTGTACTATAATTGCCAGTCTTCCAACAATATGTTACATTTCTTTTGTAGACTTGTTTTATATTCCCTCTTTTGTAAGAGGGGAAGGAGGCAATAGGATGGCAGATCTAGTGCCTCGGAGGAGTGTAGGCAGGCCAAGAGGCAGCCAGGGACAGGGTAAATGAATGTCTTGTCATAGGTCTGAGGAACGGCATGTTGACCATATCAGAGGCCTTACAATCACCTCATGATCACCATTACAAAATGCATGCAGCCTACACTACTCCATCCTGCCTGCCACCCTTGAACCTCATTTTCCCAAATTTGGGACTTAAAGGGCCACAGGTTCTACTTGGCTTATTGGTTCCTATATGTTTTGACTCACATTATATTAACAGACAATTACAGCTCATCCCACCATTCTTGGCTGATGCTGAACTTGTGTCCTCATAAAACTGGAATGGAGAATCTAAAGCCCCATTCAGACCTGGCATCAACATGTGTCTTGGGTGATCCGATCACAAGTGGAGTGAAGTACTTCAGTTCACACTTGACATTAGAATGTATCTCCACATCTCCTCAATTTGCAAATTAACACGTACATCTTTTCTGTTTGCTTTTCTGTTTCTGTTCAAATGCGTTGCTGTTCTTAGCCAGTCAATCTATGACAGATGGGTCCATTGTCAATGTGTTTGTGAGAGAGAGTGAGCAGGGCAAGGAGGGGCTGAGCAAATCATTGCACTGCAGACAGCTCTGCAATGAAATAAGGTTTTAGCCATTTGAAATAGTAAAATATTTCCAGTTCATTATGAAAGTGTGGTGGGGCTAATTATACTGTTGCAGATGATATCAGTTTAGTCGGCGGTCCGTCTTTGTCGCTCAGAACACATTTGAACATGTGGCCCAGACCACCTCTGAATGTGGTCCAAATTATTGGATCACAACTGGGTCCTCAATGCGCCCTTGGTGCTGTCCACTTGTGATCGGATGAACCTAGACAGATGTTAATGCCAGGTCCTAACAGGAGCTAAAAGCTTTTCTGATGCCTAACCATATTATCCACTTGCTGATTAGCACATTTGCATGGGAATGCTTTTTGCAATGTTCTGGCAAACTACTCCAGCTTTGTTAAAATACTGTTTCGTTTCTTACGGAAGAAGTTGAAGTTGTGTTGTCTCGGGTATAACAGACATGTCTTGTCTCTTGCAGTTGGA
This sequence comes from Trachinotus anak, assembly GCF_046630095.1. Taxonomy (NCBI): domain Eukaryota; kingdom Metazoa; phylum Chordata; class Actinopteri; order Carangiformes; family Carangidae; genus Trachinotus; species Trachinotus anak. The sequence continues at coordinate 7,045,785 of NW_027273853.1, read as the reverse complement.
AGTAATGATAATGAAAGAGACCATGCTGCTAAAGATGACACTACAAAGAAAGAGGTAAGATCAGTAATGACATAGAAGATAAAAGAAATTGTGACCCGTTGGAATCGAATTGCAATATCTTTCCTTTCTACCAGATTGAGAAGACAAAATGGCAACCACTTAGTGTTTTGAGCAAACTTGAAGGAGATAATGAACGAAAGACAGGTAAATGGAATAATCCAGATTCTCATAATTCCAAATGTTGGAGAAGTTATTTGAAGCAGGGCTCTTTGTCTTATTACTGTTTCTCTTTACAGACGTAATGGAGGATCTTGGTCTGGGTGACGTTGATGATCTTGAAGGTAAGATGACATATTTGATCGACTTCTTTTTTCATCTGTAAGTAGACCAATTATTTGTTTTTGGGTTTGCCTGTTTTTGGGTTTGCCTGTTAAACAATGAAATCAAAAAATATTTTTGATTAGAGGGTGGCTGTTTTTGATTCTAAAAACTGGGACAGCAATGGTTGTTGTTTATTGTGAATGAGAACTAGCAGCTCTGCGCCCCCTGCTGAGCTAAACAAGTGCCCAGCTACACTACAGGGAGAAGTTGAGAAAGGCTCATATGTATGCAAACACTGTGCGAGTGACAGCCAGTCCCAGTGGAAAGTTGTTTACTACTCCACTCCACTATGTGAAGGAACATTTGTTTTAACTTCAAACAAAATGCTGTGGAAACAAAATTACCAGCATTGATGGCTTATCTGGCGGCTGCAGATAAGCAAGAAAATTACTCCAAGCAAAGTATTAAATTACAAGCTCATAACAACACCCCGAGAACAACATATGCAGGATCTGCTCTCTTTTTTTAAGTTTCTGATTAATGTGGTATATCTGCTGGCAACACTGACTTTTATCCCCTTTTTTATGTTTCTGTCATCACATTTTTGAAGCTCTAAAAGCAGGTTGGTAAACATAAACTAGCTGATTAGATAAGTTGAACTGTAGTTCCTCCTTTGAGACCCCAGTTTGATAGTGGGCAATAGTTTAACAGCCCCCAGATCTTCTCCATTGTCATACATGAGTGCATCATGTAGTGGAAGCAAGTGCACTCAGGTATGTAGACGTAATGGTTATCCCAGTGTAGACTGACCTCCTACCCTCAGAAACATCACTGTCATGTTTTGTTAATTTGCCTACAACTTCTTGTGTTAATGACACAGATCCATCAGACTGGGACTCAGCCAGTACAACCAGTAAGAAAACCCTGCCTGGCCGCAGAATGGCTTCCCCTGGACTTGAGGAGTTCCCAGAATGCACCAGTCCATCTGTTAAAGAGCAGGATGAAGATGTTACTCCAGCAGCACCACTGACACCTCAGAAGAGCATCAGCTCTCTCAGAATGCCCAGCACACCCCCTCAACTCGTACCACATCCTCAACCTCGAGCAAGGAAGCTAGTGCTTCAGAAACCAGAGAGTGAAGAAGGTAAAGTGTTGTAAAACCATTCATGTTCTTATTCATGTTTTAAATGCATGTTTATACCATTTAAACAAAGGATATAATATAAATAATTTTTGTTTCTCTCTTTGACTTGCTCTCATCCAGATTCAGATTGGGAACCAAACAATTTAACATCTTCCAATACAGCCAAAATTGACAATCGGTTTCAAAACATAGCCGAGCCTCAGGCAGTGGTTAAACCAGGTAAGGCTTACTGGTCTTTTTGAGTAGGCCTTTTTGTGCATACATACTTTCTGCTCTGGATAAAGATTCTCTGTCTCCTTAGGCTCTCCTGAGCTTTCGTCAATGGCAAAAGACAGTGAAAATACCAAAGAGTTTGACGAGCCTCTGCATAAGGTGAGAAATACCTGGAAAATACCATCCTTCCACAATCCTAACATCTTTCTCATCACTCACCGCATTTGGTCCCAGATAAAACAGAACAGCATGATTCATGCTTTCCCCATCAATGGATAATAGAAACTCATCATAATTGCATATGTATACATAAATATGTGCGTGTTTCCAAGTTGACCTCAAATTATAACAATTTAGTGCCAAGCAGGTTATGCAACTTATGAAAGATATCGTTCCTTTAAACACTGTTTGACTTCTAATTTGTTTGAGAATTCTAATTATTTGGTTAGCTTTTCTTGACGTGAACGGTAAATATGTTTCAAAATGAAAATGTAATGCAAGTTGTTATCATAAGTAGGAAGTGATAAGAGTATAAATATGAATCAGTATTGTGTATTTCATTTAAAATCAAAACTTGGTGTTTTGCATTTTTGTCTTGTTTGTGTTGTGTTTTTCCTCATCCACCCATGCCATCAAAGGAGAAAGATGATGCAAGAGATACATGTGAGTTAGACCTAAATAACCCACGGCCATCTGGCTGTGTGGGCTCTGACAGAGGAGAAAAGGATATTGACTTTAGAGATCAACACAGTCCTGAAGAAGGAGGTGAAGTGGGTGATGGCATCCCATGGGAGAAACGTTATGAGAAGCTCTGGGTAGAGGTGGAGAAACGGGAGGTGAAATCCACCTTCAAAAATGTTGCTGGTGAATTAAAAGAGAAGTTTGGAGAACTGCTTAAATCAAGATGTCCTGCAGAAGATGTTGCAGAAGAACAGGCCACAACTGACTGTACTTCTGCTGAAGAGTCAAGTGATGAAGAAGAAGGAGAAATCATTGTGCGCCCTGCAGCAAGAGCAAGGAGTACTGTCCTTCTCACCATACCTGAGCAGAGGGAGTCTGGACTGGAAGACTCTCTGACAGAATCTGCTGACAACTCTCTGTGTGAAGACAGGATGCAGGCCTGTCGGCCTCTGTCTGTCAGTGACAGCAACATGCATCAGGAGCCAGATCTTCTCACTGAGGATGTTCTGGGGGCATGCAGGTCTCCTTCATCACAACTCACCACAGCAAAGAGAGAGAGCAACATAGATCAAGCTACCACAGCTCTTACTGTTGGTCAGACCATACCAATTTCTGATGTTGGCTGTAGCTCATTCTTAAAAGATGAAAGAAAACTTGGGGCATTCCACAAGCAACAGATGGACTTAATCTTGAAGGACAAAACTGCTTATGTGGATGAAGCAGAGAAGAATAACGCAAGTTCAGAAGCGGATCCTGAGGAGATCACTAAGTCTTGCCCCCCCTTGCTGAGCAGACGTTCAGCCTCTATCCAAGGTGTCTCTGATGAGGAGCTGGAAGAGGACATGGAAAGGTTTAAACTTGAGGTAGGGATGCTGAAGGTTGTCTTCCTGGATTTGGAGAAAGAAAATGCCTAACTTCAGAAAGAGGTAGAGGATGGCCGCCTCTCCCTTCTAGACCTCCTCTTTCTCTTTGTCTTTTTCATACGTGTACTTAATTTCAGTTCTTTTTCTCAGCTTTTTCAAAGGGGCCAAACTGGCCACACATCATGACCTCATCTTATTTTTCTCTCTGTTTGATGTTCATTGTCCATGTCTTAATATTTTCTGTAGGTTTGATTTCAAGTAGTAGAGTCGATCTTGCATGTTTCTCATTGTTGCATCTCCTCCTTAACAAACCCTAAAAACGTGTAGAACTGAGATAAAATTTTGTTGAGGATCATTTACTCTGCACTCAAGAAGCCTTTGGTTCAGACTTACAGTTCAAAAATATTGGTAATTTGGCATTCTTGATTGTATTCCAAAACTACAGAAAGTCCAGACTTGTATATTCTTTAGTTGTGACTTATTTTTCATTATGCATGGATTTTGCATGTATCTTTATGTTGACTAAGTACTCTCTCTCTTGCTAGATGATGTAGTGTTGACAGTGTATAAATAACAGCCTTCTTTGTGCTTAAAAGAAGTGCATTGTAATGATATGGTAATTGATGGATTTTTTTTTTCTTTTAATGCATGCTGTGCTTAAGCTAGTCTTTTTACATGCAGGTATTTCTTCAAATTGATGAGACTGATCTTCATGGGATGAGTAGATTTATTTTTTGGCCAGCCTTTTGAGTGCTTAGGTGTCTCTGTGGACAGAAAGCAGAGAAGGAAATATTCATCTTGTGCTATATCTTTGCTTCACAATTTGACATGTTAATTCACACAGAGAACAACAGCATATGTTACTGAAATAGCAATGTAAATAATAAACAGTTCAAGCTGCTACAGATGATACTTTAAGAAACAAATAGAGAGAGTGTTGAGGTCATGTGGAAGTAATAATGCCTAACCTAATATAACCTAATGTGGAGAAATTAATAAATAATTATACTTTCTTTAGATTCTGGTTTTAGTTTTGGGAAGATCTCTAGTCGCTTGACTCTCGTGTCATCTAGTTTTTGCATCTTATCATTCATATCAGACTAAAAAGTGATTATATTTTCTTAGTTCAAGCATTGCAGTGGATAAAATTGTGCGTCCTTGTAATTAGGGGAAAATATCATGTCAAATAGAGTAACCACACTGAGGTGTTTGGTCTCAGAAGGGAGGGGTGACACTAAATTATGTATGACTAAGTGTACAAGAACCTGCGCCAAATTGCATCTTAAAAGGCTGGATCCAGCTTGTTTCAGTTAGGATACATGTCACAAGGCCCATTATCAAATATTTGCCTTTGTCTTTTCAGGTTGGCAAAGAGACAACGAAGACTGCAATGGAGGTGGAAAAAACCAGTGCATCCTTGGATACTGGTGGAACAACATTGGACAAAGTGGGTACTGAGAAACCTGAGACCAGGTTAGGATGCCTGTCAAGTCAAACTGAAGCAGTTCACTGGGAACAGCAGCCTGCAGCCACCAAGAGGTATGCATTGTCTAGCTACTGCACATTTCTAGCCCCTGAGCTAATGTTAATTATTGCTTTTATAATTTCAAAACAACACATCTTCTAAATTTAGAAATCAGATATTATCTACAAGAAAATATTTTATTTTTGCTTTGTGTGTGTGTAGTTATCTTAAAAATTATTTGTAACACTTGTGTTGACACACTCTTTAGCTGAATTTATTCTTCAATGACGCATTAAACAGGAAGATCCCAGTCTAAACTTTCTTTTATTGATTGCATTTATTGACCTCTTTCTTCAGCAATACCTCCTAAAGTGTAGATCACAACTCATCACAACTCGCTGACTATCAGGTTTATTGCTCTTTATAGCACCAACAGGGCACCTGTGAAATCGCATCTCCCACTCCAGCAGACCTACAATAGCAACAAACAGGAGGGACAAGCTGTAGAGGAGACCTTAAAGCTGGAGCTGGTCAGAGGGGCCCAGCACAGCAGAGCCCCTCAGACCAACACCCATGTTAACGGAGATCCTCTCTCTGTGTTTGACGATAGCACTTTAAGTGAAGTGTCGGACGATGAAGGAAGGTATATATGCAGTATGCCACATATGTGTATCGGTTTCACCTCTCTGTCACTAACCTGTAAGGTGCAGTCTGAACGTGAAGTTAATAATACAGGCAGCACAGTTACATAGAAGGTCAATGGAAAGAAGCGAGTGAGTGAGAAAAACACAGATTTGCTCTAGGGAGAGCAAGTTAAGGTACCTGTGCAAGTCTGAATTATTTCAAACAAATTGAACAAAAAATTCATGCTCATCTAAAACCTTTCCTAATTGACTTAGTAAACATACAGAAAAAAGGAGAAAGACTCAAGAAACAAGAGAAATCCTGCCTGTTTTCACTGATTGTTTGTGACAAATAAACACAAACTTCTAAAACACTTCAGCAGTCAATATTTGCATGAGTAAACCATGGTGAAAATTGGCTTTGCTTTCAGTCTGAACAGGCCTTTACAATACTGGTGATGGGTGATGATTAGGCTGCAATATCTCTTGATTTTAAATTTCTGTCTCCCTACATAGTTGCATGACTAACCATTGATTTTCCAAAAATTGAACTGTATACTGCATTATACCATTACACTTCCAACAGCTCCACTATGCAGCTCTCAAGATACACACAAGTTTTCCAAATAACCACAGTTTTTCTCCCCTGTGCTTGTTGGTCTCAGGTTGCCAACCAGTGGACAACAAAAAAATGAGGTAAAAGTCAAATTCTGTCAGTTACTGGCTTGACTGAAGTTAAGCTACACAAAACAGAAACTGAGAAACTGAACAACATTAAGATCACATTTTGTTCCCATGTACAGAACCCTGAAGACGTGGAGATGGCAGAAGATTTTGATGAACTAACTCAGTCATCGGACACAGCCACAGATGACACTGATTCTCCCACTTCAGGCTATCGTCATGCATCCCTCCTCATTCAGAAGCTGGACTCAGCCGTTTTAGGTACTGATTCAGCTGATTCAAATGTTAATTTATGTACCGTATTTTCCGGACTATAAGGTGCACTTAAAAGCCTTTAATTTTCTCAAAAAACGACAGTGCGCCTTATAATCCGGAGTGCCTTATATATGGATTAATTCTGGTTGTGCTTACTGACCTCGAAGCGATTTAGTGTGGTACACGGCGCTCACGGCGCTCTGTCAAAATGTTTTAGTACGACTTTGGTAAACTGCAAAGCCGCACCACTTGCAGCATTACGGCTATCGTAGTCAGGAGCGTCGCGGAGTAATACATACTGTGCTTCACCATAATATTACAGTGTGTGTGTATGTGCGCCTTATAGTCCGGTGCGCTTTATATATGAAAAAAGTTCGAAAATAGACCATTCACTGACAGTGCGCCTTATAATCCAGTGCGCCCTATCGTGCGGAAAATACGGTAATAATAAGATATATAATAAGAACACGTATCAAGGACATATTCCATCTGACAGACTCCAGGAGTATGGTGAAGCTGCAGAACATTTTCCACGAATATGAACGTTCCATCCAAAAAGCAAGGAGTCGCCATGGGTACCTGGCAGACAAGGTGAGCCAGTTGGAAATGGAGAGAGCGGAGTTGAAGAGCTCTCTAGAGGAAGTTAAGGATGTTAAATCTGCCTTGGAGCGCGACCAGCTGGAATTGCAGACTGAAGTCACAAACCTCAAGTGAGAATTACTTTTGTTTCTTGAAAGCTAGAGTGCTCAGTATCCCTTTGTTGACACTGTCTTGGTCTCCCTTTTCATATTTTTGTGCATTATACCTACTTGCTGTAGATATAATGCCTAATGTGATTGCCTATTTTATCAATCTTTTTTTTTTTACGGACTTAAAATTTCTGTGCCTGGTTTAGATTTCAGCTGAAACAGGAGCAGGAAAATCGCCGCAATGCCACCATGATGTACAACACTGCCAGAGATAAGCTGAGGAGGACAGAGGAGCAGCATCAGTTAGAGGTTCAGGAGAGACAGAAGGTGGAGCTCACCCTCAGGAACCTGGAGCTGGAGATGAGAGCACTGGCCAACAACATGAAACAGGTGCACCCTCTGAAACTTGTTTTTCTGTCCAAAGAAAATGTGCAGTTATTTGGCTATGCTGTTTTCATGGTATTGGTATTAGTTGATGTATGATAGTTATTAGTAAGACTGTTATAATAATTTATTTCATAATATATTTCATCAGGAGTTGTTTTGTGCAGTTGTTTGGTGTATACATAGTTGTTACGTTAGTCAGTTGTATGTTAACCACCCAGCTTGAAGAGGACCACAGTGAGACCCAGAGACTGCTGGCTCAGGAGCGTAGTGCAAGGACACTGCAGGAGAATCTGCTCAACAGCCATCTCCGTAAGCAGCAGGAAATAGAAGAGGAGAACAAAAGAAATATAAGCAAAAGCAATGAGGTAATCGTGGCATTTATTGTGGTATTGATTGATTTAGAACATATCGTAAAATAATAGTGATGCAGTATGGTTTTGCAAATAGAAGATTCACATTAGTATCTATAAAATTTGGGAATAAATACATATCAATATATTTTGAAGACAAAACTGTAAAGAAAACCTGTCAGGACAATCTTAACATGTTTTTTGCTGTTGTCCAAAACAGGCCTTGTCTCAGCTCACTGAGGCCAGTGACAGGGAGCGGGAGTTGCTACAGCAGACTGCCACCTTACAGGAGCAGCTGAACATCCTTAGAACAGAACTTGAGCGTACGCAGGCCAACAGCAGTCTCAAAGAGAGCCACATTTTGGAGGAGAATGAGGCCCTCAAAGAACAGCTAGAAGATGCTCAGCGAGATCTCAAACTTAACAATGAAGCCCTGACCCAGACTGTCTTCAGCTGCAATAACCAGGTGACCACCTTGAAGTCGGAGTTAGCTATGATAACAACCCGCCTCGAAAATGAGCGACAGACTCGTGAAGCACTGGAGGTAGAGGTGGAATCTACTCGAACCCGCCTGGCTGGTGCAGTAAAGGAGGCTGAGCATTGCCTGGCCGCTCACACAGACACAGAGAAAGCTTTGCTCCGGGAGAAAGAAGAACACCAGCGTCTTAAAGACAGGCTCGCAGGTTAGTAGTGGTTGGGATGACTGAACAGCTTCAAGCTCAAAATTACACTCAGCCATACCCAACCCTGCTGTGGTCTACATTGGCTTTAATTGGGTTTGCTGTGTGCATCTTTTTGTCCACAATATTTTTAATTGGGAGCTTTTTTTTCTCTTATTACATTTATTTCTACAGGTGAATCAGCCAGTCAGCGTGAGACAGTCAGCAGCCTGTCCCAGAAGCTGGCCCAGGCAGAGTCTCGTGCAAACAGCATGGAGAATGAAGTTCATCGGGTCACACTGCAGCTGACAGAGAAGGGTCTACTGCTGGATGTGCTACAGCGGGAGAAGGACCAGGCAGTGGCACGTGTCAAGGAGGTCGAAGCGGCTCTGCAGGCCGAGAGAGAGTTGGTCAGCCGTGCTGGAGCTCGCCAAGAGACCACACAGGAGCGGCTAGCCCAAGCCCAAAGTGAGGGCATGTTATTACGGCAACAGCTAGAGGAAGCCCAGAACAAAGGCGTTGCAAAGGAGCGTGCTGTGACAGATGCCCAAGAGCGCTTCAGTGACATTCTATCCAAGCTGCGCTCTGACTGTGAAGAGAGGGTACAACTAGTGGAGGAAAGAAATAAGGAGCTCGCCAGTAAGGCTGCTGATCTCCGGGATCAGATCTACAAGTTAGAGGAGGAGAAGAACGAAAGAGAGGTAAGATTAGAGCTCTGCAGGGGGTAATAAGATTACCTAGCCTCTTCCTCTAGACCCACTTTTAGCCTTTCTACCACACGCCATTTCAGGATCTCCTTTTATATCTAACAACCTGTGCTCTCTCTGGATTCTGACTGAGCACAGACTAGTCTAAGGCAGCTGCAGCAGGAGCTAGCCGACTCACTCAAGAAGCTGTCGATGAGTGAAGCCTCTCTGGAGGTCAACACACGCTATCGCAATGACCTGGAGGAGGAGAAGACTCGGCTCCTCAAAGACATGGACAGACTTAAAGGAAAGGTAACAGGAGTGAACAGTGACACCTTGTGGCAGCATATTCTCACCACATCTCTGATATTATCTGTGTTAATTGAAGCAAACACCTTAAGGTCAAGCTTAATTTAGATGGCTTATTGTGATAGAACAGTTGGTCAGAAGAGGCAATAATTTGTGTTAAGGAAACTGTTAACAGTGCTGATGAGGTGCATGTGCTGTCTCTGTCTGTAGCTGGAGGAGAGCGAGGACCAGTACGTGCAGGCAGAGAGACGTATCAACAGTCTGAAGAGTAGTCTAGATGAAAAGGAAAAGGAACTTACCATGGCTGCTCGGAAACTCCAAGAGGCGCTGTCTGCCTCAGTAGCCTCTGATACCACCATCAAACAGCTGGAGGAAGCTGTGCAGAGGTATGTGCAAACACATGACTAAAAGATTGATCAGTTAATTTATTCATATACCATATATACAAAACTTCTGTGAAATCAATGTAAAACAAAGCTTGAAAGACAAGGCAACTCTACGCTTTGTTTCAGTATATAAAATATGAATGTGCGACACTGTCAATGTAATGTCACATTAGGCTCGAGATAGAGAATGCCAGGCTGGAAGCAGCTGCAAAGCAACAGTCCAACAAAATTGATGCACTTCAGAAAGGAGCTCAGGAAGCTGCCATGGTGAGTGTGAAAAACCTGATCCAGTAACTTGCGTGCACACATTGTACACAGGATCTCAGTGGCATCATATCTACCTCTTTCTAACTAAAAACCATCTTACAATATCTCAGCATTGTCATACTTAGTGAAAACTCTCATGATATCAAGTACATATAATTCTGAAGTCTTTTATTATATTTTAAGGTATCCAATCTTTTTCCAGCTATCTGACTGCTCACCTGGAGGAGGGGTTGGTATTGTGGATGTAGGCTTAGTTTCTCTCGTGTGGGTTTACCTCTGTTTCCAAAAGAAAAAAAAAACTGACAAAAATCTTGAAATCATACTGTGTGCTTCTGCGAAATTAAAAGCACTTGGGCTTTGTGGGTTTTTGTACAAGCTGGAATCTAAACTTAAAGGGGAAGTAATACCTTTGTGTGGGTTTGGGGTTTTCTTGGTGACGTCAAAATGTGTTTTCTCCCTTAAGCCTTAGTATGTGGGGTCTTTCACTCCTTTTCGTCTCGAGCTGCATGATGCATGTTACTTCCTTTAGACAAAAGTGTCTACTCCACTTTCTAAAATGTTCTGCGAAAAATAAATAAGCAGCCACACAAACACTCTCTTTAATAACTTTTTACTATGCTTTTCTTCTTTCTCTAGGTCAGAGGTCATTTGGAGGACTTGGTTACAAACCTCCAAAGCAGTAAGATGACTTTGGAAGACCAACTCAGTAGAGAGGTTGGTGGCATATTTTGTTTCTGTTCTAAGAAAACCTTTGGCTTAGATTTACATTTCTTACTCTGATTTTGTAGTCTTTGTCTATGTAATTCACTTCAGACCCATCTGAGTAGGAAGTTTCTATATTTTTGAGTAGCCAGCCAAAAAGGACATGAAGCTAGCTGAGGAATGTTAGTAAAAACAATACAAAATATCCCCCTGTCATTGTTAGCCAAACTATCAGATATATTATAATGTGTTTTTATGGAAAAAAAGGCTATTGAAATATAAAACAATTTGAATTGAGTCTTAAAATAAATAAAGAAAATAGCCCTCTCTTAAAAAGAGGAAGGTTTGAACATTTTTCTTGCAGCAGTGCAATGTTCAACAGTATTGATAATACTAATACTAATAATGGCCAAAACTAAACAACTGAAGCAAATCATTTCTCTTCCTAGAGAATGAGAACCAGTCTTTCAGATTTTGTTGTACTTACAAATTTGGTCATAAACACAATAACAAAATATTTTCTCTAGAACTCCAGTCCAGTTCTGGTTAAAAAAAATAGGCCAGGTTAAACAACTGAAAAAAAGGTCACATTGTTTCAGGATGTTTGAGACATGCTGGGTTTCTCACAGGTCAGCTGGGTCAACTGAAATTTGACCAGTGTAACAAGCTGACTGGGGCTCTTTTAAAAAAAATAAATATTCACAACTTTATTTCTTATGATTTAAATTCTTGCCTCCACCTTTCTCTTTCATAGGTCCAGAAGCAAAGCATGCTGTCTCACACAGCCCAGGACTCTCAGGCCTTGTGGGAGGAGGAACTGAAGAGTCGCTCTAAGTTAGGACTGCGCCTGGCAGAGCTTGAGAAGGAAAAAGGAGAACTGAGCACCCAGGTGATCATAGTATTGCATTTGCGTTCCGGCTAATATTATAATGTATGATAAATTACACAGTAACCCCTCCTGATAATATATCATGATGTTCCAGATGGCAATAGAAAAGAAGAAAGCCAAGAAAATAGCAGAGCAGAAGAAGGCTGTGGACACTCGTCTGGATCAAGAGATGAAGAGAAACACAGAGCTTCAAAAAGAAATGTACAGGTGACTCTTGCCCTCCTCCGCACGCCCTCCTCACCTATGGCAGTGCCCTCTCCTACTATTTAGACCCAAGCAGGATCCAGTAGAGTGCAGTCTTTCCTGGCTTACGTGGCTGTGGTGCACCAATGTCTGTATTCTGTTTTTCTTTTAAACTAGGCTACATTTGATGTTTAACAAGTCCTTGTGTTTGTCTAGTGTTTTTGTTTTTGTAATCTCATTTGAGTCTAACTGTTTTATCATTTATTATTCTTAGATTTTACCTAATTTTGTTGTTTGCTTAAAGTTTTTATGCCCATGTGTTTAAGGCTGCGCGCTCTATTGAAGACTGCAAAGAAGAAATTGCGGGATCAGGACACTGGTGGAGCTGAGGGTGTTTCTCTTATGAGCAGTCTACGGATGGACCCGGGTAGACACAGCCAGGCTGAGGGTGGCTTTGGACGAATGAAAGAAAAGGTTTGTCTGATGTGACACTATAATTTCTGTATTAACTCTCAAATAATAAACCACTACTACGAGTCTCTTAGATGAAGTGTGTAGTGTCAACTGTTAGACCTTGGTCTCAGACCTCTCCTCTGTCTTAGGTGGATGACCTGCAAGTGCAGCTGGAGAAGGAAATGTCTCGTCGCAGCCAATTAGAGAAGGTGAACGGGGATCTTAAGGATCAACTGGCCTCCCTGAAGAGCTTCAGCCGCAGTACGGACCAGCTGGAGAGGAGTAAGAGGCAACTGGAGGAGGAGGTGTTGGACCTGAGACACCGAATGGAGGCAGCACAGATGGAGCAGAACCAGGTGGAGCATTACCGCCGTGATGCAGAGGAGAGGGCCCGTCAAGAGATACAACAGAAACTGGAGCAGGTCAACCTCTTTCTGCAGGTAAAAATCCTTATTGGGGAATTTTTTACATCACCCTAATTGACCTGAACACACATTACTGAGCACCTTTTTTATTTCACAGTATCCTTTTCAACAACAGTTGCAGAGTGCACAGTGCAAATAATACAACACATGAATTACAATATAGCATATAAAATAGACTGTGCATATACAGTATGTGCATCACATCATTGCTATGGTTGCTGCTAAATGTATGTCTATTTAAACATCACTAAGTCTCATTTTGTCTGTGTGTCTGCCAGTCTCAGGCAGCATCACAAGAAACATTGGATCAGATTAAAGCGGCCAATGAGGCCAACCTGCGCTCTCAGCTGGAGCAGAAAATCCAGGAGTTGGAGGGGGAACTGCGTCGCACCCGCAGCGCCCAGCAGGACAGCCTCAACCAAAGAGAGTCCACGCGAACTGAGCTAGAGAGATACCACCAACTCTACACTGAGGAGCTGCGGCTTCGCAAGTCCCTGGCTGCCAAACTAGAGAGGTGAGACCAGCTTGTTCCCCTCAACTGATATTGATCACTGATTTGAAATTACCACACAACGCCCTGTAAACACCACTGCTGTTGCCTCATGTTAAGTTATAAAGATAATTTCAAAACTACTATATTGAATAAGTCTAAAAAACAGTACATGTAGTATCATTGTATCATTAGACAAAGGCAACAAACCTCTATTGTTATTGTATCAAAGATTAACCTTTACTATGTTTTCCATCCACAGAGCCAACAGTCGGCTCGCAGAAGCCAATTCCAAGTTGCTCAATGAGCGCAGCAGGTCTCTTATCACCAGCAGCATTGCAAATGGTGGCCTTGGAGGGCCCTCACTGGATGTGGGCTCTTTGGGCTCACCAATGAACTATGGGGCCACACTAGGACCCCTCAACAGAAGCCTTGGTCTGGGACTCTCCCTTCTCAGTCCTGCCACTGAGGGACAGAACAGCAGAGTGGAGGACTATCTGGCCAAGGTCTGTACAGCCATAAACTGACACTCATTCACTCACACAGATTACAGATAAATATTCTTTAAAGAGACAAGTTCATTTATTTGGGGCCATTTTCATTTCCATGGCATCATGGTTGTCAGTGTGTTATTGTGTAACTGGTGGCATTTTGTTCAAAGATGTTGCTTTTTATAGAGCAGTTAGTGTGTTGTTATGTTGTCCTGACTACAGAGGCGTATTACTCTGTGGGTTTTGAGACATTACGCATTAAACATTTCAGATTGTGAGAAAATGGAATTATAAAATAGATGGTTATGAAGTTGATGTGATGGCTTTCTAAATTCTCTCTCCAAAAACCTTTGAAATTAAAGTTATTTCTAATCCCTTTTTTTTCCTCCTACACATCGTTTCTTTTTCACTCTATCTCTAGTGGTAGAGGGACTCCTTCTAACCTGTTTTCTATTTCTGACTCTTTTAGCTTCTAGCTCAAAAGTCTGTCTCTCATCTCTCCTCTCTTCAGCCAGACTCATAACCAGGTGTGTAGATGTGTTTAGCTCAGTGTCTGGTTGGCGGCTGTTTTCCCTTCACCCTGCTGGTGGGCTCACATTTATAGCTCTGTTCATATTCAAACCAAGATGTTCCCAATTTGCACAGTGAAAAAAAAACAGACAGACCAGCAAAGCTACAGAAAATATTCCAAGTACTGCGTTCAGTATGTTCAATGTATTTATTTTTCACATGATGGAGCGTCTTGCAAAAATTGTAACCCTGTTATCAAATTAGTTACGAGGAAGTGGAAACGTACATGAGAATTGTTTTTTTAGATTTCTTTTACAGCAGTCCACTTAATCGAAGGGCTATTTCCTGTTACATCTCTCTAGAATTAGCTACCTGAGGGATTCACACAGTTGTAAGATAACAAATTGTCAAACTGACATAACAAATGTTATCCTAACTTAAAGATTTAATGTCAAAAACTACAAAAACAAGTTCAAAAAATAAAATTCAAAAAGTCAGGAATAATGGAATTTCACAGCTGAAATGTGCAGGATTTGCTGGTTCTTGAATTGTGTGTTTAATAACATAACTGACTGCTTCAATCTTAAACCTTCCTCTTCCTCTGATCCTCTGCTTTGAGTTGACTGTCTTCATCTCCACAGTTGACTGAGAGTAGAGATTATGTAGCTGTCTATTCTAAAGCTTAAATGCCATGTAAGTGTTTGATTTAAGAAGGAGATCAGGTTCATTTAATCAGACATCTCGTCATTGCCAGCTCCAAGTGTTAAAGGACTTAACAGGAAAAACAACCTACATGGATCGAATTAATAATCAATCAATAATATGTGGTAGTCTGTTGTCCAACACAACACAGGAGAGCACTGCAACACACAAGACATAGAATGTTGTACTGTATAAGTATATGGGAGAGGAATGACATATTTATACACACAACTTGGCAAACATACTACCAACCATGAATAGATACAACACCTACAAAAGTTTAATGCAATTTGGCCCTTTCCAGCCTCATTCCCGACTGTGTACCTTTGGCAAAGAAAATGTGAAATCTTGTTTGGAAAAGTGAATTGATCCTTTTTACTTTTTAAGATTATAAACTTATAAATGAAGCACAAGTAAAGAAGTTGAGTTAAGCAGGAGCTTTAACATTTACACTAATAAAAAAGAAACTATTTAATGACCTATAGTTAGATACTATAAGTAACTGTAACATCCACAAATTTCGATGTCTCGGTATTTGTGTACATACTACACATGCATATGTATATAGTGTGTGTGTGTGTGTGTGTGTGTGTGTGTGTGTGTGTGTGTGTGTCCAAGCACATCTAATTACATGTATAGCTCAATACATAAAATTCTGGATTCTTTTCTCTTTATAGGTTGCGTGCATACCTCTATAGTTTTACACATTAGATATTGAGAACATGTTTGTTTAGATTAAGATTCATACAGATGTTCACTAGAAAGCATTTATCTTTAGTTTAAATGCATCTTGCACAGATTATATGAATTATGTATGGATGCATGTGACTTTAGTTGACCATACCGACATGCTTGCAGTAACATTTAAAAGGCAGCATCTAATAACCGAATGCAGAAACTTGACAATAAAGCAGAGCTTGCATGTTTGGCATGTCCTGCTGTGTTTCACATAATAGTCCTGATTTTCTTGCAGTGATTTTCCACCGTTCAAATATTTGTCATGTGTCTCCATTTACCATAGTGTTGTGTTTGGTTGTTAAGTATCATCCCTGCATCTTTTTTTAAATGTGTAAATGTTTATTTTTAAGGCAATATTTTTTCAGTTTTTTTCAGTGTTAGCTCAAGTCAAACTGCAACTTTCTTTTTTTTCCAGATGCAGAGTGAGTTGGATAGAAACATATCAAAGGAATTAATCAATGGTGAGTGCACTGTGGCTAGAAACATGACAAATCCTACCAGACTTATAAAGTCTCATGAAATAGATGGTATCAGTATGTGTCAGTGTGTGTAGCTGCAGCGTCATGATGTGGTCTCTCTCTTGTCCTCAGCCACAGCAGAGCTGGACGTTGCCTCTGCCCGTATGTCTCCGGTGGGCTCTGCCTCGAGGATGGAGCTGGACCCCGTCAGCAGGGCGACGCAGCAGTACTTGGAGGTACTGAAGAAGAACAATATGATCTGACCACACATCACAGCTGCTTTTACTCGAACTCAAATGTTGCATTTCAGCCATTTAAGCACCAACTTTAAGGCCAAAGCGACAGCCCAGTCACATAACTACATGAATCCAACTTTGTACCTATTTGCTTATCTATTATGAAAGAAAGCAAACATAATGCACATTGCACTTAACCACTCAGGAACAAAGGGCATGAGTCATATATATATGTTGCATTATTGATGGGTACAATTAGAGAGAACCTCGAAAGTATTTGTTCCTTCTGACTAATTCTGTTCAATCTGTAACTGTTCTGTTTCTATTAGCACTATATATATATATATATATATATATATATATATATATATATATATATATATATATATACATATACATACAGAGTTGTGGTTTGGATTTTTATTTGTGAATATTGGTGTTGCTAAATTTGAATTTATAAGTATTTGACGTATGCATCATTAATAATTTTTGCCAAGATATTACATTTGGTACGTGCCATCAGATGGTGCAATATCTGTCTTGGTCTTACTTTATTAGACTCATTGGCGTATTGTGTTATTGATTATTTTATTTATTCATTTTTTTTATGAACATGAAATACTTGAACATGACGTGCTGGAATAATCTCTGGCTATTGAAACAGGGTGACTGACTGCATTTGTACAACTGTCATATCGGCTTTCGCTTGGCTTGTTTTTAGGGCCACCAAAAGTGAAATACACTTATTTTCAATCATAAATACTGTAACAAAATCAATATAGGAAAACATTAATGATGCATGTACATTACAGAAAACTCTAGAGTGGTAAATAAAATTCTAGAAAACCCTGAACTTGAGTGAACAATTGATGTTTGGGTACATGAGAAACATAAGAGCCAGTTAAATGACTTGGGTTGCACCAGTCTTTGGATAAATCCATCACTAAATTTAAGTGTGAATTCCTTTCTAAGTTCTTCCTAAGTTCTCCTGTAGTTAGTTGAAAAAATATACACAAGACTTGAGTCATGTCTAAATCGGTTGCCAGGAATTTGTAGCATTCACCAGTGAAAAGTAATTAACTATGTAAACAGGAAATCACTGTAGCATCGCAAGCAGTTACATAACTGCCAAGAGTAAGAGTTGTAAGAGGCCAAATGATATATTTAATTACCGTAAGTGCCAGTCCTTTGGAAATGTAGGTTGTTTTACCTGGCAACTACTGAATGGAAATATTTATTACTAATTTCTATGGAAGAACTATCTTGTATATATATTAATTTAGTGATGCATGAATATTCACTTAGTACAGACTTGCATTATAACAGCTGGTGGGAATGGCCCAAGTGGACCTGTATTGTTTGGTTGTGTAAAATGTTGCTCTTGGGGAGTCTGTAAATGTGACTGATGCGATTTGATTTTATGTCATGAAATAACACACACAATAACACATTTCCATATATCAACAAAACGACAAGACAAAAAAATTATTAAATTATTGCATGAAAGATACAAACAATAAAAGTTAATTTCTTTCCACAGTGGTCAACAACAAAGAAGACCGGTGCCCCGCTTCATAACGAACTAAAGAGTTTTTTCACCTATTTAAAACCTTAAATAGATTAGAAGATAGATTAGAAGTATATCAATAGTAACAAACAGGTGATGAATGTTATAACCAATCAGATAATTACAGATCTGTATTTTCTTATTAAATTCCGTTGGGCTATAATGAATTATGAATGCATGAATTATTCCTTATTCTGCAGTTATTATGTGCGGAACTTACTTAGATTCTAGGTATCTTACATTCAGGATAAAAGTGCAGCTTGCCATCAATATTTCATGCACACCCATTTTTAACCCAAACCTCATTAGCTCTGTTTTGATGCACTTCACTTTACCCCCCCACCCACTCCTCTCTCACACACCCAAACACATTAAACTTGATGGTATGCACTGGTTTAGAAACCATTCCCCTCACTTATTAAAATGAGACAATGTGTTTATGATTGCCCCCCCTCTGGTGCATCTCTCCTCCCTTTGATCCATCCTCTCTGCGTCAGCCTCAAATGTTAGATATTCAAATCTGGTTACATTTATTTTTGTTTCCTTTACAGGAGATGGGTACACCTGACAGACTGACTATTAGGTGTTATTATTTCCCCTTTTTTCAGCAGACGCCTCTTCATACGCTACACATAAACCTTATTTTGATTGAGGAGGTTACAACCATTGTCATGAAGCTTTGGAATACAAATAGACAGATGCTGAATAAAAAAGTGTTGAAAGGGTTGTTTTTGAAAAGCAACTCAGATATGAAACAAACCGCTCCACACTGGGTCATCCTCCGTCTCTGATGCCCAGTCTTGTTATCTCCGACTGCCAGTCCAACAACTGTTCAGAAAAACAAGGGGTCTGTTTTCAACCTCAAGCCTCCGACACATGATGAGGTTGTCAACTGAACAGGCCATTTTATTTATAAATCTTTCGACAACGATACAAACGTGCAAATGAATCTCTCAAACTTTGACTGCCATCCGAATTAAAACATGACACGAAATAATGATACAAGAAAAGTCAAAGATTTCTAAGGCCATATCAATCACTAAGGAGCTTTGACCGGAAACCTAAAAGGTCTTCTTATTTGTTC